>NC_064646.1:44671775-45871775 GCF_023864345.2 Schistocerca serialis cubense | reverse complement strand
GCTCGGTCGAAGTTTTGTGAGTTCCTCTTGGGTGCACAGACATGTATGAGGTCTTGCATTGTCATGGAGAAGGACAAATTCATTTGCATTTTTTGTGGCAATGAACACTCTGAAGTTGGTTGTCTTCAATTTCTGGAGGGTAGCAGACTACACTTCAGAGTTGATCGTTGCACCATGAGGGAGAATAACCCCTTCAGAGTCCCAGAAGGCTGTTGCCATGAGTTTACTGCCTGAAAGTGTGGCTTTGAACATTTTCTTCAAAGGAAAAGTAGCGTGGCGCCATTCCATGGATTGCCATTTTGTTTTCGGTTCAAAGTAATGAACCTATGTTTCATTACCTGTGACAATGTTTGGGGGAAAAAAAAAAAAAAGAAAACTGTCATGATAAGCCTTGAAATGTGCAAGCAGTTCTGCACTAATGGTCCTGCTTTTCTCTTTATGGTCTTTTGTTAGGTGGCAAGGAACCAGCGAGTACACAACTTAGAGTACCCTACCTGATGGACAAGGTGTCAGCATTACCAGCAGAGACATCCAGTTGTGCAGCAATGTGTTTGATTGTGATCCTTCGACCATCGCAAATGAGAGTGTCCACATGTTCCAACATTGCACGACTCACAGCTGTGTGTGTGGTCAGCTGGAATGCGAGAGATCTGGCAGGTTTGCACAACCTTGTTGCAATATGACAGATGACGTGCCCAATGACCCACTGTGCTTTTGTTCACTGCTGGGTCTCCATAGACATTCTGCAAGTGCCTATGAATATCTCTGATGCTCTGGTTTTCCATCGGAAGAAACTCAATGACAGCTTAGACTGCACCTTCGTTACAGATGCCATTTTGAAGGCTACATATAGCGCTGCCACCTATTAGTACTGCATGAAACTATAGTGGGTGAAGCAGGAATATTCCACGATGTCTCACAGCAAATTCTGAGTTTTTTTCAAGTGAAATTGGCTGAGGAAAAGAAGTATTGCATTACTTATTAACACCCTTCATACTATAGCTAAGACAAGTTTTTTGTTTAAAAACAGCTGAAAGTTTGTAATTCCATAAACACTGTTCAGTGGTGCCTATTGAGAGCCTGAACTGCTATTAACCATAAGTCTTGCACGAAGTGTGTTTAAAACAAAATAAAGTCTAGAATGACTAATGAGCCCCATACAGTATTGATATTACTTTAAAATTCCTAATTTTTGAGTGATGGTTCTTGAAGTAAATAACTGTACAGCAAATTGAGAATAAATACAAGTCTCGATTATTCGTTGCTCAACAAACATAAATATATGTCCCAACTATGGCCAACACAAACAATTAACACGCAATAATACTTACATTTTCACAGTTAGCATCCTTTCCACATCAAATGTTCCCTCTTGAGCACTCTTGGCATTCAAGGCAAATATATTTTATTAGATGTAGACTCGTTACAGCAGTACTGTTCTAATCCCACAACAGAACACCACATGATGACTGATACAACAAACTTAATTAAGTCTAGAAAACAGTTTATTCTAATGAGTACACTAGCCATGGAGTGGCTCACAACAACAATCTGATAACACATTTGCAGAGATAAACGTGTAATTGAGGTAGAGCTGGCCGGACCTGTCTCTAAAGCTGTTGGGTGGCTGGCAGACCACACGGACAAGAAGCTGCCTGCTCATCCACGAGTGGCAGCCTCTGACAGTTGTTGAACTTCTAGCTGCATCTGCTGATGACTTCTGTAGCCTGCCTCAAGTCTGCGCCACAGATCTTATGTGTGGCTTTATGTGGGTCAATTTATGTGGGTCACTACACCCCTCCTCCCTCCTTGGGAGTGGGGGGGGGGGGGGGCAGAGCACTGCTTATCCCCAGGGTGAGTTGCGGAAGACTGCAATCTGGAGATAGTGTCCATGTCCATGGAGGCCAGAGGGCTGAGCAACCCCCGGTTGCTAGAGACCTAGGGATAAGGGCAGAAGTAGCCGGCACAAGGAGAACCCCCTCTGAGTCGTCTGCATTACGATGGGCAAGAAGCGCCCCCACGCCATGATGTGTAGCATCCATAGCCAAAAACAGTGGTTTTTTGGGATGAAAGTTAGGTAGACATGGTGCTGACTAGAGGTGTTTGTTCAGCGTAGTGAATGCCTGGTTGCGTGCAAGGGGCAAGCAAAAGGAGCACATTTGTGTAGAAGGGGATGCGGTGGGTGCGTGATGATAGATGTCCTGCGAATGAACCGATGATGATAGGCAATTTTACCTAAAAAAAGCCTGCAGTTCGTGCAGTGACAAGGGATGCAGCAGGTCCATATTGGTTCTGACTAGACTCTCCACGTGTCAAACCCCCCTGCCTCAAGGTGCTTAGGTACTCAAGAGACAGTTGGAAAAAATTGGACTTCTGCAGATTGCAGTGGGGGACCCATGGCCCGGGGTTTTTGAAAGAGGACCCAGAGGCTATGCGGGTGGTCACTCATAGTATGTCCTGTAATGATCCAGTCATGAAGGTAATTAAAGCAGTGCAGACTAATGGACGTGACCTGTTCCAAATAGCGTTGAAAAATAGCAGGGGCACGTGCTACCCCAAATGTCGATGGTATTGATAAAGGCCAAATTACTTGTTAGTGACCATGATATACTCGGGCTCATCATCCAGGATAATTGGTGATATGCCTTTTGGCATGAAAAAATCTAGGATGAGCTGACTACGTCAAGGTAGTGAGCACTTGAAAGTCTGTGGCACACCCAAGGCCCTGCACAAAGATATCCTGAAATTCTGTGCACAAGAGATTCCAAAGACTGATAGGGAACCTCGGCAACTACTAACTGTATGGAGTTTGTGACCGAAAAACCTGAGGCTTGGAAGGCATCAAACCCAAAAAAGTTTGCTGAACTAGTGTCATGGACAACAATAAAGGTAACAGGTCGAGTCACTGATTCAAGATGACTTCCACTATGAATTGGCCAAGGAGGCACTCGGTGGTTATTATATTATCCCTGAGGTGCGGATTTACCAGTGACAACTGCGGAGAGCCGAGGTCTGAATATGTTTGGATATTAAGCAGGGAAACTGTTGCGCCAGTGTCTACCTGCAGGAACAGCTGTCTTGAGAGAACCAAAATTTTGATAAGAAGCTTATTGGAATCATGATCAAGGACCAGCCCTGACAGTGACACTTATCTGAGTATCCATATCCATGGTCTGTGATGCTGCATTCTGTGCAGTTGAGTGGCAGATTACCACAATGTGGCCTTTTACCTGACACTTGTGACAGACAGTCCAATGCTGGGGACACACTTGTCTATCATATTTGGTGTAACACATCGCACATGATGGCAACAGGGAGCAGAGGCTGGAATGCTGCGTATGTGCTGTACGGTAACTGCCGGAGCAGCCGACTTGCACTGCTGTGATGTCATCCTTGAATGTAGGGGATGCAACTGAGTCACCTCGTTCTGCCACAATATTGCACCAGACTTCCTTGCTGACCAGCGACTTGTGACACCTCATACGACTGGGAAATTGATAAAATCTCGTCGAGGGAGGGCTTCTCTAACTGGAGGGCCCGTTGCTGAACTTCCTTATCAGGGGCGGAGTTGTTGATAACATTATGAACCGTGACATCCACATATGACACTTTTGTCTTGTCCTTGACAAAATAGCACTTGTGACTAAGGCCGTGGAGGGTCGTGACCAAGGCTTGATAAGACTGGTAAGACTTTTTCTGGCATTGTAAAATTCGACCCTAATGACCATGACACATGTGCAGCAGTGATAATAGGAAGACAACAGTGGACATATGGCATCAAACGACATTGAAGAAGGTTCCTGCAATGGGGTCAACTACTGCAACGCCTGATACGAGGTGGGAGAAATCCAGGACAAAAACAGTGCCTGACATACCTCCAAATCAGTAATGTGAAAGGCATGAAAATACTGTCATTGGGTGGTGTTTGTGCTCCTTCCAGTCTTCTGATGACTTGTCAAACAGTGGGAACTGAGGAGGAAAAGGAGCCGGAGAGCCACACCAGCAAAGCCTGTTGCATTGTTGCTGTACCAATGTTTGTATCAGAGACACCATGTGACAACAAAATGTGAATACCAACTGCGTTACAAAAAACACGTGTAGGTATGACCCTACTCATCACCAATGTATTCTAATCCTATTGGAGAACACCTCGTGATGACTGACACAACAATCTTTATTACATCTAGAAAACAACTTACTGTAATGGGTACACTAGCCACGGAGTGACTCACAGTAACTGTCTGATAACACACATGCAGAGTAAACATGTAACTGAGTTATAGGTGGCCTTGCCTGTCTGTAAAGCCATGAGCCAGGTGGTAGATTGCACAGAAGAGACACTGCACAGGCATTCACGAGTGGCGGCGTCTGACTGTTGTCGAACTTCTTGCTTCGCCTGCCATCTGCTGTGGCATGCCTTACGACTGCATGCCCGGATCTCAGGTGGGGATCGATACATCATCATTCTCACCTCAGCCTTCACTGAACGTAATTACCCCATCAGCGTATTTTAAAAGCAGATTTCCCAGGCCATCTCATCCAATCCTGGTACTGCTGATCTCTCCAAACAACAACTTAGGAATTCATCTCAATACCATCTGGTCTTGAGTGTATCAGCTATTTTGTTAAAGTTGTGGCTTCTTGAAATCAAACCCTGGAATGTCGATTCTGTCTGGCATCAGACCCTACACTTCTTCTGCACCCATTTCCCTGCCCCTGTGACCACCCTCCGCTGTGAGACTTGCCCTGTGCACCCTCTTACCACCACCTATACCAGCCCTTTTATTTTCTGACCTGTCTACTCTCCCACCCCCCTCCCCCACCACCACTTCCCCCTCCATCGCACATGTCTACCACATATAATGCACTTAGCTTTCCACTCTTATTAACTGTTGCCCGATGTTTTATCAGTAATTGCTCTTGCTTGTCACCCTATCTTCCCCCTTTATACTCTCAGGTTTTCAAATCTTGTCCAGTGCAGTCCCCAACAATCAGTCTTTCCTTCTCATCCCATCTGGTAAGCCTCCCCTGACCTGGTGTTCTGAGCGACTTTTCCATAACTCTCCCGATTTCCTAAACCTCACCAGCCTTTTCCTTCATCTCTCTTCCTTTCCTTCAACCCTTCTACCAGGAGGAGGAGCCACTGGCCACGGAAGCTTGCACATTTCCTTAACCTTAAAGGGTATTTTCTCCGGCTGCGACTTCGTGAGTAGATTTTGTATCTGTCCAGTTGTATTTAAAAAATTGATTAATTGTATTGATATATACAGAGTGGTCAGAAACAGACTGAAATGCTTGTTAGGTTGTTGCATTGTAAGTTGTGCTGAGAAATAATCGTTAAGGAAAAAAGTCAATACATAACACCATTTCTGTGTTAATTAGCCTAGAAGTTATCCTTCAGGCTGGTGCACACAAAAATTCAAATGACCCACGATATAGATTTAGTGTCAGTTGTTTTCATAGTATAGATAATAGCGCACGAGACTGCGCAGCCTTTGGCTCGGGTTTGATCATTACTACCGTCCCATGTCCAATTTTTGTATCACTCTCTCGTTTGGTTTTAGCAAACTAAACGAAGAACACGGTTGGTGACACTGTCTGTGGTGGCCTGCTTGAATTTGCTCATGCAAAGGTGTGATTGGATAACTTCAATGCTAATTAACTCAGAAATGGCCCAATGTATCGAATTTTTTCTTAACAATTATTTCTCAGTGCAACCTATCCTGCAATGCCCTTATAAGCTATTCAGGCTGTTTCTGGCCACCTTAAAAGTAACATTGCTTGCAAAGCCCCAAACAAAATTAAAATAGCCACAAAACAGCATTATATTAAAGCACTTCATGCTGGGCTGAAGCTAGCCAATATCCTTCCTAAAAATCTCACAGCTCTTCGTGTTACCAAATTGCAAGCCCATCTTAAAAGACTTTCAACTTAAAATCCATTTCCTCTGCTAGATATGTTCTTTGTCGTCATGAAAAGTGAACTGCTTTCTAAGTTGCTGATAGGCACAACAAAAAGACTGTCACAAGTAAAGCTTTCGGTCATTAAGGACACATGCACGCACGTGCGCCCGAATGCAACTCACACACATGGCCACAGTCTCAGGCAACTGAAACCACTCTTGCCAAAGACTGCAGTCGTTTGTGTTGTGTGAGTTGCATTCGCGTGCAAGTGCGTACACCTGTGTGTGTGTGTGTGTGTGTGTGCGCGTGTGTGTGTGTGTGCGTGTGTGTGTGTGTGTGCGCGCGCCCGCACGCGCGCCCACACACACACACACACACACACACACACACAGGTGTACGCACTTGCGCGCATGTCTATGTCTATTGTTGACGAAGGCCTTAATGGCCAAAAGCTTTATTTGTGACAGTCTTTTTGTTGTGCCTACCTGTGACTCAGCATCTCCGCTGTATGGTGAGTGACAACTTTCCTTTTCATAATATTGTTATATTCCATCCTGGATTTTCCATTGTTTGGTTGTTGTACTACTTCCTAAATATTTCAGGATCGTAGTATTAGGTAATTCACACGGAATCTAATGATAGTAAAAAAGTGTTACACAGTTTCTTATATATCGACAAATGTAAAGCATACTAAAATTTAAAATTTATTATTAAACTCAAAACTGTAGTTTATAAATTGTAAACTTCAATGTTCATACTTGATCTACTCAGAAGAACAAACTGCATCATGGCATGTAAAACTGATGATTACTTGATGTCAAGTAAAAATTATTACTGTTATTTACTGGACTAAAACTGTGAATTTAACGTTTACATGATTATTTGATGATTGTTTAGTATCTCTTTATCTGTTGCAGTATGGCTGCTGATCAGTTTTGTCTCCGGTGGAATAACTTCCAAATTAACATAACCTCAGCTTTGGAAAGCTTGAAGAGTGATGAGGATCTGGTGGATGTGACACTAACATGTGATGGACAGAATGTCAAGGCTCATAAAGTTATACTCTCAGCCTGTAGTCCTTACTTCAGGAATGTTTTCAAGGTAACAGGGATACACGAATACTTTCTGTGTGTGCGCGATAAAGAGGAAGAGCATATATTACGCACCTGTGACAAATTTTTAATTCTTTGTTCCACGTGGATTTCCGTAAAACATACTTTTCCTGCTGCATGAACTTAGAGAGCAGCAGTGCATCAAGAGCACAGCGAGTGGGATCCGGCAGTAGAGCCTATGGCTGGAAACTGAAAGGTCATGGGATCGAATCCTGGCTGAGTCACTTTTCTCACTGTGCCTTTTAACCTAGCATTAATTTCAGACTGACAGTCTGCTTCCCTCATAATAGCAATCACAATTCCCATTCTTAATTCACTGCAGTTTCTTCGAACAGTGGTCTGTGAGTTACTTAGTTTTGAAATATTGTAATAAATAAGACAAATAACGAAAAGATAACCACCTCATCAACAGGCTGTGATATGATACTTAAAATTTCAAGTGATCAAATATTTTAAACCAATAGTTTCCCTGCAATCATTTGAAAACAACAGTGTAGCAAAAAAGCTTGTGAATCCAAAATATGCTGTGTTTTATTCTTTATGCTACAAGTGAAACGTTTTTCAAAAAACTACTTCAGCAACTTTGCTTCATTTACATACAGTACATTCTTCTAGCAACATAGCAGATGATTCAGCTTTCAGCTATCTGCTTTCCTTAAATCAAATCCAGATGTGGTCACGGTTCTTTGGTGGCATGGCGAAGACATCTGCCATAAAGAATAGATGACAAAGAATTGCGACAGTGAATCTCAACAGTGCATTACAATGCGTACTAAGCTTCATAAGAGGAGTGCTCTAACCAAGCTATAAATCTGCATTGTGTGTTTCTCCATATTTTTTTATGTATTACTCTAGTGTACAGTATATTCAATCACACACACACACACACACACACACACACACACACACACACACGTACACACATGATTGGCATACAATATGTACACTGGTTGCAAACGTATTGCTTACATTAAGATGTGCTTCCATCATTCTGTGTGATGTCACTCCAAAAGCCAATTCAATATGGAACACCCAACATTCATGACTCAGACAATTTCCCTGCTGTACACTGCTTACATCATGTAAGTTGTTTGAAATTGATGATATTGAGTTACTTAACACTGTTCTCTGAAATTTATTTGTAAGTCTATGCGTGCTGTAGCCCCGAACAAAGTATGCAACTCCACACGAGTTGTCTGGCCGTAGGTACTTAATTCTATCCGTGCGAAGCTAGGCCAATTCGCTACTACACTGTACAAATGTAATTATTTATATAGACAATTAATGCATTCCGGGAATCAAGAATCTTTATAATTTTTGCTGTTATCCATATTGACACTAGCAGAATATCGGCCCCAGGGATTCCAAGATTTTCGAGAATGTTTTAATTTCAGTGATATAAATGCGACATAAAGTTGTGCAGGAGACAGGTGACCATTATTAAAATAATCAGTAATTGTCCATTCAGGCTGACTGGATCACAATTGTAAAAGTCAAACATCAAGCAAGGAATGATTTTATTGCTCATTTAATGTGTTTCGGAATTTATCCATCATCAGATATCCAGGAGCAGTTACTGCATGTAGATATGGCGATCCAAGTTGTATGTGAAACAAACATTCACATACTAGTCTTTGAATGTTTGTATACAAACAATTTGAATCGCCGTATCTAAGTGCATTAATCACTCCTGAATTTCCAATGATGGATAAATTCTGAAACACATTAAATGAGCAGTAAAGTCATTCCTTGCCTGATGTTTGACTTTTACCAATATGATCCAGCCAGCCTGAATGCAGAACTACTGATCATTTTAATTTCAAGTTTGATAACAAATGAAAAAAGAAATATATTTTTCATGTGATATAATTACAAATTAACAATTTTTTCCTTTATTTGTTATGTGAAAATGTACTTTTTGCCAAATTTCATCATTGTAGATAAACGGGAAGCACCCTATAGGTTTTGATGAGTGAGTTTGCATCAAAATATGTGACATAAGTTTCCGTGCCTTTTGATTGCATTGACGTAGAAGTATCATTTTTTTACACTGCCAAGGGACCATATACCTCATATATGACACAAATTTAAACTTGATACAGCTACCCATTCCTGAGAAAAGGGGCTGTTAACAGCTGACAGACAAGCAGAAAGACGGACAACAAAGCAATCTTATAAGAGTTGCCGGCCGCATTGGCCGTTCGGTTAAAGGCGCTGCAGTCTGGAACCGCAAGACCGCTACGGTCGCAGGTTCGAATCCTGCCTCGGGCATGGATGTTTGTGATGTCCTTAGGTTAGTTAGGTTTAACTAGTTCTAAGTTCTAGGGGACTAATGACCTCAGCAGTTGAGTCCCATAGTGCTCAGAGCCATTTGAACCATTTTATAAGAGTTCTGTTTTTCCCAGTTGAGACACAGAACTGTAAAAGAAATCAAGGAATAAAAGGAATGCAGTGAGTGTTCGTTGGTTATAACTACTGTAATTTGATGATGGTAATATTAAGATACTGTTGAGTTAGATTGGCATCTGTTGTGCAGCCACCGGGAGAGTTCCTGCAGTGGTAAAGGAACTACATTCACCTTCAGGAGGATGGCAGTTCTAATCCCTGTCTGGCTGTCGAGATTTAGGTTTTCTGTGCTTTTCCCTTAAGGCATGTACCAAGGTAGTTTCTTTGAAAAGGACATGGACAATTTCCTTCCACATACCTCCCAAGTCCAACCTCGTGCTCTGTTTCTAACAATCTGATGATAGGACTTTAAACACTAACCTGCCTTCCTTTACTTTTTCATGCAACTGTCCAACAAAAATTGCTACTTGCCAAGCTGCTAAACATAAATTTAAGTGTTTAAATCTCACTGAACAGATAATCTGTAGAAATAGTAAATTGATACACTTTGAACACTGGACATAGACAATTTGTAGGAGTGGTAAATTGATACACTTTGAACATTAGACAAGGTGTACCTGGAACGTTATATAAGATTTATCAGTTTAACCAAACATACATTATGTTAGGGGTATAAGGGCAGATATTTCAATTGATGACTGAGGACAGTGTACTGAACAACATTACATCACTATTCTCTTAATTTGCAGACTAATAATTATAGCCATTACAAGTAGTATGTTTTTACTCCTAACACCCTGTTACAACATGCAATACCTCAAAATTATTCTCATGTGCACTTTCCCCTTGCGGGCCTGGGGGCTAGAATAGGCCCAAGGTATTCCTGCCTGTTGTAAGAGGTGACTGAAAGGGGTCTCACACCTTTCGGCCTTTATGTGATGGTTCCCTGTAGGGTTTGACCTCCATTTTTAAAAATTTTCCCGAAGAGCGAGCCAATTGGGGAAGGGCACCTTACATGGTGCATCGTGTCTATCATGCATTGAGATCTTCAGCCCGTTTCTCGTCGTCGCATTGCCGTCCCACTCATCCTCCATCTCTTGGACGAGGACACCTTCCTGGGTTCCTCCACTCCCTACGCAGTATCATTTTCTGCGCCGACAATGACCATGGAATTCTTTGCACCTCATATCCAGCACAATAGCCAGTCGTTGTGGTGGGTCGCCATGTACCCTATTGGTTGTAGCCCCCCGACTACGCAGGGGTCGCTATGCTGATGCCTGTGCCGTTAACGCCCCACATATGCCAAGGAGTAGATGCCCATCACCCTGGGGAATCGTGACTCCTGGCAATGGCCATCCTGCCAGGTGGCCTTTGCTGCGGCTGGGTGGCACCCATGGGGAGGGCCCCTGGTCGGAGTAGGTGGCATCAGGGCGGATGACGCGTGATGAGGCGGACCACATCATCCCTTGCTGCTGATCAAATGCCAGCAGTCTCTAACTGTTCTAAGTTTCAGTACAGTGCAAGGAAGTATGATCCTAAATTGTTCCCATCCCTGGCCACACCATGGGAACACCAGGCTAAGGATGGCAGTGAATCTTATTTGCCCCGGTACCTCGTATGTATGAGAGTTGATGGGGACTCCTTTGTCTCGATGACGCCTCCGTTTCTTGTAGAGCATTTAGAGGACAAGTTCGGGGAGATGGAGGGCTTGTTCCAAATGCAGTCAGGGAGATTCTGGTGTGCACTTCCAGCTGTTGGTATAGTGTTACTAAGGAAATAGTTGAATTTAAATTAGCAAGTGACCTTATAAGTAGAGATGGAGGTTTTTGCTTAAATTCCGTGTGGACTCCTGCTCTCCCCCTTGTCAAAAAACAGAAGGACAAAGGTTATGTTACCTCACCTGTCAGCTATTAATATTCACTGTCGATAACTTTTGATGTCAGTCATCTTTGGTTGTGTGGTGGTGCTAGTGTTTACGGCATGTGGCTTTCGTGCCTCTGTGTGTGTGTGGTCTTTTTTTCCTGGATATATGCTGCAGACAGAGGCTATAAATTTCCTTCCTTGCACGGTGCTTTCTGGCTACTTTTGAACCTTGAAAGTGACAAGGTGTGCATTTTTCAAAATTTTGGCAGTTGTTGAAGATGTCACCCCACTGCATTCCTGGAAGTTATTTGAAACTTTTATGCATCAGGAGAAACTCAAGTTTCTCAACTGTGAGTTTGTTCATAAACCAACACTTCTAGCAATTTTTCTCATTGTTCATTTTTAGTGAATTGCAAGTAAGTAAATTAAACAATCTTTCAAAAGAATCTATATCCATATCTGAGTGCATTTGCTTTCATTCAGTTGTAAAACACTCTTTAATTTTGTTATAATTTGTTTTTATGTCAGCAAAATTTCTGATTGACTCTATCCCATTTTTACATAATGCTTTGTTCTGAGGTTGCCATTAAGTGTTTATAGCACATAACTCACATTTGGTACCATCCTCCTCCTCCTCCTCCTCAAAATTACTTCCTCTCTGACCCTCCAAATATTGATGGATTTTGAAATCTGTATGCATGCAACAGCATGTGCTACCAATATGTTCCAAAATGCTGTGCATAAAAATGGGATTTTTCTGCAGCTCATACCTCGAATTCTGTTGGTGATTGAAAGGTAGGATCAAATGTTTTGAATAGCCCTCGGGACAGGGATCATTCGTATATCCAACAGAAGGATTGTGTTGCTGTAGGTATCCTATGGTATAGGGTCAATTTTGAAATATTGCACACTTCCTCCAGCTTAGGCAAATGGAGCAAATTGGATCGTTCTATTTGCATTAGATGTGGTGTACAGTGCACCGTAAGGGCCATTTAGTCCTTGAGCAGTTTCTGGGGAAAAACAGTCACAATTTTTTGCTGTTGACAGCAGATATCTAAATAATTAATAACAAAATTATCATCATTGGGTTGGCTGCCTTGCGGCAGGTTTTGACTGCATAGCTCTCTGTGCTTCTCTGTCTTCTGCGTTCCCGTTCATTCTTTGGTACCCTCCTTGTGGCCTGCTGACATCATCCAGCATATGGAACCTTCCTCTGCCCTTCCCTCTCTTTCCCAGAACGAAACCCTCAATTGCCTCTACTCTTAGAAGGCAATCTCTTCTTAAATTGTGGTCTATCCAGTTTAGTTTCCTGTTCTTCACTGTTAGCGGCATCCTCCGTTCTTCTCCAGATCTCCTCATTACTACTTCATTCCTGACTATCAGTCCAGCTGATCTTCTCCATTCCACGCCATATCCTCATTTTACAAGTTTCAATTCTGTTCTCATCCTGCTTTCTCAAAGTCCACGTTTCTGCTCCATACAAGGCCACTCCCCCTATTAAGCACGTTGCCTCCCTAATTCCTTGTTTAAACAACTAGTTAGGAGTCTTCTCTGCATTTGAAATGCTTCTTTCGACAGAACCTTTCTCACTTTGATATCTTGTTGGCAATCCATGTCTTCTTTAAACCAATTTCCCAAATACTTGAATGCTCTTACATATCGATGATTTCTAATAATCCCATTAAGTGTGAAGACCACGGGACATTCTACCTAGTATCACAGGCATCAAAATTAGTTCTTCGAATTCTGAATGGGAGGCTACATCGAATGCTGGAAGAAGCACTTGGTGAACAATATGGTTTCATAAGGGGAGAGGGAACACAAGATGCCATTGGACTTCTAAGAATCATCAGCGAAAGATACATAGAAAAGGGCGAAGAAGTGTATGCTGTCTTCAGAGACCTTGAACAGGCCTTTGATAGAGTGCAGTGGGATAAGCTGTTAGATATCATGAAAAAGAGGGAGTGAAGTGGAAGGAGAGAAGATTGATTGCAAATCTGTACCTGAATCAGAAAGCTTGGGTACGAATAGGTAATGAGATCTCTGAAGACAGCACGACTGGGAGAGGTGTTAGACAGGGCTGTTGTCTCTCGCCGATCCTGTTTAACATCTCTCTGGAGGAAGTACTGGAAAGCTGTTTGGGTGGGACAAGAGTCATCAGGATAGGTGGGTGGAAAATTGAACGTATAAGATTTGCAGATGACATGGCGATCCTCGCAGAAAATCAAGAGACGCTGACCCAAATGCTAAATGAACTGAATGAAGCCTGTGCAGTATATGGTATGAAAATTAATAAAAAGAAAACCAAAAGCATGGTCACAGGCTTAAAGAAAAGAAATAACGAATTGCTCAAATTTTATCGGTACATTCTCTAGGCATTTATCTAGAATTGCTATCTTCCCATTTTAAAATTTTTTTATCTGTTATTGAGAAACACCCCAAAACAATTGTGTTTGGGTACCAGAACGGAGACGTGAATTCCAAGATGGCTATGCAGAGCAAATGGTTTTAATTTTTATGATACATTCCTAAGATCCCAATTTCCAACAACCTGGAAACTTTTTTTGATATCTTTATCTGTTTCCAAGATACAGAGGCTTTAAGCTATCCTACCCACACGCATAAAATCCATTGCTGCGTGAAAACATAGGCTATGGAGTCACATAGCATGAAGAAATGCACTCAGTTATCATTAGGAGAGTTCTAGGAATCCCACATTGAGGCACTGAGGCACATACAAAATGTTTATGCATGTAAAATCTGGTCTGAGGTGTAAAATTGGTTTTGCGCTATTTCAATTTCAAATAAGAAAACTATCAAAATTTTACTCGCCCATAAACTTCATTTCATGTGATTGACATGCCCTGCTGGAGCAGAGAAAAGGAAGGGTACGAGCAGAAAAATGCTCCTATCGGAGCACAAAAAAGCTGAATATGTTCCTGTTTAGAAGACTCTGACTGAAAAGTGGGGTTGAGTAAAAGAGACGGGCACAGTGATAGTGGATCATAGTTGACAGTGACAGAACAGTGCTAGGAAAAGAGTGAAAGAGACAGTGCCAGTAGGGCAGAAGCAGAGAGATGGAGAAAGTGGAAGTGAGTGAGAGCCAGTGATAATGAGAAACAGTATATGACAATGACAACAAGGAAGACTGAGATAGTGGCAATGAGAAGACAGCAGCAGTGGGAGGGAGTGAATAGCATCAGCAAGAGAGAGCAATAGGGAAAAGGTGCTGCAGAAGATAGAATGAGGCAGCTGGTATCCCACTTTCCAGTCAGAGTCTTTTAACCAGGAGGATATTTACCTTTTTTGTGCTCTGATAGGAGCATCTTTCTGTTGGTCTTAAACTTCCCAATTTTTCGCTTATGTAATTAAAATTGAATTGCATATAAACCTTCTCGTTTCATTAAAATTACGTTGTATTTCCAAAAAAATGATTATTTTTGTTGATATGTTTTCTCATTTTATTGGATTGAAAATTTCACCAACAACATTAATACAGTATCAATATTGGCAGCATGGCTTACTGTCTCTTTTTTAGGAAAATGACTAACAATGTTTCAATTCTAGGAGCCACAGTCTTGTGAGCACAGAGTATTTACAGGGTGTGGCAGTCAAACCTGCGTTTATTATTAGTGCGCAGAAGTGTTGGAAGTAGTGGGGGCGAGTAACCGAGCTCACCACTGCGTTCCCCGACACAAAGCATTTCAATAGCTATGGAGCAGTGGACTAAACAACAACGATCATGTGCAGTGAAAGCGTTCTACCAAAGCAGTAGCTATGTAGCCACTCAGCGTCTTTTCTGGGCACATTTTCAAATTAATTTTAATAGGCCAGTGCCTTCGGTTGACTCAATAAAAACTTGGGTCGAAAACTTTGAAAACATCAGTGAAACAACAAGGAAAAGAGGTGGCAGAGGGCAGAGTGAAGACAGTGCATACTCCCAAGAGTGTGGAACGTGTGGGAAGAAACCTCTGGGGATCAGCGCGCAGACAGTGTTTTGCGCTTGGAATTTGTGACAGGACTGTCAGAAGGATTTTGAGGCTAGACTTAAATCACCACCCATACAAAATCCAAGTGGTTAATGCTTTGAATAAAAACAGCTTCGTGGTCTGACAGTATTTCTGTGAAAGTCTTTTGCAAATGATTGAAGAAAATGAGGAGCTTGTTCACAACCTCTGGATGAGTGATGAGGCAGATTTTCAGCTTAATGGATATGTGAACAAACAGAACTTTACATATTGGAGTGATCAGAACCCTCACCAATTCCGTGAAAGATCCATGTACTCAACCAAGGTAACAGTTTGGCGTGCAGTGTCCTCATCAGGAATAATAGGCCCTAATTTTGTTGAGAATGAAAGCAGGCAATCTGTTACCGTGAACGCTAAGCGCTATTCAACAATGCTAAGGAAATTCTACATACCTCATCTTCGTCAATATGCAGTGAATGATGAAACATTATTTCAGCAAGATGGAGCAACCAGTCGCACAGCCCGCGTGAGCATTAATTTTCTCAATGAAGTTTTTCTTAACTGGGTGATTTTCAAGAATGGAGCAATTGCTTACGTCCCCCCACCCCCCCAATCATATGACCTTACAACTTTTGATTTTTTTTTCTTGTGAGGTTGCCTTAAGAGCAAAGTGTACGAAGAAATACCTCATGATGTTGGTGATCTCAAAACAAGAATCGGGCTGGAAATCAAGACAATCACCCAGGGCATGCTTCGCCATGTGATGGACTGCTTCGTTAATTGCCTGCGAGAATGCCACGATTGAGAAGGATGCCATCTTGCTGATGTTATTTTCAAACAATGAAAAAAAAAAGTGTTGATGTTTCTTAAATGCTTTTTAACATAGAATGTGATTGTATGAATAAAATTTTGATATCTGCATCTATGTGTATTTTACACTCATTTAAAAAATGCTGGTTTGACTACCGGACCCTGTAGTATTTTATTATGAACTACTAAAGGGTTATTATTTTTTTAATATAAGTAGAATTGCCATTATTGCAGGAGAATCCGTGCCAGCATCCAGTGGTAATACTTAAAGATGTCCGATATGAAGATGTACAGGCACTTCTGAGCTTCATGTATCAAGGTGAAGTTTACATTTCACAAGATAGGCTGGCACCATTCCTTCATACAGCAGAATTGCTGCAAGTACGAGGTCTTGCAGGTGCTGCTAATCCATTCAGAGAAACAGTAAGTAGGGCAGTAAAAATTATCAAACCAAGTTTTTTCATTTATTTGCTTGTTTTTGTATGTTTTATGTGTAAGGCTGTTCTCATAATAAATAATAAGGTTTCTGGGATTCATATCACATGCTATTGTAAACACTGCACAATATTTTTATGAAGCAGCTAATTGTTGTCTCCAGGTTCTGATTCAACTTGAGAGAACTGCTGCAATAACCCTATTTATGTGGTAGCTAGTTTGAAATTCTCAAGTACACAGAGGTGGTGAGGGGCAGTAACATGACTGCAGTGGAAGTTGCATCTGGAGTGCTGAATGTGAGAAACAAACTATGGAACCTGTGCTGTTTGGCTACACAGAAAGGCTTCTCCTTCCCAGGACCCATAAATGTATCACATGTGTCTGTTTCTGTTCATCCTCTCCTCAAGGCCCATCAATGTGTTCTTGTCAGATCCATTATTCTGCAACTGATGAAGTATTAACCATTGCCTATGGGAAGGATTTCCACACTTTACAAAGCTGATAGTTTATATATCCCTGTTTATTGGTTTCTTCACTTTAAATACTTCAATTGCTCATTTAATGATGAAGTTCCAATACTCTGAGATGACCAAAATTACCTTGGTTTCTTCCTACTTCACATGGTGTCATTTTATCTACCCAGTGGTCATCAAAGTCAATCAGGTACCTGTTTCTTCCTATTGTTCATTTTTTTCTTTAAAAAAATTGAGGTATCTTTTATCAGTAAGGCAATTTATGGTTTATGTTAAAATTTGTTTTAGAAAATCCTCTTGGGACTTCTGTTCAGAATAGAGGGTCATCCTGGAAGCAGGGCTGTCATACAGTTGGACAAATATAGTATGTTGGTGTGAGGATGGAAATGGGAGGATAATTTGATTAGGAAGATGCATAAGGGTGCATTAGATGAAAGTCTTAGCTTGTATCATAGACCCCAGAAATAGTAGACTATTGTGAAGAAATAAAAATTGTTTCTACAGCATCTGATTCACCTTGAGTTGGATGTACTTAAATGTAGATTCTTTTCATTGATACAAGGCTGATAAAAAAATTTCTGTGATGAAATTTTTATGATGTCATGTAGTTTGGAGTGAAGCAATGAAATTCATATTAGCAGTTTTTTAGTTTTTACTTAAAGTATACAAAATACAAATTTCAGGATCCTGTTTCAATGAGCAAGGAAAAATTATATTTACTATACCTCTCTCTACAGTTGTCTTGATAGCTAAATCTATGTGTGAAATGTTGATATTAGTAGACTTTTCATCACTGTGTCAAAACCACCCAGTATTTCTTTGTCAAGTATGGACAAAAATAACATGTGAGATTAATTTATTGTCTCTTTTGTTGAGTGATGGATAATGTAGCATATTCATCCATCTATTTGACAACCATCATTTTCAAGGTTATGCTGCTCTTGATCCAACATAACCGCTGCTATTTGGCGCCAGGTATATGGGTCTGCAAGACCCAACACTTGAAGAGCATCAAGAATATGAATGGATTTGTCAAATAAAACATTTTCACACAACAGATTTCAAACTTTTATTTTATTTGGCTACTAGTTCTGGCAATTTATTACGCAATCTTCAGGCCGCCTGACCGATGGGTAGGAAGACTCCAAATTCGGTTCCGGTCAAAATAGGGGCTAGCATTCAAAGACCGATACCTGTAAATTTGTGCTCGATACAGCGATCACTTCAGATGAGGTTTCAAATCAGACAGCTGAAAGGTGTTTGATTTGACATTCTGTACTGAACAGCTGAGTCCCACAACCATCTCTGAGAAGGGGGACATACAGAGATGAGTGGATTTTGTTGGCCACAGGTGTGCATAGGACCAGCCCCATGGCCAGTCTCTCCGCTGAGGTTTGTGATCTGCCACTATACAGCTGTTGGCAACTTCTTGTTGTAAATCATCTGTGCAGGTTCTTGTCACATCTATAGTCACCTGCCATCTGTATTCCATGTGACAAAATGTCCACATGCTGAAACTCATTCACAATTTATACTCTTGTTGTTATCTAAGTGTCAGTCCTTACCCAGAGGTGGAGCCAGCTGCCACCCTGATTAATTACAAATCCCACAGTTATTTTAAATAATGAAAAGTGTGAAGGTAACCACTCATTGTATAGTTGAAACACATAAACAACACTGGAAATGTTGCTTAGCTTTCAGAAAATGTTCTCATTCAGAACTTTCTTTATTCTGGCACTGCAGCCAGTCAGTATTAGGTTAGTCCAACTGATCTGCAGCACCAGTACACTGTCATTGGCTGGCATAATGTAACTCTCTCTCTCTCTCTCTCTGTCTGTGTGTGTGTGTATGTGTGTGTGTGTGTGTGTGTGTGTGTGTGTGTTTTGTGTTGTGTTTAATTTGATGTACCATCCTTTTTTTATTGATTTGTTTCTGCTTTCTTTGCACAATTGCAGCAGCAGCAGCAGCAGTCACCTGCACCACCACCACCGCCGCCACCACCAACAGCACTGCAACCTCAGGTGACCACATCTCATTCAAAGCAACGCAAACCAGTCTCCTTACCTTCAGTCCCACCCCCTGTTTCTCCACACCTCCACACACATACTCGCCCAAGTTTACCAGCATCACCAGCCTTCATCACATCTGAGCAGCCAGCTACAGTATCACCAGAGTTACCAGTTCCTGTGAGTGTTTCACCTACTCTCTCTCAGCCATCAAGCCCTCAGCATGACGATACTCCTGTACCACTGTCCAAAAGGCGCAAAGCATTCCCACGCCGCTTTGCAGTTACACCCGTACCACCACAGTTGTCCTCTCAGGAGGAATTCTCTGCTCCTCCACATCAGACTGCTTCACAGACTCCTGCAGTTCCAGACAGCCCACTGCATGACCTGCCTGTCACAATAAAAAAGGAACCAATATGTCAGGATGAGGGGGGTATACAGGAGGAACAGACTGTCAGGGGAATGGATGGGAACGGCAGCCCGTCAGCATCTGGTGCGTCAGAAGATACAGACTGCTTTGGAAGCAATTTGGGTGATGAGGATTCTCGTGGGGTGCCACTGAAGGAAGAAAGTAGAGGCTCATCTCCTCCAGCCTCTCAGCAACAGAGCATGCTCATGCGGTCATTGTCTGGTGCACCACCACAGCATACTGCTGTGCATGAAGGTGAGCTATAATTGTCTAATGTATTGTAGAATATTGTAAAAATTTGAAGCTCAGCTACAACAACACTTCTTGCCTGCCTACAGCATGTGCCTGCAAGTAACTTCAACATAATAGCTGCTCAACATTGATGTTATAGTGCCAATCATTTTTATTTATGATGTGTAATAAATATTTTGTCCCTGTCAGGAAGTTTTAATTATATTATTTCATTTGAATGTTGTCACAAGGAAAAATTAATTAATAGGAGCCAAATAACAAACAACAGAAAGTAAATTGTTATATATTATTTTAGTGTAATGTTGTTGTTGCATCAATAGTTTCTTCTGCATCTCATAAAAAATTTCAAAGTTTCTATGGCCTCTAATAAGAGCCATGAATGGGGTAATTAGAGAAAAACCCCCATAAATGGTGAAGGGAATGAATCAGACAGTAAGTCAAAAAAATTTCCTTCAGAAGAAACAGCCTGTAATGTTCTTCCCTATTTGTTAAAAATGTCATAGTCTCAAAAAAGTTCCCAGGAGTTTGCATCATCAATGAAGTTCGCATGAAATGAATTCCATAAACTCTGCATTCTTCCCAGTGCTCTGTTGCCTTACAAAGATGAAAAGAATGTTATGTCTTACAAGCTACTGTAACTCTGAAGGTTATAGAAGGACAGTGGAATAAAATAGTAATTGAGATCCTGTTTGTGCTGACATGTCATCTTCGTCTATACGCAGAAAGCCACATTGTGGTGGTTGGGTGAGAGTACTTTGTGTATTATTGCCATTTTCACGTTTGTTACGAATGATGCATGAGAACTACTACTTTGAGTAAGCCTCCATGTTGTTGTTGTTGTTGTTGTTATTGTGGTCTTCAGCCCAGAGACTGGTTTGATGCAGCTCTCCAAGAACATATGCTCTTGAAATTCTAATACCACCATCTTGTACAATGCCGATCTGGTAGCATATGCCCCTGGATGTTGATGAGCAACTTTGAGTTGCTTTCACACTTGCTAAACAAACCCAGGATGAAACATGCTACTCTTTTTTGGCACTTTACTATTTCCTATATCAGTCATACTAGGTAAAGGGAGTAATAATGTAGTAGTAGTACAGCAAGGGTATCTGTAAGCTGTCTCCTTCATATGTGGATGAAGTATCCTGAAGATTCTTTCAGTAAATCCCAGTCTGGCATCTGCCTTTCCTTTGATTGAGTCTGTGTAAGATGATCCCTGATAGCAGCACTGACGCCAGCTTTCAACTGCAAAGCACAAATGGGTTCAAGTAAAAGCAATAGACTGTGAGGTGTCGCCATGGACACATTTACAAAATGACGATATGTGACTGGTTGAGGTATGCATGTGAAGCTGCCATGCCAAACCCACTGAAAATGGCAGGGATTAATGTGTACGGACTTGACTATAGTTTTATATTGGTGTTTCACTTGAAGTCACTGCATACGCATTCTCCCAGAGGTTTAATAGATGTGACTATTTTCAGTGATTATTTGGCAAACGAGTAATCAAACTATAATGAGTCTTATTGCCTATTTATGTGCAACATGCCACATTTTTTATGTTCAAGGTCAGCTGCCAATTATTCACCCAACATTAAACTTACAGAGGTCTTCTTGCATTTTACTACAATTTTCTAGTGTTGTGACTTATCTGTATTCAGCAGCATCATCCACAAACGGCCTTATGTTCCACTTTATCCACTTGGTATTTGATATATGTTGTGATCAGTAATTGTCCTAAAACACTCTCTTAAGGAATGCCTGAAGCTGCTTTTATATCTCAACATTTTTATTCATAAGAACAACATACTGTGTTCTATCTGCTAGGAACTCCCCTGTCCAATCAAGAAGCTAGGCTGACATTGCATGCACTTGTATTTTGTTCATTAGGTAACAGGGCATAACTCTATCAAAGGCTTTCAAAGGCAAGGTACATGATAAGTTTTGGTCCCAGTAACTACAGCCATATGGTTCCTAGGGGAAACAGAGTGAACTGAGTTTCACATACTGTTTGCAAAATCAGTGTTGATTCTTACAGAGCTGTTTGTGGGCAAACTACTTAATGTAGGCTCAAGTGTAATGTATAATTTTATTCAGATTTTTAGTGCACTTCTGATGACATATCTGTCTTTAAGAGTGGATTATTGTATAAAAAGTTGTGAATGAGGCTGGTGATTGCTCAGAATCATTAAGTGATGTAGATACTTGGAATTGCATCTTTCTTAAGATGAGAATGACATGTGCATCTTTCAAAACACTTTGAACGGTTTGTTCCTCCAATGACTTAAGATGGACTTCTTCCAGAAGGGAACAAATGCTTTCACATACCCTATGTAGAATTGTATAGTCTAGTTTCCTTTCCTCTAGAGCAATTTTAGTTGCTTTGTGAAACAAATCTTTTCGCATCCAAGTGTTTGTTCAAAATCGAATGTACTACACTCTTTTGATATGTCGATCCTCTTTGATTGTGCGGCACACAGCATCAGTGTTTTTGGATCAGCAACTGATTTTGGTAGACCTTAGTGAAATTTATTGGTGATGGAGGCACAACCACAAGGAAATTCTTCATGACCATGATGAAACACTTCAAATCAATTGTAAACTGTCTGTTCTGAAGGTGATTTGTAAAAAAAAAAAAAAAAAAAAAAAAATTGACCAGAACGATTCAAGGCATTTCTGTTGAGTTAGGTTTTAACAAAATTGTAAAAAATTATCCAACGAAAACTTCCACATGAAATACCCATTGTTTCATAGCACTGTTTCTCTAAACATTGACTGTTAAGTTACCTGGTAGCCAATTTCTGAACTGCCAAAATGAAAAATTTTAAAACAGTAGTAATGTCACCTCTGAAGAACTCCATCTAGTGCTTGTAAAAATTTTAAATGGTAACACTTGTACCTGTCATCCTTCAAGGCTGGATTGCCATTTGTTGTCTCATGAGTTCAGATTACTGTCCTGCTGAAATGTATCATGTGGAATTGTCTAGAGGAGGCTCAGCACTTTAGCCTTCATACTGATGTAGCAGTTGCTGTTAGTTGGTCTTATTAT
The DNA here is from genome assembly GCF_023864345.2 of Schistocerca serialis cubense. NCBI lineage: Eukaryota > Metazoa > Arthropoda > Insecta > Orthoptera > Acrididae > Schistocerca > Schistocerca serialis. The sequence goes on along the minus strand of NC_064646.1, from coordinate 45,849,149 downwards.
GTATGATTAGAGATTGCCTGTTGCATCTATTGGCACCACAAACCACCACAGTTGGCATTTGTCCTCTTATCGTGTTCAAATATTTGCTGGAGATTGTAATCTCTACAGTATCTATAGAACAGCTTAAAGAAGGACTTGTCTAAAAACACTACACTTTGGTACTCATCATATCAGCAGTAGCATCTGATGTTTCTGGAAGGTGGAAGCGTGCATGCTATCAGTCCAGCATACTCTTTTTCTCTTTGCTCATTAATATTCAGACTAATTATTAAAATGTGTAGTGTTAACTCATAACCAGTCAGTGCAAACCTTTTTTGTTTACTCTGTGCAGCCATTTAAATATTCTGGCTCAAAAGTGACTGCGTAATGCTGAGAATACTATTCTGTCCCATTTCTTCTGTTGCCAGGTTATACCAGCTACACAATGACTCCACTTTCCATCTAATTTCTTCCCGTCAGAGTTAAGTGTGCTTTAATGTCGAAACCATGTCTTTAGTCACTTATGTACTACACATGCTCCTTTCCATGAGAATTCAACAAGCTTTTATTTGTCGTCATACTAATTTTGAATTGGCATGTTCAATAATCCTTCTTACTGATATAACTGTTCAATAAATCTGCAGTTTGTAAAACCTCAGTAGCAAATAAACCCTATTATGACACAAATATGTATACTGTAAAACTTTTATTATGTAGTGATTGACACTATTTTGTACATTTCCAGTTTGGCCTATGTACACCAAATACTGACAATGTATTCCCAGGACAGAACCTTACAACTTTCTAGAGGGATAAATCACAGTACTGATCACACACATATTGCCACTAGAAAGCTGAATCTCCAATACAATGCCATTACTGCAAGACTTGGACAGATTGATTACATATTAAATGCAGAATAAAGAAAAGTTATATCTATTTGTCACAGTGGCGGGTTTCTAATTGTCTGTGTAAAATTTATTTAGATTTCTAAGTTTGTTTCTTACTGAGTTGTATAATTAATTATTCATCAACAAATCAACATATTAAGTAAAAGAATCTAAATGAAATACTTCAGTGTTGTGCTTAGTTAAAATACCAAAAGAAAAAATGTCATTCATTACTTCGCATTAAGGTTGCTTTAACACATAGAAAGGTGCACAATACTGTCACCAAAACATTTGCTACCTTACCTAAAGATACAAAATGTCTGACTGACAGAAAAAATACCTGAAGAATTTTCCCCTAGATAACTTCTTCTCTTCCACAGAAGAGTCCTATTTTTCAAATGAGTGGTGGGTAGGAATTACTAACTTACGTATGTATTTTTTTTTTTTTTTAACTACCTTATTACAATTAATTATACAGATTGTGGTTGTACTGAGTTAGTCGTCATCCCCGATCTGTCATCTAGCCTGAGGTATGTGGAACTGAATATTCATGAGTGTAAACTGTCTTTTCATTATGTTCATTAAATACTGTAATTCCTTGCCAGAAATAATAATAAATAGCTTGGTGGCACACAGTTTACTCAAAGATAAAACACATCCTTCAACTTGAAACTCTTTTATGGTAGTTAGGAAAGAATAAATAACAGAACATACATCTCAATATAAAAACTCCGTGATGGCTCGGAGTGATTCCCTTTGATGTCATCACTCCTGGTGGCTGGCATGGAAAACCATGTGACAGCTGCATTGTAACGGTAATTAACACATGTGTACACATGATACAAGCGACACGGCACTGCTCTGCAATGAGAGAGAATGGCAGCTCAGGCACCACATCAGCCCCTTGGGGGAAGCAGAGGCAGTGTGCCAGGAAATGTACTCGCCATTCATGTCTCATTGTGCATGTCATGGTGGTTCTGCGATGGGTGGTGACAGTGTTTGTGCCAGTGCTGGTGCTGTTACAAATGGGTTTGATCATTGGACATCCGGTGGTTGATTGTTGTGTAGTAGGCTTGTCATTCACCAGTATCTTGAAGGTGTGTGCCCCTGTGAGGGCCAGTGTATGATGGTTTCAGTGAAGTTCTAATTCCATCATTGTGGAGCATGATGTGGGTGCATGTCTGTAGGCCTCAAAGCATGTTTCTATTGGTGCCTTGAAAATTGGTGTGGACGAAGTTGTGTGATGGTGTGCTCTCTGTTGAAGCATGAAGTCACTGGTAACGGGTCTAGGTGTTTGCGATGGTTGTGCTTCTACAAACTCTCCAGGCAGGTACAGTGTTTCACCATATACAAGTTCTGCAGATGAAGTGTAAATCAGGTTTATGTGTCATCAGGAGGCCCAGCAGTATCATTGCCAGTGCTGACGTCCAAACTGAATATTGACTAATGATTGCTGCCTTGAGCAATTCATGCCAGTGCTCAATTGTACCGTTGCTGGCTGGATGGTAACTGGTGGTCTTCGGATGCACTGTGCCACAGAACTTTGTTATTAGGGAGAAGAGGTCTGATTCGAATTGGTGGCTGTGATCTGTCATTATGTGAAGCGGCCAGCCAAAATGAGAAATCCATCGTGCTGTGAAGGTGGGTGCCAGAGTTTCTGAGATATGTTATCCACCAGTGTTGCTTTGGGCCAGTGTGTAAAATGATCAACCATGGTAAGGAGGTATTGTTGTATTGTTGCCTGTTGGAAGAAGGTAATGGTCCCATGACTTTGGCGTGAAAGTGTGCAAATCATGTGTTAGTGATTGGAAAGGTCCCACTTGGAGTGTGTTTGTGACAGTTGGTCTTGCTCCTGTGGAATTTGACCCACATGCAAGTCCATTCCCAACTTTTTTTTTCTTCCACCGAGCCGTCAGCAACACAAATCAGTGAGAGAGCAGGCAAACTGTTGACCTGACATCTGGATGACCCAAGTTGTGTAGGATGTCAAAGGTGGGCTTGTGAAATGCTACATGTAAGAATGACCTTCATTTACTGGTCAAGACATCACATATTTTTTGGCATTGGAACTGGGCAGTTCTATTAATCCCAACTTCAATGTTGTTGATGGATCGTTGAGATAGTGTCAGAGCTCTTGGTGAGATTTATGTGCCTCATTCAGTCAGGTGAAATTGTGGTGCTGGAGCTGTTTGAAATGCCATAGACGTGAGAGAGACATTTGGCCACCATGTTCTCAGTACCTGATAAATTTGTGATGTCCACGTGGAATTGTGCTATGAGAAAGCTTTGGTTGTGTTGGCTAGTTGAGCAGTTGTTGTTCTGCTGAAATGCTTCCATCAGTGGCTTATGGTCTGTAGAAAATGTGAACTGCCTTGCTTCCAATTGCGGGCGGAAGTATTTTATCACTTCATATAATGTGAGGAGTTCGTCATTTGTGCTCCACTTCTCCTGAGATGTTGAAAATTTATGGGAGTAGAAAGTCAAACGTTGCCACATACCCTCATGTAATTATTGCAGAACAGCCACAGTCGCCATTAGACTCACGTCAACTGCCAGTGTTAGGGGTGCTTCTAATTCAGGATGCGCAAGGAATGCTGCATCTGTTGTACTGCGCTTTGCTGCCTTAAAAGCCAAAATCATGGTATCAGTTCAGTGGACTGGTGAAGTTTCCTTGATTTTTGAGTCGGCAAGTGCTGTGGTAAAAGATTCTTGTAGTGCTGCTCAGTGTAGCAAATGTTGGTGGTAGAAATTTAACATTCCGTGAAAATGCTGTAACTCCTGAGCGTGTATGGGCATGCAATCTGAAAAATGCTCCTACCTTTTTAGGCAGAGGAAGTGAGCCTTCGGATGATATTAGGTATCCTAAAAAGTCGATATGTGGCTGTCCAAAAACACTCTCGGCTGCATTTAGCATTATGCTGTGTTAAATAGCCGTTCCAAAACTTGCATTAAGTGTTTCCCATGTTGTTCAAGCTATCATCTAAATATGCAGAACAGAAGGGTAGCCCTTGCAGTACTACATCTACAAACCACTGCCAAGTTTGTGCGGCATTTCATAATCCAGATGTCATATTCAGACTCTCAAATGAACCAAATGGAGTAACAATTGTGGTTTTTTTAATGTCTTCCTCAGATGCTGGTATATTAGGATATGCCTTAGCTCAGTCCAGCACACTAAAAATTGTCTTGCTACGTAACACATAGTTGTAATCTTGCTGTGGTTGAATGGAATACCAATCCGACACTGTCCATGTATTTAGGGCATGGTAATCTCCACATGAATGCCACAAGGAAATGTAAAGGGGACGGTCATGAACTACTGGATAGATGCATAATTCCGTCTCTCTGCAGGGCGGAAAATTCTGCTTTTCCGACTGCTAAGTGACCTGGATTCAGACCTAATGGTTGGCAGGAAACTGGTTGGCAATTCATAGTCTTGATGTTAGAAACAGTATGATGACATACCTCTTTTGGTGCTCCTGGAAGTTGTGTCAAGGTTGGGAACCATTGTTGTAGTCACACATAACCCCCCCACCCCCCCACCCCCCACTCACCCCTACCCCCCAGCATCTGCCTGAACAATGTTGGGTGAGTACGCTGCTGTGCGGTGGAAGGCAGATGCCGCCAGGCTAGTTATGCCGTCAACCGGTTGTGTGTTTGCCACTTCTGGTAGTAGGTGATAGTATGCTAACAGATCAGCACCAATGATGGGCTGGGTGACATCCGTAACTGTGAAATCTCATATGGGTGCACGGCACAGCCCTAGGTCTAGTTCCATCCATTGGGTGCCGTAGGTATGTATTGAAGAGTTGTTCGTGTCAGACAAGCAGAAGAGAGTTGCTGGTGTACAACATAGCAGTCATTGGGGAAAGATGCTCAAGTCTGATGTGGTATCCATCCGATATTTGCAGCTTGACTTGGGTCACAGACAGAGAGGCGCTGGAATTTCACTTGGTAGTCAGAGGCAGCGCCTATGTCCGATTGCCACTGGCATTTGGGCATGCACACCGTGATGTGTACTTGTGTGCATGGCCCCGGAATGCTCTATGGTACCAGCAGATGGTGAGCTGTTGTTGTCCAGCTGTCAGCAAAGTAGCAGAATATGGACTACTAAAACTCCTTTGGTACCTGCTTCTGTGGTCGCTGCTGTCTCACCAGTATAGTATCTTGTCAGTCCTCTTCGTAAGGATCTCGACTTTAGCCACTAGATTGTCATAATCTGCCCTTGTGACCATTGCTGATGCTAGGCTAAGACATGTTGAAATTGGTGTGCCAGTCTAGATGGAGTACATCATCAAAGGAACTGGATTACTCAGCATCATTGACATGACCTTGCATACAGTGACCTATCCCCTAACTGGGGCAGGAGCTATAGTGTCCACAATTCTGTCGGTGAGGTTTGCGTTGTGGTCCAAAGACGTCGTCTGCTAACATTATTATGGCTTTTGCTTGTGGTGACTGATGACTACTCCACAGCCACCAGGTTATTCGGCGATGTCCCAGTGTCCACCTTACTGCGCAAATGCCGTAAATATTGGGAAGGTTTCCGGTCCCATATATCTTCCTGGGTTAACACATGCCGGAGACTATCGACCTGTGATGCAGAAACCCATTGGATCAAGTCTGCTTTTAGTTTTTCATACGTATTGGCCACAGGCAATGCAGTAATTATGTCTTCCGTATCAGCAGTGTAATGGTGCTCCAGCAGCCTAACAACCAACGTGGATTCAGTGGTGTCGGCCATAGTACCCATATAGAGGAAACTGGGTTCCACTTGCGCAAACCAAAGCATTGGGTTGTGCATCTAGAATGGTGGTAGACACAGTGCAGGCTGAGAAATGGACAGAATTATTGTCTCCGATGATACCATTGTATCAGATCTGATTCAGTCACACCTCTTGTTGTTTCACAGGCTAGATCAGATTGGGCTCACCACTGTGGTCGTACTGAGTTAATGGTCGTCAGCTGATCTCTCATATAGCCTGAGGTGCATAGAATTGAATATTCACCCGTGTGCACTGTCATTTTGTTATGTTCCTTAAAGACTGGAATTCGTTGCCAGAAACTAGAGTAAATAGCTTGGCGACATGCAGTCTACCTAAGGATAAGATGTATCCTTTAACTTGAAACTCTTTAATGGTAGGTAGGAAAGAATACACAGCAGATTACATATCCCAGTATAAAAACTTCATGATGGCTGAGAATAATTCCCCTTGATGTCAGTGCATCTGATGGCTTGCGCGGTAAGCCGTTTGACAGCTGCATTGTAATTGTAGTTAACATGTGCGCACACAACACAACCAACACTTCACTACACTACACGGAGAGAGAAATGCGGCTCAGTCACTGCACAGATAACCTATAGAATGTGAAACTATCTAACTAATCTCAGTAGTTTGCTGAAAGACATTTGAACCTGCATAGTTAATTACAGATGAACAATTTTAACTGTGTTCCAAAATTAGGGTAAATGGTTTAATAAACACTCTTGTTACAGAATGTTGTCATACATGTAAATCACATACAAAATACGACTGTAAAAATTGTTATTATGGTGAACTGAATAGAGAAAGAAAATTCTGCTTGTAATTCATGTTAATATTTATTGCAAACCTTCCAAACTTTTGGTTAATGACTGCTCAGTGTTGCACTTATTCAACTCTGTTCACTGTTATTAATATACATTGGATTGGGATAGCTGCCAAAGAAGAGTTTTGGATGACATAGACAACGTGCAATGTATGGATCAGCTGTACACTCAGCTTAGGCATTGAAATTGAGATCTCCCGTCTGATTTTATTAATGTAAGGAGGTTCCAAGCTGTAACTCAAGAGGAGGTGCTACCATTTACTTAGCCGAAAGAGTACTGACAACAGACAGTGGTTTTATGAACTTCACACTTCCATGGTTGTTTCTTTACAGTTCTCATACTGCATTATTTAGTCTGAAAATATTGTTGAAAATTGTTAGAAAGTTATGAAATAATAAGAACGTGTGATAAGTTACATGTATATGATACATATATATCATAAAACAAAGATGATGAGACTTACCAAACAAAAGCGCTGGCAGGTCGATAGACACACAAACATACACACAAAATTCAAGCTATCGCAACAAACGGTCGCTTCATCAGGAAAGAGGGAAGGAGAGGGAAAGACGAAAGGATGTTGGTTTTAAGGGAGAGGGTAAGGAGTCATTCCAATCCCGGGAGCGGAAAGACTTACCTTAGGGGGGAAAAAGGACAGGTATACACTCGCGCGCACACACACACATATCCATCCGCATATACACAGACACAAGCAGACATTTGTTTTACATTTGCTTTACAAATGTCTGCTTGTGTTTGTGTATGTGCGGATGGATATGTGCGTGTGTGCGAGTGTATACCTGTCCTTTTTTCCCCTTAAGGTAAGTCTTTGCGCTCCCGGGATTGGAATGACTCCTTACCCTCTCCCTTAAAACCCACATACTTTCGTCTTTCCCTCTCCTTCCCTCTTTCCTGATGAAGCGACCGTTTGTTGCGAAAGCGTGAATTTTGTGTGTATGTTTGTGTTTGTTTGTGTGTCTATCGACCTGCCAGCACTTTCGTTTGGTAAGTCACATCATCTTTGTTTTTAGATATATTTTTCCCACGTGGAATGTTTCCCTCTATTATATACATATATATCAAATAGATCTCCAATGGTTTTCCATTAAGAGCAAAATAGTTTCTTCCGAGACAATTTTGATGTGTGTATTTTCTCTATAGAATAGAAAAACTCACATATCGAAGTTTCTGGTATGAACATAGGTACTGAAATTTTATAACCTCTCTTTTCACCATAATTGTCTTTCATTTGTTACACAACACTTCTGTTGTTAACTCAGTTCTGATTTCCAATATGAAGAACACATTGTTTTGTACTTCTCTTCTGCATTTTTGCATTAATCAGATATGTCGTTCAATTTCATCTGTTCTGTTACATACTCCACTAAAAAAAAAAAAAAAGCTCCTATATGACTACTAAAATGTATTCAATGTGTTGAGCCACAATCATGCAATACTTAGTAAAAGAGTAAACTGCCAGTTGACTGTTTATTATTCTATTTGTCTTCTGTACTACCTAGATTTCAGCTTTTATGCTATTACCAAATACAATTCTAAAAGTTGTTAGATAATTATTGTGTCATATTTGTTAAGGCAATTCAAAGCAGCTGCCTTTAAAGATATGACATAATAATGGTCTAACAACCTCCGTCCATATCAAACAACGAGCAATATCGCTACATCGACAGATGCCACCAGAGTCCTTATATACAGCCTAGCCAGCCGTGGCCATCACATCCGTAGTGATGAGCAGTCCCTCTTGAAATGTACCAAGAGTCTCACTGAGACCTTCACAGAGTGTCATTACCCTCCCAACCTAGTACAGAAACTGGTTTCCCATGTCTTATCTCTCCAGTCATCCCCCACCTCCCAAAGTCCCACCGCCGGGCCACAAAGGAGCATTACCCTCGTGACTCAGTACCACCCAGGACTGGAGCAACCAAATCGCATTCTCCTCTGCTGTTTCGACTGCTTCTCGTCACGTTCTAAAATTAGGAATGTCCTACCCGCTACCCACTATCCTCCCCACCCCTCCCACAGTGGTATTCCGCTGTGCACTGAACCTACACAATATCCTCATCCATGCCTACACAACCCCTGCCCCCAACCCCTTGCCTCATTGCTGAGATCGATGTAATAGACCTAGATGCAAGACCTGTCCCTTGCGTCTCCCCACCACCACCTGCTCCATTCCAGTCACAACCATCACCTATCCCATCATAGGCAGGGCTACCTGCGAAACCACTCGTGTGTGCTAAGCTGCAACTGCTGTGCTGCGCTCTAATGGAAATGACAACCAACAAGCTGTCTGCCTGCATGAATGAGTCTGACAAATTGTGGCCAAGAAAAGCTAGACCACCCAATTGGTGAGCACAGTGCCCAACACTAAGTTCTTCATTTCGCCTATGCCATCTGGATCCTTCCTACCAACACCAGTTCTTCTGAATTGTGCAGGTGGGAACTCTCCCTGCAGTATATCCTACATTCCCGTAACCCTCCTGGCCTCATCCTTCGTTAGTCATTGTCCTATACCCACCCGTACCATTTCCTGTTCCCACTCCAGTACTACACAGCCATCATTCCACCAACATGCCCACAGTCTTTTTACTTCTCTCCTTTTTTACTGCCCTCCTCACCACACTAACCTTCTGACTGCACCTAGGTGCCCTACCCTCTTTCCATTTTGTCCCTGCATGCCCCCACAGGCGACACTTTACCGACCCTCACCCCTATCCTGCTATCCTTCACCCTCCCTGCCCCAGCCTCATACTTCCCCCACCACCCAGATTGCTTCTCCCATCATGCTCTACTGCTCACAGTCTTCTCTCGGCAGTCAGAAATTGTGTGTGTGTGTGTGTGTGTGTGTGTGTGTGTGTGTGTGTGTGTGTGTGTGTGTGTGTGTAATTCCAGTGAAGGATTTTTTTGGCTGAAAGTTACTTGTTTGACAGTCTTTTTGTCGTGCCTATCTATGACATAACATCTCCATTATATGGTGGGTAGCAATCTAGCTTTTCCATAATATTATCATTATTCCATCCTGGATTTTCCTTTAGAAGATAAGTGTAGTAAAAGACAGTCAAATGACAGTTTACTCTTTTAAAAAATATATGACAACTGTGTCCTTTTTAATGCACGTCACACCTTTCTCACTGGCCTCTCCAACTTCAGCTATCTCTCTGGCTTCCAAATACATCTTGGATATTAATTAGAACAATTAATTTCCTTTGAATGTGGGTCGTTATCTTCTTAACAAGGAAGTTTAACATTTCATACAACATAAAAACTTATAAATATAATTTACATAAATGTATTAAAAACAAAGATTCCATGACTTACCAAACGGGAAAGCGCTGGTAGATAGACACAATAAAAAACACACAAACAGTGTGTGTGTGTGTGTTTTTGTATTGTCTATCTACCAGCGCTTTCCCGTTTGGTAAGTCATGGAATCTTTGTTTTTAATATATTTTTCCCATGTGGAATGTTGCTTTCTATTTTATTTAATTTACATAAATGGTTATACATAGCAAAATTGTGTGAATTCCTTTATACAGTCTGCATCCAGTAGTATAAATAAAGACATGTCTACACTTGTTGTAGGGACTGTGGGCAATATGACGGTCAACTCGTGTTTTACGGCATTGCGGAGTTCAGTACTCAAATCTTTGGTGCATATGTCTCTTCTTCTATCTGCCACTTGCACAGGTTATTTAATGTTGTTGTTATTCTGTTATACACAATGTCCAGGTTTGTATTCATTTCGGGCACCTGTCTTTGGTTTTGTGATTTGGAAAAATACAAGGTGTCCAGGTGAAGCATATAATAATGTAAAATGCAATAACTTGAGAAGTGGTTAAGATATTTAGTAACGGTATGTTTCTACGAGTATGGTAACTCAATTTTTTTTTTAATTGATTTATTTTTTTACACACCTAATACACCTTGATATGCACACAGATATCTGATCTGTATTGTTCCTCTCTCCAAGTGTTTTGCAACATTGCATATGTAACATTTGTGATACCTGCACGAATGCAATGGCACAGATTTGGTATATCACAAACCCTTGATTCTTGATAAACCACAAAAAAAAAGAAACACCCTAGCACCATCATGTCTGGGCTTCTAGAGGACCAAGCGATTAATGGACTACCTCTCCCAACCCAGCGATCTGGAAACTCATGATCCAAAGAGTCTCTCACATTGCTCACAAAATGACATGGTGCACCATCTTGTTGAAAGGTCATGTCATGAGGAAGTGGCATAGCTGCAACATGTATACACAGCTTCTGCTGTGGAGTCCACATGGCTACTGACATGCATTTACATGAACAAAGCAGTTTCATGCACACGCAGTACAAACTGCAAAAAGCATACACACACAAAAATTTTGAGTTACAATATTTTTAGAAGAAAACCACCAATTAATAGCTCAATTATGTCCCAAGTTATTACATTTTATATTTTTAACCTGGACACCTTGTATTAGCTTATCACTGATGGCCCTAAATTCTTTAGCAGCTGTGAATTAACAATGTGATTCTGACATAATATGTATGTCTTGCTTACTACCCTAAGTACAGTAATATTATTGTTTCCATCACATTTTCCCAAAATCACAGAACTTGATGCACTTATGAATCTGAGAAAAGCAATCTTGTCAAAATACACTCCATAGAGTACACTAGATCAAATGTTTCAAAAGTAATTATGTTAATAAAGTTGCATGTAACCGTTCAGATATTACCACCTTTGTAGTACTGTTCAGATAGAAGTGTCATGGGTAGAAATCTGCATTCCACAGGCCACGTTAGAGGGTGTGTTGGAGGGTACTTCTAGGCATCTTATTAAATCTTTGCAGAACTGCTCTTGCCTTAGTCTTGTCACACAGCAACGCGTGCGCATGTGCGCGCATGTCTCCGAGCGCATGCGCGCGTCTCGACATTTCCACTACGCGGTGAGTTGCAATGTACCCTTTTCATCATTCGTGATTTGAACATATTGTTTTTAACATGTAATAAAGATGTTATGTTTAGGAGTGAGGCACATTGGTCATGTTATACAATGGACTACAACAAACTCATTGCCATTATTGTTCTCTCTCTAAATCTCCAATGTGCCATACCGGTTGCTTTTGTGTGTGTGTGTGTGTGTTTCTGGAGTGTAAATTTTTTGAGTTCACTGACACCATTGTGTGTTGTGGTGAGATGAGGGGCAATGTAAGAAACACTGGTATGTATGAGCATTGGTCTCTTAACAGGACACACACATGCCACAGCAGTAACTATACAACACTTCATTGTCACCTTTGTGTAAGGAACTTTAGTCCTAAACATATTGTCAGGATGGAGAGTGTGATGTGAGAACAATTGTGTGGATACTCTGACAAACAGGTTTAGTTGTGCACCTGCAACCAGTATTGTGCAGTAGTGTATTAGGAGAGGGTAATAGGATTTAAGCTTAATCTTTACCACCTTCAAAAGTTATAAGAAGTGGGACCGCCTGATATTGCCTCTCATATGGAATTTGTACTCTGGTTTCTTCAAAATGCCAATGAGACTGCTTTTTATGTTCACGCGTATAATACACAGATGTGTATTCGAATATTTTCCTCTACAGTTATGATAACCGATATACTATTGTTGTTAGTTCTCGTGAATAAAGTTTTTCAGTGAACATTCTGGATTGAGTGATCGGTAATCAGCTTTCATGTAATTTACTTCTACCACCATACTTAACTGCAGCAATTTAGTATCATGTGTTAGAATTAGTTTTTGCAAAGCAAACAAGTGCAGCTGTTAGACACATTACAGTTATTGAGTACGGCAATCCCTCATTCCAACTCATTGGAGTTGCAGCACTTGAAGTGAAGATGCTGAGCCCACCTTGTAGTTGTCTTTTGGGAACATCAGATAGTTTGTGCAGAACATATTGTGTGAATAGTGCATTAATGTGGTTTAATGTGCCTTGAATTTTCCTTTGGGAGTATGTTGGTAGCGGTTTGTGTCCACATTACCCCGGTTACTACCAGCATTGAGCTGATGGCCTGAGTCAATCTTCCATTCATTCATCTGCTGAAGCAGAATTCTGCCAAGCTCGATAGAGCCAAATAGTCATTGCTGTGAAAGGATCAAGCCTGTGATGAGGCTCTTAGCAAACGGAACACTTTCTGTATATTTGATCTAAATGTGCGTTTCATAAAATGTAATTTGTGTACAATTGTTGAAAGGTTACTAAATTTTACAGAAGCCGCCAACACATATCTCATAAATGATGGGAAGATTTATGTTACCTAACAAAAACCTTCCTTCTGTGTTATATGTTAGTCCAAATATTTGTCAGTGAAATTATGAAGTACTCTAGTTTACACTACACTGATTGAGGAGCTCTTGGTGTTGTTACTTTTTAGATGTTTCTTACATGAACTTCTTTCTGGACAATTTCAGTGTACAAGCACAATTAGGAAGAAATTTAAACTATTGTCCACCTAAAACACTTTAAGCAAATGCTTCATTAGTCCCTTGATTGAAGACCCTAATGATCGCCAAATTTCACTAGTGCTACATCTCCAACTGTTGACAGAAATTTAAATTATAACCTTCCTTCCTTTTCTCCTCATGGTTGTTTTTACTTATTTATCTTCCTACCACAAGGCGGTGTCAGATCCGACACATCTTGTTTGTTTTCGTTTGCACAGGAAACGGCATTAGTGTGTGTTATGTGCATAAATGAAATGAACCTGTCACATACAACATGGCCTTGTGACGTGCCCTGGCATTTCACCTTTCAGCAAAAAGGTTAATAATTATTGGGTGATTCCATTGGTGTGGGTGATGCTGTTGCACTACATTTTTCAAAAGTCAAAAGCTGGTATATTTGTTTATTTGGAGCCCAGAAATTTTTTTACTACATAACCACAGAGATGTGGGGCTGATGTTAAATACATTTTCACACATTTTCACATATTGCATTTCCAAAGAACAGCAGATGTTTATTATTGGCAGCAATAACCAACATATATCTTAAGCAGCTAAACTCATTAAAATATATATGAAAATTCAAGACACGTATTGTGCCAAATACAATTGTGCCTACAATAACAGGAGTGGTAAGACTCGGTGTCTACTTTAACATAGTGAAATGTAGAATATACATGGTAATAGCTGAATAGACCATGTCACATAAGAGTACAAGCTTATTATTTCTTTATAGGTCTGTGAAACAGTGACAAATAGAAATTCTGCCGTAATCAGGAGACAAGCATAAAAAACAATTATCAGCACTGTTGAGCACGTTGTGGGAGGGGGGTAAGGTCAAATAGTTGATGCATGTTTGCCTCCAGGTTTTCATCAACAGAATAAAAACTACACTCCTGGAAATGGAAAAAAGAACACATTGACACCGGTGTGTCAGACCCACCATACTTGCTCCGGACACTGCGAGAGGGCTGTACAAGCAATGATCACACGCACGGCACAGCAGACACACCAGGAACCGCGGTGTTGGCCGTCGAATGGCGCTAGCTGCGCAGCATTTGTGCACCGCCGCCGTCAGTGTCAGCCAGTTTGCCGTGGCATACGGAGCTCCATCGCAGTCTTTAACACTGGTAGCATGCCGCGACAGCGTGGACGTGAACCGTATGTGCAGTTGACGGACTTTGAGCGAGGGCGTATAGTGGGCATGCGGGAGGCCGGGTGGACGTACCGCCGAATTGCTCAACACGTGGGGCGTGAGGTCTCCACAGTACATCGATGCTGTCGCCAGTGGTCGGCGGAAGGTGCATGTGCCCGTCGACCTGGGACCGGACCACAGCGACGCACGGATGCACGCCAAGACCGTAGGATCCTACGCAGTGCCGTAGGGGACCGCACCGCCACTTCCCAGCAAATTAGGGACACTGTTGCTCCTGGGGTATCGGCGAGGACCATTCGCAACCGTCTCCATGAAGCTGGGCTACGGTCCCGCACACCGTTAGGCCGTCTTCCGCTCACGCCCCAACATCGTGCAGCCCGCCTCCAGTGGTGTCGCGACAGGCGTGAATGGAGGGACGAATGGAGACGTGTCGTCTTCAGCGATGAGAGTCGCTTCTGCCTTGGTGCCAATGATGGTCGTATGCGTGTTTGGCGCCGTGCAGGTGAGCGCCACAATCAGGACTGCATACGACCGAGGCACACAGGGCCAACACCCGGCATCATGGTGTGGGGAGCGATCTCCTACACTGGCCGTACACCACTGGTGATCATCGAGGGGACACTGAATAGTGCACGGTACATCCAAACCGTCATCGAACCCATCGTTCTACCATTCCTAGACCGGCAAGGGAACTTGCTGTTCCAACAGGACAATGCACGTCCGCATGTATCCCGTGCCACCCAACGTGCTCTAGAAGGTGTAAGTCAACTACCCTGGCCAGCAAGATCTCCGGATCTGTCCCCCATTGAGCATGTTTGGGACTGGATGAAGCGTCGTCTCACGCGGTCTGCACGTCCAGCACGAACGCTGGTCCAACTGAGGCGCCAGGTGGAAATGGCATGGCAAGCCGTTCCACAGGACTACATCCAGCATTTCTACGATCGTCTCCATGGGAGAATAGCAGCCTGCATTGCTGCGAAAGGTGGATATACACTGTACTAGTGCCGACATTGTGCATGCTCTGTTGCCTGTGTCTATGTGCCTGTGGTTCTGTCAGTGTGATCATGTGATGTATCTGACCCCAGGAATGTGTCAATAAAGTTTCCCCTTCCTGGGACAATGAATACACGGTGTTCTTATTTCAATTTCCAGGAGTGTATGTTTCATTAGCAAATCCTTAACTTTCTTGCTGAAAGTATTGCTTTTGTGTGTAAATGATACAGCTAGTTTGTTGAATGGCCCATATGTCTCGACCCATTGTGACTTCTACGCAATCTTTGTATCCCCAGATGAAGGTCATGACTGTGGCTTTTTCCACCATTTGTTGTAAAGAGATCAGGTCTCTCTCTCTCTCTCTCTCTCTCTCTCTCTCTCTCTCTCTCTCTCTCTCTCTCCTGCCAAATAAACTGTCTCTAGAATATAAGTACAAGGCACTGGCAATATTTTAAGCTCCTTGATAATGGGTTTGGTGGCAGATCACATAGATATTCTTTTCATTTCTTTTATTATTCTTTTTGTGCATAATCCCCCACCCCCAGAAAGAAATGCCATATGCTAGTACTGAGTGCATAAGCCTATGACCAACAGTTTTTAGTGTGTTTGTCACATGATTGCCCAATAATTCTGAAAGCATATCAGGGACTACCAAGCTTGTTTAACAGTTTTGCCCTGTGGTGGTCCCACAGGAGTAAACTGTCATTCCAGATTCTCAAAAACTTTGTGTCCGTTACTAGTTCAATTTCTTTGCCATGAATCTGTAAGGGTTTTGGAATGGGTAGAAGAGCATATGAGCTGTCTTGCTTTAACAGTAATTTGTTGTAGTAGAGCCGTGAATGGAGTCTTTCAGTTGTGTCATTAATTTTAAGCTTCAGTTGCAAAGCTGAGATGGACTGGAAGTGCAAGCTTGTGTCAGTTGGCTAGTTAGTTGCTTGTTCCATAGATCATTTGAATGATTCTTTTATCAAAATGATGTGAAACAAGTCAGTTTACAGGATATTTATGCGTGATTAGTGTTAACATTAATTAACACATTGTCATTTTATTCCTATTCATGCAACTACACATAAAAAAAGTTTGTTTTCACTGGCTGCCAGTTTTTAAGTAGCTGTTGTCAAAGCAATGGAAAGAATTATCCAGGAGAAATAATTTTAAATTAGATTTAAAACTTGGTTCAATATCTGTCAGACATTATATGTTATTGGTCAGATGATCAAAAATGTTTATTGCTGCATATTTAACTCCTCTCAGAGTCACTGACAACTTTAACAGTGGGTAATAAAGGTCTTTTTCCCTCCAGTATTGTAGTTATGTACATCACTGTTCTTGTCAAATTGTGATGAACTATTTATGATGAATTTCATTGGTAAAAATATATATTGTGATGCGGCAATTAAAGTGTCTAGCTCCTTGAAGAGGTACTCGTGTGACATCTGTGGCTGAACACCACACATTATTATTACTGCTTGCTCTTATAAAATCAATACTTTCTTTGTCAGTGATGAGTTATCCCAGAAAATTATTCCATACTACATTATCAAGTGGAAATACACAAACTATGTGAGGAGGTTGATATGTTTGTTTCCAAGATTAGCAATTATACAAAGAGAAAAAGCAGCTGAATTTAAGGTTTGAGAAGCTCAGTAATATGCTTCTTCCAATTCAAGTTCTCATTAGAATATACACCCAAAAGTTTGGGGCATTTTGCCTTGCTTACTGACTCCTGCTCATATGCTACATCAATAGTTGGTGTGACCCTGTTGTACAGAACTGAATGTAGTGTGTTTTTTCAAAATGTAGGGAGAGTCCATTCTCAGAGAACCACTTAACAAAAGTCTCAGAGAACCACTTAACAAAAGCTGTCAAAAAATAACCTTACAAGATAATGCAAATAAAAGTAAATGTATAAATAATGTGATCATATCATAACAAAGACAAGTGACATTTATACTCAGAGATGCCATGTAGACCATGTCATACCAGCTAATACCCAAACCTCCAGATGTCAGTCAGTCAGATTGGTAGCAGACATCATATTTCGACAGAGTGCCAACCAGAACTCCGATATGGTTTGTGGTATGTGCTGTTGGCCAGGACAAAGTACATAAACAGTAAGTAATGCCCAACACATGACCCACAGAGCACGGGAAAAGCATACCGTATTTACTTGAATCTAAGCCACATTCGAATGTAAGCTGCACCTGAAAAATGAGACTCGAAATCAAGGAAAAAATATTTTCCCGAATCTGAGCCGCACCTGAAATTTGAGACTCGAAATTCAAGGAGAGAAAAAAATTATAGGCCGCATCTCCAAATCAAAACAAAGTTGGTCCATTGTAATATGAGACACAATTTAGGTCGAATGAATGGCGATACAGCTACAGTAGTTTGGTTCGAGTCGTAAGCTTAGCAGTTAAGCTTTACCAGGTAGCCATTGCTATGCGTCAGGCGCTCCGTCCGTATTTATACGGGTATCTATCCTTTTCCACGTGCTTCGTCTGGTTTGAATTGATTGCTTATTTTTCTTTGATCTGATAAGTGCAGTTTTCTTTGTTATAGGTGTTTACGTCACTCTAAGTTGAAAATGCATTACTGTACTGTGTCATGCATTGTTTGTAGCATTCTGATAGTGCGTGTGTACGGCCTGTTGCCACTCGCGGCATGGCTTGCTTTTGTGCGCGCTACCGCCTCTTACAAAAAGAGAGAGAGAGAGAGGAATAGTCTCATTAGCGAAACAATGGCAAGAAACTGCTATTTGTTGTTACTTACATTGCTGCTTTCTTTGATAATGATCAACAAGAACCAAATAATAGACTGCGTATGATAGAAGATGTTCTGAACGAGAGTTTAGCGAAAATTTTTCTCCATTTGAAAATCTTTGCAGACGCCTCTTTAGTACATTACATTCTACACAGAAATTAGAGTCATCTTAGATTTAAAAATCTAGTGAATTGCTGTGCTTCATTTCTGACTGTATCACTATTAAGCATAAGAATAATACGAATATAAACATGACATGATATGTATATTCTTCCGCGTTTGCTGTTGTCTCACTCTAGTTTCGTAGTTTATTAGGCAGACAGGATTTAAATGAGATAGCAGCAAACATGAAACAATACATGGCCAAATGTTTATATGCGTATTACTCTTATGGTGACGAGAATACTGCATGTGTTTCACAATTTATAAAAGTTCCTATTAGCAACCATCTCTTCTCACAGATAGGAAAAAATTCAGAACGTAGAGCTGGCCATATTGACAAACATCCCAAACAGTCTAGTCAGTCGGATTTTCGTAGTACATTGAAATGCTGCTACATTCGAAGATGAACAATACGGAATTTGTATTTACTTCGTTGGATAATGTATGAAAATGCAGTGGTCGAAACTCGGGGCGGAGAAAAAAGCTTGTCTTCCACCTTTTTTTTTTTAAATTTATTTACTGATGCAGAGGTTTTGGCGCCATTATTTATCTTCGTGCTTTCAAAGCATGCCTGTGTAGCGCTACATATATTCGACGACAGAAGTAAGTTGTGGTGGCACCCACCAACTTTTTTCAGAATTTCCGCTTGCTTTGCACTCGATTCTAAGCCGCAGGCGGTTTTTTGATTACAAAAACCGGAAAATAAAGTGCGGCTTAGATTCGAGTAAATATGGTAACTTGGGAGTGTCTCTTTTGTGAAGCTCCCCTGTGGAAGTCTGTAGAACATCAGTTTGATGCACTAGGGGTCCTGGGTCCGAGCCCTGTTTGTGCTAGTTCTTGTACTGCAATACGTGTGAAGCTGTTATAGGGGACAATATGTTCCTGACATGTGAAGGGACTGTATGACGTTCATAGTAATGTTCTGTTGGCAGTTCACTTTTGCTTCATTTATTTGACAGTAGCAGAGCTATAGAGTACATTTCAGTTTCACAGAATAAATGTTAACAATTGGAACAGAAGACTAAAGAAACATTGCATCACACATGCCAAAGTATTAATAGTAATAATTATAACAATAATAAGAGTAACTATTATTAATAATAATAGCAGTTATAATTATTATCATTACTATTAACACTTCCACATGAGTGATGCAATTGTTTCTTTATGCCTCTGTTCCCATTGTTTATGTTTATTCTGTAAAAAAAAAAAAAAAAAAAAAAAAAAAAAAAAAAAAAAAAAAAAAAAAAAAAAAAAGATGTACTCTGTAGATTTGCTTCTTTCGAATAAACAAAGCGAAAGCAGATTGCCAACAGAACATTGCTGTGAACTCCAAACAGTCCTTTTACATGTCAGAAACATAATACCCCATTAGAGTTTCACACATACTATAGAACAAAAGCTAGCATGACTAGTAGGGACTGACGACCTTAGCAGTTAAGTCCCATAAGATTTCACACACATTTGAACATTTAGCATGACTAGGGCTCAAACCCAGGACTTCACACTTTACCTGAGCTCCATGGGTCAGATGTTACTTATTAATCGCCGTTTGTGCACATTCTCCTGGGTGACAGCACGTAGCACAAACAATATAGGAGTTTTGGTTGATACTCTGTCGATATACAACATTTGGTATCGATCTGACTCTCTGACGTCTGGAGGTTCGCGCGTAAGACCTACACCTGACAATGGCAAATCACTGAAACGAGTGTGTCATGTAAGTTGCATCAGTATGTGCAGATAAATAAATAGTGCAGCAAAAAACTTGTACTTAAAATAAAATATGTCATTCTTCGACCTTATACAAGCTGCGGGCCTGCTGGAAAGGAAATTGTTTAATGCTTAATAATTCTATATAAAATATCATTTACTAACTCCTCTGCTGCTTTCTCTCTAATCCGCAAACAATGCAGGAAAAATATTGTGGAGATTTAGAGGAAGGTCCTAGATAAGGAGGAGAAAGAGGAGAAGACCCAATACTGAGCCTTTTGCGTCTCCACAGCTTATCTGGGCTTTGTCAGAATAGATTTTCTTGATTCAGAGCTATTTGTTTTTGGTTGGTGAGATAGATTTTAAACTATATATTTGCTGTTCCTCTGAAGCCAAATGACACAATATTAGCTTCTGAAGCAGCAGTAACAGTTAATGAGACCAAAAGCTTTAGTAAGGTCAGTGAAAAGTCCAGAAGTAAATTCCTTTTGATTGATGGCTTTAATAATTTGGTCAATAAAACCGAAGTGTGCATTATTAACAGTCTTGCTTTTCCTGAGTCCATGTTCATATTCATTCAGCGATTCTACTTCTTTTAAAAATGCTGTGATCCTATTGTAAATGACTTTCTCCAGTATCTGAGATATAGCTGGTAGTATGGAAAATAGAACAATAATTGTTTACATATCAACTGTCACCCTTTCTGAGGATTGGAATTACCTATGAGGTCTTATATTCTTCTGGGAAACATCCTCTACTTCTTGAGCTGTTGATCACATTACTTAGCTGTGTGCCAATTTGAACAGGTATATTCTTTCATATGAATGTTTCGTTGTCCTTTTGATCTCTAATACTCTTGTTTGGTTACTTCAGGAAGATTGATCTGTCTGGTACTAGGAATATAGTCTTGTGTGATACTGCTGGCATAGTGATTCATGACACTAAATTGTCAGCGATCATTGAAAACACGTGTTAAAATGTTCACTAATCTGTTTTGCATCAGAGATTTTTGTTTCATTTAGCTGGAGATATTCAGACGAAACCAGTCTGGCTGTGGTTTGTTATGGTACCATTGACACCTTCCAAAAATGCTTTACTCAGGTTACTTGAATTAATAATAAACTGATAGAGATCTGTTTTGCATTAGTTATGACTTTCTTGAGGACTTTTTTATATTTCTTATGTTTTTTCATTACACTAGTCGAACAAACAATGGATGACATACAATATAACCACTTATGTAAATCCAGATGAGTGGCAATGATTTGAAATAAAATATTACAATTTTTTCCTTTATTTTATATTAAAAAACATAATGGTACAATATCAGAAATGTATAACAACTCTGCATGAAGTAGATGCACGAGGATGTCCAAAAATGTCTTAGCATTTGTGGTTGAGGATTTAAAGTTAGGATCACTTGTTGACAAAAAACTGAAGATTAGGCAGTCATAATGCCAAAATAGCGGCCATAATATTTCGGAATTAATGGATTCCATTTGAACTTATGCGGAATGCATTGTGAACGTGTATAACACTATGGAATTGTAGAGCTATGTGTAACAAAATAAGCTCATTGAATTTCTATCAAATCCCAAGCATTCATCTTTCGTAAGATTAACCACAATGTAATATACATGGAATGTAATTATATTTGATAAAAGAAGTTAAATTTACTGTGCTCATAATGTGGAACGCATGGTGAGGTAGCATGCACATGTTGTGATAAAATTTCAAAGTAAGTCAACTGAATAACATGAAGTACTAAATTATTGAAATGCAAAGTACTGATGATCTATGCCTCATCTGTAATTAAAGGAGCTACACAGTGAGACAAGTACAAGCTGGTGATAGCCTGTGAGAACAGTGGCTCCATCTTTTGAATGAATCTATAGAGGAAGCCTGGCAAGACAGCCACATGAGATCAGCCAATGAAAATGGTGGCACTATCTAATAGGGTGGAAGGTACTAACATATATTCAGCTATAATAGTTGTGTCGTATCTAGCTCACGAATTCTAGATGATTATGACTTATCTAAACAACCTTAGAGCAAATGGGTCAAATCCGAGATACATTTTGTATAGAGTCTTAAATTAAATCATATCATCATTATGTAGATTACGTATTACTTTGTATGAAGGCTGTGATGATGACATTTCTAATTTATGTGCCCATTTCAGTTCTACGTGCCCTAATATTAAACTCGCTTTCAAAGTGGAAGTGAATGATTCACTAAATTATTTGGATCTGTTTAGTACTAAGAAAGACAATGATCTTGTTTTCAGTATATTTTGTAAAACCACTTGCACTGATGTTATAATTAATAAAGATTTATGTCATCCAAGCATGTACAAATGGATGTATTTTCTCACCATGATACACAGATTTTTGAGGTTGGGTGTAAATCAGGAGGCAAGGAGTGAGGAATTGCAGATGATTATTCTAGTGGTTGTAGCAAATGGGTATAAAGCTAAAAGTATTTGTAAATTGTTTTATTCTATACAAAAGAAGAAATCCAAGGTAGTCAAAAAAGAGGATATAAAAGGTTGTATTGTTAGTCTAACCTGCAATGACCCCCCTCCCAATTTGACAAAATTGCAAAAGTTTTGAACAAAGCTAATACCAATATCCCATTTAAACCAAGAGGTAATTTTCACCTGCGATTAAGGCATGACTTAGTACAGAAACCAAGAATTATTTTTAGTTAACTAGGTGTATATAAGATACGACATGGAGATTGCGAGAATTTCTGTATTGGTAAAATGGGGAGAGATTTTTGTACTCGATACACAGAGCACTCATATTCTAGTGCTTTGGGACAGCATTTGGAAACAAAGAAGCGTGGCTTCTTGCTGATAGCATGTCGCCCCTCATTGTTGTCTGTTACACATTTTGTAAGAATTTGAAATATATACAGGGAGCGAAAGGCTATGTACAATTTGTACTGAAACCAGATGACGGTTATGAGTGAACGCGCGTGAAAGGGAAGCAGTGGTTGGGAAGGGAGTGAGACAGGGTTGTAGCCTATCCCCGATGTTATTCAGTCTATATATTGAGCAAGTTGTAAAGAAAACAAAAGAAAAATTTGGAGTAGGAATTAAAATCCATGGAGAAGAAATAAAAACTTTGAGGTTTGCTGACGATATTGTAATTCTGTCAGAGACAGCAAAGGTCCGGGAAGAGCAGTTGAACGGAATGGTAGTGTCTTGAAAATAGGATATAAGATGAACATCAACAAAAGTGAAACGAGGAGAATGGAATGTAGTTGAAATGAATCAGGTGATGCTGAGGAAATTAGGTTAGGAAATATGACACTTAAAGTAGTAGGTGCGTTTTGCTATTTGGGGAGCAAAATAACTGATGATGGTCAAAGTAGAGAGGATATAAAATGTAGACTGGCAGTGGCAAGGGAAACGTTTCTGAAGAAGAGAAGTTTGTTAAATGTCAGGAATTCTTTTCTGAAAGTATTTGTATGGAGTGTAGCCATGTATGGAAGTGAAACATGGATGATAAATAGTATAGACAAGAAGAGACTAGAAGGTTTCGAAATATGGTGCTACAGAAGAATGCCAAAGATTAGATGGGTAGATCACATAACTAATGAGGAGGTACTGAATAGAATTGGGGAGAAGAGGAATTTGTGGCACAACTTGACTAGAAGAAGGGATTGGTTGGTTAGTATCTTCTGCACTGATAGATAATGCCACCATTTTTGTGGGTGATCTGATGTTCCAGGCTTCCTCTATAGATTACTCAACCCCAAGAGATGTATCCACTGTTCTCGTAGGCTACCACCAGATTGTACCTGCCTTGCTGTGTAGCTGCTTCAATTGCAGATGATGCATAGTGCATCAGTACTTTTCATTTCGCCAATATTAGTACTTCATGTTATTCATTTGACTTACTTTACAATTTTATCACAACTTGTGCATGTTACCTCGCCATGCATTCCACATTATGGGCACCATAAATTTAACTGCTTGTATTGAATACAATTATATTACATGTGTACTACATTGTGGTTAACCTTACAAAAGATCAACATTTGGGTTTCACTAGCAGTTCAATGAGCTTATTTTGTTATATGTAGCTCTACAATTCCATACTGTTAGACATGTTCGCAGTGCATTCCATATAAGTTCAAATGGAATCCATTAACTCTGAAATAGTATAACCGCTATTTTAGCATTACGATTGCCTAGGTAACAGTTTTTTGTCAATCAATGATCCTTACTGTACTGTATGCTAAGGCATTTTTGGACATCCTCCCATACCTACTTCCAACTGAGATGTTATACATTTCTGATTTTATACTTTTCATTTTTTAATATAAAATAAAGGTAAAAATTGTAATGTTTGACTTCAAACTGAGTTGTTATACATTTCTGATATTATACTTTTACATTTTTTGATGAAAAATAGAGGTAAAAATTGTAATATTTTATTTCAAATTGTTGCCACTCATCTAGGCTTACCGAAGTGGTTATATTGTATGTCATCCATTGTTTGTTCGCCTAGTGTAATGATTACAGTATTAGGATTAGATTAGATTAAATTATAGCAGGAACTCATGTAATGTTTCTTTTTGTGATGGCTGTAAAATGAAAACAGCTGGACAGTTATATGATCTAACATTAAGCTAAAAATTAATTAAAAAAGTCCCCTTTTATTGTATAATAGTTCTTTTTGTTTTAATTTGTTCCCACCAATCCGGGAAATACCTAAATGATTGTTATTTAGTACATGTTCATCTGTTATGGTACGACTACATTTAGTGATACTTATGTCACCTTTTGTTTAGTGATGGTTGGAAACTTCTTCCTTCAAAACTTATATTTTATTTATTACCTATATTGGTTTTACGATTATATTGTATGACACCAGTTAATGGTTGAAACTGTCTTCTGTTCTGATTATTGACTAAGACTATCTCTGTAAAGTTGATCATGTTGTTACGTAATGACACACATTTCATGATGTTAGTATATGAGTTTCTCCTCCATAAAAGTAGCATAAATGTACTTTTGTCAAGTTGTCCACAAGGTTCTGACACATACTTAATTGCAGTGCATAGAAATTTGTAAAGCTGTTCTTTCATTTGCGTTCTACAGTTAATACTATCACTACCTACTGACATTTGTTTACTTCTTTGATAGCTTAGTCACCACACTCAGTCTGGCAATGATTCTATTCGAATGGACATCGTCGCTGCAAAATATGCATACACAAGATGAGATTTGTATAGTATTCAGGCTATTTGCTCACTTTCATGAGCTTTGTGCTAAAGTTTGATTTTAGTGTAAGTACAGTACTAATTGATATTTCTGTATATTGGAATACTTAGATGTGTACTTACGTACATATTTACTATCATTAATTTTCTTCTACACTTCTCAGATGACTCCATAAATATGTCTGTTCATATTAGGCACACTAACCACCAACAGTACCTCCACTATGACAGCTGTCACCCGTTCCATATCAATAGTCTCACCACTCGTGGATGCCACATCTGAGGTGGAAAGCAGCAGTTATCAAGATAACCGATAACCTTACCGGAGCCTTTATTGACAGACAACATCCTATCCAGCTCAACCATAAAGAAATCTCCCATGCCATCTCCTTATCTGACTCCTGTTAACCATCCATCTATCAACACTCCTCTGATCACCCATTGTCACCCTGTCCTTAACACTTTGAGACACAGAACAAAAAACCACTGAGTTTCAGGTGGAACCTGATTAAATTAAATCAAATACACAATAAGGAAAGGAAAATGACAATTTATTAATTTTTTCATACATTTGCATACCAGTTAGGGCATGACTCCATTTGAAGTTACTGTGGCAAAGTTTAGTAACACACACAATACATAAAATCACACAGCTTACCTTGAATAGACTAAGAATAACTAATTATGGAAGGGAATGAAACAATTCCTGTCAGATAATGAGCATCAGCCCGCACAACATTTTGGAGGCTCATACTATGGCATATGTTTTGCTTCCAGCTTTCTTGTTTCCATGTACACTTTTGGTTTGAATCTCTTAGGGAGTGGTGTACTACATGATGAACCTGGTGGACCTATCGTATGTCTAATACCTACTAAACCAGTTACAATATTCTTTCTAAATTCTTTGAGTCATAAACACTTACCAGTGTTGCACAGAGTGTACAAAATAAATGAATTTACAACTGAATCATGTATAAAATACCAAAACAATCTTAACCAGGACCTTATTGCTTTTCTGTTAATTGTATAGAATGATTGTAACATGTCGGCTTTGCTATTGCGTCCGGTATTCCCATGATATGCCTTAGCAATCCTAGGACAGACAATTTGCTTTATGCTACCATCAGCCTGCTTACAACAAAAGCATCATCTGGAGAATTGATAATAGATTAAAACATTACAGTGCATTTGACATTTAATTTTATACAGACTATTCCGTCATTTCTTACTGACCAGTCAGATTCCCCTCTACTGAGTTCTTTAACATGCTTTAGTTCTGGCAAACCTTTGTGATAACACCTGACAGTACCACAACGAGGCATCCCACTTATTTTATCTTTTCAGCTAATGGCAAACTTGTGAAGTAGCTATAAAAAAAATGCTAACCTTTTCCTTTCAGGCACTAGCACAAATCAAGTACAACTCTTTGTCCTAAATTAACTTCAGCTGTATCTTTTTCCCACTGTACACTTGAAAATCACAAACAAATCCTAAGTTATCAGTTCAAAGCCATACTTTATATCTTTTGATGGATTTCTTGGGCATGTATTGTTATAAGTAATACTATCTTCGAATTTCACCATGTATTCATCAACTGCTTGCATTTTATTAAGGGCAAAATTCTCTTTGAATTTTTTATTCAGTATGTCAAGCAATCTTAAGGCTTACTGTAATTTGGAGTATCCCTTCTTGGCATCATCATGTTTTCATTCAAATGAATGTGTGTTAGTAGCCATCCAGATCTATTTAGGGGCATAAGTGAACTTAACATAATTGTCGGTCAACGCTTCATGGCAAAACCAACAGTCACGGTAACTGTAAGGTCATTTTATTCTCATGGGAATATTTATTGCTAGAAAAACTAGCATTTCATCTTTGTGTATAGATTTGAATGGTTTGGTATTTTGAGTGGCGTATAAGTTTGTTTGGAATATTAAATGTTCAGTGAGATCACCATAGAAAATAACTGGTGGTGCCATGTTGTTACCATCATCTTTTGATTTGCCCTTTACACCAACATGCTCCTTGAAGTCAGGACACTTGTACTACCACAATAAATTTTGCTCTACTTATTAGGGGCAATATAAGATAAAGGCACATTGTCATTGCTGCTAAAACTATCATCACCACCACTTTCACTTTCACCCATCCACCACCTGCTACTGCAGTCTAGTCAGAGGCATTTCCTGCTCAGTTAAAGACAGGGCCAGGTGTGAAAGCAGCCATGTTATGTATTAGCTTTGCTGCATTATTGTACGGCTTTTCTTTGTGGCCATGACAATTAAATGTAACTGTCTCTTCACATCAGTGGCCACCGCCAAAGTGTTGAAGCCATTTGGTTACTTTCTTCCAGCACAAGTTTCTCTGCACGGTTGGGGATTGTCTCTCCAGCCTAACCTGCACTCTCGCATTCTTGCTGGCCTAAACTGTCACAAACCTGTTTCCCATTGTCTCACCTTATCTTTTCCCTTCTCCCTTCTGTTCACACCACTCTTTTCCCATCCAGATTGTGTGCTGCTCCCTCCCACCACCTGCCCCTCCCTCACCCCACCCCCATATGTGCGTTTCTCTCTCTCTCTCCCTCCCTCCCTCCCTCCCTCCTCCTCCTCCTCCGCCCACCTATTTCCCCTTTTCCACCCATTTCCCACTCCCCCTCCTGTTTCCACTTTTCCACCCATTTCCCTCTCCCCCCTCCCTTGCTCTATGCAACCTTCAGAAAAAATTATAACCAAAGTCAAGTATGGAAGCTCTTGTTTGAGTTTATTTTTAATTGTTTTCTAACAAGCATGGATATGGATCGTGACCACAATTTACTAGTTACGATCTGTAGATTAAAACTGAAGAAATTGCAAAACGGTAGGAAATTTAGGAGATGGGACCTGGATAAGTTGCACAAACCAGAGGTTACTGAGAGTTTCAGGGGTAGCAGTAAGCAGTGGTTGACGAGAACGGGGGAAAGAAATACAGTAGAAGACGGATGGTAGGTAGAAAGACAAAACATAGTAGAAACCCATGGTTAACACAGGACATATCACATTTAATCAATGAAAGAAGAAAATATAACAGGACAGCAAATGAAGTAGGTGAAAGGGAATACAAATCTAAAAAATGAGATTGACAGGAAGCGGAAAGTGAGTAAGCAGGAATGACTAGAGGACAAACGTAAGGCCTTAAAAGCCTATTTCATGAGGAGAAAGATAGGTACCACCTACAGGAAAATTAAAGGGGCTTTTGGAGAAAGAGAAGCAGCTGTATGAATATCATGAGCTCAGATGAAAAACTTGTCCAAAGCAAAGAACGGAAAGCTGAAATGTGGAAGGAATATCTAGAGGGTCTGTACAATGTAGATGAATTTCAAGGCAATATTATAAGAATGCTAGATGATGTAGAGGAAGATGAGATGGTAAAATAGATTCTGCGAGAACTTGACTGAGCACTGAAAAACCCGAGTTGAAACAAGGCCCCGGGAGTAGATGACACTCTTGCCAGAACTGCTGACAGCCTTGGGAGAGCCAGTCATGGCGAAACTTCCCTGTAGTCTACAAGATGTATGAGACATGTGAAATACCCTCTGACTTCAAGGAGACTGTTACAGTTCCAGTTCCAAAGAAAGCAGTTGCTGACAGGTTTGAAAATTACTGAACTAACAGCTTAATAAGTCATGGTTGCAAAATATTAACACACATTGTCAACAGAAGAATAGAAAAACTGATAAAATCCAACCTCTGGGAAGATCACAGTTATAAGAGTTGAGGGGAGAAGGGTGTTAGTTGCAATAGTTATTCGGAGATGAAAAGGCTTGCACAAGGTAGAATAGCATGGAGAGCTGCAACAAACCAGCCTTCAGATTGAAGACCACACCACCACCACCACCACCACCACCACCACCACCAACAACAACAACAACAAGCATAAACTGAATACTTGTTGATACACAGTTCATCACTCACAACTGCAAATGTTGTCATTCTGTTTGGAGCCAAGCACATACAGTGATCACTGTAATCTGTATATGGCTCCAGTGAGCCTTTGTATGTTATCTTTTGGCAGTACTACTTTTTTTTTTTTAATCTATCCCCAAGTAATTTTGTTACTTATGCATCAAGTGAGGTGGCATAGTAGTTAGCACACTGGACTCGCATTCGGGAGGACAACAGTTCAAACCCACATCCGGCCATCCTGATTTAGGTTTTCCATGATTTCCCTAAATCACTTCAGGCAAATGCCTGGATGGTTCCTCTGAAAGGACACGGACGACTTCCTTCCCCATCCTTCCTTAATCCTATGGGATCGATGGCCTCTCTGTTTGGTCCCCTCCCCCAAATCAGTCAACCAACCAACTCATGCTTTCACATTCCTGAAACCAGCAGATTGCATCCCTTTGACACAAAAGTACTCTTTTAATTTCTCGAGTTTAGACTGAAGCTCGATGATAGCTTCATCGATAGTTCCATTAGGAGTAATCCGTTTAGGGTGACATTCATGTTTGATCCATTGTTTCTAAGAAATTATTTCACATTAATAAAATTTTCCATCAGTTAACTTGTCCAAATTCCTGATGACTTCTTACATTCGCTTGTCACAGATGTTTCTCTTTCTAGATCACAGAAAACAAGACTCGTAAGGTCATGGTAACTGCCTATTCTTTTGTGAGTGATCTCAGGGACTTGAAAGACATTTTGAGGCCACAAGTAGTAAAAGTTTGAAATCTTTATGTCAATATTTGCATTTTCTTATTTGAGAAGAAAAAAGAGCTTCCTTTACTGTCATGTTCATGTGAGACATTTCTAGAAGCAAACTCTTTCTCCCAATTGCTGGGCTAGCAATAGGCTTTACATCCTTTATACCAGTTGTTTACCTGCTGATTTCATCAATTGTGAAAAAATCTTGTATTATCATCTATAAGCTTATGAGATGCAGTTTTCTTGTGTATTAAGAAAATATGCTTTGCTATCTTTTTAGTCAGGCTCTCATAGACCAGTTTTTTTTATGACTGCTGATATTTTAGCAGCTAGAGGGAAGCTTCTTCCTTACCTGAGAAGCAGCTTTGCCAAAGGACTGTGATGACATTTATACAATCCTAACTGGGAGGCACAGGTCTCTAGCTTATCTTCATTTGGAACAGATTTTAGTTTAAGCCTGTCCTTTCTTTTTATTTGAGTTTCCTTCTTGAAACATTCAATTAAAGATTGTTCACAATTGGATGCTTATCTTTGTATTTGCCCATCTTTTTCTATTCCGTTCTCTTTCTTTTTCTTTATAGGTGTTGTACTTGTTGACATATTCCTTCAGCTTTTCTTGGAGTCTTCTCATACACTCAGCTTATGTTGTTTTATCCAGTCTCTGAAAAAGTAACAATTCTGTGTTAATGTAAATTATTAAAGCAGTTTTTATAACACCCAACAAAATAATGACAAAAAGTGTTGAATGATTTAGATTTTAGTAACAACCTAAAAAACTATCCAGGATGGGACAAAATTACTTTTACTATTTGTTTATTATATAATAACTGTTAAAGCTGCTGTTGACACAATGTTATTGGGCACATAATATTTTTGAATCCGTGTGACTCATCACGTGGATGTAGCTTCTGTACAGCATAATTTTTCATAACCACTTGAAAATGCCAGACACTTATACTGGACTTACGGGAGTATTCCGTATCAGGTGACAGGGAATGTCTCAGTAACGGAGTTGAAGGGGTTAGTTACCTGTTATTCGCAAACCATGATGCAGTAACATTCCACATTGTATTGTAGCTGAGAATGCACTGAAGCCTTTGACTTGTCCACAGATGTTCCTCTCCTCACTTGCCAATGACGCATGTCACCATCAATATCCCCACAGAGCCCCCCTGTCATAGTGTGGAACACTGAAGGGAAGATGTGAACCGTGTTGTCGTTTGGCAAGATTGGTGTGCACAGGTGTGCTGTGTCATGTCTTATAGCTGGCTCTCTGCAGGGCACAGTTGGACCGATTCTCAAAATCGTGTCATGTACGGTGCTGGTGTTCGTGTGGGAGCAAGCGGTGCAGAAGGCACCTGGTGTGCCTGAACTGGGACTCTAGCAGGGCATCTGGGGCGAAGGGGGGGGGGGATGAGAGGAGTGGCCATGGTGTGATCGCCTGCCGGCCGGAGTGGCCGTGCGGTTCTAGGTTCTAGCCGCTACAGTCTGGAGCCGAGCAACCGCTACGGTCGCAGGTTCAAATTCTGCCTCGGGCATGGATGTGTGTGATGTCCTTAGGTTAGTTAGGTTTAATTAGTTCTAAGTTCTAGGCAACTGATGACCTCAGAAGTTAAGTCACATAGTTCTCAGAGCCATTTGAACCATTTTTTTGTGATTGACTCTGCAGCAGGATCCACCCCAGCCTGAGAAACCTGAGAGAAGGGCGTAGATGGGGAATCGTAGCAGGCAGATGACTGTGAGGACACCATATGTTGAAAGGTGGTATGATATGGAGGCACGGTTGATGTCAATAGGTGGGGTGTACTCATGGTCAAGGCATCGGATGCATGCAAAGTCACCCGCCTGAGCATCTTTGTTGCAAGCTATGAGGCAAAGATCATTATTAATCAGTTTGATGGTGATGTTGTCAGTGTTGAAGTCTCTGAGACAGCCTAGTGATGACAGGTAGAGCTGTTTTGGGTTGGTTTCCTCACACTGGTTAGAGGATAGTGGTTGTCATCAATGTTCGTAGCATCCGAGGCGATGTAGTCCTGGAGAACCCATGCTGGTTTCAGGCAGTTAATCAAAATGGTCATTAGTTTGTCATTAATCAGAATGTCAAATGCAAGTGTGTCTCTCTAAGAACTTGATGGGCCCTCTTGTACAGTGGCTGTAGTGCTGGTCAGACCAAGTCATCCCATAACAATATGTGTTCACAGTTGGAGAGAGCTTTATGTAAAAACACCGGGCCACCTAATGTGGAGCGGGAATGGACGTGAATGTATCTGATGTGGTGTGGTGTTTCATTCATTGAACTAATGCCAGGAGGTCCGTATGCTTGGAATCTTGCATAGACAGAATGAAATTGCAGAAAGCGCCAATAATTCCTCGTATAATATTTTGGCCAGGGATGCTTGTAGTTCCTCCTTAAAGGTAGTTTAGATGCTGTGTAGTATTCACTGCAAAGCTTCAGTCCACAATCTGCCGTGGCACATAAAG
Source organism: Schistocerca serialis cubense (assembly GCF_023864345.2). NCBI lineage: Eukaryota > Metazoa > Arthropoda > Insecta > Orthoptera > Acrididae > Schistocerca > Schistocerca serialis. Next base: position 45,817,029 of record NC_064646.1, on the reverse strand, counting down.
ATGGCTTTGAGAGTCCTGTGCCACTGTTTGACTAACCTGCTCCCTGGGGACAATAGGCTGTAGTGCAGTTACGCTTGATTCCACAGATGTTACACTGGGTACCAAAGAGTTCAGACTCGCACTGGTGGCCTTGACTGGTAGTTATGATGTCCGGCATTCTGAAATGCACCATCCATATCATCCATATTTATACGATGGCACAGGTGATGGACTCTGCCATGATGTCCTTGAGGGAACGGGGCTGCTCTCACCCACCGGGAAGCTCTGTCTGTCATTGACAGTGAATACTTGAATCCCTCTGACTCTGGTAGAGGGCTGATGAGATTGATGTGTACATGGTGGTGTTCTGTAATGAGATGGATTCTGGTTCTGATGCCTTGGTGGCACAGGCTGTTGAGTTGGTGGAAAATTGCACAGGGTATTGTTTATGGCACTAATGACCGAATACTGTTGTAGGGTATATTGTAGACGATCAGCATTTCAGTCCTTGGGACAGTGCTTTGTTCGGTTCGTAGTCGGTATTGTGGTTGCACATCAACTCTGCAGTGCTTGTGTCGTTGTGCTGGTTGGTGGCTAGTTTCTCATATCGAGTTGGAGGGAGATGACATTTACTTGTGAGAAGCAGACTGTGATGATAAGTGGGCAGTGATGCAGTTGTCAATTCCGTGCAGGTGTTGTATATCTGTAGTATACAGAGCGACGAGGCCCAGGTGTTGGTAGTATCAGAGACTGACATTCTTCAATGGATGCTGTATGGCATCAACTGTAAACACTATAACATGATGCTCTTTGATACCTTCACGAACATATGTCATTGCTTCATTCTCAGTCAAAGGCCAATCATTTGCTTTGAGAGGACGTGAGTTTCCGTGAGAAGAACTGGAGGGTCTGAACCTCCCTGGCCACTAGTTGTTGCAGAATGGTGCTAATCATGGTGTCACTTGTGTCCATGGTATCTGTGAGCTATGTTTGTGGCAGGGAGGGGGGGGAGCTAGTGTGATTTTGTGTGCGACACAGTCCTTAATGAGGTCAGAAGCATCCTTCATCTTTGCAGTCCACTCAACCTTCTCTTCCTTTGCTTGTTAGATCCTGTTAGCGTGTCTGTGAGGAATATTTGCAGAGCCATGGCTTGTGACAGGTGCTGCTGGTACAAGTTAAAAATTCGTAAGAATTGACAGAGCTTGGTCCAGTGTTGGTCTGATCAACACACTTTTGTCATTTATGGTGGTGAAACTTGTTCAAAGTGTTGGCCATGTTCTTCAGAGGTAGCTGAAAAAATAAGGATTCATCCAAATAGGCATATTCAGAGGTACTGAACGATGTTATAATTGTGATTTTTGTAATGTTGTCTTTGTGAATGGGGATTTGTAGGTAAGCTTTTTTACAGTTAGTCACAATGAATAGTGTTGTGCCTGCTAGCAAGTGCATGAAATCTTGTTTATTGGGTACTGGGTAGCTGTCATGCATTGTACTGGTGTTAAGAAATCTGTAGTTGCCACAGAGTCTTAGAGTAATGTGCTTTTTCAGTAATAATTTGATTGGTGACGCCCAAGAGCTGTCTGATTGGTGAACTATGCCTGCCTGCTAACAGTTCTTCAGTCACCATCTTAGTGCCACATAACTTGGCCAAAGTCAGTCAGTGCACCTTGTGACAAACTGGCAACCTGGAAATTGTTGGGATTCGACGAGCGCTGCCATTACTTATTGCACAAACTTACACCTTTGCCACATGCTCAGGCTTGCTGGCCATAGAGGTGCTGGTTGTGAGGGCAAGACCATGCACACATCCCTGTATTTGTTGGAGTGGCAGATGCATGAGATGATCTTGAGGTGCTAGTGTGAGTGCAGTGGATGTGTCCTCAATGCATTGTAGGAGAGACACGTTCTCAATGTGGAGTGTGTCGGAAGCTTTGCAACAGCCATTGTAATGCTGATGTGCCAACAATAGTTTTCCTGCTGTCATGCCACACTCCCTGAGTCTGTTGACGTATGCAAAATCATTGTCCTACTGCCTGGATGTGCATTGTGCTGTGTCCTATGGGAATGAGGTTGTCAAACTGAATAGCCGTGGCATGCAGTGCCCTGTATTGTGTTGCAGGAGTGAAACATGTCATATGTCCAGTGAATGATGGAGGTGATACAGGATGTTGATTCCCACTACCGGAACTGTGTCATAAAAGATGCATGTGACAGTTATAAGACGTATGTATTAGATCTGTGCACTGTGATCTTCAAATTATTAGCCACACGAAGTTTAGAGCTGATGTTTTGTCAAAAGTTGGTGTGTTCTCCAGCCTATTGAGCTAATGTCGGATCCAGTGTCCACCAAAAAATGCTACCTGGAATTGAGGTCAGAGACCTCTCCCAGGTGTGCAGTCGAGGGACATGTGTTTGAGTCACATATAGTGACTGTCAACAACTTGAACTGTCTGGGTGAGCCGATGTGCTTATGGTGGCCCGCATTCCCGCATTTTGAATTCGGAAACCTGCAGGGAGAATGGGAGTTGCATGTGTGGAGTTGTCACCAAAGCCAGAACAGTGTTTGGTATTCCAAATATTCGCCATATATAGCCTTTTTTAATTGTTGCTTAGGTGTCAGAGATAGCTGTTGTAGCAGTGCTGATTTGAAACTGTGTCATACTTGTTCTGTGTAGGTGAAGCTACAATGACATTACTGGTTAATTCAGTGTGTTTGGCCAGATGACAAATCAGGGTGTCAAATCAAGTATTATTGTCTAGAATGCTTAATGTCTCAAATACACACTCCGCAGTTGCAGAACATAAAGTGGGTTTTTCAAGTTGACGTGGTGGCGATTTAGTCTGGGATCTGAATGTGTCAGGTAGATAATGGACACGTTGCGGCGCAGTTACATTCGATCATGCCTGTATTGGCAACGAGGGAACTTGTTGAAATCACTGTATGGTAAGAAACGTTACTCACGGTACATTGTAGTAGCCAACCGCCTGTGTAGGTATGTGCGAAAGGGGAGATGTTCGGTCACATTACGCAGTGCAGGCATCGCGATCGACTTGTGTGGCATATCGCAGTTTGAAATAAAGTCCACATGCTGATTGTGTGTGCACTGTTGTGAGTTAGTGGTAGATTCCTGTTTGAAATCCAAGGGTGAGTTGTCTCTGTTGCCTGCCATTGTCGTGGCTTCGTAGGAGTTGTGTTGGTCAATAACATACCACTCGTAGCCCCAGTATACTCATATTTATCACAGGATCTGTACAATGATTGCACTTCACACGCATTAATTCCAGATGTATTGTTCTGTGGAGCTGGTAGAGCTGTATTTACAACAAAAAATGGCTGCATCATTAATGTTCAGTAAGACGCGACAACAAACATGATGTGTTTCGCATTTGCCGAGGGGTCACCACTGTGGAAGTATTCCCTACTGAGTGACTGCGTGTGTCCCAATAACGGAGTCAAAGCAGTTAGTTGCACATATATTTTATTTAAGAAGTGCAATACAGTAGCCTCTCTGCAACATGTCATCGCTCAGAACTCATTGAAAAAAAAGGGGGGGGGGGGGGGAATGAGCGTACGGCATTGTGGGCCGGGAGTCCCCGATTTGGGGAAGTTCGGCTGCCAAGGGCAAGTATTTATTGCATTCAACGCCACATTGGGCGACTTGCACATTGGAGATGGGGCTGAAATGATGATGACGGCAACACAAAACCCAGTCCCTGAGCGGAGAAAATCTCCTGCCCCAGCTGGGAATCGAAACCAGTCCTCTTGGCATGACATTCCGTCACGCTGACCACTCAGCTAACGGGGTGGACAGAACTCACTGAAATCATTGACTTGTCCACAAATGTTCCTCTCCTCGCTTGCCAGCGATGTGTGTCACAGTTGATGTCCTCACAGACTCAGTTAAGTTCTCAGCAGCAACTGGAGCAGTTATTCATTAATTAACAATTACTTTTAATGTTTCTACATGGTTATTTGCAAATTAAACACTGCCTTATGGGCTCTGGGTGTTTTTATTGTTCTTTTTTTCCCCTTATTCCTAACCTAAAATAAACTGAGTTGCTGTAGTTACTGAGTTAGAGAGTAAATGGGTGTGTGTGTGTGTGTGTGTGTGTGTGTGTGTGTGTGTGTGTGGGTGGGTGGGTGGGTGCGCGCGCCTGTGCATATGTGTGTGTGTCACTAAATGCAAAGTTATTTTTCTGAATTAGCTGCATGATTGATACTTACCTTTCTTTAAAAATTGAAATTTATCTAAAATATATGGTTCTGCCCTTGAACATTAATGACAACAGTTGATGCAACCCAAATTTAAATACCTGCCAACATAAAAAGCAAACCTATTGACCTCGTTCCTCATCTTCAGAAGTACCAACTTTAACTATGTTTCCTAAAGTAATTTTGTTACTTTGATAATTTTTTCAGTGCAGTAAGATTGAACTTCTGTAGATTCAGAAAACTGTGACATAATTTAAAAATAAATCTCAAGCTCAGTTTTATATGAAATCACACTATTGCTGTCATCTCAACAGTGACATACTTTTATTCTGTTGTGACTTTTTTTATGAGAATGAATTTTTTATCTAGAACTAAAAAACTAAAAATCCTAATCGTGAACCACACTAACAGAATTTTTTGCATTAATGCTGCTGATATATCACAGATATTGTATATGTAATATAGAACTGTAGTATATTTTTGGTTCACTGAGAGAGAAAAAATTGTGTTGCTTTTGAGTGAACATCTGCATAGTTAATGATAGTGACCATGGAAGCCGTAGTGCAAAATTCGGGTACCTGTAAGGGAGTCATATGTTGTAATGTTGTTTCACAAGTAGGGGTTTAATCATTAATGAAGAGTACAGAACTGATTAAATACATATTTTTCCCCATTTTATGTGTTCCTTTACACTGCTTTGGATAGTGAAAGGAAGGCAACTTCGTGATGTACACCTTTTCGATGGGCAGTGAGCAGAACCCTTCCCCCACCTGTTACTGTTGCAGATGTCATTAGACGTCAGAAGAGAAGATCGCAGTGCAGCAGGCAGCCACGCCCGTGCCACCTGTGCCATAGGATGTTCAGTAACTCAGGCAACCTGAAGCAACACATTCAAAATGTGCACCTACCAGCCCAATTCATCACATGTCCTTGTTGTCCGAAGTTACTTAAGAACAAACACTACCTTCGTAAGCACCTCGTCCTTTACCATGGAGCGCCATTGAGGCGCATCCACACTCATGCTGGCCGTATTGTGTGTGTGTAATATTGAAAGTACTGTGGCAAATAAGTGCAAGTGCAACTCGGTACCTGTTGCGTGCATTCTTATGAAGTGCTGTATCTCAGTGGCTAGCTGTTCACTAAGACTGATTCATACACATTGAAGTGAACTGTAGTTAGTTGACAATCCAACTGACATATTTGATTGGTGATTTATGGTGCCATTAGCATGATGTTCGTTGAAATTTAGTTTAATATCTTAGAGACTCTTGTGAGGCATGTGAACCATTACATGATATAACCTGTGTTACATAACAGCATTTTTTGAGGTAAAATATGATTTTGTGAACTCAGAAGATACGAATCTAAGTTAAATTTCATTTCTTAGCAATAGGACTGTGCTGGAGGAGTCATATTGGCCATATAAACAAGTTTTAATATCCACGCAGTTTTTGTTTTTTGAAGTTGTCAAAGATGGTGCTCATTTATACAAATATGGATTGCTATGGTATAATTCACACACTCAGAGTTTCAATAAACCTTTTGGTCAAAATGTGTGTCATTTCTTGGAAAAAATATAATCATATTTTTGTAGCTGAATGCATGTAATTCTATGAAGATTTAGGCATAATTATCGTGCCACTGATCACAAAATAAATTAACAGAAGGAACTGTTGTGCTGGGGTATGTGTGCAATAAAGAAAATTCTGTGTGTTTGTTTATTGGTTAGAAGGTGGCATAGCTCTTTGAGGGCCAATTGTAACCTTAACTAACCACAGTCGCAGACACTTTGAAAGGGTGGTGGTCACATTGGCTAACCACATGTTTTTCTCAGTTCACACCTCCTAAGTGGTAGTTCGTTAAACCAACCACACATAATTCAACTAGGTGACAGAAAAATTGTTGTGTAGCACTTTTGCTGCATATGTACAAGTTGAGCTGATATTTTATACTAAGCATTGTTGTTATTAGGAGTATCACATATTTTTTATAGTTCTTCAGTATGCAACTTTTTTTGTAATAATCATTTATATTCGTATGTGTATCTTCCATAAATCTAATAGGAAAATTATTATTTTTTATTCAGACAGAATTTTTCATACTTCAGGTGCCTTTCTGCATGATTTGTGGTGCTAATCACTGCCAATTCCTTGCGTCCACAATGTCAGGGGGGGATTGGAGGTCTGTTCCTCAACTGAATGTTAATTGACGAACTTCCTTCTAGTGATAACACTATTGGTAGTAATGATGACTGGCATTTACTACTAATAGTACCTGGTTTACACTCATGTGCCAAGCATAGTTATTCTGAACGTAACAGTGACAATGATGTGACAAGTGGAAACCATGAGGTGCTCTTAATTGCTCCATCAACAGTCAGTAAACTTGAGCCATGGAACAAATGGTCATGAAATGCCATTAGCTACTGGACAAGATAATGTGGTTGCAGATATGAGGAACATAGTGAAACTAAAGCCAATTCACTCATTTTGAGTTTTTGATGAGACCCTTAATAAAAGATATAATTTTTCATACCAAGTGGTATGCAACATAGACAGACAGAAATGCAACATAGACAGGCAGACACTTTTCTGTACCAACAAACATGAAAAAAAAGCTACCATTGGATAATTTGTGAATGTGAATCGCTTAAATATCCAGCTACAGAGGTTACTAGAGCACAGGTGTAGACCCTGATGAAAGTTAGTGTCATGTTCCATGGATCATTTTGCACTATAGATTGTAATGATGTGGAATGAGTCATTTTACATTCTCCTGGCAAATTAATTTGTACATATGGTTACATTCTGAACATTTGTAAGGTTTTTTCCCCCAAAGCTAATGCTAGTAAAAAGCTTTAGTAAGTTATTGAGTAATTTGGAGCCAAATTACAGTTATGTAACAGAATTATGACAAACTACAGATTTCATTGATTGGCAGGTCATTTAAATAAAAAATTCCAAGAATCCCCATCAGAAACTCACAATTGATAAAGTAGTGGTTAAGTTTAAAGGCAGTACATGAGAGACACCCAAAGAAAGGGTAAAAAGTATGGATGTTATATGACTAAAGTGTGGTGTAAATTGAAATTTGATATGTATACTGGAAAAGTTTTACATGCTCCAGTTGTAGGGCTAGAATCAAAAGTGATTCAAAATTTAATTCATTAACCTTCACAAAAACAATTGTATTATTTTTATGGATTTTTTTTTTTTTTTTTTACTACATACGATCTGTTTAAGATCTTGAAGTCCAGTGGTTTGTATGCTTGTGAAACTACATGAGGTGTGTACAAAAAGCAACAATAATTTTGTAGTTTCACATTTTGTATTAAGCCAATTCATGTGAATTTCTCGTTATTATGTAGGTAAACATATCTGAAAAGTATCTGTATGTTGTTAGTCATGTTGTATATTTAGTCTTGTCAGTTGTCAAATAGGTTACATGTGCTTATTTTGTATAAACATTGATCAGAGCGTTTATATTACATTTTGCTGTAAGCATAAACTAGTGTGTAGCAAAGTTTTATAAATTACAGTTGTGAACTGGCTGTTACTCAGCAACCGTATACTAGTTTCAACATAGGATTTAACAGTTTTATAAATGGTAAATATAGCTTTTTGCGAGTCTGCCATGAGTAAAACAAAATTTTATGAGTGGTATAAACATTTTGAGAAGGCCGTGTAGACGTTGTAAATGATGAGTACTCTGAATGCCCCCACCTTGACTGGTTTGAAGTGGCCCGCCCCAAATTCTTCCTCTGTGCCAACTCCTTCATCTCAGAATAGCACTTACAACCTACATCCTCAAATCTCTGCCTTCCCCTACAGCTTTTATCCTCGACAGCTCCCTCTAGTACCATGGAAGTTATTCTATGATGTCTTCAACAGATGTCCTACCATCATGTCCCATCTTCTTGTCACTATTTTTCATACAGAATCCCCTCATTCCTTACTTTATCAGTCTTCTGTAGCACCACGTCTCAAGTGCTTTGATTCTTTTCTAGTCCAGTTTTCCCACATTCCATGTTTCAATATGATACAATTCTGTGCTCCAAACTTACATTCTCAGAAATGTCTTCCTCAAATTAAAGCCTATGTTTCATACTAGTAGACTTATCCTGTCCAGGAATGCCCTTTTTGCCTGTGCTAGTCTGCTTTTGATGTCCTCATTACTCATCCGCCATTGGTTATTTTGCTGCCTAGGTAGCAGAATTCCTTAACTTCATCTACTTTGTGACCATCAGTCCTGATATTAGGTTTTTCGCTGTGTTCATTTCTGCTACTTCTCATTACTTTTGCCTTTCTTCAATTTATTCTCAATCCATATTCCATTTAGCAGATCATGTAATTCTTCTTCACTTTTACTCAGAATAGCAATGTCACCAGTGAACCGTATCATTGATATTCTTTCGCAATAAATTTTAGTTCCACTCCTGAACTTTTATTTCCAGTTTGCTTCTCTGATGTACAGATTGAGCAGTAGGGGTGAAAGACTACATCGCTGCCTTATAACCTTTCTAATCCGAGCACTTGGTTCGTGGTCGTCAACTCTTATTATTCCCTCTTGGCTCTTGTACATATTGTATATTGCCTGTCTTTCCCTATCCTTACCATTATTTTATTCAGAATTTTGAACATCTTGCACCATTTTACATTGTTAAATGATTTTTCCAGATCAACAAATCCTATGAACGTGTCTTGTTGTTTGTTTAGTCTTGCTTCCATTATCACCGCAATGTCAGAACTGCCCGTCTGGTGCTTTTACTTTTCCTAAGGCAAAACTGATCATCATTTTTCTTTTCCATTCTCCTGTATATTATTCTTCTCAGCAACTTGGATGCATGAGCTGTTAAGCTGGTTGTGCAATAATTTGTGCACTTGTCAACTCTCGTGGTCTTCGGAATTGTGTGGATGATATCCTTCCGAAAGTCTGATGGTATGTCACCAGACTTATACATTCTACACACCGACATGAATAGTCATTATGTTGTCACATCCCCAAATGATTTTAGAAATGGAATGTTGTCTGTCCCTTCTGCCTTATTTGTTCTTAAGTCCTCCAAAGTTCTCTTAAATTCTGATTCTAATAATGGATCCCATTCTCTTAAATCGACTCCTGCTTCTATCACATCAGACAAATCTTTCTCCTCATAGAGTCCTTCAGTGAATTCTTTCCACCTTTCTGCTCTCTCCTTTGCATTTAACAGTGGAATTCCCATTGTGCTCTTAATGTAACCACCCTTGCTTTTAATTTCACCGAAGGATGTTTTGACTTTCATATAGGCTGAGTCAGTCCTTTCGACAAACATTTCTTTTTTGATTTCTTCACATTTTTCATGCAGCCACTTTGTCTTAGCTTCTCCGCACTCGCTATTTATTTCATTCCTCAGCGACTTGTATTTCAGTATTCCTGAATTTCCCTGAATATTTTTGAACTTCCTTCTTTCATCGATCAGCTGAAGTATTTCTTTTGCTACCGATGGTTTCTTCACAGTTACCGTCCTTGTGCCTATGTTTTTCTTCCAAACTTCTGTGATTGCCTGTTTTAAAGATGTCCATTCCTCATTGCTGTATCTATAGCTTTAGAGAACTTCAAGCATGTCTTGTCATTCCTTAGTATGTCTGTATCTCACTTCTTTGCATATTGATTCTTGCTCACTAATGTCTTAAACTTCAACCTACTCTTCATCACTACTAAATTGTGCTCCAAATCTATATTTGCTATTGGGTGCACCTTACAATCCCGTATCTGATTTTCTAATCTCTGTCTATGATGTAATCTAACTGAAATCTTCCCATGTCACCCAGCCTTTTCCAAGTATACCTACTCCTCTTGTAATTCTTGAACAGAGTATTCACTGTTATGAGCTGAAATTTATTACAGAACTCAATTAGTTTTTCTCCTCTCCATTTCTTGTCCCAAGCCCATATTCTCCTGTAACCTTTTCTTCTACTTCTTCCCCTACAACTGCATTCCAGTCCCTCATGACTATTAGATTTTTATCTCCCTTTACATACTGTATTACCCTTTCAACATCCTCATATTTTTTATCTATTCTGCATCTCCAGCTTGCAACGTCGGCATGTATACCTGAACTATCATTGTCGGCGTATGCTTGCTGTCAATTCTGATAACAACAGCCGTATCACTCAACTGTTTACAGTAACTCATTCTCTGCCCCACCTTCCTATTCATAATTAATCCTACTTCCATCATTCTGTTTTCTGCTACTGTTGATATTACTCTATGCCCATCTGACCAGAGATCTTTGTCTTCTTTCCATTTCACTTCACTGATCCCTACTGTTCCTAGATTGAGCCTTTGCATGTCCCTTTTCAGATTTTCTATCTTCCCTACCATCTTCAGGCTTCTGACATTTGATGCCCAGACTCGTAGAAAGTTATACTTTTGCTGTTTATTCAATCTTTTTCCATGGTCACCTCCCCCACAACAGTCCCCTACCGGAGATCCTAATGGGGGACTATTCCAGAATCTTTTGCCAGTGGAGAGATCATCATGATGCTTTTTCAATTTCAGGCCACGTGTCCTGTGGATACATGTTATGCATTTGTGGGGCGGGGGGGATTCATGATGTTTTTGAACACACTTCATAAATCCCAGAAACTCGGAGAGGAAAACAAACTTGAGAGAAGGGAGTAGAACTATTGGATAAACAATGATGGGCTTGATATCTGCAGATGGAAGGATAATGGTACAGTTAATATGATTTCCACTTATCATGCTCCCTCAGAAGTGTCCTTAATAGACCGCAAAATGGAAGATGGAACGATAATCAGTATCGAGTGCTCTGTTCCATTGAAAGATTGTAATTTTAATATGAATTTTATCAGTAATTGTTATGTCAGACTATATTACAAACAGAAAAAAAATGAGATGTTGGTGAAGTTTTTTTTCTTCACTGTATTGACCTCTGTGTCAAAAAAGTGTTTGTTATGCACAAGGAATGCCAAATGGAGCAGCTCACCAGCAAACACTTTTGTTGCAAGGTCTGCAGAAATTTGTTAGCTCCAAAAATTGTTTCAGTGGCTGTGTGTTTGCAAAAATAATTTCAAACCAAGCATACAGACATATGTAGACAAAAGTATTCATCATGATAGCAGCAAACATCAGCCCATTCACTCAACATATCAAAGATGTGCAGTTTGCAGTTTAGGAAAAACCTTAATCCAAACTTTGTGGATGTGTTCAGAGCAAAAGTACCTTTGAGTCTGAGAATGGGCAAGGAATGTTTCAAAAGTTTCAGTCACGATGACAACCAGTCAAAAATTCCACCCAATTTCAGCCTTTGGCTGAACCTAATTTTTTTATGTTTTTGTCAGTGCACTCGCAGAATGTGCTGAAAAAAGTAATAGTTCCACTTTCTGCCCTCAGTTGAAAATACTGCATTGTAAGGAGTTAGAATGTGAAGTATTGCCTGTTTTGACGTCAGTATGCTGTTTGTCGCTTGGTGACACGTGTTGTTTTCTGTTGTGAAGTGACTGTTGTTGAAAAAGAGTTGGGAAGGTTGAAGTTTTCCATAAAAAGAACAATGGCTATTGAGAAGAGACTGCGCCAGTAAAGTTGTTTTATCAGAGCAGTCGTAGCAGCGCCGCATTGCAGGAGTATCGACAATGGAAACAGCTGCAAGGAGACGACATGTCAATAAATGAGCCAAAGAATATGGCCAAGAAATTTGAAGAAACAGGTGAATTAGGTGGTGCAATAGGGAGCGGAAGACAGCCCATTCCTATGGTAGTTGTTGAAGTTGGCTGTAGCTGTATCCAGCCGTGTAGCACATGCCTCAAATTCTAAAGCCAGTGCTCCAGCTGTGACACAGGAATTGACTCTCCCCAGGTCAGCAGTTCAAAAGATTTTGGGGTGCATTTGGTACTTGTATCCCTATAAGATTCAAAATGTGCACAAAATGAAGCCCCAAGATAGGTTACAAGGTTCTGACTTTGCCCTTAATTTTTTTTGCATGCATGAAAATGAATTACTTGTTGCCGGCAAATATTCTTAGGATAGTTGAAGCACATTTTACTCTGCACAGTGTTGTGAATGCACAGAACTCTCACACATGGGGCTCTACTGCACCACATGTTGTGCAGGAACATCCTCTGCACACAGCTTATGTGACTGTGTGTAGCTTCACAAGCTCCTTCATTCTCAGTCTATTTTTCTTCAAGGAGGTGACACCTCATGGGGCTGTTGGATTTACAGTGACATGTGCATGTTACGAGGAGTGCCTTGTGCAGCACGTGATTCCAGCTTTGCAAGACTGCAGCTGTGTCCACAGCACTATTTTGATGCAAGACGGAGCAACACCATATGCCGCCTGCTGGGTGAAAGATTTGCTTTGAGAAACCTTCAGTGGTGAGCACATCATCTTTTGGCAATTTCAAGTGTGCGGCGTTCCAGGGTGGTCATTAAGTGAGCCATATAACGTATTGTGAAATGAGAGATGAAATAACCAGTCCATGCACAAAATACATTACAATTTAACTGACTGTTTCAGCTCTCATTGAAATTAATGGAATCAAAAAATAATTACAGCAACTCATGTTGTTGCTCTAATTTGAGTCACGTCCTTGGTGATGTATGTAGTGTATTACTGGCGTAAGGAATTTTCCCGGAGAGATTAAAATACAATTACCTGATCAAAAGTATCTGGACATCAATGTGGAGTGTGCCCACTGTTTGCCTTTATCATGGCGTGAAATATGCTGGGCACACTTCCAGTGAGGTGTCTTGAATGTCTGTGGAGGAATGGCAGCCCATTCTTCTTCAAGAGTCAAAATCAGAGAAGGTAGTGGTGGTGGACACTGGGTCTGAAGTGAAGTCGATGTTCTAAAACGTCAGGACGATGGCCAGGTCAGTCCGTTTCTCAAACCATTGTCTCACAGTTGCTGCTTTATGATGGGGTGCATTGTCATGGTGATACAAACAGTCATTCTCTCCAAACTGTTCCTGTACGGTACGCAGTACACATTGCTGTAAAATGTATTCGTATCCTTTCGCATTTTACATTTTATTATGCGCCATAAGGCGACCGTGCACTAACTACGAATAACTCCCCATACTGTAACACCAAGTCCTCTGTACTTCTTTGTTGGCACTACACAATGGCAGGTACCATTCTACAGGCATTTGCCAAACTCAAACCCTTCCATCAGATTGCCACAGGGTATAACATGATTCATCACTCCAAATCACTCATTTCCAGTCATTCGCTATTCTGAGGCACCAATCTCTAACCATCTTGAGTGTCACATGGCATAGAGTGACCAGAATTTTTATGGAAGAAAAGGGACATTTCTGAAAAATAGGAATGAGACAGGACAAAACAGGATACTACTTACAAAGAAATATACTTCATATATGTCAGCACTGCTTTAATGAGGCAAATGAAAACTAATGTTTGTACACAGTTCCTCAGCTGATACAGTAGCATAAATTTTGGTGTTTTCCAATGTTTGGATTGAATTTGAAAACATTTTCAGCTGGCTTTGTGTGAAGTGAAACCAAAGAAGTGTCTGTGGGCGCTCAGAAAACTGTTTTCACAATGTAGGACACCTACACTGAAACATGAAATGAGACTTATGAGGTTCATGCTTATCAATAAGTCTTGTAATTCTAGCAGCATTGACAACCTTCTAATTTTAACACTACCTAGAACCTGCTTATGTTCAGTAGCAACAAAGTCACAAAATGATATCAATTCTTCCACACGTTAAAGTGTACATATGAAAATATTGAAATATTATATTTATTACAGTTTCTATATCACTAGGCAGAATGTGTGCACTTCTTTGTACACCACTGTGTACCAAATGGGCTATAGAACCAATGCCTTGGATGTTCATTTTGAGCACACTGTTCAATTTGGAATAAACATTGTGTGTTCTGGCCCTCTTGTAGGCACCAAAATTAGTGTTACAGTTATCTGTACAAACATTCGGGAGGACGACGGTTCAACCCCGTGTCCGGCCATCCTGATTTAGGTTTTCCGTGATTTCCCTAAGTAGCTCCAGGCAAATGCTGGGATGGTTCCTTTCAAAGGGCACGGCCGACTTCCTTCCCCGTCCTTCCCTAATCCGATGAGACCGATGACCTTGCTGTCTGGTCTCCTTCCCCGGAACAACCAACCTTATCTGTTCAAAACATGATGATCTTGTCAGATACTCTGGACTTAACCAGCTAATAATTCTGTTGTTTTGTCACCAATGTTCTGAAAAGAGATTATTTTGCACTGAATGCCTTGACAGGAAGGAAATATGTAACTATAATTGAGACTAATTTTAAGCTTTTGTGATTTGATGCATCAACTATCCTAGACACGTACTTAGTGTCTTTAATTTCTGATTACACTTCATGCATTGCTTACAGCGCATGGAATGCGTGAATTTCCTCTCAAAAAGTTCTCTGATGATAATAGCTATACAGTCCATTGAACAGAGTTGATAGTTCTGTTTTGCAGTATGAAATGCAAATAACTCTTCTTCAGCTGCGATGCATGTATCTTGCTCAATTTGTAGTCGATTCATATTTACAAAGTAAGTTACGCTAGTGGAAGTTCTCCTGGAAACAGCCAACATGCGCTGCTGCTTCTTAATGTGTTGTATTATATCAAAGTGTCCTCCATGTTCAGTGGAGAAAACTGAGTGATATAAAGTACATTTTGTGTTCGTAGATGTTGCGTTTTACTTCAAGGAAAGAAACTTTATGAGTTTAGAAAAAGTATGTTTTCTTTTCCCTGTATTAACATGCCTGTGTCTCAAACAAAGCGAACAACAAACAGTAGAATGCGGTGGCGCAAGCACATCACGTCCCCATTGTTAAAAGTTATTCTCTACGTTTTACTGATACTTTCTGGTAGAACTGGAAGACCGAGCTGCTTGCAGCTACTGCCAGTCTATGAGATGTAATAGCGTGTAGCTAATTCATATTCATTATTACAGATAAGCATGACATTTTAAAATTAATGTCTCTATAACAAGCTTTCACGAAATCCTGTTACTTCTGTGTGTTATTTTTACCGTAAAAAATTGATCAGTGCGCAGTTCGTGCCAGAGTTACCAGCACTGAGCAAGTAGTGGAAAGTATTCTCACTGTACCTCTGCTGTCAGTGTGTATTTTTGCTCTCTGCTCTCATTACGGCCCAAGGGCCAAGAAAACTTAATACTTGAAACACGACAGGTAGCAATCGTGTTCCCTTGAACGTTAGAGTTGCACCTTGATCTCAGTAAAAAAGTATGGAAAACATATGAAATAAAACTGATGCATAAAACAAATAAAAACCCAGAGAGAACAAAATGGAA
The DNA here is from genome assembly GCF_023864345.2 of Schistocerca serialis cubense. Lineage (NCBI taxonomy): Eukaryota > Metazoa > Arthropoda > Insecta > Orthoptera > Acrididae > Schistocerca > Schistocerca serialis. Next base: position 45,801,516 of record NC_064646.1, on the reverse strand, counting down.
AAAGTTAAAGTTATTGGCAGTTTATGGCGTCCAGAAAAACGGGGCATTTGGCGTCCCCTTAAAAATTTGGCAGGACAGTGGGACACAAAACAAAAAAAAAAATGACAATTCCATTAAAAACAGGACATCTGATCACCCTAGCTTAGTATTTTTTACAGAAATGTGACTTATGAGGAGTTCCTCAACCATTATAACCCATTCTTTTTAACTCCCTATGCACAGTTGTGCTACTGGACTGCTGCTAGCACTTCGGAACTAATAAGCTGTGATTCCTTCTAGTGATTTCATGCAATTTTTTTTAAAAACAACCCTGTGTGAAGCTCGATGGTCTCCACCTGTCAGTACGTGAGGTCTGCCTGATCTTGGTTTAGCCTTGGTTGTTGCTTCCAGTTTCCACTTCATAATCACATCGCCAGCTGTCAGCTCGGGCAGTTTTAGACGAGGAAATGTCCCTGATGTACTTGTTAATGTGGTGACTTCCAGTGACTAGTCCATGTTCGAGGTCAATTAGCTCTCATGACTGACCCATTCTACTGTTGCTGCTTCTGTACAGGCAACACAAAACAACACTTCCTGCCTCCTTTTGTACTGGTGGGTCTGCCTCTCATGACTTCTAGTCGTCAATTCCACCCTACATAGGGGTGTTTGGATACTTGTGATCAGATAGTGTATGTCATTTTTAACCCTCTTTACAAGGAAAGTTACAGGAAAGATCCAAATAATTATTATGCAGTTTTCTTATTGATATATAAGCATGTGTTTCAAAATATCTGAGAAAGTAATATACTCAAGACGTTTCAAAATATCTCAAAATATCTGAGAAATTAATATACTCAAGAGTAGTTTCACACTTTAGTAGAAACAATTTACCTTCAGCAGTTATAGTTTCCACTCCAAAAAGGTTGCTAAACTGGGAATGCCATTCATATTTTCCTGAACCAAATATTACGATCCTTAAATAACAAAATATCTCTAGTTGGTAATTTTTGTTGTTTGTCCAAGGTGTTTGATTATGTGGATTTTGATACCATCTATGAAGAGCTAAATTTTATGGAACTGATGGTTTTGTGAACAAATTGTTCAAATTGTACATAACACAAATAATGCAAAAAACCGCGCTGAATAATTCAGACAGTGCTGGAAGGAGAAAAAAATCTGCTAATTTGCAAGAGCCGTTGCAAGCGGTATATATTGAGCACATTACTATCATGGCACGAGAGATTGATTTTGTTTACCGTTTGGACAATGCTGATGACAGAAGATGAATGTCTTCAAGTGATGTTCTTAAATGTAATTTAACTTACTCATCATCCACATCTTCAGCCAGGAGCAATCATTTTTTGCTGTAGCTGGGATACACTCTAGCTGTAACTTTCAGAAAAAGTGGGAGTGTCTCTTGTTTTTACCACCTCAATTCATCCCAGTCGTATGACACACTTCACAACAAAAACCATAGTAATCACAAACAGTACAGGATGTACATAAAGTCTGGGAACACTTTCAGTTATTTATTGCACAAGAATCAAACAGTGTACAGATATTATACATATGTCATTTTGAAGATAAGCCCTGAAAGTTTCTTTTTTTTTTTTTCATGTACACTGCCACAGCTTAGTTTGGTAATTTGCTGATAGTCAGCGCTAGTAGCAAACATGGAGAGTTCAGGTGCGGAGTGAGCTTTCTGTGTGTTGGAGTTCTACAAAAATCAGCGTGCTGTAGCTGTTCAACGGAAGTACGGTAAGAAGCCACCAACAAGGAAAGCCATTTACCACTGGCACAACAAATTCGTTAAGACAGGTTGCGTGTGCCCAGCAAAGAGAAGTTGATGTCCCAGTGTGAGTGAGTGAATGTGAAGTGAGTATGAGAGACATTCATAAGGAGTCCAAAGAAATCGGTGCATCATGCATCGCGTGAACTTGAAATGACTCCATTGACAGTGTGGAAAGTCCTGCAACAGAAGCTATCTCTGAAACCATTCAAATTGGAGACAGTGCAGAAGCTCAGTGATGCTGACAAAACCAAGTGTTTTGAGTTTATTTTGCAGGTGCAACAATTGAATGAGGATGGGGATGGCATTGTTGATCACTTAATTTTTAGCGACGAAGCCACTTTTCACACTAATAGGCAAGTGAACAGGCATAATTGTCAAATCTGGGTACAAAGCATCCACACAAATGCATTGAATTTGAGCATGATTCCCTAAGTTAAACGTTTTTTGTGCCTTGTCACCTTGAAAACTGTATGGGACATTCTTCGCTGAGAGCACTGTCAATAGATATTCGTACTTTGACATGTTGCAGCAGTGGCTGATGCCTCAAATGCAATCGGACTCTCCGTTCATACTTCAGCAGGATGGGGCTCCACCCCATTTTCATCGTAAAGTCCGTGGGTACATGAACAAGGAGCTGCCGCATTGATGGATCGGCCGTGCTACAGAAGGGGACAGCTGTTTCATGAAATGGCCTCCCCGATTACCAGATCTCACTCCGTGTGGCTTTTTTCTGTGGGGACACATTAAAGATTTGGCGTATGTACCGCCTCTACCACGTGATCTAGCAGAGCTCTGGGAGAGAATACGGGAAGCGACTGTCACAGTCGAGAATGCCATGCTGGGACGGGTATGGCAAGAATTTGATTACTCTATTGACGTCTGCCAGGTCACTCATGGTTCGCATATCGAATGTTTGTAAAAAAAAAACTTTCAGAGTTTCTCTTCAAAATGACATATGTATGACATCTGTACAATGTTTAGTTCTTGTGTAATAAATAATTGAAAATGTTCCCGGACTTTATGTACACCCTGTATTTGTAGATAATCAAGTTTCTGAAGCAGTGGTTTCTAACATACATTCTTTAACCCAGCAAGACACTAGATGCTGTATTGTTAATTTACATCTATTGAACCACTCTTTTGCAATATTTCGTTCAATATAATTGGAGTGAGAAGTCAGCATTGGTGCTTTTGTGCCAAGTTTCACAAACGTCTCCCAATGATAACGTATCACCATCCTGGAAGTAACTCCCACATGGTAAGAATAGTGCAAGTCAACACTGTGTTGGCTCCACTCATTTTGAGAATACTACTGACATTGAAGATATGATCTTGTTAGAGAGAAAGCGACAGAAGAAATTATTAACAATATTTTTCAAAGAATCATTGAGCGATTGTATGAAATTGGACTCTCCCTTAATTTTAAATAAAACATAGTGTGCTCAGTTCTATTCAACAAATAGAACAACACCAACAGTTATGTACTACGTGAGCAAGAGTCTGTAAATACAGTAGAATGTTTCTTATTGTTTGTTGTACATATTGGTGGAAACTTGAACTGAAGGGAACATATTACTGAGCTGTTCAACAACCAAGCTGAGCAGCTTTCCGTCTTTGTATAATTGCATGTTTTGGAAATTAATTAATCAACATGTTAACATATTTAGCATATTTTCACTCAGTACTGTCTTAAGGCATAAACTTAGTTACACCCAGAGCTTTGTGATTGAGAGAGGAATACTGATGATTCTTGTCTGTAGATAGATTGTTGCCTGACTGTGTGGGTAATAAGCACATATCAAGTCCAAGGTCTGATCCTCAATCAGTCCTAGGACTTTTTGTCACATATCACTTCTCTCAACTTTGACACTGATTTAAAATGTGAAAAATGCCCCATTACATCGTGCAACAGTATTGTGAAAACAAAAGTTGCTACTTACCATATTGCGGAGATGCTGAGTTATGATGGGCACAGCAAAAAAATCATCACAAATAAGCTTTTGGCCAACAAGGCCTTTGTCTAAAATAGACGACAGATAAACACACATACACACACTCAAGGCAAATGGATTCACACACACATGGCCACAGTGCCTGGTAGCTGAAGCCATATTGTGAGCAGCAGCAGTTCGTGATGGACAGGCAAATGGGTGGGGTTAAGGAGGAGGCTGGGGCAGGGAGGAGGAGGGATAGTGGGTTAGGATTTGGGGACGGTGAAAGGTTAGTGAAGTGCTGCTGGGGGAGCACACAGACACAAGGTGGAGAGAGGATAGGGCAGCTAGGTGGAGTCAGGAGGTTGGGGGGGGGGGGGGGGGTGTAGGAAAAGAAGAGAAGTAAAAAGATTGGGTGCATTGGTAGAATGAGGGATGTGTAGCACTGGAATGGGAACAGCGAAGGGGCTGGATGGGTGAGGACAATGACTTAAGGAAGGTTGAGGCCAGGAGGGTTACGGGAACCTAGGATATATTGCAGGGAGAGTTCCCATTTACGCAATTTAGAAAAGCTGGTGTTAGTGGGAAGGATCTGTATGGCACAGGCTGTGAAACAGTCATTGAACTGAAGGATCTTGTGTTGGGCAGCATGCTCAGCAGCAAGGTCGTCCACTTGTTTTTTGCCCACAGTTTGTCGGTGGCCATTCATGTTGTAGACAGCTTGTTGATTGTCATGCCCACATACAATGCAGCACAATGGTTACAGCTTAGCTCGTAGATCACACGACTGATTTCACAGGTAGCACTGCCTTTGATGGGATAGATAATGTTTGTGACCAGACTGGAGTAGGTGGTGGTGGGAGGATGTATGGGACATGTCTTGCATCTAGGTCTATTTCAGGGATATAAACCATTAGGTAAGGAGTTGAGAGCAAGGCTTGTGTAAGGATGTATGAGTATGTTGTGTAGGTTCGGTGGACAGTGGAATACCACGGGGGGAGGGGGGTGGGGGGTGGGAGGATGATAGTGGGCAGGACATTACTCATTTCATGGCACAACGAGAAGTAGTCGAAATCCTGGCGGAGAATGTAGTACAGTTGCTCCAGTCCTGGTTGGTACTGAATTATTAGGGGAATGCTCCTTTGTGGCCGGATGGTGAGACTTTGGGAAGTGGTGGGAGGCCATAAAGGTAAAGCATGGGAGATTTGTTTTTGTACAAGGTTGGGAGGATAATTGCAGTCTGTGAAGGCTTCAGTGAGACATTCGGTATGTTTCGAGAGGGACTCCTCTTCACTGCAGATGTAACAACCATGGGTAGCTAGGCCATGTGAATGGGACTTCTTGGTATGGAATGGGTGGCAGCTGTCGAAGTGGAGGTATTGTTAGTGATTAGTACGTTTTATATGGACAGAGATACGGATGTATCCATCTTTGAGGTGGAGGTCAACATCTAGGAAGGTGACTTGTTGGGTTGAGTAGGGCCATGTGAAGCAAATGGGAGAGATGCTGTTGAGGTTCTGGAGGAATGTGGATAGGCAGCATCAGTACAGATCACAAAGATGTCATCAGTGAATCTGAAACAGGCGAGGGGTTTAGGATTCTGGGTGTGTAGGAAGGACTCCTTTAGATGGTCCTTCAATATGTTGGCCTAGGATGGTACCATGTGCTTGCCCATAGCAGTACCCCAGATTTTTTTGTAGGTGATGCCTTCAAAGGAGAAGTAATTGTGGGTGAGGATATAGTTGGTCATGGCGACTAGGAAGGAGGCTGTTGGTTTGGAATCCATCGGGCGTTTAGAAAGGTAGTGTTCAATAGTGGTAAGGCTGTGGGCAGGGTTGAAGGTGTTGGTCTATGAGAGCAGAGGTTCACTCAGTGGGGTCACAGTAACTAGCCACAATGGGGCATCCTGGGTGGTTAGGTTTATGGACTTTAGGAAGCAAATAGATGGTATGGGTGTGGGGAGTGGTAGGGGTGAGCAGAAAGATGGACTCCTGGCAGAGGTTCTGGGATGGGCTTAAGGATTTGAGGAATGACTGGAGAACCTGCTGGATTTCTGGAATGGGGTCATTGTGGCAAGGTTTGTAGGTGGATGTATTTGACAGCTGGCAGAGTCCTTCTGCCAGGTAATCCTTCCTGTTCAAAACAACAGTGGTGGAGCCTTTGTCCACAGGTAGTATAATTAGGTCGGGATCAGTTTTAAGATGGTGGACTGCAGTTCTTTCTGGAGGTGTAAGGTTAGTTTGCATGTTGAGAGATTTGGGGAATGATGGTGAGGCAAGTTTCATGGTTGAGAAATTCTGGGAAGTTTACAGGGGGGTGATTTGGGAGCAGTGAGATAGATCACAGTTGGATGGAGGAGTGAACTGGGTTAGGCAGGGTTCAGTATTGGTCTTTGGTTGAGTCTGATTGGTAGGGTTGGTGTCGAGAAAGTGTTTTCACTGTAGGGGCTGGGAGAAGGAGAGAAGGTCTTTTAACAAGTCCTGCATGATTAAATTTGGGAGTGGGACAAAATGTGTGGCCTTTGGAGAGGACTGATATTTCTATGGGGCTAATGCTTCTGGAGGTAAGGTTCGTGACTGTGTTTCTGGTCTGTTGAGGTTCTGGATTGTGTGTGGTTGTGGGAGGGAGTTTTGAATTGTGGGGTAAATGTAGTACGTCCAATAACCACAGTAATTTTTTTTTTATCTCATTGTGACTTCATGCCATTTTAGTGAGTTTCACCTTTTGCAGTCATCAACTCCCTTAGATTTCATCTTGTTTCCTCCCTTTTCATCCTTCTCCTCAGTTTTCTCACATATTTGGGTGTATTTTTGTGAATGGATTTTGTATGTAATTCTACGTTATTTACACAATTTTTTGCATTTTTTTCCGCCACCATGGATCCTTGTTCCTTCCATCTATGTCAGTATAGAAACGTTTTCTTATCTCTAGCCAGAGCCCAGTCCCACACACTGTTCCTGCATTGTCGTTTGGCTCATGGAATCCCCCAAATGGCCTCACCATCAAATTACCCATTTCCGGCTGCCACACCTCCGTTCACAATGACCTCCATCTGTTCAGATTCTGCCAGTCCTTAGCTCTCATCAAAGCCCTATCAACCAAGCCCAAACCTCCTTGCAGTACCTTCTCTCCATCTGCACAATTATCCTGCTATGCAATCCCAAATTCCTGGAAACCATTACACATATTGAAACTCTAGTACTCCAGAAACTAGAACAACATGCATGACGCCACCTCAAAAACCTCTCCACCGTGCTCACTTCCTACTCCCACTTTGGAGTATCACTGTCCACAGCATCTACAACAACCTCCAAATTTCCCCACGTCCCCTCATAGCTGACAAACTGACTCCCACCACCACACACAATCCAGAAGCTAAACAGACCAGAAACACAGTCATGAACCTTACCTCCAGAAGCCTTAGCCCCACAGAAACGTCAGTCCTTTCGAAAGGCCTCACATTTCACCCACTCCCAAATTTAATCATGCAGGACTTGTTAAAGACCTTCCCTTCTTCTCCCGATCCCTACAATGGAAACACTTTATCGCCACCAACACTACCAATCAGACTCGATCAAAGACCAATGTCGAACCCTGCCTAACTCAGTTCACTCCTCCAGCCAACCGTGATCCACCCCCACTGCCCCCAAAATCACCTCTTGTTAACTTTCCAGAATTTCTTAACCTCGAACCTTGCCTCACCATCTTTCCCCAAATCCCTAAACATGCAAACTAACCTTAGATCTGCAGAAAGAACTGCAGTCCACCACCGTAAAACAGATCCCAACCTAATTATCCTACCCGTGGACAAAGGCTCCACCGCTGTTGTCTTGAACATCAAAGATTACTTGGCAGAAGGACTCGGCCAACTGTCAGATACATCTACCTACAACCCTTGCCACAATGACCCCACTCCAGAAATCCAGCAGGATCTCCAGTCACTCCCGAAGTCCTTATGCCCACCCCAGAACCTTTCCCAGGAGTCCATCTCTCTGCTCACCTCTACCACTCCTCACACCCCTAACTTCTACACGCATTCTACAGTCCATAAACCCAACCACCCAGGATGCCCTGTTGTGACTGGTTACTGTGCCCTGCTGAGAGAATCTCTGCTGCTCTGCTGCCATAGACAAACACCTTCAACCTATTACCCGGAAACTGCCCTCCTATGTATAATACCAACCATTCCCTCCGCCTACTCTCCACAGTTCCTCTCCCTTTACCACACAGTGCCCTGCTCATCACTATTGATGCCACCTCCATTTACACTAAACCATTAATGCCCACAGCCTTACCACTGTTGAACACTACTTTTCCCATTGCTTGACAGATTCCAAACCATCAACCTCCTTCCTAGTCGCCATGACCAACTATATCCTCACCCACAATTACTTCTCCTTTCAAGGCATTACCTGCAAACAAATCTGGGGTATGACTATGGGCAACCACATGGTACCATCTTATGACAACCTATTCAAGGACCATCTAGAGGAATCCTTCCTAAACACCCAGAATCCCAAACCCCTCACCTGATTCAAATTCACTGATGACATCTCTTTGATCTGTATCCATGGTGATGACACCCTGTCCACATTCCCCTAGAACCTCAACAGCTTCTCCCCCGTTTGTTTCACCTGGTCCTACTCAACCCAACAAACCTCTTTGCTAGATGTTGACTTCCACCTCAAAGATGGCTACATAAGTGCCTTTGTCCATATGTAACCCACTAACTACTAGCAATACCCCCTCTTCGGCAGTTGCCACCCGTTCCGTACCGAGAAGTGCCTTCCACATGGCCTAGCCACTTGTGGTTGTCGTGTCTGCAGTGACAAGCAGCCCCTCTCGTAACATATCAAAGGTCTCACTGAAGACTTGACAGGCTGTAATTATCCTCCCAACCTTGTACAAAAATAAATGTCTCATGCCTTATCATACCACTCTCCCACCACCTCCCAGAGTCTCACTCTCCGACCACAGAGGAGCATTCTCCTTGTAATTCAGTGCCACCCAGGATTGGAGCAACTGAATTACACTCTCCACCAGGGTTTCCACTACCACTCGTCATGCCCTGAAATGAGAAATGTCCTGCCCACTATTCTTCTCACCCCCCCCCCTCCCCCTCCCACACCCCCCCATAGTGGTATTCCGCCGTCCACCAAACCTACACAATATACTCATCCATCCTTAAACAAGCCCTGCTCCCAACCCCTTACCTCATGGCTCATATCCCTGTAATAGACCTAGATGCGAGACCTGTACCATACGTCCTCCCACAACCACCTACTCTAGTCCGGTCACAAACATCACCTATCCGATCAAAGGCAGAGCTACCTGTGAAACCAGTCATGTGATCTACAAGCTAAGCTGTAACCACATTGCTGCATTCTGTGTGGAAATGACAACCAACAAGCTGTCTGTCAGCATGTATGTCCACTGTCAAACTGTGGTCAAGAAACAAGAGGACCACCCTGTCACGGAGCATGCTGCCCGACACAGTATCCTTCATTTCAATGACTGCTTCACAGACTGTGCTATATGGATGCTTCCCACCAACACCAGCTTTTCAGAACTAATGGAACTCTCCCTGCAATATAATCCTATGTTCCCATAACCCTCGTGATCTCAACCTTCGTCCTCACCCATCCAGCCCCTTCCCTTTTCCCATTCCAGCACTACAGATCCCTCATTCCACCAATGAACCCAGTCTTCTTAATTCTCTCCTTTTCTGCTAAGCCCCCACCGCTCCCCTGCCTCCATCTAACCTCCTGACTGCATCTAGCTGCCCTGTCCTCTCTCCACTGTGACCCTGTGTGACCCCCAGCAGCACTTCACTGTCCCCCACCCCTACCGTACTTTCTTTTCCCCTCCCCTCCCCAGTCTCCTCTTTACCCCATCCAGTTGCCACTCTCATTATGCACTGCTGCTGCCGCTTGCAGTGTGTGTGAGTGCACGTGCGAGAGAGAGAGAGAGAGAGAGAGAGTGTGCGTGCGTGTGTGTTGTCTATTTTAGTCAAAGGCCTTGTTGGCCGAAAGCGTATTTGTGACAGTCTTTTCGTTATGCCTATTGCGACTCAGGATCTCCACTATATGGTGAGTAGCAACTTTCCTTTTTATAATACTGTTACATTCCAAGCATACATCATGGTTTGAAGTATGCATGAAACTGCATTTCCCTCTATAAATGGCTGACACAGTCTGTGTCACCTGACCACCAAGAGCTGTTGCAGGACGGTTAGATTCACGGATCCAGTTATATGGCTCCTTCCGTGTATAGCAATTTTATGACTATGACGAGTGGGGCCTGAAGATGGCATCAATGTAATGCCGAAACTGGTAGCACATAGAAGTTCATAAAATAAAATAAATTTCTACAGTACATACGGCTGTTGGTAAATTGTTGCATCAAGAAGTTCATGCCAGCCGTCGTCCCACAATCCATAATGGATCAACAAAGACCAAAAAATTTTCGTCGTACGTAAAATCTATGAATACTAGAAATAATTCAATACCTTTTCTTGCCGACAGTAGGATTGTGTAATGGATGATGATAAACAGAAGGCCAAAATTCTGAACCTAGCATTCAGAAACTCATTTACAGTAGAGGACTGCTGCACCATTCCCCCTTTCAATTATCGAACAAATGAAAGGATGGCCGACATAGTGTTTAGTGTATCTGGGATTGTAAAAGAGTTAAGGTCCTTAAACACCAGGAAGCATCTGGCCCAGACGGTATCCCCGTAAGATTTTATGTTGACTATACTAAAAATATAGCACCATTATTATCCATTATCTATGAGAGGTCATTGGAACAGTAGAAAGTTCCACGGGACTGGAAGAAGGCCCAGGTCATAGCAATCCATGAAAAGGGTAGAAAATCAGATGCACATAATTACCGTTCAATTTTATTGACATCTATTTGTTGTAGAATCATGGAACATATTTTGTGTTCAGACATAATGACCGTTCGAGACTGAGAATCTCATCTGCAGAAACCAGCACAGTTTTAGGAAACAGCGGTCATGCGAGACACAACTGGCCCTCTTTGTGCTTGATATACAACAGGCTCTAGATACCGGCTCCCACGTTGATGCCATATTCCTTGACTTTGGAAAGGCGTTCGACTCAGTTCCGCACTATCACTTGCTCCAAAAAGTGCGTGCTTATGGTCTGTCCGATGACATATGCGATTGGATAGAAAGTTTTCTAACAGACAGAGAGCAGTGTGTCATCCTGAATGGGGAAACTTCAACAGAAACAAGCATAACATCAGGTGTGCCCCAGGGCACCGTAATAGGTCCGCTGCTTTGTATGATTTACATAAACGATCTGGTTGATGGTATTGACAGTGGCATTAGACCGTTTGCTGATGATGCTGTAGCCTACAGGAAAGTAGTATCACACAAAAGTTGTGAACAAATCAATGAGGATTTGCAGAAAATAAATGTGTGTTGTAATGACTGGCATATATTAGTATTAGTAAGTGTAACCTACTGCATATAACAAAGTGAAAATCCCCATTAATGTACGAGCACAAAATTAATGCCCAGTCTTTGGAAGTGGTAACATCCATCAAGTATCTGGCTGTGACTATTCAAAATGATCTGAAATGGAACGATCAGATTACACAAGTAACGGGTAAGGCGAACTCTAGATTGCGGTTTATTGGTAGAATCCTGAAGCGATGCAGTCCTTCAACAAAGGAAATTGCTTACAGTACTTAAGTTCGTCTGGTCTTAGAGTATTGTTTGTCTGTATCTGTCCCTTACTGGTTGGATCTGATTCAAGAGATTCAGAACGTCCAAAGAAAAGCGGCAAGATTCGGAGTGGAACAGGGGGAGGAAATTTTGACTTCGGCACAAATAGTGCCCTCCGCCACACACCGCTTGGTGGCTAGCGGAGTATATATGTAGATGTAGATGTTCCATACAAAGTCCATGTACATAGCTAAGTTGAGTCCAGACAAGTAAAAAGGCATCTCAAGAGCAGAGTCAAGCTAGCATATGAATGAACCATAACAGAATGAGAAAGAGAACCCTCCACTCTGGGATTATAATAGATAGGTTGTTAGTCCAACTCCTGAGGTGGTGTTGTCTGTTGCCTGTGCACATCAGCTACTGTTGCTGTTTTGGTCATGTTGCCACCTGGCGGCTAAACTCATGCTGCCAGGTACCAGCACGGGTGAGTTGAATCGTAAAGAGCTGAGCCAGTGCCTTGTGTTTTGTTATGTTCATGGTCAACTAGGGATCAGTGCTGTAGCTGTGGTAACAGGGGGTTAACACACATACTATCATGCTGTTCAGAGACTATAATTCGGGTTGTGGAGTCGGTCACCTACCTCACCTTTAGTCGCCCTTTTTTTATGTTGTCACCTTTTAAATTTTTGTTATCTTTTCAATGTTTTTGGCTTTTTAGGAAAGAAAAACGTTATTTTCATTTGTTTCAAAGTTTCTATGTTTGTGTTTGTTCATTTAACTTTTTGCAATGCTCCAGTGATTAAGGTAGATAAGCTCTAACTTGAAATTTGAGGTAGATTGTCCCATTTTGAGTTTTTTTTTTTTCTTTTTTTTTTTTTTTTTTTTTTTTTTTTTTTTTTTTTTTTTTTTTTTTAAATATTTTGTGCAACTGTTATTAGGATACACTATTCCTCAATAAGAATTGTTTCAATTTTTGATTCAGATTGTAATTTTGCCATACTAACAAAACTGTTGCTGTGGTACACTGTTATTCAAGGTGTGAACATGTAAATCCTGTGGTTACTGGCCTGAAAAGACAGATAGTTTGAAAAGTAAAGTGTCTGCATGGGGGGGGGGGGGGGGGGGGGGGGGAGTTAGTGAAAGTGAGTTTTTTTGCAATGTGTGTTTTTCTCTGTTAATTTTGAGATGAAAGATTTTCTGGCAATTTTTAACCTCTCACTTCTAGCAAAACATAAGTGTAAATTTCAAATTAAATGTGGATCATATCAGTTATATTTAGATCTTCCAAATCAGACATAGCCTTAAAGATTGATATTTCTGCCAACAATACGGATGTTAAGTACCATGTATAGTTCCTACATCACTGAATTGATTTTGGCAACAAAATCAGTGATTTCCAATTACTTTGTGGAGTCTTCAGATTATACTTGTAACGTTTTTAAGATGATGATCTCTGATATTGTTCCTGCACATTTTTCACTTTCATCCAAGAAAATGAGATACCTTATAACTGATGGACTGGCACGGTATTCCCAGGGACATATGTTAGAAGAAGCATGTTCATTGTCATATGTTGTTTCACCAAGACTACCAGTGTTAAAGAAAAAAAAAAAATGTGAAACAGCTGTTACATGGTTACATGTTGGTCAGAGAATAAGTGTTGCATAACAATGTCGAAACAAAGCCCCCGGAGTAGACAATATTCCATTGGAACTACTGACGGCCGTGGGAGAGCCAGTCCTGACAAAACTCTACCGTCTGGTGAGGAAGATGTATGAGACAGGCGAAATACCCTCAGACTTCAAGAAGAATAGAATAATTCCAATCCCAAAGAAAGCAGGTGTTGACAGATGTGAAAATTACCGAACTATCAGCTTAATAAGTCACAGCTGCAAAATACTAACACGAATTCTTTACAGACGAATGGAAAAACTAGTAGAAGCCAACCTCGGGGAAGATCAGTTTGGATTCCGTATAAACACTGGAACACGTGAGGCAATAGTGACCTTACGACTTATCTTAGAAGAAAGATTAAGGAAAGGCAAACCTACGTTTCTAGCATTTGTAGACTTAGAGAAAGCTTTTGACAATGTTGACTGGAATACTCTCTTTCAAATTCTAAAGGTGGCAGGGGTAAAATACAGGGAGCGAAAGGCTATTTACAATTTGTACAGAAACCAGATGGCAGTTATAAGAATCGAGGGACATGAAAGGGAAGCAGTGGTTGGGAAGGGAGTAAGACAGGGTTGTAGCCTCTCCCCGATGTTGTTCAATCTGTATATTGAGCAAGCAGTAAAAGAAACAAAAGAAAAATTCGGAGTAGGTATTAAAATTCATGGAGAAGAAATAAAAACTTTGAGGTTCGCCGATGACATTGTAATTCTGTCAGAGACAGCAAAGGACTTGGAAGAGCAGTTGAATGGAATGGACAGTGTCTTGAAAGGAGGATATAAGATGAACATCAACAAAAGCAAAACAAGGATAATGGAATGTAGTCTAAGTCGGGTGATGCTGAGGGAATTAGATTAGGAAATGAGGCACTTAAAGTGGTAAAGGAGTTTTGCTATTTGGGGAGCAAAATAACTGATGATGGTCGAAGTAGAGAGGATATAAAATGTAGGCTGGCAATGGCAAGGAAAGCGTTTCTGAAGAAGAGAAATTTGTTAACATCCAGTATTGATTTGAGTGTCAGGAAGTCATTTCTGAAAGTATTCGTATGGAGTGTAGCCATGTATGGAAGTGAAACATGGACGATAAATAGTTTGGACAAGAAGAGAATAGAAGCTTTCGAAATGTGGTGCTACAGAAGAATGCTGAAGATTAGATGGGTAGATCACATAACTAATGAGGAAGTATTGAATAGGATTGGGGAGAAGAGAAGTTTGTGGCACAACTTGACCAGAAGAAGGGATCGGTTGGTAGGACATGTTCTGAGGCATCAAGGGATCACCAATTTAGTATTGGAGGGGAGCGTGGAGGGTAAAAATCGTAGAGGGAGACCAAGAGATGAATACACTAAGCAGATTCAGAAGGATGTAGGTTGCAGTAGGTACTGGGAGATGAAAAAGCTTGCACAGGATAGAGTAGCATGGAGAGCTGCATCAAACCAGTCTCAGGACTGAAGACCACAACAACACAACAATGTGTTATCTAAGAGCTTTCTTTATTGTCAAAGCATGTTGTGAAATACTACATCAGAAATAATGTGAAGCACTTTCTGAAGCCATCTTGTCCCTAAATAAGTGTCTTATGCTGGTATCAGATGAACCTAACAGCATTAAAAAAGTGTTTAGGCTTTTAGATAGTGATGATGTCTAAGAGACCTCATTCAGATGATTCATAAACATTGGAATTTACAACATTCATGCAGTGGATTTTGCCTGTGTAAAGGCTTGGGGGTGTTTAGGTGAAGAAGTGTCTTAATTTCAGGTAAATATTTATAATTGTTTTGATAGTTGGCCAGTTCCCTGGGAAGGATTAGAATGAATTCGGTCTAACATTCCACATCACAAGTGTTTAAGGCATAGAACCACAAGGTGGCTTGCTTTAGGACCTTCAGCCAACAAGATTTTTGAACAGGGGGATGGTATTTAATACTAATTTCTTAAGTATGTACCTCTATAAAGAACTTCTGCTACTTTCATATAAATCTTAATGTGCTATTGTGAATGCTTAAAAAAACCTTCAATGAAAAGATAACTTCATTTCATAATTTTATCTGCAGAGCTATTCAGTAAGTTCACACATTTGATTCACGAGTTGCATACAGAAATGGAAAACATGCTTAAAATATTTTTTTGTTTTGGTTGTGTTTTGAAGATTTCTGCTTTGAGAGTATTTAGGATGTTCTTCATAATAAGCTCTTTACATTGGACGATCTGCTTCCTCATAAACAACTAGTTACTGGCAGGCAAGTAACCGAAGAGCTTAGTAAACTGGAAGAACATGATAACTTGTGGTTTCTCAATAATCCCCAAAAACATTACATTGCAGTTTGCAAACAAGTGATGGGAAGGATGTGATTATCAAGTGCACCACTGAAAAGTTACAGGTTTTTTAGACCCCAAAGAAAGAACAAAGAGCAGAAGCTGCAGTGACATGTTAGAGGTTGTGAAAATGCTGTTCAGTATCCAGCAAGATTACTTATTAAAGGAGGGGGAGGTTCTACAGTTTGAGAGAGATGACCCACATTTAGATAACAATGGTACTGGCAATTACTAGCAGCAGTGCATCTCAAAAAGAGACTCATCATCCATAGAGTTAACATATCCAAAATGTTTCAGGACTTGTTAAGGCGTCTCTTACATTGTCCTATGGAAATGTTGACATCAAGAGAAGGTGTTCCATTTCGACGCACACATTGGGAGAAGGTAAATCAGTGATGGCCAAAAGATTTTTAAACAGGGTTTTAATTGTGGGTGATGCTTCCGGACAAGAAATTCATTTTCCTTTCTATGCCCGTTGACTCACAGCTTATTAGGTACGAGCAGCAAGCACATCCAAATTATACTGTTTTTAAGAAAGAATCTAAGAGGAAAAGGAAACTTGAATTAAAAGAAAAGCGAAGGAGGAAGAAAACAAAGGTATCTTGAAGAGAAGATTAAAAAATAAAAATATGAAAAAAAAAATCAATTTAGAGGCAGCAAAATTAGTCTAGAGTGCATTTGAGTGTGCACAATTTATGAAAGTAGAAGAAAGAGTGAAAACCATTCAGAAAAAGTTCGAGGAAAAAATCTAGTGTGATTACTTAATTTTTTTTGTGAAGAATTCCCAAGAAACAGGAATTCAAAAATGTTTTGTTTATCTTTTTTCACTATTGAAGTGTAGAATGTCATTAGTTGTAAAAAAATGTGATGTAAATTTTGTTTGTGAAGTACGATTACCAATATCAAATTACCAGAACTGAATTACCAATGTACCTCCATTTATAACAAATTGATAAGAAGGAAAAAAAATGACCATACCTCGTTCAGGATCATAATAGAGAAATTTATTATGGGCTTAACCGGCCTTTTTGGTATGGGAGTATCTGTTTATTGAAAAAACTTTTCACCTTTTAACCACTTTTTTAAAAATATTTTATCACCTTTTAATCACCATCTTCAAATATTTTGTCACCTTACTCCCTTTTTCAAGTGCCACCATGGCTCCTCATCTTCGTAATTCAACTTCAAGCTGTGGAGTCTTTTGTTTTTAATAGACTAAACATTTTGATGAAGAATAGATACTTCTGAGCAAATGTCTGTGGTGTTTATGCACTCCAGTGTGGTACATTCTATCATTCTACCTTTCATGTGCACATTGAGGAAATCTTTAAACTGTTTGAGATACTTTTAAGGGGGGAGAGGGAGGGGGGGCAGCCTGTCCTGATTTATCCTAAGAAAGGCTTAGTCCTCCTGCCCTTGGTAACATGTATTTGAACATGTGTGCCCTCACACTTGTCTGCTATACTCTCAGTAATTATCTCCATCAGTCTCATTTCCCTGGCCTGTTAAGGTGCAGACCCTGCCTAATCACCGTCAATGGAATGTGAACCTTGTCAGCAGTCATCAGAACCATCTCCAGCTCTGCATTGATTTGCTGTAAAACACTGCTGAGACAGCCAAGCACATACTGGTGTCACCAGTTTCGGGAAGCTATGTTTCTCGGGTCACACTATCAGTATCATGATCATCTTTCATGAAAACCATGCACAAAGCCCCCAAACCCTCAGTCACCTGTGTCAGCTCACAATTCTACTTGAAAATGCTGGCGGCCTGATTCTCTCCTGCTTTAATGTTAATCTGATCTCACTAGTTGACATGCATGTCCTTCTGTCTGACTACCTTTGTCTACTTTTTTATCATGTTGTACCATTTCATAATTGATATGTTAGTAAATGGAGTCACGTTAAATTTGGTCATAACTGTGTCTTAGCACTTCATTAAATACCAGCCATGTCATTGGCAGAAGAATGCCACTGTGAATAGCAGTACCCTTGTGTCTGCAACAGTGGCTGTAAGAATGACACAATATTTTCTAAGTTTTTAATGCATACTAATAAAAAGAAGTAATTTTTGTGATGCTGTGGTTTTATTCACATATTCGTAGAGGTAATATAGTGGGGCAAAGTAAAATCCTTCTTTGCATTGTGATAACTCTCAGAAAAAAATTGTTGTAAGTGCAATAAAGTTCCTGTCATGTTGCTGTTTGATACCTGGACACAATAACAGATTGAATGGCAATTGAGTGTGGAAAGTGTTGATCATGTTGGGCCACCATTCCCTGCACGTCCAGTATGACTGTGGCAGAAAAAGCTGTGTAATTCCACAGTGAATATGCCATTATGCTACATTAAACAGACACACAACACAGAGAAACAAAGCATACAACAAACGTGAACCACAGCAGCTACATTACTGGCTGCAACTGTCTTCTGCAATTGACTGATATGAGTGCAGATGGGTATGACAGTAGTGAACAGAACATGAAGCATGAGCAAACCCATTCTCTTACAAGATTATTTTATGTTAGCTATCTTGTAAACAACCAGCTGTCAAAGACTTTGTTATTCTAATCCAAGTACTCTGTTGCAGTCAACATTCAAGTTACACACCTCCATTCACATTAAAATAACCTTAATTTTGAAAAATCTTCTGTAGGTATTTGATCTTTGTCTTCACCTGTAGTGTGCAGGAAAAGCATACATCTGTGCTCTTTGGGTTATTACCTCCATTTTGGGTTCCAACTAAGGACGAAAGAATTTTAAAAATCCAGCCTTGTTAGAATATTTATTGGAAAATCTGATTCAGCATAGTGAAAAAAAAAATAAAAAAAAAATAAAAATAAAATAAAATCCGCATTTAAGATTTTCTTTCTTTGTTTTAGCTTCCATCCATATGTCTTCATATTTCTGTACACTAAATCTGATACTGATAGAGTACTGTTAAATGTAATATCATGTGAACTGTTGGTATTAGTTGACATTGTTCCTTATGTATAAATGGAATATTCAGCTTGCTGAAGAGTGAACTTCCTCATACATCTGGTTTGCATTTGATGTTATGAAAGCTGCTTCAGGCAGAAATGAACCTTATCCAAATAGCTGCACCTTTGTTGTTTCTCCTTAATACAGGATCTGTTCAAAAAAATTCTGGAACATTTGTAATTTTGCGCCAGTGGTGTGCTGGAGCGAAATGTGGTTGGCATTCCTGCACACGCCTGTGTTTGATATGTAACTGCCCGAAGTTTCATTGTTGTGTGTCTGTTAGTCATCGTTCAGTGCTGTATTGGGTAAAAAGTTGTGTGACAAAGTTTGTGAATTTTGAGATGGTAGAGTTAGAGGAGCAACACGTCTGCATTAAATGTTGTGTGAAACTCAAGAAAATCTTTACAGAGACAAACCTAATAATGCAAGAAGTCTATGTTGCTGAGTGCTTAAGTCATACTTGGTGTTACGAATGGTTCGCACAGTTTAAAAATGGCCAGGTGGAAGATAAAGATGATCGCCGTTCAAGACGTCCTTCTACAATACTTATGTCAGGAACATCAATGAAATTTTGCGTGCCAATCAAGGACTCATTGTGTGAGAGATTGCAGAAGAATGTAACATTTCAGTTGGATCATGTCATGAAATCCTGACATAGCTTCTTGGAATGCATCGTGTTGCCACCAAGTTTGTCTCACAGCTCGTGAGTCAAGACCAGAAGGAGCTTCGCCTCACAATCTGTGAAGAACTTTTGGGTCGTGCAAGTGAGAAAGAGCAGGTCAGCTCAAATGTCAAAGCCATGCTGATAGTTTTCTTTGACTTTGAAGGGTTAGTTCATCACGAATTCATGCCACAGGGACAAAATGTTAATCGATGGTACTATCAGGACATGTTGAGATGGCTGCGAGGAAATGCGAGAAGGAAATGGTCTGAAACGTGGCGGGACAGTTCATGGCTCATGCGTCATGATAACACATCTGCACATTCAGCCCTGTTGGTACGTGACTATTGCACAAAAAATGAAATCACTATGCTACAGTATCTTCCTTACTCTCCAGACATGGCCTCTGTTGATTTTTTTCCCCCAAGGTTGAAAACCCCATTGAAAGATGAGATAAAAGAAAATTTGCATATGTCACTTAGTGCGATCCAGCAAGGAGCATACCAAGACTGGTTACGGAAGTGGAAATGGTGTTGGGAGCAGAGTATCAGCTGTGGAGGAGAGTATTTTGAAGAAGACAATGCACACTAAATAAAAGATAAGCATAGAAAAATTTTGTGGACAAAGTTTCAAAATTTTTTGAGCAGATGTTGTATTCAGGTTTTAAAGTTTTATGAAAGTAGTAGATGCAATGCTTGAAACTGCTACCTAATAGTGAAAATGTTTAAAAAATAGTGGCAGACAAAATAATTTCTCACTTAATCTACAGTGCAAAATGTAGTAAGATGATTCAGTAGCTTGATTATAATAGCAAGTTGGAAGCAAGAACATATAAGAAGTGAGATTAATTAATATGTTCACCATCTGCAAACACTGTTCCCTGATTTTAAAATTTTAAGTAGGTAGCCGTTGTTGCTGTTGTCGCCTCCAGTTTGAAAAGTGGTTTGATGCAAACATTGAAACTTACATCCATTTGAACCTGCTTATTACATTCAAGCATTGATCTCCCTCTACAATTTTTATACTCCATACTTCTCTCCATTACCAAACTGGCAATTTATTGGTGTGTTGTGTATTATAACAAGATATATATTCCCAAGATTTAATGGACGTTTTGCGCCGAAAAATGTGAGTGAGTGATATCTCTGGATGCACATAGCAACCAAGGAAAAAACAAAGAACAAAACAACATTAGTGGGCATGCTGACAGTGAACAACATGCGTTACACATCTCTGACTTGGAACACTTTTTATCATGATTATTTTCACTTTGTGCATTGTTGCTACACATTGTCAATGTAAGCGAAACAGAATTCAAAATCACAAGTCACTTCCTCCATAAATCTTTGAAAAGTTTGTGCAGCATTGCATAGGCAAAATGGCATCCTGGTAAATTCAGAAAGCTGGAATGGTGTAGCTGTAATGGTGTGCACACGGCTGTTTTGGGGATGTCTTCGGGTAGATCGGTGCTTGGTAGTATGCATGTACTAGATCAGTTTTAGAGAAAGATACTTTTACTTTTTTATCTTGGGCATTATGTGTGAAGTCCTCAATGTTTGGCATAGTGTATTGGTCGGGTATGATCTTACTGTTGAATTGAATTTTTTTCCCCCCCATCCATTACATAGAATGGCAAAGCCCAGCAGCTACGAAATGGTCGGCAGATTTCCTGCACCGGCATTAAGGCAAACTCTAGTTTCACTGTTTTGAACTTTTCGGATTTCAAACGTCATGGTCATGCATGTATCAGCTGGCCTGGCATTATCAGTATGATGTGCGCTAAAGTATTTTGCACTGGCGCGAGTGTGGGTAACTGTTGCAAAATTTCTGGAAACTGCCTAAGAAGTGTAATATGTGGTGAATCTCCTGTTATCGTTTGTACTCTAGCACAGTCATTGTGATGAAATTGACCCTGGCTTCTTGGCTAGTTGTCATGTCCAGAAGAAAGTGGTGCCGAAGATCTGGAAGCAACCTGAAAAATGACAAGAAGTATCAAGTGCACCAAATTGGTGACTATGAACTGCCATTCAGATCTACACCAGAGATGCTGCTTGAAGGCTAATGTTACCCACCCGTAGGTCCAAATGGTGGAGCCATTGGCAGTTAACAGATAGTAATCATCATGGCTATGGCGAGGCCAGTAGGTGTCCAGGTTAACCAACACATCTGCTACTACGTCCACCAAGAATGGTTGTATCATGTATCATTCGGTGACAAAATACTAATGGCTGTTATCCAGAGAGTCAGTCACCATCATTACTGACTTCTCATCACATTTCCCATTTTGCATGGTGGATCACTCTTACGTGTCTCTGTACTGAACCGTCTATGGTACCAGCATAATTTTGTAGCTGAAGGCGAGTGACTGCGATTCCTTGTCGAGTGATAGCATCGCTGTCGACTGGTACTCATCTGCAAAGCTGTGACTTGTGTAGTAAGTTCCACTAGCTGTGCTTGAAGCGATGCAGCTTCATGGTGGTATTATCTGGTTGCGGCTGGACAGGTGCCACACTTGGAGATATATACAATTCAACAGTGTTGGCAGGTGTCTATGCCAGCACATACATTCCTCCTGTGCACACTGTGAGTAATTTTTGTGCGCCTGATGTAGAGCGACAACCGAATGTTTCTCCGAATGTCATTGCCAACTGGACTTTTCTCCAATGTTTGCAGATGGATGTAGCAACTGGGACTGTATGTGATCACCTAGTTTTTCCATCAACAGCAGCTTCTCTAATCTCTTAGCTTCAGACTGTGACATACACTCAGTCATTGCATTTTTAAACATCGTGTACTGCTCTGCAGCTGGTGGTGCAGTTAGAATGTCCTGCACTTCAGTGGCCACCTCTTTGTTTCATGCTGTGATGACAGGAGTAACATGTGCAAGTACAAACTAGCTCTCCAACTGCATGAACAAAAGCACTGGATTTTGTTGCCAGATTGGAGGTGGCTTCACTGTAGTACGGCTGACTATCGTGCTCACTGCCACCTCATCTGTGGAAGTTGGTGCTGCCACTGGTAAATACTAGTATGTTATGTAAATCGTGTAGGAAATATACGACATGGGTACCATATGTTCACTTTGGAGCAATTGAATTTTGATCACGTTGCACGGTACGGTTTTTCCTTACTGCCCATATTATATCTGGCGCGGTTATCATACGATCGTGGTGAGGTCGCCAGTAAATGTTGAGTCTCGTAACAACATTTATTTCCAACATTTAATGTACATAGCATACAGAGAAACATGAGTGGGTGATATCTCTGGATACACGTAGCAATCAAGGAAAAACACAGAGTATACAACATTAATGGTCACGCTAACACTGAATAACATCCATTACACATCTCTGACTTGAAACACTTTGTATAATGATAATTTTCACCATATGCACTGTCACTAAAGATTTTTCAAGATGTGGCCTATCAACAGATTCCTTCTTTTAGCCAACTACCAGTAGTGTTAAATTTCTTTTTTCCATAGTTTGATTCAGTACTTCCTAAAAGTTATCCAATATAGCAATCTAATCTTCAGCATTCTTCTGTTGCATCACACTTCAAAAGATTCGCTTGTCTTCTTGTCTGAACTATTTATTGTCCAGATGCTACGTACATACAATGCTATACTCCAGATAAATACATTCAGAAAAGGCTTCCTAACATTTAAATCTATATTCAGTGTTAGCAGATTACTTCAGCCATTGTCAGTTATTTTGCTCCCCACATCTACTACCTGTAGTGTGTCATTTTCTAACCTACTTCCCTTTGCCTAACTGGACTTAATTTGACATTTCACTGTTCTGCTTTTGTGGCATATAATAATGATTTTTCAGGACACTATCCATTCCATTCAGATGATTTTCCAAGTCCTTTACTGTCTCTGACAAAATTTCAATGTCATCAGAAAACTTCAAATTTTTAATTCTCTTCCCCTAAACTTAAATTCCCTTTACAAAGTTCTCCTCGGTTTCCTTCGCAGCATTCACAGTGTACATATTGAATAAAATTGAGGATAGGATGCAACCCTGTCTCACTTTCTCTCTTCTCAACTACTTCTATCCTTTCATGTCCTTCAACTCTTATATTTGTGGTCTGGTTTCTGTGTAAGTTGGAGACAATCTTTTAACTATCTGTGTTTTATCCGTGTTGCCTTCAGAATTTCAGTGAGAGTATTTCTGACCATCATTGTCAAATCCATTCTCTAAATATACAAATGCTATGAACTTAGCTTTGCCTTTCTTCGGTCAATCTTCTAAGATAAGTTGTAGGATAAATATCACCTTACATATTCCTACAGTTCTCTGGCACACAAACAAGTATTCTCCTAGGTCTGCTTCAACAGTATTGCCATTACTGTAAATGATTATCAGTATTTGCCAACCATGACTTATTAAACTGAAAGTTCAGTAATAGTCTCACCTGCCACCACCTGCCTTCCCTGGAATGGAAATTATTAAATTCTTCATGAAGTCTGGGAGTATTTCCCCATTCTTATAAATCTTACCTATCAGATGGAACATTTTTGTAGGGTACATTCTCCTAAGGGTCTTAATAATCCTGAGGGAATATCATCTACTCCAGGTGCCTCATTTTAACTGTCCAGTTCATCTTGCGAAATGACGTATGCCACCTCATCTTTGTCTGCTTTGTCTTCCCTTTCCGTAACATTGTTTTCAAGTTTGTTGCCTCTGCATAGCCCATCTATATATTCCTTCATCCTTTAAGCCTCCCCTTCTTTACTTAGTACTGGCTGCTATATCAGCTCATAATATTCATTCAAGTTCTCTCTTTTCTCCAAATACCTTTAATTTCTTATAAGTGGCAGCTTTCTTTCCTGCAGTTATGCATACTTTGCAGCTAGCCATTGCTGCTTTATTTTTTCTGTCAGTCTCGTTATTTAGATATCTGTGCTCCTTTTTGCCTGCTTTATTTTATGAAATTTTAAATGTTTCCTTCTGTCTGTTAAATTCAAAATATCATTTATCATCAAACAAATTCTGCAGGACTGTGTGTATGTGCCTGTTTGATTGTCTGGTGCCTTCACAGTCCCATCTCTCAAATCTTCAAATTCATCTTCTATTGTATTCCTGTCCACTGTTTCAGTCAACTGCTCGCTTTGAAATTGACAGTCTTTAGGTTGTTCCATCTCCATAATTTCCTGGCCATCTGCCATTTGTTCGGTTTTAATATGCAGTTCATAACCAATAAATTATGATACAGGTCCTTATCTGCTCCTTGAAATGTTTTGCAGTTTAAAATCTAGTTTCGACAGTGTCTCCAGGTCTCTTCCATGTATACAGTCTTCTTCTATGCTTCTTAAATCAGAAGTTAGCAATGACGAAACTTGTGCTCTGTTCAAAATTTTAGCAGCGGCTTCCCCTTTCATTCATTTCCCTCAGTTTATGTTCTATTATTTTTCTGTCTCTTTCTTTTCCTACTATCAAATTACTCTCCTACTAACAATCACAATCTTAATTAAATCTTTGAATCCCTTAATGATTTGCATAATTTTTTTTATCTTGTTTTACATTCTTTCAATCTCTTTGTCTGTGAAGCAAATAGTATATAAACTTGTGCTACTGTGTGTTGGCTCGTGGTTGTGAATCTGTCTTAACTATGATAATGTGTTCACTGTGCTGTTCATTGTAGCTCACCTGCATTTCCTATTTTCTAATTCATCATTAGATCTACTCCGGCAGTACCTTTATTTGATGTTGCATTGACAACTCTGTACACATCTGACCAGAAGCTCTGTACTTTTTGTTACAAGGCTTTACTAATATTTACTGTATCTAACTTCAACCTTTTTTCTTCTGAAATTCTCTAACCTGTATACCTGATTTAAGAATCTAGCGCTCCACAATCTGATCCCTAGAATGTTAGACTTTTTTTACCTCTTAACAACATCCTCCTGAGTAGTCCTCACCTAGATATCCAAATGAGGGACCATTTTACTCTAGGCATATTTTACACAATAAAATATCATTATCATTCAACAATACAGTGGAGCCGAAGGCTGCTTCCCTGCATGTTAGACTGCACTGTCCACAGTTACCCCTCCAATGTGGTGCAAGCTACCCCACCACAGTAAGTTCCAAATGGTTCTGAGTAGGGAGGGATAGATTTATAATATGAACATTCTAAAGCAACATGTTGTGTGGTATGTGGTAGAGTAAATATTATTTGCAGAACTGTGCTTTCAATACCTAATATGGCTAATGAATCGAAACTTTCCAGTCCCGTGAATAGCTTAAATCATAAGACATTTTATCACTGATAATTATGTGTCACATGGTTAATTTATTGCAGTGTCGTACTGTATGAATCTGTTATTGGTAAATGCATTCCTTTGTGTTGCAGGAGGAATGAGACTGAACAAAATAGAAATACACCAAGTGTACTGAAGCAAAAATACAGTTCCACTGCATCGGAGTGTAGGGATTTTATGTAGCATTTATCAGTAAAAACTAAATTTGGTGCCAATGAAAGTACAATTTGCATACAAAGTATAATGCACAACAGAAAAAATCAGAGACTGAAAAATTGGATCTAATTTAAATTGCCAAATTATTCCCATGACATACATTATATGCATAGTTTGTGTGGGATTCCACTGCACACTAGAGGAGTGTGTTTAGTGTAGAGGAGAAGTCACCATGAAGCAGAGGATCACTCCATTGAATGTGCACATAAAGTGCCACATAAAAAATATTTTATTTGTCATGATAAACAAATCGGTGCTTTCCAGTGCGTGGGGTGTTGAAAAAAATGATGCAACAATATTTCTTCGGGCAGACTGTATCTGCACGTAGCAAAAATTGCAAAGCTCTTCCAAGCACCAAAGAAAATTGGCTGAATACTCGTAGAAGAAACATCTGGCATATAAACAGTAAGATTTGCTTATAGCAAGAACTAGTGGGAAGTGAGGTTCAGGCAAACAACAAGGGTACATCCCAGTGTCTAATCCAGATGTTCACACCATAAGGTAACCATGTCAATGGACAACTTTGTGAGGAAGATGAATTGGAGAGCAGCAGTGTGACAACCAATAGAAATACAATCACAATAAATAATAGGATTCTCCTATAATGTAAGAAATAAATAATTGTTTTGCCCAGAAGTATTTATCTGCTACTTGCATATTCAACTCAGCCAGACAATCCATGTTTCTATTAAAGGTATTTGCTGGACATTCCAATTGATGTTCACAAGATGAATATGCTAATTTCTTATATTTGCCCAGATGAGCAGATGCATTTATAAGGGTTGCCTGAGAATGTGAGAGATTAGTGGAAGCATTCCTGAAACTGTGAAGTGGTCGCCAGCTTTTCCTTTCCCATCTTGCTTTCCTGTTTTGTGTGAAATGTTACAAGGATATTATGGTGAAAGATATTGTGGAAAGCTATAGAGAATGGTTCAACCATCCGACGAACACTGGTGATTGTGTTAATAAGAGATGGATAAAATTGTGAAATACGTATATAACATGTTAAATTAGTTTCACTTTTCTTGTTAGGGTAAGTGTTGCCACAGGTGTGTGTGTTTGTGTGTGTGTGTGTGTGTGTGTGAGAGAGAGAGAGAGAGAGAGAGCGCCAGCCTTATACAATTTGTAAATGCTGGTACTGCCAGTCCTTGGATGATTTGACACCTTTTAGTTCAAAATAGACTGATGCATGGGAGTGGATTTGGGATGTGGACAGTGCTAGAAGAAGTGGAGGCTGAGAGACAAGCGTATATTGGTGCTGTGCTTGCAGGCGGCAGTGGTGGGAAGTCAGGAGTTGGAGGTGGCATGGCCACAGCAACAGGTGCAGTTGCAGTTGCTGCCGGAGCACCCCATGTTCCACAGGGAGGCACATGCCCACACTGTGGCCAGTCCTACTCGAACCAGTCCTCCCTCAAGTATCATGTGAGGCTGGTGCACACTGACATGACCAACCGTCACTGCTGCCATCTCTGCCCACGGTCCTTCGCCCTGCGTGATGTCTTCAAGGAGCACATGTGGTCCAAGCACAAGCAGAAGTGCTAGCACACTGACAAGTAAGGATCATTTCTGTCTTCAGCTTGCACAAGTTCCTGAGTACTTAGGGTTCTCATTTGGTACTTGTAAATACTTCATAAAAAAAGCTGCCAGTCCTTTGTCCTGCATCTGAGATGAGCATAAGTCCATTGTGCTTTTTAGTAGGTGCTGAATGAGACATCTCACAGTATGATTTTTGCATAGCTCTTTTTGAAAAATTAAACAGCTGAACCATATTAATTCTTCAGAGAATATTCGTGATTGCACTGTAAATAACTCATTTGTGTTAAAAGGAGTCAAGGTCTTTGACCATTATTTAACAATTGCTTATTTATGTGATTCTCTTCATAATGCATATCACTTGCCTTATATACATATATTGGGTATCTTTCCTAAGAGTCAGTATTTTGTCTGGTGTTTTGGCAGTTATTTGCAATTTCATTTTTTGTTGTATAGATGGAATTGGCCCAAGGAACTATAGCTCACCATTGTATTTCATGTAACTCCCAGTGTAAATGGAAATTGTCCATTTCCTATTATGAAACAAATGTTCTTAAAGTGGAATTGTATGTGCCTATTCAATAGGGCAGTCCCAAATTAGTTTAATGGAGGATACATAACAGGGATAACAAATCATGAAGAATAACAAGTATTTTCAGTTGTGACTAACTAGTGTTATTACATGGCAGTGGCAGACAGTGCAGGATGAGCCAGTACATGAAACTGTGTCATGTCGCATCATTACTCAGTTACTGCATCAGTACTAATTATTCTTTGTCTTTTGCTGTCCCTGTTAGTATATATCATTAAACCAGACTTCACTCTGTCAAATGGGCACATTTGTTTGTTATGAGAAAGATTAAGAAAATATTGAAGAAATTATGAACAGAGAAAAAAATATACGTCTGCATCATTGTAAAGAGGTTTTTGTATACACTGGTAGGAGAGGGAAAACAAGGGGGAGTGGTTGGGGATCTGGATTGGGAAATAGGGATGACAAGGGGTGATTGGTTAGTTCATTTCTGCAGAGAGTATTCTCTTGTGATTGGAAACATGTTATTTGAACATCACAGAAGACAAAGATGTATGTGGATATCTAGGTTGAATTGATTACATCATAATTCACAATAGGCACAAAAACTGCTTAACGAATGCCAGAGCACACCTTGGAGCAGACACAAATTCTGACCACAACTTTGTGGTGGCAGACTTGCAAATAATTTAATTGGATAGATATATTTTGTCAAAAATTTGATTGTTTTTGGTGTGATATTAGATACAAATAAGATTGAAAAGAATGAGGAGGAAAACCAAGAGAGAGATTTGACCTAGAAAGACTAAAGGAAGAAGGTAAGGTTTCTGAGTTCAAAAACACATTTATGTCAAAATGGGACAGAGTGCCCAGTGAAGAAAGTGCAATTGAGAAACAGAAGAGGATGAAATAGAATCTTACGAATCTGCAGAAGAAATTGTAGAGGTAAGGAAGTTCGAAAGAGAGAGGAAAGAATGCGTAACAGAGACAATACTGGGTAGAATGGAAGAAATAGGGATATGGAAGACAAAAGGCACTGAGAGAGGCAAAATAATGTACAGAAAGCTGAATAATGAATTAAGGAGAGAAACAGGACAGGCAAGGAAGACCTGGATGAGAGAGAGATGTAAAGAAATAAAGAAACTAGAAAAGGAAGGAAAATATGAAATGATGTATAGATTAGATGCTGACCTAGTCTTTGAAGCAAAGAAAATCAGAACAGTTATGGAAATAGAAAGAAGTGATGGCACAGTGACTCATAAACTGGAGGAAGTGTTGGGATGGTGGCAGGAATATGTTGAGTGCCTGTATGAGGCTGATCAAAAACCAAATGCTACTGCATTAGGTGAGGAGACAAGAGGTATAGAAAAGGGCAAAGGATACTGCGTCTTGGAAGGAGAAATAGAAAGGGTTTTAAGAGAGATGAAGAAACATAAAGCAAATAGAACTGATGGATCACCAGCAGAGTTGTTAGTTAGTTACGTGTTCCATTGATCAATAGCATGGAAAAACCATTATGATGTGGAACGTGTCAAATGCACAAGAAATGCGCACAGGAAACAAGTTTTTTTTCTTTTTTGTTTACATTATAGTGTTATACCTAAATATTTCTATTATCTACCCCACTCCCTTAAATGGCACAAATGCATATATTATCAATCTCCAGATTTATTTACTCATATTCAAGAATTCATCTATGGTATAGACAGAGTTGTCAAGGAGGTATGATTTCAATTTGTTTTTGAAACTATTACTTCTGTCTGTCAGACATTTTATTCCATCCGGTAATTTATCAAAAAGTTTTATAGCAGCATACATTACCTCTTTCTGTGCCAAAGATAGGTTAAGTAAAGGATTGTATAGGTCTTTCTTTTTTCTGGTATTGTAATCATGAATGTCACTGTTGATTTTAAACTGGTACATGTTGTTGAGAAAAAATTTCATTACTGAGTAGATGTACTGTGAAGCAGTTTTAAGAATTCCTAACCTTTTAAACAGATGCCTACAAGATGTGCGACTATGAACCCCACATAATATTCTAACCACTTTCTTTTGAGCAGTGAATACCTTTTGCCTAAATGTTGAGTTGCCCCAGAATATTATTCCATATGACATCAGAGAGTGGAAGTATGCAAAGTATGTTATCTTACTAATTTTTACATCTTCAAAATTGGCAATTATTCTGATTGCAATAGTTGCTGAACCTAGTTGCGTTAGGAGATCCAAAATATGAATTTTCCAAGTAAGATTCTCATCTATATGTTCACCCAAAAACTTAGTATGCTCTACCCTGGCTACTGACTTCTTTTGATGTGTTATGTTTATTGAAGGAATTGTACTTTTTGCAGCAGAAAATAGGATGTACTGTGTTTTTTCAAAGTTCAGAGCAAGCCCATTTGCAGAAAACCAATTAATAACTTTTCCAAAGACCTTATTTGTATCATTTCTATTGGACTTTCTTTTACTGGATTAATAATTATGCTTGTATCATCAGCAAACAGTGTCATTTCAGCATCTTGTTTCACATAGGAAGGGAGGTCATATGCTTCCTGTTCTGTAGGTATGATTTAAACCACTCATGTGCTGTTCCATTTATACCATAGAATTGTAATTTATCTAACATACTGTCATGGTTCATGCAATCAAATGCTTTGGACAAGTCGCAGAATATTCCTACTGGTGTCATTTTACTATTTAAAGACTCTATTATGTGGACAGTGAAATTGTATATTGTTGTCTCAGTGGAACAGCATTTCTGAAGTCCGAACTGTGATTTACTAAGTATCCCATTCCTGTTGAGGTGGCTAACCACTCTTGAGTGCATTACTCTCTCAAAGATTTTTGAAAATGCTGTAAGCAAGGATACTGGCCAGTAATTATTGACATCTGTGGTTTCCCCCTTTTTGTAGAGAGGCCTGACACTGGCATATTTTAACCTGTCTGGAAAAACACCCTGAGTCAGTGATGCTTTACATATATGACTCAAAACATCAGCTGTAATTGCTCCACATTGTTTTAATAACTTGTTACAGATGTCATCTACTCCAACAGAACATTTATTTTTCAAAGATTTAATAATTTTTTTTATTTCACAAGAGGTTGCTAGATGAAACTTAATCTGACTAAAATTTTTCAAAACTGACTCTTCCATGTACTGCCTGCCTTTTTCTTTTGAACTGTTCTCACCAATTTTTTCTCTTACACTTAAGAAGTGATTGTTAAATACATTGGCTACCTGTGTATTGTTGGTTAAGATGGTCCGGTAATACTACCTCCCCCAGTGGTTACTTTTCCTGTCTCCCTTCTAACAACATTCCATATTGATTTGATTTTATTGCTAGAGTTGTTAATTTCTTCTCTAACATACATATTTCTTGATGTGAGTCGAAAGAGTTAACTTCTCCGTGTAATAAGAGATATGAAAAAGATGAATGACCAGATGACTTTCTGTCAGCAGTAATGCTACCAATTGAGAAGAAAAACAGTGCCAATAAATGTGAGGATTTTAGAACAATAAGTTTGATTTCTCAAGCAGCAAAAGTTCTGTTAAGAGTGATAATTAGAAACTTCATGGAAGGCTGGAAAAAAGTGTTGCAGAGCAACATTATGAATTTAGAAGAGGAAAATGTACAAGAGATGTAGTTGGACTATTGAGAAATATAGGTGAAAGATACATTGAAAGAGGAAGAGAAATTCATACTGTTTTCATTAACTTGGTGAAATCCTTTGATAGATACTGTGGAATAAATTAATGGACTTTCTAAGGAAGAATTGAGTCAGCTGGAGGGATAGAAGGCTAATTAAGAATCTGTACCTACAACAGATAATATGAATACAGATTCGGAATTAGATGACACAGGAAAGCACAAGGGGAGTGAGGCAAGGCTGCTGTCTTTCCCCAAAGCTGTTTAACATATATTTGGAACATATTGTTCAGAAATATTTGAAATGAAAAATAGGAGTGCAGGTTGGTGGTAGGAGGATAGGAGGATAGGAGGATAGGATGCATTCAATTTGCGGATGCTGTAGTGTTATTGGCAGGGAGTGATAGAGCTGTGATTGAAATTTTAAAAGAATTAAATAAGACCTGTGAGAAATTCAGAATGAGAATTAAAAAGGAAAAGACAAAAATGTATGGTGATAAGTGCAATGAAAATAAAAGCACCAATAAAGTTAGTGCTTTCAGGTGTCTGGGAAGCATAATTACAGAAGAATTGAGATGCAATAAGGAAGTGAAAATGCATATAGCAATTGCCAAGGGGGCATTTAATAAGAAGAGGAGTCTTCTATATGGGTGCATGGACAGAGACCTGAGGAAGAAATTTGGCGAAGTGCCTTATATTGAGCATGACATTATATGGAACTGAGACGTGGACACTGAGGAAAGAGGAAGGAAGAAGAATAAAAACATTGAGATGTGGATTTGGAGGAGGATGGAAGGGATAAAATCGGTAGACAAAGTGACAAATGAGGTGGTGTTGAGAAGAGTGGGGGAAGAGAGAGAAATTTTAAAGGTAATCAGGAAGAGGAAACACAGTTGGTGTGAACACTGGTTGAGAAGAGATTGTTTGCTGATGGATGCTCTAAAGGAATGGTGAATAGAGGGTGAAGAAGAAGGTGCAGACGACACCAGAGGTGACTAATATAAGGGAAACCCTTACTTAAATGTTGTTGAAGTATCAAGGAAACAGCAGGAATAAGTCCCAGTATCCAACCCAAACATTCATTCCCTACAATTGTTAGTACCCATAAGGTAGACATCTTCGTGAGGAAGAAATGTGGATGAACTGCTCATCAAGCAAGCCTGCAGGCAGCATGATGTGTCATTGTCTGCCAGGTTGACTGATTGCAAAATGACAGTATTAACTTGACAGCTCTACTGGCTTATGATCAGCATGTCATGTTGATTCTAAGGTATGAGACTTAGAAGTAACCCTAACTGGGCTGAGATTATCAAAACTAGACATGATTGTCTTAATGGGATTTCCACGATCGTTCATTAAAGAAAAATATGGAATTTCAGTCTTTGATCACTATTTTTTATTTTCAGTGACCGTTTTCGTGCTAGCTGCCCATCTTCAGATCATATATTGCAGTTACAGAGTAACTTGTCAGTACTTGTCTGTACTGACAAGAAGTACGTGTCTGTACTGACAAGTTACTCTGTAACTGCAATATATGATCTGAAGATGGGCAGCTAGCCCGAAACCAGTCATTGAAAATAAAAAAAATAGCGATCAAAGACTGAAAGTCCATATTTTTATTTATGGGCTGAGGTTGCTGTGAGCATTGCTCTGCCAATAGTTAATATTGATCACTTGTCTTGGTAAACTCTTTGGATCATGGCAACCTAACATACTGTGGGTAGGATTGTTGGCGACCGGCTGCAACATAAGAGCTGTTTGGATGCTGGTATTCTGGGCCAGATGAAAAATTTTGGGATTAGTGGTCTGAAGAGAGAGAGTCGCAGATAACTACATCTGCACCTTGCTAAGTAATGTTAAAGAAACAAAAATGTGGGCCCTTAGAAACCCAACTGGTAGTACCACATTTTGTGAAGAGCAGTAAATTGCAGAACTTTAGAGCTGAATATAGGTTGGTGCAGTTGTAAGAGGAGTTTAACATAGAGTGGGGTATAGTAAGGTTCTCAGAAGTGTGATGGGGTTGGGGGTGGGCGGGAGCTAAGAAGAATTAAAATGTTTCTTTATAAAGGAACATATCGGGGATGAAACTTGGGTGTAGTTTTTATTGTAAACAAGTAATTGTAATTGTATTGTAATGAGGAGGTAGAAGACCTCTAAGATATGTTTTAGGAACAACAAATGATTACAGTTCCCTCTGAAAGATGATGATGAGGGATTTTCGTGCAAAAATAGGACAAAACAGAAGAACAGTTCTTCAGTGAGAATGTGGGGCATGTTGTCAGAAATGAGAGAGGTCATATATATTAGGAGAATTAAAGACATTTGGACAGAAGGAATCATATCCAGTGACTGGAAACAAGCATTGATCCACCCTCTCCATAAAAAAGGAGATAAAACAGACACCAACAACTACAGGGGCATATCCTTGTTACCAGTGACATACAAAATACTTTCTAAAGCACTTTTAAATAGAATAGAGGAACAAGCAGGACCTAATATAGGAGACTATCAAGCAGGATTTAGAAAAGGTAGATCATGTGCAGAACAGATTCTTAATTTAAAAACAATTTTGAGAGTGAGAGCTATACAAAATAAAAATACAGTAGTTACTTTCGTGGACTTCAAGAAGGCCTACGACTCAGTTGACAGACAAACACTATTCCAGATACTTTATGAATCAGGGATAGATGAAAACACCAGAAGACTTGTTGAACAAACGCTCACAGATACATCATCAAGAATTAAGTTTCAAGGCGAAATTTCTGAACCATTCAAAATCAAAACAGGAGT
Organism: Schistocerca serialis cubense; assembly: GCF_023864345.2. NCBI lineage: Eukaryota > Metazoa > Arthropoda > Insecta > Orthoptera > Acrididae > Schistocerca > Schistocerca serialis. Next base: position 45,767,510 of record NC_064646.1, on the reverse strand, counting down.
TTGACAAGGTGACGGACTGTCCCCAATTCTCTTTAACTTGGTTTTAGATAAAGTAGTAAAAACATGGGAAAACACATTAAAAAACAGAGGCACAAAGGGTATAAGCATGGGCCAAGGAAAGAACAAATTTGAAGTAAAATGTTTAGCCTTTGCGGATGATATGGCATTGATAACTGAAAACCGAACAGACGCAACAGTTATGCTTGATATGTTACACAAGATTGCTGAAAAGACTGGGCTAAAAATATCCTACGAAAAAACCAAGTATATAGAACACAAACATAATACAGAAAAGTTTATGGAAACAAAGTATGGAAAAATTAAAAGAGTTGATAGATTCAAATACCTGGGGGAGTGGATCCAAGCCAATGGACTGGATAACACAACAAATAAAGAAAGAATAAAAAAGTTGGAATTTGCATATAAATTAACACAAAACTACTACAATAAGAAATCAATATTCATACAAGCAAAGATTAAACATTATAATTCAGTTATTAGGACACAAGAAACATATGGATCAGAGTGCCTAACATTGAATAAGAAAGGCGAATTAAGAGAACTAGAAAAAAGAGAGAGAAAAATATTAAGAAAAATTCTAGGTCCTTAGAAAAACAAGGAAAATAGGTGGATTAAAAGGAGAAATGAAGACCTATACAAAAATACAGAAAAGATCACAGATACAATGAGGAAGAGACGGCAAAAATTTTATGGACATTTAAAAAGAATGGAAGAAACACGGATTACAAAGAAAATTTTTAATTACATTAGTAAGCTGAAAAACACTGTAGGATGGATAGAAGCAGTAAAGAGAGACGCCAACAAAATAGGTGTTACAGAAGAAATAATACATGACAGGAATAACTTTAGGCTACTTATAGAAAACGCAAACTATGAAGAAGATGCGCCAGAACCTCGACCCAAGAGAGTGTGGACAGATGAGCAGAGACGAGCAGTTGGCGAGAAAATGAAGAAGTACTGGGAAGAACGGAAGAAAAAGAAACACCATAAGTCTTAAGCTGTATGCGGTCCATAGCTGGCCAAATTCATAATTTAAAAAAAAAAAAAAAAAAAAAAAAATTTGGAGAATGTGCTGAGAAAACTGGTGTGTTTATCCATAACACATTCTTCCAAAGAAAACAAATAGAAAATCATGGTGGTTAGGCTCAGTTGAAACTAACAAAAAAAAAAAAAAAAGTATATTGTATCAAGCAGTAAAGAAATTATACAGGACATGATGATCGTGAAAGCACTTTGGAATTTTGAGTGATAGCAGGCTCAGAAGATACAGAGTAAAAATAGACAGAGACAATAGAAAGAAAGAAACTGAGTCAGGCAGGATGTCAGAAGCATGGTTTATGGTAGTTTATGTTAGAATAGAGAGGTATACCAGATTAACTTAGCAAGAATTGCAGCATCTGGAAAAACGAAGTATGTACAAATATAAATGAAAGGGACAATGCTATAACAGAGGTTGTTAAGCAAACAGCTACATTTGTTGTTGATACAAGGAAGCTAAAAGAAAAGAAAATCTCAAATTGAATAAGGCTTCTTTTAAAAAGATGAGTGTTTCAAATAATCAGTAATAGAAACATGGTAGCATTGGCTGAATTAAACCAAACTGTTGGAAATATCTTCAAGAAAATGAGAGGATATAATGAAAATTTGATTCGAGAAAAGATTGAAAACGGAAGTATATTAAGAAGACAAAACAGAAACTAGTGATTGCAATAACCAACAACACAGGGAATATGGTTTTTAAAGCCATTTGCACCACTGACATCAGCACAAAATTAACACAGAAGTTTCATGCTATTTGCACAGCCTCTATAAAGTGCAATATTAGGATGTGCTCTTCATTTTACTAATATAGTTATAAGACTTTTTAGCAGAGGCAACAGTTTACATGTGCACTGTAAGATATGACTACCTGAAAAGTCTTGTAGTAATTGCAGGTGAATTAATGTGTGACATTACTGACTGTTGGGATAGGAATACTTGTGACAGAAGAAGAATAGGTTGTGTGGGGCAGGTTTTTGTGTTGGAGGGGATGACATCAAACCCTGAGAATTCTTATGGGTGAGAAAACTGGAGTGAGTGAGGATTGGGGGGGGGGATTGTAGAAGACTAGAAGACACTTCACCCAATTTAGCTAGATGACTGAGAAAAGGATTCATGCTCAGTTTTGTTATGGGACACACCATCAGGTGGCTTGCGGAGTATGGATGTAGATGTAGATTAACATGTTTCAGGCAAGAGAAAGAACTCACTGTAGAGGAAAACTGGATGTATAATAAAACTTAATCCAATCTTTATCACCAGCATATCGTATTTTATAAGAGGCCAGGCTCTGAAAGCAGTAAGTGGCATAGCAACTGTCGTCTAAATATGGCATGTGGGCATGGACTACCAGTGAAATGTACAAACAGTTCTGAGTAAACTGGCTTAATATCTATTCATTCTAAATGGTTTCCCGAAATTTGACAATTATGGACAACATTACTCACAACTAACTTAGGTTTCACAGTTGTGCAGACAAAGCTGTTAAGTGGTTCAGTAATAAAACATTTTGGAAAATTGCAGGTGTATACTATCCTTAGTACTGCGAAGTGGTTGAATAATTTCAGTTTTTTCTCCTTTGTATTGGACTCCTAAGTTCCAACTTTGTTTGTTCATTGAGAGCGATCCAGATTTGGATTCTCATTTTTTGAAAACTACAGGTCCAACAATAGATAGATAAAAGGTAATATATTCTTTTAAAAGTAAGTTTCCTTTCCATTGTTTCTAATACTCTGCTTCATTTTTAGATTAATTTTCCTGTGGTTAGTTAGCTTTTTTTTTTTTTTAAATCTGTGAAATATTTAAAATTGCCAGTGTCTGTATCCAGATATTTCTGCACTTGTGTGTGATGTTTTAGTCTTCTGTCACTGTTTTCACACAGAATTAGCAAAAGTGGGATCTAATGTAGTCTGTGTAACACTGGTTTGCAAACAGTCCATGATCTTCCGTCACATATATTCATTGTCTACATACAGGTACATATTACTTAAAATGTTCATTGTTCATTTTGACGTACAAATGTTTGCTGATTCGTATTTTCAAAATATTTTTGATTGGATATTATCATTAGAGCTGTAAATGCTCTGCAGTAGGCTGTTCCAACCGCTAGGCACCCAAATGCCATGGGCGGGTAACCTATACAAGTTGCTTATGCCCATGAGAGAGCCGATGGGCACTCCCTAGCACCCATACCACATGAGGCAGCATTGGAAGAGCCTATTCTACAGTATGCTTGACAGACAACCTTAACACAGTTGCTTGTTTGCACCTGTCATGGAATGTGACCTTTTAAAAGTTCTGAGACATCAGCAGTAAATTAGGTTTACTTTTAAAGGTTTCTTTTAAAAATAATAAACTCATCAGAAGGGAAACAGGGGACTAAGTCTGCAACTCAACAAATCCATGCCAACACATTGATTTTAAAAGAAGTTTCTTCTGGAGAACAAACTACGGTGGCAGTGATAAATCATCCTGGTAAGAAGACACACTCTGTATGTTACTTCTCTACTAAATGTATGCCATCAAACTTGATTTAAAGTTGAGAAAATATACAGCAGTCAGTCGCTAATAATCTGTTTATTGCAGATCTAGATTTCAACAACTCTATGACTATCACGCTGATGATAGTCTCACAATGCTTGAAATCTAGATATGCAATAAACAGATAATTAGTGACTGATTGCTCTACATTTTCTCAACTTTAAGTAAACACAGTCACTGAGCACACATGTTCCATATTGATTCAAATGTGGTAAAACTGATTTAAGATACCTCTAGATTTGCACTGAAGATTTTATCAGGTAATCTCTATAAAACTTCTCTGTCAGATTGCATGATAATTCAGGAATAGCTTTGCGGAAATCTTCAGGTGGCTCCTAATTAGATGAGATTATGGATTGAGATGTTGAGACAGATGCTGTAATACATTTTTCTTTTCTCCTCATCCTCCTCCTCCTCCTCCTCCTCCTCTCCCCACTACTGTTATATGGGAGCTGTGGAGAGCCAGTGAGTTTATTGGACATACCGGGTGATCAAAAAGTCAGTATAGATTTGAAAACTTAATAAACCACGGAATAATGTAGATAGAGGGGTAAAAATTGACACACATGCTTAGAATGATATGGGGTTTTATTAGAACAAAAAAAAACCACCACCCCATATTGCTAGGCGCGTGAAAGATCTCTTGTGCGCATCGTTTGGTGATGATCGTGTGCTCAGCCGCCACTTTCGTCATGCTTGGCCTCCCAGGTCCCCGGACCTCAGTCCGTGCGATTATTGACTTTGGGGTTACCTGAAGTCGCAAGTGTATCGTTGTCAACCGACATCTCTAGGGATGCTGAAAGACAACATCTGACGCCAATGCCTCACCTAACTCCGGACATGCTTCACAGTGCTGTTCACAACATTATTCCTCGACTACAGCTATTGTTGAGGAATGATGGTGGACATATTGAGCATTTCCTGTAAAGAACATCTTTGCTTTGTCTTACTTTGTTATGCTAATTATTGCTATTCTGATCAGATGAAGCGCCATCTGTCGGACATTTTTTGAACGTTTGTAATTTTTTTTGGTTCTAATAAAACTCCATGTCATTCCAAGCATGTGTCTCAATTTGTACCTCTCTATCTTCATTATTCCGTGATTTATTCAGTTTTCAAATTTATACTGACTTTTTGATCACCCGGTATATCACTCTGCCACTGCTGGGCTCTTATCTTACCTTACATCATGTCATCAGTACTTCATACACTGAATCCCACATCTTGCAGAGACAAAAATCTGTCTTCCTTCTGATTTAAATTCTATGACATCTTTGAACTCTGTCAGGTGGAAAATGGAGACATGAAGGCACGAAACAGTGTGTGCAAGTTTTCTATACACACTGAGTTCAACTTAGATCTAGTTGTGCTGTCAATGAACAAATATTTGGCCTATTAGACTGGTTTATTTATTTATTTTATTTATTTATATACTTGTTCCATAGATCTGTACATGTGAGCAAGTCACTCAGATGTGGAACGTGTCAATATACATAATAAAATACACAGAATAAAGACATTGTTATAGTATTAATAACAGTGCACAAAACTCATACTTATTAGCTTAAAAACTAGTCAACATAAATGTGAAGATAGCAGTTTCATATTTAGGGCATTATTGCATTTATCTTAACCTTGAACAGTAATCAAAACTTCCCACTTTGGGTTTAAAAGTGACCCAAAAATGGAAATGAGGAAAACAGGAATTTTTACATTAGGGCATTATTACATTAGTTTAACAGTAAACAGTGTCAAAAAATTTAAAAACATCTTTCCAATCTGGGTTTTACTTATTTCTCTGAAAGAATTCCTCTAGTGAATAAAGTGAGGTCTCAAGTAAATAATTTTTCAGGCTACGTTTAAATACTGATGTACTACTCCTTATACTTTTGATGCTGTTGGGTAGGGAATTGAAAATTTTCGTTCCAGCGTACTTTACCCCTTTCTGAATAAGTGTCAAGTTCTTTAATTCACAGTGGAAATCCTCTTTTCTTCTGGTGTTATGTTCATGATGTAGGCAATTCGTTTCATACAGAGTGGGGTTATTTATTATGAAGCACATCAGTGAATGTATGTATTGAGATGTTGCTGTCAGTATTTCAAGTCGTTTAAAAAGATTTCAACATGAGGTTCGTGGGGGTACACCACAAATGATTCTTATTGCTCTTTTTTGTGCTGTGAGGATTTTCTTTGCGGCAGGTGTATTGCCCCAGAAGATGATGCCATAACACATGACTGAATGAAAATAGCCAAAGTAAGCTGACTTTGAGATGGTAATGTCATTGAAGCGTGACAAAATTCGTAAAGCAAATGTTGCTGACGTCAGCCGTTTTAGTGTTTGTAGAACGTGATGTTCCCAGTTCAGCCTACTGTCCACGTATACGCCTAGGAATTTTGATAAGTACACTTGCTTTATCATCTGATCATTCTGTGTGATAACTATTTCTTTTGGGTTTTTGTGGGTTGTCTGGAACTGGATAAAATTGTTTTTTTTTTCAGCTTTATTGAAAGTGAGTTAATACTAAACCAACCCAGAACTTCTTTAAGGATATCATTGACCTCGGATTCTAAGTCAGTAGTTGACACATTATCCACCACAATGCTCGTATCATTAGCGAACATTGTAAATTTACACTGCTTATTGATGGATAAAGGCAGGTCATTAACATATATGAGGAACAGCAAGGGCCCAAGCACTGATCCCTGTGGCACTCCATGCTGCACAATTCCCCAATCAGAGTCCACTATATATTGTGATACACTATCTGAAACATCTAGAATAATCTTCTGCTTCCTATTTTCGAGGTACGATTTTAACCAGATCCCTACAGGTCCTGTAATTCCATAATGACAGGCCTTCTTGAAGAGTATCTGGTGATATACACAGTCGAACGCCTTTGATAGGTCGCATAAGACACCAATTGGCAGCCTCTTGCTGTTTATAGACTCTAGAACATCATTTGTGAATGAGAAAATTGCATTGTCTATTGAAACTCCCTTTTGAAAACCAAACTGCTGACTGTTAATGATGTTCAGGTCACCAAGGTGTGCCACAATCCTGTTGTACAGAGCTTTTTCTAGGACTTTTGAAAATGTTGTTAATAGAGAGATAGGGCGATAGTTTGACACATTTGTAGCATCTCCTGCTTTGTACAGGAGCCTGACAACAGAGTATTTCATTCTGTCTGGAAACACTCCTTGTTGCATGGATGTGTTGCAGATTTGAGACAAAACTTCGGCCACTTCACTACAGCAAGCCTTCAACAGCTTGCTTGAAATATCGTCGATACCAGCAGAATGTTTATTTTTCAAAGACTGTATGATTTTTTTTGATTTCATTGACAGTAATGGGAAGCACACTTATTTGACTGAAAGGTTCTGGAAAATTATTTTTCATTATACAGGCAGCTTTATCTACAGAACCATGGCAACCTATCTGTGTTGGGACAGTTAAAAAATGTTGGTTGAAGATTTCAGCAATTTCCTCACTATTAGTTATCTCTGAGTTGTCAACAGTTAAAACAATATTTTTGTCTTTGGTGTAGTTTACAGTCCCTGTTTCTCTCTTTATCACATTCCAGATTGTTTTAATTTTATTTTCAGAATTAGTAATTTCAGATGCTATACACATACTCTTAGAGTTTTTAATTACTTTGGCAAGAATTTTACAGTAGAGTTTATAATGTTTTAGCTGAGCAGGGTTGTTAGAAGTCTTTGATGCTATGTAGAGTTGTCTTTTTCTCTGACAGGAAGCTATGATGCCCTTAGTGAGCCATGGTTTTTTTGCAGACCTAGCAGGTTGGACTCTGTATGACTTTTTTGGAAATACACTTTCAAAGGTACCTGCTATCTCATTTGTGAATAAATTGTATTTTGAATTAGCAGTTTCTGCTAGATAAACAGGTGTCCAGTCAGTATGCTGAAGACATGATCTGAACGTTTGAATAGCTTCCTCACTTATTTTCCTTACTGTTTTCCATCTAAGTGAGGTGTCACTCAGAGGAATTCCCAAGCTGTTGAAAGTAACTCGTTGTCCGTCATGGTCAGACAGACAATTTATAACCATTTCAATATTAATATGGTTAACTTTACTCTGATCAACAAAAACGGTATCAATGAGAGTACTGGAAGAGGTTGTGGTTCTGGTGGGTGAGCTAACCACGGGAACAAGGTTGTGCGTGCACATGAGATTTTCAAACTCCACCTTGCAGGGAGAATTAACCAAGAAATCTATGTTAAAATCCCCAACAACTACCATGCCCCTATTTTTCTACTTAAGTACAACAAAAGAGTATCTAATTGTTTAACAAACACTTTAAAATTACCAGATGGTGCCCTGTAAACTGCCACAACTGTTAATCTGGAGACAGTGTCTGGCACCTCTATAGCACATACTTCAAAATGTAGCTCAAAGCAGAATCTTTGTACATCTATTGCCTTGGTAAACAATATGTTGGAATGAAGTGAATTTGGATATGCTAAGAACTACTCTAAACTTTCACCCTTATATGGCCACTTGATAAATATGTCATCCATATAATTATAGAATTATGCTAGTTTCTGAATGACTTACTCCAAGACCTTCACCTCCAAACCCTACAGCCATAATAGCATTATCACATTTGATATAGGGCATTCCATTGTATCATCATGTTTCTGTTTGTTATATTTGCTATTAGAGCGTTAACCAAAGTGAGCACGAATTCAAATAATCTTGACAATGTCGTGAATTTCTCTCTGATAAGCTTCATGGGCTCATCCAGTGGTACATAAGTACCTCATCATATTCACCATTAGTTCGTTTTCACCAAGACGATGATCTTGACTGTATCACACAAAAATCCAGAATTTAGTATGTGCTGTTATAATAAACGGGCTGGCATTTTATCAGGTTGTAGCTATTTGAAGTGAAGTGTCAGCATTTGAAAGTTGCTTACAATGTGGACAAGTAGTATGTACCCTTTATACTTATTTCTGTCTATCCAAACAATCACCAGAAGGAGTTGGAGGTTTCTTTCTTTTAAGTTAGCTCTGTAGGTCTTCTGGTCTCTGTAAGGCACATCATTGAGCATTTCTTAGACTTTCTGTTTCTATTCTCAGAGCAGGAGGGTCACGGCTCTGCTTTTATCAGGTAGCCAAATTATTCTTGCTGAGTGAACTTCTGGCTCTGGGATGACCACTGTTCCTCTTCGTCAGATGTTTTTCTTCAGTGTTGAGAAGGGGTTTAGTGTATGATGCTAATGGTGTTTGTGGTTGGTATGGAAGTTGGAGAGAAAGTGGAGTTACCATTGGCCTAAAGTATTATGGCATGTCAGTTGTTCTCTCATCTTGGCCACTCTGCTGGTTGTTTATATTTTTCGCTGGGATGATCATATTTTGAGGTTTGTTTACCTGTAGTTTTTGTCATGAACTACCAGATACCTGTGATGACCAATCCGTTTAAGTTGTGAAGTAACAAATCCGTAGTGAATCGCCAGACCTTCTCTTGGCATTGTGTCCATCAGCTAAGTACTTGCCAGGTTTGCTCTCAGGTAAGTGCAAGGCTTTGTCATTTTACACTGTGAGTGCCTGTTGATGGCTTTATGTGTAGAATGGTTTGATAAACAACAATATGATAGGATCATTACAGAAGGTCCCCAAACACTATAAGAAGTGAGGGAAATCGTCTGGCAGACCATAAATCTGCTATAGGCTATGCATGATAAGTAAATCTGGCATGGTGAACTATTTAAATCTTTTAATTCTAAGGAAGTTCTTATAGCACTTTGGGCTTAGTGTGTTATACTAGGGAACAAACTTCTATTTTTCTGTAGTATGCAAATCAAAATGATGAAGTTTGAGGCTGAGACCAAAAAAACCTTGTGATACTGAACTTACCATAGATCAGTGCAATTGCTAGATTACTTAAGAAAGTCTTTTGAATAAGTCTTGTCTTACCCTTCAGCTAACAGTCTCCTTAAGTGAAATGCGTAAAAAGTAAGGATAATACACATCACTTTTAAATCCCTGTCACTTTACAATGGTATTTGTAAGAAAAATATGTTCGAACTGTAAGTGTAATTACATGCATAAAGAAAAGTACCAATAAAATGAAACTACAGTAAGATAAATGTAAAAAAAAAAAGGAAAAATATGCAATTTGTGAGTCAGCAGTAGATATACACACAAACAAAGGTGGAAAATTGTAACATCCAGATTGTAATGATTGAATATAGGTTATGGACACTGATATGCACTTATGTTTTGTTGATTTTACGTTCTTACATTAATTTCTACATTTTTTGGTCTTCAGTAGCACATTTTCTTTCCAGAAATTTGGTGTTTACTGAACAAATCTGCGTTTTTATTTTGTGATATCACTTAAAAATTGCTGAAAAAGTGTACTGACATTATATCACAATATTTTGTAAATGAATATTACATTAAGAATCCACATTCTTCTCTATGTTATGAACAGGAACTCAGAGCAGCTGGAGTACAGAGCCAAGTTGGTCAACACCACAACCGACCACCTTAACTCCTCGTCAGTTGGCAATTCGCATCGCAAATCGCAATATGTATCAACGTCGTAAGCACATCTGGCAATCCCGCCGGCCTGTCAACTGCCCTAACTGCCACAAGGTCATTTCAATGGCATACAATCTCAAATCACATATGATCACTTGTCTTCGAAAAACTTCTAATCTTAGCTCAAAAACTGAGGTTGCAACTCATGACAGGGGTTGGACAACAATATAAGTCACATTTAAATGTGTGTTAACGTACTTAACGGTCTTTAAAATTTTTGCCAATATTGATCGCCAGTCCATAGTTGAAAATGATGATTTGGGTGGAAGAATGATGCACCTCTAAAATTGTTATTTTAGTTTAGAAAGTAATGATATATAATAAAATTTTGCTGAACATTAGGAAAGTATTCCCTATTGAATACTGTTGTCAGTTCTGCCAGGCACCAATGGAAAATTCAGTTATACAGTATATAAAAATCAGATCCTGGCAATGTCATATTTAATGACAAATTTCATTATGCTGTAAAATTTACTTACAAAGTATTGAACTGATGTACTGTTTATTGTTTTGGCATTAGTCGTTATTCTATGTCTTGTGTCTTCCTCCCCAAGATATTAACGTGAAAAAAGTGTGCAAATTAATATGTATATTCAAGAGTAACTCTTTTTCAGAAACAATGTGTAATATATGTGAAGAAAGCTGCAACACTGCAGCAGCTACAAGTGTGAAAGTGTTACAGTGGTAAAGAAAATTAAATGTGTTATGATCTCATTGTGGCAAGGTTTCTTCAATGATTTCCAGCTGAGTGTGTTCATCAAAAAGGCTTTATGTTCCAATGAGTGTCACTCTCAGCATTTTTGGGTGAAGTGTCAAAATTGCGTATTGGTAGTCTTCATGTAGGAGATGGAGCATGGCATGCCAGCTCGTCCCCTCCCCACAGTGTGGCTTGAATCAGGGTCTTGGAGTAGTCAGTCAGCCTCCACCACATTTGCATTCACACTGTACTATAATCAGAAATGGGTCCAAGCATAGTTGGTAGCCACCATCTGTGTTTATGAGACCATCATTACACATAATTTTGATGGTCTACTGTATTTCACTGTCGCAAAATCAAGTGGCCCTGCACACCATTCTCATCTGTTCAAAATCAAATATAAGGCACTCTTCCTAGGTGCGCTCTGTGACCAAAGATTTGCCTTTCTGCCCCAAGTGAATGCACCTGATATGCTTGAAGCAGGTATGCAGAATGCAGTGTTGTACCTGCCCAATATACTGCAACCCGCATTCTCATTGACTGCTGTAGATGCTGGGTGTGCACAGTCCCACTAGATCCAAATCAACTAGATCTTTAATCTTCTTCAGTGATCAGAAGATTTTTTTTTAACAGCAAATTTCTTTAGGATCCTTGTAATCCTGACTGCTGGTATTCCCACATATAGCAGGAAGGCCACTCACTCTCCCTCTTCCTTTTTTATTTCGCATTGTCTTCATAATTTGTGTATCATGTAGCCATTACCCTGGATGACTTCTCTCAGATGTTGCAAATTGTTAGGCAGGCATTCGTGGTTACTTATGGTCAGAAACATGTGAACAAGTGTTTTCAGAACTATTCTGCATTGGGTTGGATGGTACTTAACTGAATTGACAACTGTGTTTGCATTGCTTTCTAGGGTTATATAATAATTTCTTCCCCTTTTTCAAAGCTGAAGAAACATGAGAGATTTTTAATGATCTCATTTTAATTTATAGTTCAATATGCAAAATAACGGAAGGGCAACCACTTATCCATAGATGACTGATGTACGGCACACAGAAACTGCAAAGAAAGCTGTTTATAATATCTTTTAAGGTCTTACTCTTTGCTAACAGGGGTACATACACACACAACCACACAGACACCCAGACACGCGTCCATGGCCATAGCAAGCCATATAAGATGATGATGATGATGATGATGATTACAATTACTAAATAACTGTGTAAGGTAGAGACACCAATCTTTGATGATATGGTGTGGAGATTTATATATTTTCTATAAGGTTCTCAACCCATTGCTTAAAAATGTAATGTTTTATAATCTAGAGCTCCATTTGCGTTTCACTGAATACTCTGAGTAAATTTTCACTTAAAATTTGTTTAAAAAATAGTTTTTGTAAGCTACATCAGTAGCATCGGTTATTGACACGCAGACTTTCATGAGAACTGGCCATTGACACTGTTGTAACAGTCACTGACAGTTGGCAAAACATAGATTTAAAGTATTCTAAATCATTCTATGGTAATTAGGATGTGAATAAGTGTGTAAAATAGAATGTCAGAGTGATAGTACTCTTTTATTGATGTCATGTGAAGTGATTGGAATGATGCAGTAAAGAATCATGAACAGAAAAATAATGGGAATCAGACATCAGCTTATTAAAGCCACGGTGAATATTTTTCAAGACTGGAACAGCCTTTTCCATTATATCCACAGGCTTGGGAAATTAGTATTGGAGTCTTGCTCCTGTATACAGGAGAACAGGAGCTGATAACTTCCCAGTGATGGAGTTTTGTTTCACTACGCTAAAAACTTCTTTATCCATTCTAAAGATTTTTTTTGTCATCACCAATGCATTTCACTGATAATAATTCCATCTTACTGTCATCTGAAAGTACTTGCTGCACTACAAATGCTTGGGGCCACAGAATTTTCCCAACACAAAGTCCCCGAACATTAGGCTATGTTTTTCACAATTTGTGATTTAACACATTTCCTCTTCTGATTCTTCATTTAGCCCTGTGATGCATGAATTATTAAGAAGTGAGAAACATTTTTTGAAATGGGGTATATACAGTAAAGATCAATGCCTATTATCACAAAATAGAAAGTTTTATTCAATTTACTATTTATAAAAAAAAATAAAAATAAAAATAAAATAAAATAATAAAAAATAAATAAATTACCGAGATGTCCACTGGAGTGGACACTATACACTTCAAGAACTCCTGAGTCTTCCTCTGTTAATTATTTCTTTTTGTATGGAAACTCTCAAAGCAATTTGTGGACATAAAATGTACTTGGTTTTCCTTTTGCACAATTGATCATGATATCTGTTTGAATTTTTTATGTTCAAAAGTTTTTGCCAATGATTCCCTTGATGGAATCTCACCTCATCTGCTGCTCTACAATCTGGTCTCTTTTCTGGGATCTTGGAGTGGAAACAGGTCTTCCTCTCCTTCCTGGCGACTGTTCGTGTTTTCCCAGATTTATGAGGGATTGTTCCACCAACACCTTGAAATCAAGGAGACAGATGTCATGTCATGGCTGACTGTATAGCAACCAAGAGTTCACAATAGCCACATCAATAAAATGAAAAAAGACACGCAGGTACCACCGCTTGTTTTGTCAACAATGTGGATATTGTGCTATGCACTGTTCCATTATGTCTACACCTCCCATATGACAATTGTAACATGTGACGCTGAATGATTGATGTAAACTGATGGTCTTGTTTTCCTTCTTGTTCCAGTGCTGAACTTGTGATATGTGCTGTGCACCAGCACACTTAGAAGCAATATGCACACACTTATTGTCAAACCATTTTGTGATGGTTACGCCCTCTTTACACATGACAGATGCTCAGTCCCCTCGTTGCCCTTTCTCATCTCTTTGTCTGAAGGAAGCAATGACTGAGCACCTCGAAGCCAGTATACTTGGCATGTCCCAGTGCCCCAAAAGCCATTTTTTAAGTGCTCCTGGAGTAGTGGGACACTTGTAAATAAGGTGTTGAAAAATGCTTTGTGGTTCTTGTGCTTGATATCATCACAAAGTCGTAGAACCACATCAGCACATGCTCCAAACTCACTAACTGGCACATCCCATCAGATCCACCTCGGTATACTTCTAAACGGTAGACATAACCAGAAGAACCAGCTCTCAACCAGACTTCCAGTCCCCATTTCTTTGATTTGTTAGCAACATAGTGTTTGATATTGCTACGACCCTTGACAGGTATGATCTGCTCATCAATACACTTATGCTCCTCAGCTTTTGCAGCATAAAGAAAGCGTTTTTGCAGACACTCGAGAAATGGATGGATTTTGTACAGACGATCTGTGTTGCTTTGATCCACTGCACTATTATGCACAAAATGAAGAAAACGCAGTATGTTATCATACCGACTGACTGGTAAAGAGTTGGCTACTAAACCCATCCTTAGTCCTTTATCTGATGACCAGTATGATCGGGTACGAGGGAACTTGATGTATGTCATCACTATGTTCACTCCTAGAAATGTTTTCATTTTAGGAACTGTCAGTCCAAGATTTAATTTTCCATTCTGAAGAGCATACAGATTAGTTTGAAACACAATGTGTTCCAAATTTTGGCAGAAATTATTTCTGTGAAGAAATCAATAGGACTCTCTCCAGTTATATTTATTTTTTCCACACTTGTAAATTTTGGTAGTGGTACAGAATTACTGTTGATCCGTTGCCACTCGGAGTTTGACAGCCGTGTTCTTTCCACTGGTTGGGAACGTGTAGCATCACACAGAATTTCACTCTCACTATCCTCAGAATCAGAACCATTGTCATCAGAGCTGGAACTTGTTTCCACAAATACGTTTCTCAATGACTGTGGTTCCCCGACTTCATCGTCAGTTTCGTCTGCCAGTGTGCATTCTGAATCAGATGGCAACTCTTCGATTACTTCCTGAAATTCAAAATTTTGGAACTAATTATAGGATTTTGTGTACCATAAGTTATAAGATCTATGCTAAACTAAGAAACTATACTAAAAACTGGAAAATAAGAAACAAACTCAATGTTTCAGTGTGCTGAGTTACTACGTCATGTTGTAAGATAGCTCACGACCAATGCCGTTATTGTGTGATGTCCACTGCAGTGGACAGATACTTTATACTTCATAGTGTTTGTAAAAATATGTTTTGGCGATCTTTGATTATTTAGAAATGTTTTGGCGATCTTTGATTATTTAGAAATGGAGCAGTATGTTTCTAGGTTCATTAAGAATTTTCTTACCCTGCATCTTGAATGTCCATAAAAGTCTTTCACTGAAATAGTACGTGCTGGTGCACGGTCACCCTTCAAAGACGCCATCTTGATTACTTGTGATGTTTGTATGCAAACAGATGCTCTAATAGTTCTGCTACGCCCTACAGATCGCACCACCATGTGGAGGGTGACCACTGGAGTGGACTGCATGTATTGGAGACTTAAAAAACACTGTCACAGTGAAGGTAAAAGTGACCAATAACACCCATCCACTGCAGTGGACACGATGTGTCACAGGGTTAATTCAGTAGCATCTATACTTCTGCACTGCCCTCATATTCTGAACTTCAGAGTTTTTGTATTCACATCTTGTATTTTTTAACAGTTTTCTTTCTTTTCCTTCTTTATAATTTTATTTTTAGCTTTCCTTTGTTTTTTTTTATAATTTTCCATGTTTTTTCATCATCTTCTTATGGTATACTTGCCATTGCTCAGATGTTATTACTGATAGAATTTTAATCTTTACACCTTCTCAGTTTAATCGTTACCTTAGGCCAGAAGAGACCCCTCTTGAACAGTGAAAATACATCCCGAAGAGCATTTCTCATTATCAGTGGACTAAAACTACAATTTATTTTGAACTAAAACTACAATTTATCTGGATTAGTCTGTCCTGAGCATAAAGCCATATGTTTTGTATAGTATCAAACATGTTATATGACAAGGAAGAAGTCACTGAAATTTCAATCAATTTATTGTCTTTAGTTTGAAGACCTTGTCTTACTGTGATTGGAGTGGCATTTCTCATTTCTTCTTGGTTTAATTTCAACACAAACTCCATGTACCAAACCTTCATTTTCTCCAATAAATTGTTTTTCTTTGCTATTATTGGTCTGTCGGGCTGTCACTGAACTGTTTTCTGAGTTTTTTCCCTCATCAATAAAAGTGGGATGGCTTCTTTTTTACCATCTCAGTTTCCAGGCTGAAACATTGGACTCCAGAAACTGTAAAATATTGTGAAGTTACCCTGCTTTGTTTATCAGTTTGCAGATAACACAAGGCAAACTGTTGATATTTCTCATATTCTTTGGAGCAATTGTGTTGAAGTTTACATTTTCAACACTGAACAGAAAAGCCAGAAGTTCTAAAACTACTCTGTATTGTTTGTAGAGTAAAGCGCTGCTTCATTGGCGCAAGTCCTAAATTTTCTTTTTATAAACTGAGTTTTCCATTGTTTTAATGGATGAAATACACATAATTGGCTGCAAAATGTATGTCAATTTAGGGAACAATAGAATAAGCACTATCCCAAGTTGAGTACTGAACTCAACTGACTCCAGATCATCCATCACTGTAAGTGGTTCCCTAAGTACAGTGTCAACCATAATGACATTGTTACTAAATGTAACTTTTCAATATCCAGAGGCTGTCCAAGCCACTGTTAGAGTATAAGAGGTCCTACAAATGAGGTGAGATGTCTATTAATGAAAAAACATTATAGTCCATTGTATTTCTTGTTCAGTTATCCAAGGCAGGAACACCACTTTCAGACTGTCCAGTCCTCCAGGTTTGTGGTTAGGCATTATGCTAGGAATTCTCTTGTATGGGGGAGGGGGGGAGTCATAGGACAACGCAGCTTACCAGCAGCATTTTGCTGTTACAAATACAGCCAGATTGATTTCTCTTCATTTTGAATACTGAATACAACTTTGTTCCCCTTACATGTGATCACTTTTCCCCCTTTGGCTGGGGGGGGGGGGGGGAGATCCCTTTTTTTCTTCTGAATTGAAAACGCTGTTTGGATTAGTAGCTGTTTCCAAATGCTATTCTATACATGCAAAACTGTTATGAATTTGTTGCTCAGGGATGCTTGCAGTATTTCTTTTGTTACTGGATGACAGTAGCCACTGGACTAGAATATTTTCTTGATGCTCAGTCAGTATGGTGGAAGGATTAAGTTTAAGTGATTTTGGACTTTCAGCACTTACTTAGCAGTACAGTGTCATCTTTGGTACACCAAACTCTTTGCTTGCAGTAACCAGTAGGATGCCTAACTGGACAGCTTCTATAGACCTGGAAAAGATGCACCAGTTATTGACAGCCAGTTTTTCCAGTGATTAATACCATATCAAAGACTGGAGACAAGATACATGCATATAAAATTCCAAAAGAGGGCTTCACAACATATTTAATTTTGCTCACTGTTATGTTTTGAACTCAGTCTAAAAATAAACCATTGTACCTCAGTGCACGATCTTATTTTTAACATGTTGCTTTAGTTCCTGTAGTATCATGGATCAGTCCAATATAATACTATTACCTTGTAAATGTTACACACCATACCTTAAAGAAAAGCCTTACCATATTGTTTATCTTTGCAAAAAACGGTTCAAATTTGCCTCAGGACATCAGCTGCCATTTCTCAATTTATTTTCCTTCTAAAGCAACTGTGTGTTCGGGATCAGCTACTTTAGACTGTTTTCATATACTAAGACATAAAATTTCTAATAATCATACCAAAAAGAATTAATATAATTTTACTATCATCATTATTATTATGATTTACATTTTATGGCCTTCATTGGACCAACTTTATACAAAGAATTTTTCAGTTTTCTGTCAGCCCAGTACTTCTTCATTCTCTCGGATCTCGTCCTTCTTTCTTCATCAGAAATCACCCTTCCTGTTGTCTGTTTGTTGATTCTCGTTTGCAGTGTGGTTCGTTTGTCTGTGTGTTTCCTGATTTTGTCAGTTTTGTTTCTTAGGTCTTCCAATGTAATCTGTAGCTCATGCATATCTCTCTTGATTTCTGTAATCCACTTAATGTTGCACCTACTATTCCACAATTTTTCCATTATTCTCCTGATGATCCTGTTCTCTGGTTTTCTGATTAGATGTCCGAAAAATGAAATATAATTAACAAAACTGTGATAAGTGTAAAAGACCAGAGTATTGTCACAGACTTGTGCCTCTACCATAACACAATAACTAAAGTTATGCAATTCTTTCATCAATTTTCTCTTTTCATAATCCACATTAAGTTTTGCAGCCAACAGAATCCACTACAGCATCTGAGGTGGTTCTGTTGTGATTTTGTTTCTTCATATTTGTACATTCTTAGTAGAGGATATGAAATAAAACACAGCAATATCCTGTGAATCACCAAAATTTTTCAGCTGTTTTGCATATTCTGTGTTTGCAGCAGACATTTTTTTGATTTAACATTTCAGATGAACCGTCATCTGATATTTTGCACATACCATCACAAGACTTTACCTTATTTTTTGGTACGTAGTATGATATTAGTCAGGGAGGCAGTAGTGTGATAGTTCACAGTTAAGCAGTTTGTAATACTCAGTTAGCACTTCTTCCTGAAGATCTGTGGTTGCCTTCCCCCAGGTCCTAATTGGCTACCTACCGTTATTACAGCTGAGTAAGGTCACACAGTGATTAAGACAGTGAAATCTGTTTTGGAAGGATGAATTGATAATCCAACCATTGTTTTTATGTGTTCTGTAGTTCCTCTAAATTGTTTAAGGCAATGCCAGGATGCTTTGTTTGGAAAGGTCATACCTGATTCTCAGTCTGAGATTGTGCTCCATTTGTAAGTGGGACATTAAATACCAGTCGTACTTCATTTCTTCTTCTTCTTCTTCTTCTTCTTCTTCTACTTCTACTACTACTACTACTACTACTACAACTATATGTATCTCTTTGAAGCAGAATGATGTGCTAGAGATCAAATTTGTCTGTGAGAAGTGTCATTACTACCATAGTCTTTATTTATGATTTCATAATATTTTAATTATATATATAAGAAATTTAGTTCAATATGTTTGGCTAAAGTTTTTTTTAAAGAAACCAAATTCCCTTCATAATTTTCCATAACTGTAGGTGTGTCTGAAAATCTCATGCCTTCCCCAGTTCTTACCCCATACCCGTGATGTTTCATTATTTTTGAGACATATCCATAAGCAAATGGTGTAGGTTAGACTGACCAACTAAACAGTAGTAGAGTATTCACTCACTGGTGTCACTACCTTTTATTGAAAAGTTGCATTAAAAATTTAGAAATTGAGGAAATCAACATTGCTTCACAACTACTCAGTATTTTTTTCTTTTTTCCCCCACAGCTGTAACAGAAGAGCACATATGTTGTGAATTTTCTGTAAACTTGTAATTTCTGAAGGGCCATTATATGTTTAATGCTCTCATAGCAGAATACAACTAACACACATTCACTCATTCTATGAGTGTCATCTACATTAATTTACTGTAACAATGAATTACTCCTTAAAACAATAAATTAATAGTTCTGTCATGCAGTTCATGAGGCAAGCTTAGTAAAGCTACCATTTTACAACAAAGTATATCAAGGATAGTTGGAAATGCTTTGCACGTACTTTGTCAGAAATATTAATTCTAACAAATGGGTGGATTCGTGATGTCGGTCCACGCTTCAATTAGACACAATTGTGTTCTGTTTTCAGTAAGACTGATGTAGTTAATATCAATGTAATGTAATCAAATACCACATATCATATGAAGGCAGTGATTTTCATTTCAGTGAGTTACCCTCCCAGCACTTAGAAATAATAGCTGAATACTTTTTATGATAACTGTCGGTGTAAAAGGGGACTCCCACGACAGTTGCTGGGAAAAACAATCATTTGAAAGCATTGTGTAGATTTGTTTTTCATGTATCACTATAAAATCTATATAAACTAATATTAACTTCAGCTTTTAGATTATGGGCTCCTTCCCTAGGAAACAAGAAAAACAGTATGTGAATATTCAAAATCAAAAGTATTTTTAATTAGATGCAAATTACGAGGTGGAAAGAATTTGATTGGAGGAGGACATGTGAAGTGCAATACTTGATCACATACAAGACACTATTATGACCGGTTCTAGAGTACTGATCTAGTAGTGTTTGGAGTCCATATAAATGTAGGTGTACCGACTGAGATCGAACAAATTCAAAGAAACACTCGATTCTGCGACAGATGGATGCAGTCCACAAGAAAATTTAACAGAGACATCTCAGATAATGTAAGTGAGAATCTGTGGAAGAAATGTGGCTTTGTTGTCAGAAAACCCTGTCGTGTAAATTTAGAGGAACTGTATATTTTTCCTTTGCTCAGTAGATAAATGGAATAGGATTGAAAGTCACTAACATTGGTACAAGGTACACTCTTGTCATGCACTGTACAGTGGTTTATGGTGTACATTTGTAGGTGTAAATATTTTGATATGTTTCATGTGACGACAACATGCATTTAAACAAACGGCTTTTCTAGTGTGTTCTTACTTAAATTTTCTACTTTCTGTCAGCTATACGGTGCACATCAGTTTTTAAATTCCTGTCTGATGTTGAAAAAAGTGAAGCAGGTGTATTAAATGTAGATTTGGGATATGTGAACTGAAATTGCTGACTGTAATGGGACTGGTAGTAACAAATGAAGATGATAAACTGAAATTGCTTGCTCAAGATGGAAACTCAAGGTTCAAAACCGAGAGGAAATCTTGTAGTTGAGTAATTCTTCTCTGCAGGAACTTTACCCATGCCCTGTACCTTCACATTTCTTCTTCTTAGCAGCTATCATATGAAGAAGAGCATTTTGTTATGAAAGCGTACTTTAACACGAAGTAACAGCATGACAGGCAGTTGCTTCATTTATCTGCCATGTCACCTTAAGTTTCTCTTGTTCATTCATTTATTCATTCATTCACACATTGTGTTTCATAAATGTTATCAAGAAGGAAAGCCTTCTGGGATGTAGAACCACTCAAGTTATATATTTTAATGAAAATAATCAATGTTTAAAAAGTCATATGGATAGATAAAAAAATCTACTCACCAAGCAGCAGCATGAGCTTTCGGAGCCAGTGGCTGTTTCTTCTGGCAGAAGGATTGAATGAAAAGGAAGAGGGGTAAAGGAAAAGGACTGGCGGGTCCTAGGAAAATGGAAAAGTTACAGAAAAGTCGCTCAGAACCTGAGTCAAAGGGAGTCTTACTGTTCAGGATGAGAAGGAAAGCCTGCAGTTCCTGATAATGAACCATTTTTATTTTCCTTGGTATTATTGAATAAAATGGTGAGTGACCTCATACATACAGAATTGGAGAGTTTGAGTAGTTGATAAGTTATTTTACACACCTCCCTTACTTCAAAAGCCTTTAATTGAAACTGCCCAATGACATTTTCACATAGTGATCAGGTGCTTCTATCAACTGTCTATTGAGAAGTTCGGTCTCCAGCTCGATCTTCACTGTTTTCTATAATACCCCCTAAGGTTTGTTCTTACCTTTCAAGATTACAGCTGGAATCATCTGGGAACAGGGTACCAAATTTAGTAATGGTGTTGAACAAATGGCTTTCAACACAATGTTTACTTCCTTGTTGCTGGCTTCAATTCAAGTGATGGTGGCTAGACTGAAATGTGTAAAGTGAAATGATAGTTCACAGGACATAAGAAAATATTGCTTATTATGAATAAGGTTACCACTCAAGCAGAGACCATGGTCCAACTTCTCAAAAGGTTCTGGAACAGTTATGACACAATATTGGCCATGTTTCGTTCCAAAAGTACATCATCTTTCAACCTGCAGATAGTTGACAATATACCGGTAATTATGTATTGGCCATGAGTATGAGTCATTAAAATACATTACTGGTGTATCTCATTATTCATCTAATCGCATGTTTATACTCCCCAAATGCAGGTAGTAATTTTTGTTAATTTTTTAATTATGGCAGTTTTCTTCTTAGAATGAGAATGTCGGAGAGTGTGTCATATTTTTGACTGGTGACATTAACAGTGGATATATTCTCTGTTAAGACTCTCGGAATCTGCATTAATTAACAGTTGTGCCATACATTTTTATGTTTGACTTATCACAGACATGTAAATTTATTATTTCTCATCTTCATTTATTGCTGTGATCAAACATATATTAATATCTTTTGTGCGGAAACTAGTGAAGTCTGTGGATGTAAATTATGTACATTGTAATATATCTGCAGATTGTGTAGAAACTAGCATTGTTACGAATGTTAGTAATTGAAGGATGTTATTCTTGAAATTTTTTTTATTGTGTGTACCAGATTTGTGGAAAATAGTGATATGCAGCATGTAAAGCAGCAAAGATAGAATGCAGTCTCGTCTTCCTTATGTTTGTCTTCATGACAGACAGCACCACTGTCTTTCATGTTGTTTATTCATTAAAGACTGCTATGTATTTGCACTTCTTCTGTGCTTATTGTGAACAAGACTTCATTGTAGACTGTTTTATATATACATATATAGGCCGTATATCTAATAGTGATTACATATAGCTTTATTCCCGACTGACTACTGTACTTCTGTCATATTGTGATCATTATAATTATTTAAGGTTATAATACAAGTGAATTATTAATGTAGTTGAACAAATGACTGGTGACAGAGGTCCATAGTAATATATTTTTAATTAATTTCTTTTTTTTTTCTTTTTTTTTTTATATTTACACAGTTTGCAAGCTAAGTTCCATATTAGTTTCTTCTGAAAAACATATTTATTTAGAAACTTTTAGCGATAATTAACATTCAGATCTGTTATGAAAATTAAGATAACTTACTTTTAATTTAGTTTGAAATCACTTTCAGAGCTGTGGTGAACAGATTGAAATGAAAGAACTGTGATTGTAGAGTTATTGAATCATGTATTTGGCACTAGTAGACTAGTTATGGCAGTTTCATGTTGCTGGCATTGAATGAAGATAATTTTGAATAATGGCATTCCAGTGCCATTTGTATAAGGTGGACATATTATGTAAGTACGTCTCAGACGAATGTTCATTTTAGCTGGCTCACTTTCACTGTGTGTTAGTACTGTCCAATTCATATCTGTATTTTTACTGCTGTCTTGAAATTACTTTATGATAGTTGCTTCAGGAGAGGTGTGAATTGATGAATGCATGATAAAGTAGCAACATAATTATTTGGGCTTCTCTTGTTTTACATTTCCTGTACAGTATTTTTATTATTACTGTATGGCTTTTAGAACTCGCAAATTCAGTTGAGGAGTAAGCGTTAATAGTCATATTACCTAAAGTTGTCAAATGATAAATTGCCAACCCACTACAACTACATCTTTTTGTTTGGTGCTTTGAAGCAGTTTGAAATGGTGGTTTGTACTGTTTTTATCTGAGTTATATCAATTACTTGGAATTCAGCTTGTACACATTATGATGGTATGTTTTAGTGTCGTTTCATATCTTTTATCCACATATAACTACAGAAATAGCTTTTTATTGCAAACAAATGTTTGTGTGGTGAGTAGCAATAGGATCTTGGTGCACTTTCCTCCACATTCTTGCATAGAACAGTATATACACTGAATAAATGGAGTATTTCATTTGGGTGCATGTTTCCACAGTAATCCAAATAATGGTGATGGTAAGACTTAAAAGGAACTGACTGTGATATTTTTCAAGAAAGAAATGGTTTTATCAAATAATTTTGGTAAGAATTCAGAACAGAACATCAAAAATGTTTTTTGAATGTTAGATAGTACAGTGAATGCAACTTGTTCTTTAGTAACTGGTATTCCCAACACTGCAGCTGTTTGATTTATAGACTTCTATTTTAAATTTTATATTTACTGTTTGCATGTATATAGGTTATTAGATATGTAAAAAGTAATGTGGACTCTGGATACTGAATGTACAGAAGACTTTGGCTGTTGAATCTCTTGGAAGATTGATCCATAAGCCTGTCTGTAAGGACTGAGGCAGTGATGCTCATAATGACTGATGTAATAGTATTTATTAATATTTTCTTGCCATTTGATACTTTTAATTTATGTATGTGTGTTTTGTATTGAAATAAATTACCTGTTTATGAAACTCTCCGTCTATGTTCTGTAATGAGTCAACCCATGTTTTCTTATTTTAGTTGTTTTATGGATTTAAGTTGTTTTCCAGTGTTTTCAAGTGTTTAAGGTTCAGTATATGCTAGACTGCATTGTTCTGTGGAATGTTTGATTACAATGGAAGTTTCAAGAGGGAAAGAACAAACAAAATGAAAAAAATCAGTCTCTGACCTGCATGTGATTGTAGACAGGGTGTCGCAGGTAGAGTTGTCAATATTCAGGGATATGGTAGGAATGATCACTCAAAGCAAAAACGGTGCAGTGAAGACAGGCTGTAAAGTGCATACCTTCAGAGCTGTGAGCAGTTCTTCAATGCTGTGAAACAAATCTCTTCTCTTGCAAGCTGTTTGCTTTCCATATTTTGAGAGGTGGTAGTATGGACCCAAATAAGAAAAAAAGTCCAGTGAACATGGGCTCTAAAGTGCATACCTTAAGAACTATGAGCACTTCTTCAGCAGAAGAGATGTGTTCCACAGTAGTGAAGATGAATGAGTGCTGATAGTTCTTAAGGTATGCACTTTAGAGCCCATGTTCACTCGACTTTTTTTCTTATTTGGGTCCATACTACCACCTCTCAAAATATGGAAAGCAAACAGCTTGCAAGAGAAGAGATTTGTTTCACAGTATCTCCTCTCTCTCTCTCTCTCTCTCTCTCTCTCTCTCTCTCTCTCTCTATGATTGACACTATGACAGAAATAAATTAAATACAACCTATTCCCCACTCCACCATTCTTGTGATTTTGATGCTCCCCTTAAGAGCGATTGTGAAGGGTATTCGCAGAGGGAAAAGGTTTGAAACGTGGGAGTGCTGAGATGCATAGATGGAGGATTGCGAAGTTTGAGAGGGAAGACAAGTGGTTGTCAGTGGCAGTGTCAAATTGAAGATTAGTTATGATAACAGTCATAAAACTAATGGTGTGGAAAATGATTGGGAGAAATAAGCTGAGAAACAGAAATGTTAGGGAAATTGAGTTCAGTGTCAAGAATTGGGTGAAAAAGGGGCCGCAAGATTGTGGCAGGGCAGTGAGCAAGACTATAAATGAGTTTTGGGTCAGAGAGATTGTGGGAACTGAGGTTAGTCGGAAGACATTTCCCTATCACACAGGTGGGTGACAGGCAGATGCAAATTGTACAGCACATGCACAGTGAAGCAGCTGTTGAAGTCGGTATTGTGATGTACAGCTTGTTCTGCAACCAGGTTGTTGGGAGTGTGCTTAGTCATACTTTTGCAGTGGCCATTCGTGTTGACAGACATCTGGTCAGAGTGATACCCATGTGATATGACACACAGTAATGGCATTGTGGTATGCAAATGACACGGCTGTGGCTGCTTTTATGTGTTATCTTGCCTTTAATTGCACAGGAAATATCTGTAGCTGGATTGCAGTAGACAGTAGGTGAGTGTATGAAATTGTTTTGAAATTAGATTTTTAATTGGAGAGATACATGTGGGGTGCAGTTTTGCATGCAAGGGGTGAGGGAGGTGAACCAGAATGTTTCATAGGCCCCAATCTGTACTTCAATTTTGCTGACTGAATATAAATTTCATGTGTTTTTTAGCATTAGGAATGAAAGGTATATCATTCAATTCAGAATGGATTGCCGACTCAGTAAGACATTGCAAGGTAACTTCTTTCTTATTTGATGGGGATGCATTTAAAAAGAAAATCGCGTAACAGACGGGACACATTCTGACAAAGACAATACTGGGTGCGGTGCTTAAATGTGGATAAATGAAACTTTTTTAAAGCTAATTTATTGAAACAAAATACAAATAAAAACGAAAATACTTTTACATACGAGTACTGGTATCTTTCAAGAGTAACATTACTCAGTGTAACCCCCTTCAGCTGCAATGACCACCTCTGATCTTCTTCTGAAGCGATCACAGGTACTCCTTAAAACAGCTCTGTCCGTATTCGCGAATGCTGCTTCGGTAACAGTGCGTAGAGCTGCGACATTAGGGTGCCTCGTTTTATTGGTAACTCCTTTGACTACACTCCAAACACAGTAGTCGAGCTGGTTCAAATTCGGGGGTCAGGACTCGTTTGACCAGAATACGTCGACATTATCTGAGAGCCAGTTTTGGACTAAATGGCTCGTATGAGATCTTCCTCCGCATTCTTCACTCGCTGGCATTCAATACTGACACCAATTTCCGCAGCAATCACCCCAAGTCATCCGAAATCAGGGCCTGAGCCTTTCCGATGACTGCTGTAGTACGTGACATGTTTCCTCGAATGAGGTTTCCTCAGTGGGCTAGCGGAACCTTCCCCAGACTCCTCCAAAGACTGAAGTGCCGAAGAAACTGATATAGGTATGCATATTCAAATACAGAGATATGTAAACAGGCAGGATACGGCACTGCATTCGGCAACACCTATATAAGAAAATATAACTGGCACAATCGTTAGCTCTGTTACTGCTCCTACAATGGCAGGTTATCAAGATTTAAGTGGGTTTGAACGTGATGTTATAGTTGGCGTATGAGTGATTGGGTATAGCATCTCCGAGGTAGCGATGAAGTGGGGATCTTCCTATACGACAACTTCACGAGTGTACTGTGAATATCAGGAATCCGGTAAAAATTATAATCTCTGACATCCCTGTGGCCGAAAAAAGATCCTACTAGAACAGGACCAATGACAACTGAAGAGAATCCTTCAACGTGACAGAAGGACAACTCTTCCGCAAATTGCTGCAGATTTCAATGCTGAGCCATCAACAAGTGTCAACGTGCAAACCTTCGACGAGACATCATCGATACAGGCTTTTGAAGCCGAAGGCCCACTCATGTACCCTTGATGACTGCACAACGCAAAGCATTAGGCCTCACCTTGCCCCTTCAACACCGACGTCAGACTGTTGACGACTAGAAACATGTTGCCTTGTCGGACGAGTCTCGTTTCAAATTGTATCAAGCGGATGGATATGTATGGGTATGAACACAACCTCATGAATCTATGGAGCCCGCATGTCAGCAGGGGACTGTTCAAACTGGTGGAAGCTCTGCAATGGTGTTTGTGTGATATGGGACCCCTAATACGTCAAGATACGACTCTTGACAGTTGACACGTACGTAAGCATCCTGTCTGAACACCCCCATCCATTCATGTCCATTGTGCATTCCGACGGACTTGGGCAGTTCCAGCAGGACAGCGCAACACCACACAAGTCCCGAATTTCTACATAGTGGCTCCAGCAACACTCTACTGTGTTTAAACACTTCCGCTGGTCACCAAACTCCCCAGACATGAACATTATTGAACATATCTTGGATGTCTTGAACCATGCGGTTCAGAAGAGATCTCCACCCCCTCATACTCTTACGGATTTATGGACAGCCCTCCAGCACTACTTCAGACATTAGTCGAGTGCATGTCACGTCGTGTTGCGGCACTTATGTGTGCTCGACGGAGCCCTACACGGTATTAAGCAGGTGTACCAGTTTCTTTGGCTCTCCAGTGTACTTGGCCACAATATCGTAAACAGTTGACTTGGGTATCCGAAGAATCGAACTATTTCAGTGGACGAACGCCCAGCGTGCAGAAATTCGATAATCACGGCTCTTTGGTTGTACTCCGCATTTGTCCGTAACATCTCGGCCATTTTTGAGGTTCTAGCTGTTTACTAGATGCCTATGGGTTTTCAATAACGCCATTCGCGACCTCCGGCGGAGCTACAATATGGCAGGAGGTTCAAATTAAGATTTCTCCGGATTTAAGCGCCGCATCCTGTACACTTCCCTGAGCTCACTGCCGTTAAAGAAAGCAAGAGATCTGAAGAACTCATTGTGGTCATGAAAGAATTACAAGGATAGTTTTATAAATATTTTGAGGACAGTGTCAATCTTACGTCTATTTCTGCGCTGTGTTTGAGACGGTTTACTGTTTCAGTTGAAAGCGTTCCTGTGCACGTGGAGATGTAACTGATTGACATGCAGAATAATTCCAGTTGTAATGATAAATCTTTTTACGTTAAAACTGTCCAGCACGTCTGCATTGCTTTCCTCAGATAGTTCTCAGGTTTCCATAATGAGGTTGAAGAAAAAAAAATGGCTCTGAGCACTATGGGACTTAACATCTGAGGTCATCAGTCCCCTAAAACTTAGAACTACTTAAACCGAACTAACCTAAGGACATCACACACATCCATACCCGAGGCAGGATTCGGACCTGCGACCGTAGCAGCCGCTTGGTTCCGGACTGAAGCGCCTAGAACCGCTTGACCACAACGGCCGGCTAGTTGAAGAACTGCTATGGTATTTCGATTGATGTATTTGTTTGAAAGACTTTTTTCGATTTTGAAACTAAATAAGTTCACGATTACGTGGCAACTAGAGTGCAAAACTATGTGAAATTGTCTGCTTCTATCCTCATGCCGACAGTTTGTACCAGATAATAATTATGTCTTCAGTGAGCCAAAAATAATTAAATAATGAATTTGATTTTGTTTGTGACCTATGTTGTGAGAAATGCGAAATAAGAAACCGCTTTATGCAGTACGAGTGTCATTTAAATGCGAAGCGTTCTTATTTCCCCCTCTTCCCCCTTCTCGCGCCCTGACAAGGTGGCGTGGCGGTGGGGGAAACGAAAAGCTTGGCACTTAACGCCTGGGCACGGCCCACGAACCGAAGTCTTGGCCTCCCCCGGTCTAGTTTGTAGTATACTAAACTGGGAGACAATATATTTACGTAAAAACAAAAAAAAATCTGCGCAACAATCATCTTCAAATTTATTTAGTTTAATCCAACCGTGAGGACCTAAAATGCGAGATTTACAGCTTCAAAAATCAGACCTCTAGACAAGAAGAACTGGAGTCACCTCAATGTGACGAACTAAGCAAACTTGAAAATTTATTGTGATCTTCACTCCTCACAAATCTTCAATGTGGACAATAGAGGGAAGTAGGAAGGAAGGTGTAGATTATAAACGTAACACTGAAATCGATTGCAAATAAAATAAGACCTCGAGAGCGAATGCTTCATTCTGCAGCGGAGTGCGTGTTGATACGAAACTTCCTGGGAGATCAAAACTGTTTGTGGGAATGGGTTTTGAACCCAGAATCTTTGCCATCTACGGGCAAGTGCTTTACAAACTGGGCTACCAAAGCACACCTCGTGACCCATTCTGGCAATTTACTTCCTCCAATACCTCATCCCCTACCATCTAAACTTTACGGACTTCAGTTTCAGAAGAAACGATATGCGGAGACGTGCCACAGCCACAGCCTGGGGGATGTTTCTGGAATGAGTTTTTCACTCTCAGTAGCCGAGTGTGCCCTGATAAAAAACTTCCTTTCGCAGGGGAACTTGTGTGAAGTTTGGAAGGTAGGAGATGAGGTATTAGCTAAAGTAAAGCAGTTGAAGTCGTCCTAGTACAATGAAAAAATCGACATGAATCTCTCCATTGCTCGCTGGGTAATCAATCGTCATTTTTGAATGAATATCACGTTTGTAGCCCATGTCTGACTACCATAAATGAAAACTTGTAACACACACTGACTGAAGACTTTACTTTTCAAACATTTTGGATGCTTGGTTTGAAAACACTGCTTATTTTACCAAAACAGTTGGAATCCATTTTTATGATTATGTTTGTTTCTGGCTGAAAGGCAAAATTAACAGAAGTATGCAAAGTAAACAACATTGAGTCATTAAATCGAGTATTTACAAAGGGTTTTTGTAGTGGTTAATGTACTACCAATTCTTTCAAAAGGCTGACTTGTCTCTGCAGCCACAGCTCTCTTCAGCAGTCCACTTCATCTCCGTATATGAAGAACAGCCCATCTCACCGATCCTGTTTTTAAAAAGGGTATTCTCGGTCGTCATCTCTTGTCTTCCGTACGATCTTGCCTTCGATAATGTTTTGTACTGTAATATCAAGTCTAATTAAGTGTCCAGTGCGTTTTCCTTTGTGATGGCTTATAACTTTAAGTAGCCCTTTCTTTTCTCCTATTTCCTGTAGAACCATATCTTTGGTTTCTCGCCAATCCAGCTAGTTCTTGTAATTATCCTCCAGTACCACGTTTCCGTAGCTTAGAAGTGAGAGTTCTCCTGCTTTGCTAAAGGTCAGGTTTTACATCTATGTATCAGGACATGATGCAAAAAAGGGCAGCTCGTTTTGTATTATCACTTAATAGGGGAGAGAGTGTGGCAGATATGATACGCGAGTTAGGATGGACGTCATTAAAGCAACGACGTTTATCGTCGCGGCGAGATCTATTTACGAAATTTCAGTCACCTACTTTCTCTTCCGAATGTGAAAATATTTTGTTGAGCCCGACCTACATAGGTAGGAATGATCATCAAAATAAAATAAGAGAAATCAGAGCTCGAACAGAAAGGTTTAAGTGTTCGTTTTTCCCGCGCGCTGTTCGGGAGTGGAATGGTAGAAAGATAGTATGATTGTGGTTCGATGAACCCTCTGTCAAGCACTTAAATGTGAATTGCAGAGTAATCATGTAGATGTAGGTGTAGACATTCCGTGCAAAGGTATTTACAAATTTGAAACTTGATAATGAAGAAATCTGTATGAATTTCTTCATTCACATCAGCGCACACTCCACTGCAGAGTGAAAATCTCATTCTGGAAATATTTACAAATTTCTTTCTTATTATGTAAAAGATGATGTTCCTGTTCAGTAGAAAGATCTTTTTTTGGAAGGCAGTATTGGTCAGTGGTATTCTTCTTTTGATTTTCTTGAGGCGTACATTGTTTTCTTTCATAGTGCTACCTAGACATTTAAATTCGGTTAGTTCCTCGAGTTGCTCATTGCGTGTTTTTATGTCGGTCATACCTTCAGCGCCTTTCTTTTCTTATAACCATGACTTTTGTCTTCTTGGTTTTTATTTTTAGTTTTGTTATCCTTTGATTTAAGACCTTAAATATTTTATTTAGTGCTTTCTCTGAGTACCATTATGCAATGTCATCAGCAAATCTGATGCAGTGAATGAGAATACTATTAATTTTTATTCCAGAACTCTTTTGTTTCATTATGTTA
Organism: Schistocerca serialis cubense; assembly: GCF_023864345.2. NCBI lineage: Eukaryota > Metazoa > Arthropoda > Insecta > Orthoptera > Acrididae > Schistocerca > Schistocerca serialis. The sequence continues at coordinate 45,736,489 of NC_064646.1, read as the reverse complement.
TTGTCTCCTCGATGAACACGTTATATAACTAAAGAGATAAGAGGGCACACCTGTCTTACTCTGCTTCTGATTTTTGCTTCTTTCTTTTGTATACACTCAAAATTAAGTCAGATCTTACTTTGTGCCTTGTTTTGAACAATAAATTCCAAATAATATATCAAATGCTTTTTCGAGGTCAATAAATGCTATATATGTTTTTCTTTTGATTTTTGTCTTCTTTCCACAATTTGACGTAGGGCCAATAATACATCTCTCCTTCCTTTCCCCGTTCTGAAGCGGAGTTGATCATTGGCTAACTTCCAATTTATTTTCTTTTTATCCCCTCGTTAACTAATACGATAGTTAATATAGAAAAAAAAGTTTCCGATTATGTTTAGCCACGGTCATGCAATAATGTTCAAAAGGTTAAACAGCAATTGGACTGCGTATTACTATATTTATTTTTTGTGCTGTATAGATTTTGGCTTTTATGTCATTGTCAAGTGCAATGCTAAAAGTCATTACAACATTATTATCTCATATCTGTTAGATCAGTGCAGATTGCCTTAACGGATACCACTTAATAATGGTCGAACAACTTTTAGCATTGTACTTGATAAGGGCATAAAAGCCGAAATCTATACAGTACAAAAGATAAATATAGTAATACACAGTCGAAGGGCGGTTTAATCTTTTAAACAGTTAATATACAACTTGCCGAAATTTTATTTCATTCTCACTGTAAAAGTGAAGTATATTTTGGGCTTAAGGTCCTAATGTGATATCAGTGACACGCCTCAAGAAATTTTTATATTTATATTTGTAGTTGTTGTATTTGAATATCTTAATCGAAAGTGCACAGAGTATTAAGAACATCATGATATCATCTGGGTAGTTAAAATTACGAGGAGTTAATATTCAGAAGGTAGAGAATAATAAGAAACTGGTTTGACAAAGTAGGAAACTATTGGAAAAAACTAAACAAGATTAATTTAGCAAGCAAGCACTATGAACATCTACAACAAGAAGAATCTTTCGCCAAAGGAAATTAAGGCCTGACCAGACAGTGATCCGACCGGAAGCTTCGTATACAGCAGAAAGTCTGATCCTCGCAAAAAAAAAGTATTATTTACAAGGCTAAAAATTGTGGAATGAAGGGTTCTTTGTAGGTACTGAGACTTCGAAGACAGGAAAGGGTTTATGCAGAGGACGAGCAAACCTATAACTAAATAATCGGGTAGAAAGAAGAAGTACGTGATTTGGACAAATCTGTAAATGTAGATCGGTTGATTTGACCAGGGGAAATTGACACAACCTATACCGGCACTGAAGTTTCTTGTAAGCATGAAAACCAAAGTGCGTTTACTGTAAAAGGAGCAAAGAAATGGGAATACAGGGAACAAAGATTTACAGCGCGAGGGTGACGTTCAAATAAAAGCTACCACAGGTTTCCAGAATATAGGCCTCGGGCGAAACCATCATGGAGCGAAGGAGGTTTTAAAGTGTGAGACTGGAGGATAACTGGACAAGTATAGTGACGGAAAGAAAAGAAGTTGATTCGAATTAACATATTCAACAAGAACATGAAGAAAGTTTAGCAGGTCTAAGAGATTTTTTGTTCCGTAATTGGAAACGATGTCCTTCTCATCAGGGGCTGAATGAGGTTGCTACTTACTGTAGGGCAGAGAGCTTACGTAACCCATTGACGCGCGGGCAGATGGAGAAATGGAGCGGCGGTCAGCTGACTCGACTTTCTGCTGAGGTGGCTGGCGCAGTCAGCACGCGTCGGCCCACTGCGGCGGCTCTGCGACTCTCCCTCGTCAGCAGCACTGGGCGGCTGTGCCGATGTAGTCCGAAGTAGGCCACGTAGGCCGTTTATCGCAACTTAGAAACCAGAGTAAAAGCTGTACGATATTCTAGTTAATACAGACACCACGCTAACAATAACAGTGATCGTAAATACTGCAAAGCTTTGATGACCTCCTGTATTTTAGGCATCGACCTTTCCTTTTAATTTACAATAACTGAGACATCTAAATAAGATGGTTACGGGTCGCTCACTAAACCGAGTGATGTTAATTATTCTTACTTATGTGTGAGAAGATATTGTAGTTCTTGTTTATGTCAAAAAGGTGGATTTCGTGCAGTTATCCATGCTTTCCTGTTGTCTGCCAGCTATATTCTTCATTTCAGCATAACTATTGCATACTTTGTAATGAATGATATGTCTTATATAGGGTGTAACAGAACTACGTGTACAACATTTTGGAGTGTTTGGAGAAGACCGGTAACCCCTTCCCTCAATCCATCCCGACCCGTGATTCTTGAAGGAGTTGAACTCCCGAGTATAAAACAGCTTCATATCTTTGATTACTTGACAAACGAGTTAATCAGTGTTAAATATTTCATCTTTAGCATGTAAAACCATTGTGGTTGAGGACGTAGGTTTTCCTAGTTTCGGATTATTCACCCACAGACTAATGAAAAAGTGAAAACCAAATCTCATTGTGTATGACGCCATAGATTCTGAACCGTGTCTCGTACAACAATAATATAATGCAGATGAAGAAATGAAGCGCTACGTGTACGAGACACCGATACACACTCCAGTTGAGCTGGTAGACCGTTTGAATGGAGCTCCAGCAATTACTCGTAGAACACATGATTCTTTTGACCGTGTTAGCAATCGTTAGCCTGCAGGTGACCGGTATACTTTTATGTAAACGGACGACATTTTCAGCAACATCTCTAAAACAATACATAATAAAGAAATGCGGTTCTGTTTTCAGCAAACACAGTTTTCCTGTTTTTTTTTTTCTTTTTGTAAACATAGGAATTTTTACAGCCAACCAGTTGCACATAACTGTTTGGTGCAATTGACCTAGGTGTCGACACCTACGAAAGGGGTCTTCATCAAAATGTAATTTTGAAGAATCGTAAAATTACATTGCAAGAAAGAAATGGCCGGACTTTAGAGCAGCTATGCTCAAGTCAAAATTAAAATAAAATACGTTCCGGCCTTGTCACGTAAACCTAGCTAGGAATAACATCTGACTAGATGTTATTTTCTAGATTACGTTGCTGGTGATCTTCACAGTAATTCCTCAAGGTATCCAAAGCTTCTGTCACTTTTCTTTCAAACTCTGCAAATGTGCTTCCGTGAGCACTAATGGCAATGTTGTCTGCATATACGAATCTTTTTATTTCTGGCTTGTGTGATTGGTCATTTGTTTACATATGGTACAGAGTAAGGGGGAAAGCGCTCATTTGTGGTAATCCAGTATTTTGGTTACTCCATCTACTTTTCTTCTCTTAGAGAATTACGTAGAATCTTCGATTCTGCAGCATGTCTCTTAACATGTCAGTCGAATGCCCTTTGTTATTTTATAGACTTTCATGAGGAGTCCTTGGGATTCTACTGCGTAATAGGCAGCAAAAAGTCAATAAAGGCAACAGCAGCTATTAATATCCTTTCGAAACCGTCTTCAATGTGTTGATTCAGATTTAGTATTTGACTAAAATATGCTTTTTCCTGGTCTCCAACCAGGTAAGATGTGATAAAAAATGGTTCAAATGGCTCTGAGCACTATGGGACTCAACTGCTGTGGTCGTAAGTCCCCTAGAACTTAGAACTACTTAAACCTAACTAACCTAAGGACATCACACACATCCATGCCCGAGGCAGGAATCGAACCTGCGACCGTAGCGGTCGTGCGGTTCCAGGCTGTAGCGCCTTTAACCGCTCGGCCACTAAGATGTGATAAGGTTGACTACTTAAACGCCCCTGTCTTCGTAGTCCCTTCGGAAGGGATACGTAGAAGGCTGTGGTATTTTCCTAGATTTTGTTTACTTAATACTGATTCTTCAAAGTTTTTAAGTAGCATTGGTTTTTGAAATTTTATAAATAGAATTTCGCGGGGTAATTTCGTCTATCTACAAGCGTCTGGCAGTTCAAATTTTTCAGCATGTTCGTTGCGCTCTCCCGTGGGTCCAAAAAACCTGTGATGACCATTCATGCTGCCCTTCTTTGTATTTGTTTATATTTTAGTCATAAGATACCATGTTTCTGCGTATCGTGAAGTGCACAATTTTACATTTATGAACAGTGATAGCAAGTTGCCAACTTTGCACCACTTTGAAACCTTATCAAGATCTGACTGAATATTTTTACCCTTTTGCCAGACAGTAATTCATTATACATAACTGTATCGACTGAAAGAAAGTAATATTGCTGTTAATATTGACTACTAGGTCATCAAAACACAACTTGATCAACAATTGTCCCAACTCACTTCCCTGCGACGCGCCTGAAGTTATTGTTGTTTTGTAGATTGTTTGAGCTGATGGTCCACCGTCAGGTTTCTATATACCAGTTTAAAGAACGTATAAAAAACATTACACTATTAAAGAGTCAAATCCTATTCACTGACGTACATGTTAACGAAAAAAAAACCACGCGTAATAAATTGCCACGTACTCACAAAAAGTATTTACAATATCATACTAGGCGACATAAAATAAACGTATGTGTAAATTGCCTCTGTTCGCTGCGTTAATGCTGACTGTTGGTGTGGGACGCACGAGTGCTCTGTCTGGCACATTTTATGACTGACGAGGTAATTCACATCACTATGTGACATCACGTAACATTGTATAAAAGTGATGTATATGCTTTTATGGAATGCTGTGCTTCGTTCATAATTGGTTACGTTATTCCGTGCGTTGCAGTTTTATTTCCAGTGACGAATTCATGGATTTTATTATCTGTCGGTATTGACTTTTTATCACCTACTATGATGATTTAGCCCCCCCCCCCATACCTTGCCGTTGGTGGGGAGGCTTGCGTGCCTCAACGATGCAGATAGCCGTACCGTAGGTGCAACCACAACGGAGGGGTATCTGTTGAGAGGCCAGACAAACTGTGGTTCCTGAAGAGGGGCAGCAGCCTTCTCAGTAGTTGCAGGGGCAACAGTCTGGATGATTGACTGATCTGGCCTTGTAACAATAACCAAAATGGCCTTGCTGTTGTGGTACTGCGAACGGCTGAAAGCAAGCGGAAACTACAGTTTTCCCGAGGGTATGCAACTTTACTGTATGATTAAATGATGATGGCGTCCTCTTGGGTAAAATATTCCGGAGGTAAAATAGTCCGCCATTCGGATCTCCGGGCGGGGACTACTGAAGAGGACGTCGTTATTAGGAGAAAGTAAACTGGCGTTCTACGGATCGGAGCGTGGAATGTCAGATCCCTTAATCGGGCAGGTAGGTTAGAAAATTTAAAAAGGGAAATGGATAGGTTAAAGTTAGATATAGTGGGAATTATTGAAGTTCGGTGGTAGGAGGAACAAGACTTTTGGTCAGGTGAATACAGAATTATTAATACAAAATCAAATAGGGGTAATGCAGGAGTAGATTTAATAATGAATAAAAAAATAGGAGTGCGGGTAAGCTCCTACAAGCAGCATAGTGAAGCTACTACAAACAGCATAGTGAACGCATTATTGTGGCCAAGATAGACACGAAGCCCACACCTACTACAGTAATACAGGTTTATATGCCAACTAGCTCAGCAGATGATGAAGAAATTGATGAAATGTATGATGAGATAAAAGAAATTATTCAGGTAGTGAAGGGAGACGAAAATTTAATAGTCATGGGTGACTGGAATTCGACAGTAGGAAAAGGAAGTGAAGGAAACGTAGTAGGTGAATATGGATTGGGGATAAGAAATGCAAGAGGAAGCCGCCTGGTAGAATTTTGCACAGAGCATAACTTAATCATAGCTAACACTTGGTTCAAGAATCACGAAAGAAGGTTGTACACATCGAAGAACCCTGGAGATACTAGAAGGTTTCAGATAGATTATATAATGGTAAGACAGAGATTTAGGAACCAGATTTTAAATTGTAAGACATTTCCAGGGGAAGACGTGGACTCTGACCACAATCTATTGGTTATGAACTGTAGATTAAAACTGAAGAAACTGCAAAAAGGTGGGAATTTAAGGAGATGGAACCTGGATAAACTGAAAGATCCGGGGGTTGTACAGAGTTTCATGGAGAGCATAAGGGAACAATTGACGGGAATGGTGGAAAGAAATACAGTATAAGAAGAATGGGTAGCTTTGGGGAATGAAATAGTGAAGGCAGCAGGGGATCGAGTAGGTAAAAAGACGAGGGCTAGTAGAAATCCTTGGGTAACAGAAGAGATACTGAATTTAATTGATGAAAGGAGAAAATACAAAAATGCAGTAAATGAAGCAGGCAAAAAGGAATACAAACGTCTCAGAAATGAGATCGACAGGAAGTGCAAAATGGCTAAGCAGGGATGGCTAGAGGACAGATGTAAGAATGTAGAGGCTTATCTCACGAGGGGTAAGATAGATATTGCCCACAGGAAAATTAAAGAGATCTTTGGAGAAAAGAGAGCCACTTGTATGAATATCAAGGGCTCAGACGGAAACCCAGTTCTAAGCAAAGAAGGGAAAGCAGAAAGGTGGAAGGAGTATATAGAGGGTCTATACAGGGGCGATGTTCTTGAGGACGATATTATGGAAACGGAAGAGGAGGTAGATGAAGATAAAATGGGAGATATGATATTTCGTGAAGAGTTTGACAGAGCACTGAAAGACCTAAGTCGAAACAAGGCCCTGGGAGTAGACAATATTCCATTAGAACTACTGACAGCATTGGGAGAGCCAGTCCTGACAAAACTCTACCATCTGGTGAGCAAAATGTACGAGACAGGCGAAATACCCTCAGTCTTCAATAAGAATGTAATAATTCCAATCCCAAAGAAAGCAGGTGTTGACAGATGTGAAAATTACTGAACTATCAGTTTAATAAGTCACAGCTGCAAAATACTAACGCGAATTCTTTACAGACGAATGGAAAAACTGGTAGAAGCCGACCTCGGGGAAGATCAGTTTGAATTCCGTATAAATGTTGGAACACGTGAGGCAATACTGACCCTACAACTTATCTTAGAAGAAAGATTAAGGAAAGGCAAACCTACGTTTCTAGCATTTGTAGACTTAGAGAAAGCTTTTGAGAATGTTGACTGGAATACTCTCTTTCAAATTCTGAAGGTAGCAGGGGTAAAATACAGGGAGCGAAAGGCTATTTACAATTTCTACAGAAACCAGATAGCAGTTATAAGAGTCGAGGGACATGAAAGGGAAGCAGTGGTTGGGAAAGGAGTGAGACAGGGTTGTAGCCTCTCCCCGATGCTATTCAATCTGTATATTGAGCAAGCATTAAAGGAAATAAAAGAAAAGTTCGGAGTATGTATTAAAATCCATGGAGAAGGAGTAAAAACTTTGAGGTTCGCCGATGACATTGTAATTCTGTCAGAGGCAGCAAAGGACAGTTGAACGGAATGGACAGTGTCTTTAAAGGAGGGTATAAGATGAACATCAACAAAAGCAAAACAAGGGTAACGGAATGTAGTCGAATTAAGTCGGGTGATGCTGAGGGAATCAGATTAGGAAATGAGACACTTAAAGTAGTAAAGGAGTTTTGCTATTTGGGGAGCAAAATAACTGATGATGGTCGAAGTAGAGAGGATATAAAATGTAGACTGGCAATGGCAAGGAAAGCGTTTCTGAAGAAGAGAAATGTGTTAACATCGAGTATAGATTTAAGTGTCAGGAAGTCGTTTCTGAAAGTATTTGTATGGCGTGTAGCCATGTATGGAAGTGAAACATGGACGATAAATAGTTTGGACAAGAAGAGAATAGAAGCTTTCGAAATGTGGTGCTACAGAAGAATGCTGAAGATTAGATGGGCAGATCACATAACTAATGAGGAGGTGTTGAACAGAATTGGGGAGAAGAGGAGTTTGTGTCACAACTTGACTAGAAGAAGGGATCGGTTGGTAGGACATGTTCTGAGGCATCAAGGGATCACAAATTTAGCATTGGAGGGCAGTGTGGAGGGTAACAATCGTAGAGGGAGAGCAAGAGATGAATACAGTAAGCAGATTCAGAAGGACGTAGGTTGCAGTAAGTACTGGGAGATGAAGAAGCTTGCACAGGATAGAGTAGCATGGAGAGCTGCATCAAACCAGTCTCCGGACTGAAGACCACAACAACTACTTTCCATTCGAGATATCGTGCTACCTCCCCCTCTGCCGATAAAGCCACGGTCCAGTCATAAATTTCATTTGCTAACCCACTTGTTGCAGTTTCGTTAATAATCCGATTTTGTCCATTACAAATGGTTTTTTGAAAGCCTGCGACTGTGAAAACAATGGGTTTGTTTATAAGTATGTTTTCTGCCACCAGTCACGATTTTCCTTTATTCATATTTTACACAACCCATTTCGGGAAATGATTCTCGTTTTCAAGTGTGTTTTCTCTTTGAACTAAGCCATTTTTACCTAATGTTTTCGACATGTGAGGTTCTGCTTTGTTTTGTTGACTTTAATGCAACATGTAGAGAACGCCGCAATTTTTTGTTAGTTGTCATTTTTTATGTGTGGTCAGTGGCGACATTTGGAAGAACTTGTAAGTACACGTGATGGCCGTGTGTTGGTTACAAGGAAGCCAGTTGAGGACCTGCAGCCAACCTGTCGGCGTGTCAGACACCCTGGACCTACACCTGGAGTTATGGTCTGGGGTGCGATTTCGTTTGACAGCAGGAACACTCTTGTAATCATCCCACGCACCCAGACTGCGAGTTTGTACTTCAGTCTGGTGATTCGACCTGTTGTGCGGCCATTCATGGACAGCATTTCCAGGGGGTGTTTTTCAATAGGATAACGCTCGCCCACGTACTGCTGCAGTAATCCAACATGCTATGCAGCGTGCCAACACGTTGCCGTGGCCTGCTCGAACACCAGATGTGTCTCCAAGCACGCGCATTTGGGATATTAGCAAAAGACTCCTCCAGCGTCATCCACAGACAGCATTAACCGTCCCCGTATTGACTGACCAAGTGCAACTGGCTTGGAACTCCATGCCACAAACTGAAATCCGACACCTGTACAACACAACACATGCACCTTTCCACGCCTTCAACATTCTGGTGGCTACGCCTGTTATTAATGTACCAACATTTCGCATTTGCAGTGGCTTATCTCGCCCTTACGTTAGCCTGTGACCTTGCAATGGTAATCACTTAAATGTGTCACCTAGAGAAATGTCTTCCTGAAATTTCGTAACACTACATTAATTATTTTTCGGTGTTTCGATTTTTTTTCTGTCTGTGTAGTTATTCCTTCGCTTCATCACGGTCGCAATCGATTCTTTCTGATAACCGTGTTCAAACTGAAGTGATTAACGGTCTTTAATGAAGTCACTGTTGACGTGGGTTTTGACTCACACCAATTCGAAAACTGATATACCGGTGACCAACATCTATAGACTGAATTGTTACACAGATAATCTGTAATGCTATGGATCTTAGGTTCCTAGACGTCGATTACCTACCACTGCAAATACTGTAAGAGAATGAGTGCCTGCCTAAGAAGAGGTTACGCGGCATTCAGCACCCAGTTTAGCCATAAAAAAAAAGTTATTCGAAGGCTCCCCGGTATGAACTCTCATCATTTTTTTTATAGGAGGGCTTCCAGTGATCGTCAATGTGAAGAACGGACTAGGCCTTTAAGCCTTGCCATTAAGACATGGGACAAATGGCTCTGAGCACTATGCGACTTAACTTCTGAGGTCATCAGTCGCCTAGAACTTACAACTAATTAAACCTAACTAACCTAAGGACATCACACACATCCATGCCCGAGGCAGGATTCGAACCTGCGACCGTAGCGGTCGCTCGGCTCCAGACTGTAGAGCCTAGAACCGCACGGCCACTCCGGCCGGCGACATGGGACAAGTGAGGTGAGAGATGTTATGATGGTATTATGGGTTCATATATTTCATGAAATGCGAATAGTTTAGACTTACGTTACTGTACATGGATACCGGCAGATTTTCGTGTCACTAGAGGCATAACATGTTTCCCATTCACGTGATTTAGAAATTTTGAGAACATTTTCTACATTCCACTTTTATTGTCAGTGTTATTTTATTCATTTTATTTTACACGTCTAGTTCCGTAGAACCAAATTGAGGAACAAATCTCCAAGGTCATGGAACGTGTCAGTACATGAAATTACAACGTAAAAGTAATAACAGATAAAACAAAATGTTTACCAACCCAAAAAAGACAAGTCGTAAGTTTATGTAAAGGCTATCAACAATATAACACAGGAAAGAGTTTAATTTTTCAAGGAACTCCTCGACAGAATAGAAGGAGTGATCCATGAGAAAACACCTCAGTTTCGATTTGAAAGCACAGGGACTACTGCTAAGATTTTTGAATACTTGTGGAAGCTTACTGAAAATGGATGCAGCAGCATACCGCACTCCTTTCTGCACAAGAGTCAAGAAACTGCGATCCAAATGCAGATTTGATTTTTGCCTAGTATTAAATGAGTGAAAACTGCTAATTCTTGGGAATAAGTATATATGGTTAACAAGAAACGACAGTAAAGAACATATATATTGAGAGGCCAATATCAGAATAACCGTATTAATGAACAGGGGTCAACAAGAGGTTCGCGAACTTACACCACTTATTGCCCGAACCACCCGTTTCTGAGCCAAAAATATACTTTCAGAATGGGAAGAGTTACCCCAAAATATAATACCATACGTCATAAGCGAACGAAAATTGGCAAAGCGTCGAACTATCTCCTACTTTAGATACTGTTCGCATTGTTTGGCAACATTAAGTCTTTGAACAAGCTCCTGGACGTGGACTTTCCACGACAGATTACTATCTATCTGAACACCTAGAAATTTGAACTTTTCAGTTTCACTAATCATATGCCCATTCTGTGAAATTAAAACGTCGGTTTTGTTGAATTGTGCGTTAGAAACTGTAAAAAGTGAGTCGTGCTGTAATTTATCGTTAGTTTATTTTCTACAGGCCACAAACTTATGTCATGAACTTCACTGTTTGAAACAGTGCCTACGTTGTGCACAACATCCTTTACTGCCAAGCTAGTGTCATCAGCAAACAGAAATATTTTAGTCACCTGCAATACTAGAGGGCATATCGTTTATATAAATGAGGAACAGGAGTGGCCCCAACACTGATCCCTGGGACACCCCCCCCCCCCCCCCAACATTAACAAGCTAAAAATATAATTACGGTAAAACCTGTTTGTACGTTCTCAAATTTTTTCCCGCCATTTTCATGATTTTCTGTTGACCCCGTTGTGAGCCCTATGCTCTCTGTTAACTGTTTTCCTGCCACTAAAAATTCCATACGGCCAAAATTTCCCATTTTCTACGCTTTTGAACCACTACCGTAAGCTTCAACATTTCAATTCTAACCTCCCATAAGGTTTTTCGTTATTGTATTTCATTTTATAACTCACTTCACACACATTTTATACAATTTTTTGGATATTTTCAGGTCACTTCCGTGATAGTTTTTGCAGGTATTTTAGGTCATTTCATATACATAAACTAAATGCATTCCCACCAGACTTAGCTCACCTCTTCCTACCCTCCCCGCGTGTTTGCCTGTTACTGTACTTAACGTCATGCTATTTTATTGATGTTATTTATTTACGCTTCGGCAGTGGAAATAGTTCTAGATTTTTAATCAATAAAAGTTAAATCTTTCGTAGTATGTCTCTGAAATACGTAGACATTACGCATTTTAGCATTTTATGTCATGACAGTTCTTAAAAGTACTGTGAAATTTTAGACAGCGTGTAAGAAATTCTTAACTTAGGGGTTGCTTCCTGAGGGATTCCTCTAAGTTGTAGATGCAAGGTCTCAAATTTGTGACCCATCGTGGCGAAAATGGAAGATTTCTTTGACAGGATGCTAATATCTCCATAATCGCCTGTTTCTTCCTCATATTGCAATTTTTTGATTTGTACCCACCGTACACACGGACCGAGGCGGAGTGTGCGAAGGTTACGCGTAATCCAAAATGGAATGTTATTACCTGATCAAAATACAGAAGAAGGTGGAAATTATTCATATGAAGGGTCCCCCTGAATAGGTCAGGCGTGCACTACACTCAGTAAGCGGCTACAATGGTAGCGGAGTACGTGTGGAGTGCACATTTGGGTTTTTTAGGTTAGAGAATTCCCTCCCTAGGCCCGACAAGACGCCTCCTGAGACGTGGCAAGGTAGGAGTAGGCAAAATGCAACAAGGAATAACAGTATTAATCTGCTAATAGTAGCCGGCCGCGGTAGCCGTGCGGTTCTAGGCGCTGCAGTCCGGAACCGCGGGACTTCTTCGGTCGCAGGTTCGAATCCTGCCTCGGGCATGGATGTGTGTGATGTCCTTAGGTTACTTAGGTTTAAGTAGTTCTAAGTTCTAGGGGACTGATGACCTAAGATGTTAAGTCCCATAGTGCTCAGAGCCATTTTTTTGCTAATAGTAAACTGCAGGAGCGTCTATAGAAAGGTCCCAGAACTGCTCTCGTTAATAAACGGTCACAATGCCCACATAGTACTAGGGACAGAAAGTTGGCTGAAACAAGATGTAATTCTAAACTCAGATTGGAATGTATACCGCAGAGACAGGCTGACAGTGAAGGGGAAGGCGTGTTTATAGCGATAAGAAATGCAATAGTATCAAAGGAAATTGACGGAGATCCGAAATGTGAAATAATTTGGGTGAAGGTCACGGTTAAAGCAGGCTCAGACATGGTAATTGGATGTCTCTATAGGCCCCCTGGATCAGCAGCTGTAGCGGCTGAGCACCTGAAGTATAATTTGGAAAATATTTCGAGTAGATTTCCCCACCATGTTATAGTTCTGGGTGGAGATTTTAATTTGCCGGATATAGACTGGGAGACTCAAACGTTTATAACGGGTGGCAGGGACAAAGAATCCAGTGCTTTATCTGAAAACTACCCTGAGCAGTTAAACAGAGAACCCACTTGTGGCGATAACATATTAGACCTTCTGGTGACAAACAGACCCAAACTATTTGAAACAGTTAACGCAGAACAGGGAATCAGCGATCATAAAGCGGTTACTGCATCGATGATTTCAGCCGTAAATAGAAATATTAAAAAAGGTAGGAAGATTTTTCTGTCTAGCAAAAGTGACAAAAAGCAGATTTCAGAGTACCTGATGGCTCAACACAAAAGTTTTGTCTCAAGCACAGATAGTGTTGAGGATCAGTGGACAAAGTTCAAAACCATCGTACAATATGCGTTAAATGAGTATGTGCCAAGCAAGATCGTAAGAGATGGAAAAGAGCCACCGTGGTACAACAACCGAGTTAGAAAACTGTTGCGGAAGCAAAGGGAACTTCACAGCAAACATTAACATAGCCAAAGCCTTGCAGACAAACAAAAATTACGCGAAGCGATATGTAGTGTGAGGAGGGCTATGCGAGAGGCGTTCAATGAATTCGAAAGTAAAGTTCTATGTACTGACTTGGCAGAAAATCCTAAGAAATTTTGATCTTATGTCAAAGCGGTAGGTGGATCAAAACAAAATGTCCAGACACTCTGTGACCAAAATGGTAGAGAAACAGAGGATGACATACTAAAGGCCGAAATACTAAATGTCTTTTTCCAAAGCTGTTTCACAGAGGAAGACTGTACTGTAGTTCCTTCTCTAGATTGTCGCACAGATGACAAAATGGTAGATATCGAAATAGACGACAGAGCGATAGAAACACAATTAAAATCGCCCAAAAGAGGAAAGGCCGCTGGACCTTATGGGATACCAGTCGATTTTACACAGACTACGCGAAGGAACTTGCCCACCTTCTTGCAGCGGTGTACCGTAGGTCTCTAGACGAGCGTAGCGTTCCAAAGGATTGGAAAAGGGCACAGGCATCCCCGTTTTCAAGAACGGACGTCGAACAGATGTGCAGAACTATAGACCTATATCTCTGACGTCTATCAGTTGTAGAATTTTGGAACACGTATTATTTTCGAGTATAATGACTTTTCTGGAGACTACAAATCTACTCTGTAGGAATCAGCATGGGCTTAGAAAAAGACGATCGTGTGAAACCCAGCTCGCGCTATTCGTCCACGAGACTCAGAGGGCCATAGACACGGGTTCCCAGGTAGATGCCGTGTTTCTTGACTTACGCAAGGCGTTCGATACAGTTCCCCACAGTCGATTAATGAACAAAGTAAGAGCATATGGACTATCAGACCAATTATGTGATTGGATTGAAGAGTTCCTAGATAACAGATCGCAGCATGTCATTCTCAATGGAGAGAAGTCTTCCGTAGTAAGAGTGATTTCAGGTGTGCCGCAGGGGAGTGTCGTAGGACCGTTGCTATCCACAATACACATAAATGACCTTGTGGATGACATCGGAAGTTCACTGAGGCTTTTTGCGGATGATGCTGTGGTGTATCGAGAGGTTGTAACAATGGAAAATTGTACTGAAATGCAGGAGGATCTGCAGCGAATTGACGCATGGTGGAGGGAATGGCATTTGAATCTCAATGTAGACAAGTGTAATGTGCTGCAAATACATAGAAAGAAAGATCCCTTATCATTTAGCTACGATATAGCAGGTCAGCGACTGGAAGCAGTTAATTCCATAAATTATCTGGGAGTGCGCATTAGGAGTGATTTAAAATGGAATGATCATATAAAGTTGATCGTCGGTAAAGGAGATGCCAGACTGAGATTCATTGGAAGAATCCTAAGGAAATGCAATCCGAAAACAAAGGAAGTAGGTTACAGTACGCTTGTTCGCGCACTGCTTGAATACTGCTCAGCAGTGTGGGATCCGTACCAGGTAGGGTTGATAGAAGAGATAGAGAAGATCCAACGGAGAGCAGCGCGCTTCGTTACAGGATCATTTAGTAATCGCGAAAGCGTTACGGAGATGACAGATAAACTCCAGTGGAAGACTCTGCAGGAGAGACGCTCAGAAGCTCGGTACGGGCTTTTGTTGAAGTTTCGAGAACATACCTTCACCGAGGAGTCAAGAAGTATATTGCTCCCTCCTACCTATATCTCGCGAATAGACCATGAGGATAAAATCAGAGAGATTAGACCCCATACAGAGGCATACCGACAATCCTTCTTTCCACGAACAATACGAGACTGGAATAGAAGGGAGAACCGATAGAGGTACTCGAGGTACCCTCCGCCACACACCGTCAGGTGGCTTGCGGAGTATGGATGTAGATGTAAATGTAGGTGTAGATGATGTTTAATGCACAGCAGTATTCAAAATATGTAATAACAAACTGTCTGAAACCTGAGGCACAGGTTTACAAAAGAAATAATAAAAATTTCGTCCACTAACAACAAAACAACTAACGGAGGACATGGTTATCTTTAGCTGCCACTGTATGGCTTCGATCAGTCGGTGCAAGAAATGTTTGTCAGGCGATTTCATGCTGCTGTCTTTGATGGGGTCAGTCAATAGTTGAAGGCTGGCGTGTTATTGTAACTGCTGCAGAAAATATATGAAGATGTCTTGTTATGAGCTAAACCGACCATGAAATAAAACTAGTCACTGCGATCCAATAACCTTCCGTTGTAGTTTTCAGTTCTAAGACTACCTTAGATTAGATTGCCTTAGATGTACTTTTCGTTCCAATAGAAACATAGTGAGGAGATACTCTAGGATATAGAACATATCATGAAGCAAGAATACACAGTAAACGTTCATAAATAAAAGAAATGTCCATGTATCTTCCGAATATCCCAAGGGGAATTGTTCACAAGGATGTGGAATAAGTCAAGAAACATAAAAAGGTATTTTCATTTAAAAGGTAATAACAAACTTGTCAAGCAAACATGTAAATGAACAGTAAACTGAGGCTTAGGCTACTGTAGCCATGCGTGTGAGGAAGGAATGAGTTCACATATTTACTTACAACTAGTCAGATTACTCTAAGCCGGCCGGAGTGGCCGTGCGGTTCTAGGCGCTGCAGTCTGGAGCCGAGCGACAGCTACGGTCGCAGGTTCGAATCCTGCCTAGGGCATGGATGTGTGTGATGTCCTTAGGTTAGTTAGGTTCAATTAGCTCTAAGTTCTAAGCGACTGATGACCTCAGAAGTTAAGTCGCATAGTGCTCAGAGCCATTTGAACCAACCAGATTACTCTGCTGAAGATGTACAGAAGTAAGATTTTACGTAATACTCACACTGCTTGGTAATGCTAGTAATATATATGAGAGGTGTTTGATGAGTATCGGGAATTTTGTAATTTCGCAGCTTGTATCAGTCGGGTACGCGCGATTTTTCGTTGTTGTGTCGGTAAACATGTGCGAAACGTATCTGTAGACAGGTGGCCATATTGTATGTTTAGTCAATCGCCAGTTGTCAAGGAAGTTACTTGTGTTTTCTTACGATTGGCGATTATTGATTTGTTTTAAAAATTGATCGTAGAATTTTGCTATAAAAAGGGACTAAAATGTAACAAAGTTTTAAAAATGTTGGCTATTGCTTTTTGCGACTATGCTATGAGTAAAACAATGGTGTAGTACTGGTATAAGGGTTTTCAAAATGGCCGTGTAGACGTTGAAGATGACGAGCCTTCTGGACGCCCCAACACATAATCGACCGATGGAAACGTGGAAAAAGTGGAAGAAATGATAATGAAAGATCGCCGTATCACATCCACAAAAGTTGCTGATGATGTTAGCAGATCAACTGGCTCGTGCCTTCACATCTCTTCAGGTGTTTGGATATGAAACGCATGCCAGCAAAATTTGTGCCACGTACGTCATTGCTTGTTCGTGAATGTTTGGCGAAAAGCAACAATGTAATGATCCCCCAGCCTCCATATTCGCCAGATGTGGCCCCGTGTGACTTTTTACTGTTTCCAAAGTATAGATAAGATTATAAGCGCATCGCTGGCAGAGCTAAGTGCTAACCCAAGGATTGAATCACAGAAGTGTTTCAGGTATTGGAAGACGTGCTGGTGTAAATACATAATCTCTAGTTGGGACTAGTTTGATGGAGATAACATTAATGTAGACGAATAAATAAAATTATTTAAAAAAAATGAAAATTCATAATACTTCCTGAACACACCTCGTACACATCAATCGGTTTTACTACGGTATTCGTCAATGGAGTAGGAGTTCGCTACCAACACAACCCTTAGGCTCTTCTTAAACTGAATTTTATCAGACGCGTAGCTTTTTATGGCTGTCTCTGAAAATGTATGTTTCTGAATTATGGACGCCTTTCTCGATGGGAATAAGCGAGTTTAAATCTTTGTGAAAGTTATTCTTATTTCTAGTATTCATTCCAGGAACTGAGCTATTGGTTTGAAAAAAAAAGAGAGGTATAATTTTTGACAAATTTCTTTAGGGGATAAACATGTTGGGGAGCAGTGGTTGGCATCCCCAGGTTCTTGAACAGGCCTCTGCAGGACGTTCTCGAGCTCACGCCACAAATAATTCGTATTACTCGTCTTTCGACTCGAAAAGCTTTAGCATGGCTTGATGAGCTACCCCAAAAAAAGGTCCCGTATGACATTCTGGAATAAAAGTAAGCGAAGTATGCTAGCCTTTTTCCTATTTTTGTACCACGTATATCTGGCAACATCTGCATTGCAATTGAAGATCCGTTTAGGTGCTTGAGCCGTTCTATGGTATAGTTCTTCCAGCTGAATTTATCATTAAGCTCGAACCCCTTCAGTTTAGCACTGTCGACTTCTTTGTTGCAGTCCTCCACGCAAGTACATTTTGTGCAAGTCGAGTTATCTCTAGAGAACTAGAGCAACGTACATTCATTTAAAACTGGTTAATTACATTCAAGCCTTCATCTCCTTCTGCTAATTTTTACTACACATTTCCCTCGCTTATCAAATTAACTATTCCAAATGTCACAGTATATGTTTCTATTGTAACGAGACTACACATGCGTGGTTCTGGAGTAAAGTAAATCGCGATACAGCTGTAATGATTCGTGCAACACAACTTTTGCCCTTTTACTATTTTGTAACATTGGTAGTGCATTTTTTTTCAGTGTTAATTAATTGATTTATCTAGATGTCTGGGGATCCATAGTTTTTATCTCGTCTTTATTGATCTTTTATTGTGAAAGACTATGCAAAATTTATTAAATAAAAGTAAAAAAAACTTTTAATGCCTAGACCGCTTTTTTCCTATCGCTATTAAAGCACGACAACTAGTTTCGGTTTTCATCTGCAACCATCTTCAGGTCTGTAATACATGGAGGAAACTTAGACTAAGAAAATTATGTGCAAACAAGTACAATATAAAAAAAACACTGTGCAAAATCTGAGCAAATTTAACGAGGAGCCAGTTCTAAAAGTAAAAGTGAACATTTGGCAAATTCATTCAACAGTGTAGTACAAAATATGTTAATGCTTACAAGAGAACATACTGTTCAAAATGCGAAAAGGAGGTGAATAAGCGGTGGAAAGCATCATTAGTGGTAGTCGTGCAGTAACATGCATTCGAAAATACAAAACAATAACAGTACATAGTTTAAAAACATCACCGTGAGGAAGCCAGGTTGTAAACCTGCCGAAATAATTGTAGACCGGAAGTGTCAAAAAGCTTAACCCTACATCCAAATGGATTTTAAAATCGTAAAGATAACAATGGCATAAAGTTAAAATTACAAGGTAGAGATGTATATTATGTCCCTAGCTGGCAACGAGCCATTTGTAGCAGGCAAATCCTTCGTAACTGGCATTAATTCAAGAATAAAATTCAAGAAGACTGTGTCTAAGTCCGACTGATTTCAAAAACATAAAAATTGCTGGGGAATAAAGTACGAAACTACAAAACGGGAAAGTTTTCTTATTCAGCTAACTGGCATCCCGTCATATTGAAATGATATATCATACGTGAGACTAAAATGATTAAACATGAAAGTGCAGAATGGCCCTAAGAAATGTGAACAACATAATAAAAGACAGATCATATGTGAGAGTCAAATGATAAAAACATCAAAGTAAAACGCAGCGCTAAAAATATGAGTAACGTACCGTAACCTCGCGGGATGACGGTAATATAGGAAAATGTCCAGCTGCATAAGTAAAAGTTGGATCAAAAGCTCATTACTTGCAATAGTATAACAAGTATTATCTTGAGAACAGTATATGCAATGGTTCCAAAAATTATCAGCTGTTCCGTAGCTGTAAACATACAAGCCGAACAGTTCGTAGTAATTTTATAACAAACCTACGTAATCATTGGTCATAAAATGAGAGCGAAATACCATACACTGGCTTACAAAAGAATAATCCTGCATGGCGTATAAAGTTGTCATGTTTATCAAATGTGTGCAGGTTGAAGGCTAATAGGAAAACGCTGTATGCTCGCAAGTTAGCATTTTCCTATTATCCTTCAATCTGTGTACATTTCATAAGGATGATTACTTTATACGCCATGCAGGATCATTCTTGTGTAAGCAAAGATACGATATTTCCCTCTCGTTTTATGGCTGTTAATTACGTAGCTTACGAACTATTTACCTTTTATGTTTACAGCTACCGAACACCTGACAATTTTTGGAACAGTTGCGTATACTGTTCTCAAGATAATACCTGTTGCAGGTAATGAGCTTTTGATCCAACTTTTACTCATGCAGCTGGACATTTTCCTATGTTACCGTCATCCCGCGAGGTTACGGTGCGTTACTCATATTTTTAGTGCTACGTTTTACTTTGATGTTTTTATCATTTGACTCTCACATATGATCCGTCTTTTATTCTGTTGTTCACATTTCTCACAGCTACTCTATACTTTAATGTTTTATCATTTTACTCTCACGTTTGATCTATCTTTTAAATATGGCACGTTGTCAGTTGATTAGTCGAGCGGTCTAGGGCGCTGGAGTCATGAACTGTGCGGCTGGTCCCGGCCGAGGTTCGAGTCCTCCCTCGGGCATGGGTGTGTGTGTTTGTCCTTAGGATAATTTGGGTTAAATAGTGTGTAAGCTTAGGGACTGATAACCTTAGCAGTTAAGTCCCATAGGATTTCACACACATTTGAACATTTTTTTTAACAACGTTGCTATTTTTATGGTTTTAAAATTAGTTGGACTTTCACACAATCTTCTTGAATTTTATTCTTGAATTAATGCCAGTTACGAAGGATTTGCCTGCTACAAATGGCTCGTTGCCAGCTAAGGACGTAATACACATCTCTGCCTTGTAATTTTAACTTTATGCCATTGTTATCTTTACGATTTTAAAATTCATTTGGATGTAGAGTTAAGCTTCTGGTCTACAATTATTTCGGCAGGTTCACAACCTGGTTTCCTCACGGT
Source organism: Schistocerca serialis cubense (assembly GCF_023864345.2). Lineage (NCBI taxonomy): Eukaryota > Metazoa > Arthropoda > Insecta > Orthoptera > Acrididae > Schistocerca > Schistocerca serialis. Next base: position 45,716,287 of record NC_064646.1, on the reverse strand, counting down.
TATGTTTTTAAACTATGTACTGTTATTGTTCTGGTATATACGAATGCGTGTTATTGCATGACTACAGCTAATGATGCTTTCCAAAGCTTATTCGCCTCCTTTTCGCATTTTGAACAGTATGTTCTCTTGTAAGCATTAACATATTTTGTACTACACTGTTGAATGAATTTGCCAAATGTTCACTTTTATTTTTAGAACTGGCTCCTCGTTAAATTTGCTCAGATTTTGCATAGTCTTTTTTTTATATTGTACTTGTTTGCACATAATTTTCTTAGCCAAAGTTTCCTCCATGTGTTACAGACCTGAAGATGGTTGCAGATAGCAACGAAAACTAATTGTTGTACTTTAATAGCGATAGGAAAATAGCGGTCTAGGCATCAAAATTTTTTACTTTAAACTAAAATTTTAGTTAATAAACGTCATTAAGAACACCGTCTACTGCCCAACAATGTCATGCATCATGCGTTACTATGGAATACTAATTGATTTTTCAAAACTCAACAAAATGCAATTTGTTTATGAGGAAAAATATTCTAAGTATTAGTTGTGTTTAAAAATAGATGTGTACACTGAAGATCCAAAGAAAGTGGTACAACTGTGTAATATCTTCTAGGGCCCCCTCGAGCACGCAGAAGTGCCGCATCACGATGTGCCATGCACTCGACTAGTGTCTGAAGCAGTGCTGGAGGGAACTGACACCATAAATCGCGCAGGGCTATCCATAAATCCGTAAGTTACGAAGGGCTGGAGATCTCTTCTGAACAGCACGTCGCAAGGCATCCCAGATATGCTCAATAACGTTCATGTGTGGGGAGTTCGTTGGCCAGTGGGAGTGTTTAAACCCAGAAGAGTGTTCCTGGAACCACTCTGTAGCAATTATGGACGTGTGGGGTGTCGCATTGTCATGATGGAATTGCCCAAGTCCGTCGGAATGCATAATGGGCATGAACGGATGCTTGTGATCCAAGAGGATGCTTGCGTACGTGCCATCTATCACACTCGTATCTAGACGTATCAGAGGTCCCATAACACTCCAACTGCTCACACCCCACACAATTACAGAGCCTCCATCAGCTTGAACAGACCCCTGCTGTCATTCAGGGTCCATGGATTCATGAGGTTGTCTCCATACCTGTACACGTCCACCCGCTCGATACAATTTGAGGTTCTAGGCGCTTCAGTCCGGAACCGCGCTGCAGCTACGGTCGCAGGCTCGAATCCTGCCTCAGGCATGTATGTGTGTGATGTCTTCGGTAAGTTAGGTTCAAAAATGGCTCTGAGCACTATGGGACTTAACATCTGAGGTCATCAGTCCCCCAGAACTTAGAACTACTTCTACCTAACTAACCTGAGGACATCACACACATCCATGCCCGAGGCAGGATTCGAACCTGCGACCGGAGCAGTCGCGCGACTCCAGACTGTAGCGCCTAGAACCGTTCGGCCACTCCGGCCGGCGGTTAGTTAGGTTTAAGTAGTTCTAAGACTAGGGGACTGATGACCTCAGATGTTTAGTCCCATAGTGCTCAGAGCCACTTTTTTAATATTATTTGAAATGAGACTCGTACGGCCAGACAACACGTTTCCAGTCATCAACGGTCGGTGTCGACGGGCCCAGGCTAAGCGCGAAGCTTTGTGTCGTGCAGTCAACAAGGGTACACGAGTGGGCCTTCCGCTCCGAAAGCCCATATCGATGATGTTTCGTTAAATGGTATTGTTGATGGCTCAGAACTGAAATCTACAGAAATTTGCGGAAGGGTTGCACTTCTGTCATGTTGAACGATTCTCTTCAGTCGTCGTTGGTCCTGTTCCTGCAGGATCTCTTTCCGGCTGCAGCGATGCCGGAGATTTGATGTTTTACCGTATTCCTGATATTCACGGTACAATCGTGAAATGTTGATATGCAAAAATCCCCACTTCATCGCTGCCTCGAAGAAGCTGCGTCTCGTGGTTCGCGCCCCGACTATAACACAACGTTCAGATACGCTTAAATCTTGATAACCTGTCATTCTAGCAGCAGTAACTGATCTAACTGCGCCAGACAACTTGTTATCTTAGATAGGCGTTGCCGATCGCAGCACTGTATTCTACCTGTTTGCATATCTCTGTATTTGAATACGCATGCCTCTACCAGTTTCTTCGGCGCTTCAGTGTATTATACTGTGTGAGTTATCGATGTAAAGCTTATGTAGCTTTGATTTATGTTTTCTCTGGCTAGTGGTGGTAGTGGAGAGTTGAATGTAACTTTTGTTGCAGAGAAGTCGAAATTTACCGTTGTGGAACATACCATCAATGTTTCATCAAATGTGAAAAAGTTGATATGTTGTTACTCAAACCTGAAGATTACATGCTAAGTGACTCAAATTTGTTGTTCATTTTAAAGAAGTTAACTGTTTATGTCGTTCTGAGTACAATTCAGTAACGGTTTATTGAAGGAAAGTATCGCTACAATACTGACAGCGTGATGGAGATAAACGCATTGTTGTTAAACACTTTCAAGATCCAGGAAACTTCTCGCCGAAATCATGGTCCGTTCAATTTTGAGAACAACGAGCAACAGTAGCTACTACAGCAGCAACAAATATTGCGGCGAGTAAAAAAATGAAAATTATTCTAAAATAATGATATTTCACTACTTGCGGTGCCAACGAAATTCGTTCTAGGCTCCTTGACCTGCAATTAATTTTAATCAATTATACGGCTGGTACGCACCGACAGAAGTGGGACTGTGCGTTTATTACGATAGTGAACTAATAATCAGTTGTAGCCAGGACAGGTTTTCATTAGCTCAGTAACCAATTAGATTCAGGACCTCTTCATTAGTCACTCGATCTACGATTATAATTTTGAGGAGATTAGTGCGTATGTGTGTGTGCGGGAGGGGTGGGGGATAGAGGGGAGGGGGGGGGATTTTAAAACAGATATAAAACACTCGTCGATGTAGGAGAAATCTGGGGCGTGCTTGGTGTTCCAGGATGTGGAGGGAGTGAGTAAATTTTGGTGGAGCGCGAATCCGGGTAACAATGGGCTGGAACAGAACCTCGCCCTCTTGAAAAGGCTTGTCTGCTCGTTACCGCACAGGGCGTCGCGAACAGCTGATCCGAGACGGCAGCCGCCGGCCGTGTTGACGTGTTTGCGTCCAGCTGGGCACAGCTGCGTGCGCTGCGTCGGCGCATTCCCAGGCGGCAGCTTGCGTGTCGTTTCGACACGGAGCGTAGCGGCGGACTAGCCGCGGATTATCCAGGCCGCGGCTGGAGCCCACCTGGGAGGGTCAGGTGAAGCAAGCGATCCGTGGCGTTTACCCTCCCCGTAAAATGTGCGCATCTGAAGATCGGCCTTTTTGTTCCAAGAATTTTGAAGAAGTTGATGATTCCGAAAGTTGGGAATGTAACTGGCTGAAGTATGTTAATGACGCAATTGATAAATACCACGGCGTATTTAACCAACACTCCACCTAGCTTTCCGTATCCAGCTATCTTCTCCAGCTTATGCGCCAGATATTGAAGTTCACTCACTACCTCAAATACCTAGAATGTTTTCACACATCCAACGTCTCCCGTAAAATTGAGTTCCAACATCCTTGAGAATTTTGATCTGCTACGGTACCTGCACCGAATAACGTCAATATTCCGACAGTGACAGTTCGAGATTTATATTTGTATCATCATAACTTTATTCTTAGCAATAAACAGACAACATAACCAAGTATTACATTTTGTTATATGCTTTATAAATAACAACATAATCTTTCTCAACATAACGGTTGGTAGGACATGTTCTGAGACACCAAGGGATCACCAATTTAGTATTGGAGGGCAGCGTGGAGGGTAAAAATCGTAGAGGGAGACCAAGAGATGAATACACTAAGCAGATTCAGAAGGATGTAGGCTGCAGTAGGTACTGGGAGATGAAGAAGCTTGCACAGGATAGAGTAGCATCGACAGCTACATGAAACCAGTCTCAGGACTGAAGACCATAACAACAACAACAACAACAACAACAACTATGAGTTCACAATGCGCGTGGGAGCTCGTTTTTAACCTGTGACGAGGCCTAACGGCATAAAAAAATTCAAGCATTTGGTCTTGGGGTAATGTTGTCCAGAAAGATGTGGCAATAACCGCACGATTGATAACTACGCTGAATATCGTCAATATTGCTCGAATAACCATTGTATGATGGCTTCACTTCGGTTTACTAACATAACATACAAAAGTTGTTTACTAATACGTTTTAAATAAAACTTGGTTGGTTGGTTGGTTTGGGGAAGGAGACCAGACAGCGTGGTCATCGGTCTCATCGGATTAGGGAAGGATGGGGAAGGAAGGCGGCCGTGCCCTTTCAGAGGAACCATCCCGGCATTTGCCTGGAGCGATTTAGGGAAATCACGGAAAACCTAAATCAGGATGGCCGGACCCGGGATTGAACCGTTGTCCTTCCGAATGCGAGTCCAGTGTCTAACCACTGAATAAAACTTGGTCCTATTTTCACATTAGATTAATATTCTTCTCAGAACTAATTATTTCAAGACAAATTTTTGTGAGAAATGTATGTTTCAGTATCGTGTCGGGTAACCATTATGTTGCATCACTTATTTCAGACGCGACGGCAAACAGCTAATGGTCTTTTTTAAATAGTCGGTACAAACACCGTCTCATTCTTCCTTTAATCGACGCTTCAGAGTTTCTTTGGAAGATATTGGTATTCTTTTAATACGTAGCTCTAGTTCTCCCGAGACATTCTGAGTAGGGTTGAGGTCTCCTGACTGAGGTGGTGGTTGTAAGACTTTCGGGCAGTTGCACAACGAATATCCTTGCCCAGTGCGAGTCTTGTGTTTGAGACCATTGCCCTGGTAAAACTTGAACGGTTTTGATATCCCCATTCTTCAGTACTTTTGCGTAAATTTTTTTTCAATGTGTTCAGATAGGCATATTTGTCTATAATACTCTCTATGAACACTAACTCTCCCGGTCCAGATGCGGATATACAGCCCAGGCAAAAACACTGCCACGTCCAAGCTTTGCAGTCAGCGTAACATCTGTGACTTTAAATTCTTCATTCTTCTTCCGCCACACCATCCTTCGTCCATCCTATCCAAAAACGTTAAATTTACTTTCGTCGCTAAAAATGACGTCGTTCCACCATGCTTCTCCCTTCATAACAAACTATTTAGCAAAGCCCATTCCCTTCTTTCTGTTCTTTTCATTCACATAGGGTTTCTTCCTAGACCCCGTTCCGTTGTAGCCACTGTCTTCCAATGTTCTGCTAATCGTTTGAGGGCGTACCGTCTTTCCAGTCTCGTTTAGGAGCTCACCTACTAATATGGGTGCACTGAGTGTAGGGCCCTTGTTTATTTTTCGTATTAGATTCCTCTTGTCACGTGCATCCAACTTCTTTGGTTGGCCCTATTGACGAATAGTGTCTATACAGTCCTCCTTTTTTAATCATCTGACGACATCTGCCACAGTATTCTTACTCGCATTGAGCATGGCGGCAATTTGTCTATATGATTCACCTTTCGCGTTATGAAAAATCAGAAGCTGTCGTACGTGAAAACCGGATTAGTTTTGTGTGGCAGTATACCATCTGGACAATCGAATGCGCTCGTAAACAAACACTGCCTTCTAAATGAGAGTATATAACTTGGCGTGAACGCACAAAATATGTGCTACACTGCCAACTGTCCATCTAATGTGAAAATCTAACAGTGTATTACTTAAATCGTGTTATTTAGGAACTGTTATAAGTTGCGTGAAAAAGTTCATACTGTTATTTACTGAACATATAATATAATATAATATAATATCCAATTACCATTTTCTTTTTCTTTTGTTAAGAATAAATTTATGATGCTACTCACCTTCCTTTCATATCTACTCACTCTTCGTCATTCCCGGAGTAATTTTAATCGCCTTCTCCTGCCAGGCAAAAAAAAAATAATATGTGAATAATACCCGCCCTGTCAACCGTAGCCTACCCTGTCCGTCTCTTCCCAAATGTCCCATTTATTACACCCTTACCTATAGCAAATAACACGACCCTTGTGTGTCATGTTCTGTACTGTTCTGTCCTCATGCAAACCACTAACCTATACTTACCAAGCACCCTCAAGACAATCATCCTACTGATTACAGAACAACTATTTCAAAATATGTTTGTTTTTTACGTGCGTATGTACATTGATGAAGAGCACCAACTAGGCCTTGCCAGCTCGCTCCCAGTAGGAAGAAATTTGTAAAATAATAACCAGTGTCGTCGGGTGCAGGGTGTGAGTTAGCGTAATAATAGTGGCGGGAGGGGAGGGGGGAGCGAGGGACTCCACACTTACTGGATGATACAAGAGTAACAGAAAACTGAAAACTCTACAAATTCAAAATAATATTGCCAAGAGCGCGATGCAATATTGATAGACGTGCAAGGAACGCATGGCAATTATTAATTTATTCATTTTTGCCATAGTTAAGTTTTTACCAGCCTGAGGTTCTCAGGAACATGCTTACAAGGGGACTGTACGAACTTCCACTCGCCCATTAGATTCATGATGACAGGGTGTGTAGCCCACGACTAACACTTCAACGTACTATGCAAACAAGCAGAAACAAATCTTAACCGTTTTCGACAAAACTGAGTTTGACATTCTCAAGCGTCCTTACATACTTTGTGTGTTCGCTATTAATAAAGGAATTTGCAGCCGAACTAGTTAAGTGCTTAGTTTCATAAGAGCGAGATCTCCGGACCGAATGTTACTCCCGGTACATCTTTTTTCCATTCCCAGGTAATTGTAACAATAGATCTATTATGATTGGGTAAATTATCAATTATTTAATGATGCATTTTCTATGTTCATGATCTCTATCTTGAAAAAAGGAAAAAATTGTTTTTCATAAGGAGATTGAGTATAGAAATCGGATACAACAAGAGCTTTCAGTCAAATCAGTATAGCAATTTTATTTATGTTCTTGTATCTACATTTGTCGAAAATATAATTTGTAATCCATGGAGCGCTGGAGGAAGCTGAATGATCCAGATCATAGAAATAAGGAAAACAATAAATATTGCGACATACAATTCATGCAAAGAAAGCCGAATATTTTCATGTGCATGTTTTTTTTTTCAATGTTTCTATTGCAAAACAAACATTCATAAACGCTTCTCGGTCATCACAAAGTTTCGCAGCCTACCACGCGTATCTGCTGCTAAAATTACGGCGAATGAAAAAAAAAACCGCAAGCGAGATTTGATCCAGAGACCTGGAGATTACTTGCTCGGACTTCTTGAACACTAAAGACTATCGTACGACGTATATAAGACTCCTAAAATGTTCAATCTCGTTTCTTTCGGGAAACGTTGAGAGTTGCGTCTGTCCGTTTACGTATGGAATGGACTCCAATAGCCGTGCCCTGCAGACAATGTCGATATGAAACGTATCGTTGAGGGGAACCCAGTGTGTTGTCCTCGACGGAGAGAGTTCGTCAGAAACGAGCGTATTACCAGGAGTGCCCGAGGGAAGTGTGACACGAGCGCTGTTATTTTTCATGTACGTAAATGATCCGGCGGACAGGGGAAGCATGAATCTGCGACTGCTGATGGTGCTGTGGTGTGTGGGAAGGTGTCGCCGTTCAGTGACTGTAGGAGGATGAAAGATGACTTAGACAAAGTTCCTAGAATGAAATTTTCACTCTACAGCGGAGTGTGCGCCGATATGAAACTTCCTGGCAGTTTCTAGTTGGTGTGACTAATGGCAGCTAGCTCTAAATGTAGAAAAATGTCGGTTAACGCAGATGAGTGCAAAAGTCAAACCCATGATGTTCTAATACAGCATTAGTAATTTGCTTCTTGATACAGCCACGTCGATTCAATATCTAGGCGTAACGCTGCAAAGCAATATGAAACGGAATAAGCGTGTAAGGATTGTACTAGGGAAAATGAATGATCGACTTCCGTTCAATGGGAGAATTTCAGGAAAGTGTGGTTCACCTGTAAAGGAGACTGCATATAGGAGGCTCGTGCGACCTGTTCTTGAGTACTGTTCTAGTGTTTCGGATCCGTATCAGGTCGGATTAAAGGCAGACGCCGAAGCATTTCAGAGGCGGACTGCTAGGTTTGTTACCGGTAGGTTCGAACAACACGTGTTTCTGGACGTGCTTCGTGAACTCAAATGGGAATTCCTGGAAGGAAGGCGGCGTTGTTTTCGAGGAACAATACTGAAAAAAAATTAGATACCTGACATTTGAAACTAACTGCAGATTGATTCTACTGTCCTGAACATACATTGCGCGTAAGGTCCGGGAAGATAAAATACGAGAGATTAGGTCTCATACGGAGTTGTTTTTCACTCTCTCTGTTTAATAGTGGAACAGAAAAGGAACTGAAATTTCCTGGCAGATTAAAACTGTGTGCTGGACCGAGACTCGAACCCGGGACCTTTGCCTTTCTCGGAAAGTGTTCTACTAACTGAGCTACCCAAGCACGGCTCACGCCCCGTCCTCACAGCTTTACTTCTGCCAGTACCTCATCTCCTAACTTCCAAACTTTACAGAAGCTCTCCTGCGAACCTTGCAGAACTAGCACTCCTGAAAGAAAGGATATTGCGGAGACATGACTTACCCACAGCCTGGGGGATGTTTCCAGAATGAGATTTTCACTCTGCAGCGGAGTGTGCGCTGATATGAAACTTCCTGGCAGATTAAAACTGTGTGCCGGACCGAGACTCGAACTCGGGAAAGACGAGGTACTGGCAGAAGTAAAGCTGTGAGGACGGGGCATGAGTCGTGCTTGGGTAGCTCAGTTGGTAGAGCACTTGCCCGCGAAAGGCAAAGGTCCCGAGTTCAAGTCTCGGTCCGGCACACAGTTTTAATCTGCCAGGAAGTTTCATATCAGCGCACACTCCGCTGCAGAGTGAAAATCTCATTCTGGAAACATCCCCCAGGCTGTGGGTAAGTCATGTCTCCGCAATATCCTTTCGTTCAGGAGTGCTAGTTCTGCAAGGTTCGCAGGAGAGCTTCTGTAAAGTTTGGAAGTTAGAAGATGAGGTACTGGCAGAAGTAAAGCTGTGAGGACGGGGCGTGAGTCGTGTTTGGGTAGCTCAGTTGGTAGAACACTTGCCCGAGAAAGGCAAAGGTCCCGAGTTCGAGTCTCGGTCCGGCACACAGTTTTAATCTGCCAGGAAGTTTCATATCAGCGCACAGTCCGCTGCAGAGTGAAAATCTCATTCTGGAAACATCCTCCAGGCTGTGGGTAAGTCATGTCTCCGCAATATCCTTTCGTTCAGGAGTGCTAGTTCTGCAAGGTTCGCAGGAGAGCTTCTGTTAAGTTTGGAAGTTAGGAGATGAGGTACTGGCAGAAGTAAAGCTGTGAGGACGGGGCGTGAGTCGTGCTTGGGTAGCTCAGTTGGTAGAACACTTGCCCGAGAAAGGCAAAGGTCCCGAGTTCGAGTCTCGGTCCGGCACACAGTTTTAATCTGCCAGGAAGTTTCATATCAGCGCACACTCCGCTGCAGAGTGATAATCTCATTCAGAAAAGGATTAGTAGCGGTACAGGGTACCCTCCGGCACGCACCATTCGGTGGCTTACGGGATACTTATGTAGAAGTAGATGTAGAAGTTCGTAAGGTCCACTTGTTAACAGCGGAGTACAATTTATTGCAGTGTGCAGTTACACTTCCATTAACAGATAGTACACATTATTTTTCAGATTTCGCATCTTCTGAAAACCTTTATCAATAGCGGTGGAGCAAAAGAAGAAGAAAGAAAGATTACAGTTTGACGTCCCGTCGACAAAGAGGTCTTTAGAGACGGAGCACAAGCTGCGATTAAGGATGAATGGGGAAGGGAATCGCCCGTGGCCTTTCAAAGGAACTGTTCCAACATTTGCCTGGAGCAATTAGGGAAATCACGGAAAACCTTAATTACAATTGGCGTACGCGAACTATAAACAGTCGTCTTCCCGAATGTGAGCAAAGTGCGCTAACGCATTCGGGAGGACGACGGTTCAATCCCGCGTCCGGCCATCCTGACTTAGGTTTTCCGTGATTTCCCTAAATCGCTCCAGGCAAATGCCGGGATGGCTTCTTTGAAAGGGCACGGCCGAGAAACCCATCGGGCGCACACCTTTGAGTCAACTGGTGGACCAGCAAGACCAACAGACGTCCAGCCGAGCAGCGAGGCGTTTGATTGTGGTCCGTCCATCACCTCCAGTGAGAGTGTCCGCACGTTCCAGCGTTCCAGGAGTCACAGCTGTGTGCGGCCGGCCGGCACGAGGGACACAGAATAGGTTTGCGCCACCTCGTTGTGGTGATGACAGACGCGTCGCTCAATGACTCACCGTGCTTTTGTGCACTGCCAGGCCTCCGTAGACATTCTGTAAGCGCCTGTGAATATCTGCGATGCTCTGGTTTTCCGCCAAAAGAAACTACATGAGAGCTCTCTGCTTGGGACGCACATCCGTTGCAGATGGCATTTTGAAGGCTGCGTACAGCGGCTTCACCTATCGGAACATCATGAAACTATAGGGGCTGAATCGGGAACATTTCACGATGCTCCACAACAAGTTCCTCATTTATTCAATCGAAAGTGGCCGAGGAAAAATCCCTCTTTCAAGATGTTGAAAAATTGTCACGTATTCCTACAGGCGGTAGCATTGGTCAGAACCAGAAGAAATGTACCTATAACGACATGCCCGGAAACAAATATCTGCTGTGACACTGCCCATCAGTGTTCTTTAGATTAGATTAGATTAGTTTTTCGTTCCATAGATCCGTGCTCAGGAGATCCTCGTGGATGTGGAACATGTCAGTTTTTCTTAAGCTGAAATAACAGCACTAATAGTATGAATATATACAATACATCATTTGTTTTTATTAAAAAATTCGTTAATGGAGTAGAGGGAGTTGGCCACTAGTAAGTCTTTCAGGCTCCTTTTAAACTGATCTTTATTTGTAACTACATTTTTTTATCTATGCTGGCAAATTATTGAAGATGAGTGTTCCTGAGTAGTGGACCCCTTTTTGAACTAAAGTAAGTGCTTTTAAGTCCTTGTGCAGATCATTTTTGTTCCCGGTATTGTATGTATGAACTGAGCTGTTTGTTGGGAAAAGAGATATATTATTTAGGACAAATTTCATTAAGGAGTAAATATACTGAGAGCCAGTAGTTAGTATACCCAGTTCTTTGAAGAGGTTTCTACAGGACGTCCGTGAATTTACTGCACAAATAATACGTATTACACGCTTTTGGACTCTGAAAACTTTTGTTTGACTTGAAGAGTTATCCCAAAATATAATACCATATGACATTATGGAATGAAAGTAGGTGAAGTATGCAAGCTTTATCATTTTTATGTCGCCTATGTCTGATAACACTCTTAATTGCAAATACAGATTTGTTAAGGCGTTTCTGCAGTTCTGTGGGGTGCTCCTCTCAACTGAATTTACTATCAAGTTGTAATCCCAGGAATTTAAGACTATCAACCTCTTCTATCTGCTCTTCTTCATACTTTATGCACATGCTGGGTGGAAACCTTCTAGATGCTGCTCTAAACAGAATTTATTAATGTCAATGTTCTTGAATTTATGGCAGTTTTTAATAAATGTGGCAACTCCTCCTCCATCCATATCTACTCTGCAGAAGTAGGAAGCTAGCTTAAATCCTGAAATGTCTAACATATCTATGCCAGTGGTCACTCGATGTTCAGAGAGGCAGATTATGTCAATTTGGTTAGATGCATTCATTTCAACAATACAAATGAGTAGTTCATCCACTTTATTTCTGAGTTCCGGAATGTTCTGGTGTAATAAAGATAACTAATACTGCATACTAATGGGATTATAACCGCTTTGGCGAAGATGAACTGGCAGTTTCTGATTACTATCTGTTAAACATTGTTTAAATGGACGCTGTATGCTAAAATCTGACTCCTGTTCATCTGTTTTCTCAAACTGCGTGTGTCTGGCACTCTCTCTTAAAACTCGTTTTTCTTTCCCCCCCTCCCTATCCTAAAAAAGGCATCCCTCTGACACCTGTGACCACTGGTATTTTACCACTTGTGACAGCGTCCCCCATTACGTTTTCTGCAATCAACACAGACAGTTTTCCCTTCCCTTTCCTATTGAGGTGAAGGCCATGCCTAGTGTAGTCCCACCTATCGATAGCATCCACAGGAGTCAAACCAATATGGGACCCTATATCCTTCCTAAGCAGCCACTCCAACTCCAAGTTCACCCTCCCTACAGAAGAGTTCAAATGAGGCCGATCATGGCATCTCAGCACAGACACAAATCCCACACTCATATGCTCCGTTGCTGATTCCCGTATACTTGTTACGTAGCTGTGGACACTATAGCCAGTGCTGCATGTGGCAATAACGGATCCTGACACATCGCTCAGCCCATTTTCGTAGTGAATTACGCACACATTGAACAACACCCGGCTCTATTCGTATTGCGTCACATACATTGGTCGCACGCTCCTGTAACCTCTGCACGTTGTCGACTTGTTTTAAGCCTACACCCATGTCCTCATATCCGGAAATCTAACGGATTCGAGGCCGCTGGGCAGAGAGGCCAGGCTATCTGACCTCCTCGACCAGTCCATCGTCCATCGTCCATCGTCCATGAAACGTTGCAGTGAGGGGGCGTCGGAAGATCCGTAGAAGATGGGGTGGGTGGTTCGCCGTCTGCTTGGGTAAAGTTCTCCAATGTTTAGCAAAATGGTTCAAATGGCTCTGAGCACTATGGGACTTAACATCTGTGGTCATCAGCCCCCTAGAACTTAGAACTACTTAAACCTAACTAACCTAAGGACATCACACACATCCATGCCCGAGGCAGGATTCGAACCTGCGACCGTAGCAGTCGCGCGGTTCCGGACTGAGCGCCTAGAACCGCTAGACCACCGCGGCCGGCCAATGTTTAGCACACTACAAACGTTCACAAATGTGCAATGAACTGCAACAGTAAGACTTGAGTACTCCACCGGATAGTACACATCACTGTTCTCAAGTAAAATGGCCGTATCTCAACGGATATTAGTTTTTCGGGCATATTATTATAGGAACTTTTCTTCTAGTTTTGATGAGTAGTACCAACATGACACTTTTTTAAACACCCGACATTTCTAGACTGGTGTTAGTAGCCAATTAAATACATTCCTACAACATTTCATCTCACTACATAGCAAAATTCAGTTCACAATGGAGTTTGGAGTCTTTTATAAATTTCTGGGACTCCAATATAAGCATCAACTCAACGAAACACTTATTTAATGTTTACAAAATAACAGTAGGTATTGACTCCGTAATCCCTGAAACCTCCTAGTACCCATAAAAGTCAAATTTCATGAAGCATCGCTTCCATTATCCGTAACTGTCTTTCATACAAAAATACAGACTATCAAATTTATCGCTTGGTATAGTGCTAATCTAATAGATAATACTGCAAGAAAGAAGAATATGTACAAAATTGCACTGTTTCTGTAGATTGGCAAACACGTGCCTATTACTAGTTACAGAAACTGGTACACTATCTCTTATTCTGTCAAAATCTCAGACGTCTTGCAAAAAATCTAAAGTTTCACAACTACATACCTGCGTTTTATTATAACAAAGTACAGCTAAATTCTTATCCAACAGTGAAAACAAAATGAAACCTTTGCACAGCTCTGTGGAGGAGTGTATGTATGTTGGTCAGCGATGCAGAGGCGTTCCGATTCCGTTACTGGAACACGAGAGAAGCTGGAGATTCGGAAAAATAGACTCTGCCTTTGCGGATCATCTGTTAACAGAAAATACCCATGCAACGTACACTGTGACACTTTTAAAACAGAAGGATGACACAAATGGAAATACTCGAAATCGGACTGTCTATTTAGTTGTAAATAAGGAGACATAATTTCAGTTTTCCCATCCGTTAAATTAGGTTAACCTTATCCAGATGTTAGATTACAATACTAAATTCATCTCTTGCTAAATTTAACGCGTTCGTAATGACATGAAAACTTAATCGTTTAATTTTTGTTAAATGAAACGATCTCTGTGTAACATAAGAAAACATTGTTTTCTTTTGTAAAACTTTGGTTTCTCATCATTTTATCTATCATATGTATCAGAAACATCTGTGTAGCCTAGATTGCACGTCGTTTTTATTCGTGGTTGCGGCGTATGGTTATCACGAGACGATGGCCTATGATGCTGGAAATCGGTTCGTAATCAAGTAAATAACAACTTGCGGATCATTAGTTAAATAAATTGTAGAAGTTCAAAAGAAAAACATAAAAACACCTTTTGCATGCTGCACGTTAAGTTTCTTATTAATTTACGCACCCAGGCATGTTTTGCCTCAGTAAAAAGACCTATTCAGTGAGTGTCCTGAAATATTACTCATTTTTTCGTTTGCGCTTAAAGGTTATCGTTTGCACTTACAGTTTATAGATTTAAAACAGTTCGTTTAAGTTTTTATAATAAAATGGAAACTGACTTACAAATCAGCGTCTAAGTCATAATTTGTAAGCCAAAAAGTTTTTTCGTGTGGAAAACTGGTTTCAGATTGCAGTTTTCTGGTGGTCTCTGTTTCAGAAATATAGCACTGGAACGGCCATTTTCTGTGTCTAGAGTGTCATTCGTTTCTGTTTCTGTTCGGCTTAAAAATAATTAATAAGACGCTTATCTGTAAGTACTTTTCTATTTTATTATAAATACTTCAATGAACTCTTTTAAATCTCTAACCTGTGCAAATGATAACCTATATGTACAAACGAAAAACATCGTGTAATACTTCAGAACACTCTCTGAAGATGCCAGGAACCACGGCGAAACGCTTCTGGTTGCATAATTTAAATAGAGAAACCTAACGTGCGGCATGCGAAAGCCGTTTTTCTTGTGAACTACTACAATTTATGTACAGCTTCTGTTGTTTGTTAAATGTTTTCTTTTTGATATTAACTAGCGACCCGCCTTGGTTTTTTAAGTGTCCCAGTAAGTAGTTACAGCTGGATGACTTGTTTTGTGATATGTATAGATATGCACAAACCTTCTTCGTGAATCACACTATCCGTCAGTGAAACCCCTGTCTAAATCTCTACAGTAGTTCCTGAGAGTAGCGATAACATACAGACAGGAAAACGCGGCGTTTCACTTTAATATGTATATATGCAGAAAAATTCGCGAAAATGACATAAATGCACTCACAGGCCTTTTTTCTTTAGATCACCAATACTTTCACTCATTCGATCATACCTTGACATCTTCTATACAGACCTCATCTGTCTTCTTATGCCATCCACCCACTTCCCAGTGGTCGTCTTCTCTGTCCTTTCCCATGAGTTGCAATCCAACAATATATAGATTTTCCAAGTCCGACAGCCATACATTGATCTGGCTACACGTGCTGGCAACCTCTGTTTCATTTCCATCACTATTGTCCCCTCCAGGCTGTTCCCCGGCATACGAGGATGTGCTGGAAAGCTATGACGCCAAACGTTTTATGTGAAACTCGTAAAGGTTTTTAAACAAAACAAACGTTATTAACATTCTGCAGCTTTATTCTTCATATCTACATATTTATTTCCCAACATAGTCACTACGGCGACGAACACATTTCTCCCCACTAGAGACCAGTTTGTTGATAGCCTCACTGTAGAAAGTTTGACTTTGTTGACAGAGTCACAACCTCACCTCTGCACGTGCCGCTTCGTCGCTATTGAAGTGAGGTCATTGGAGGTGGTCTTCAAGTTTTGGAAACAGATGAAAATTGGGTGGGGCCAAGTAAGGAAGATGATCGGTGACGGCGAAGCCAAGGCGGCGGATTATAACAGGCGCTGCTGCGCTCGTGTAGTCTGGCATTTTCATGGTGTAGGGGAGGGTGCCCCACGTGTGGACCAACTCTTAAAATTCGGAACTCGATTATAGAAGCTAAGCCGGCCGGAGTGGCCGAGCGGTTCTAGGCGCTTCAGTCTGGAACCGCGCTGCTGCTACGGTCGCAGGTTCGAATCCTGCCTCGGGCATGGATGTGTGTGATGTCCTTAGGTTAGTTAGGTTTAAGTAGTTCTAAGTTCTAGGCGACTGATGACCTCAGATGTTAAGTCCCATAGTGCTCAGAGCCATTTGAACCATTTTTTTTATAGAAGCTATTTCTCACGCACCGACATAGTTACTTTACACACCGCTACAATAGCTGCCGCCTGGGGGCTGCAAATATGTAGACATGAAGAATAATGACGGAGAATATTAATAACGTCTATTTTATTTAAAAAGCGGTAAGAGCTTTTACATGAGAAATTCGGAGGCATTACTTTCGAGCACGTCCTCGTAATTGTTTGTGGTCTGTCTGTCCTAGCAGTTTGCTTATCTCTATTACTTACTGAGAAAATCTGTATTAAACTGATTTTTACAACTACAATCCAGAACTTAGTGCCAAAAGTCAAAACTGGTAATACATACTGGTTGTAAACTTCCCTATTCACAGTTATCAGAAGTGTGATTTCAAAACTCTGCTTGGTTTATCAAAGTTACTTCGTCCATATTATTAAACAAGTATCCCGCGTCACGGAACTCGGCCTAATCGCTGGTTGCTACCTGACGGCTTCCAGGGGCAATCAAAATTTGATTTTGAATATTTCACATACACTGATGGAAAAATATCGGAACACCAAGAAGGAGCTGTGTGACATAAATCAAAGTTGGTAGGCGTCTTTCGACATTCAAATTTTACGCGAGTCGCATAAGAGTGGCGCTCATAGCTATCCCACTACGGGATGCAAATCAGGTTTGCTTTAAATACGCTCTATAACGGTCGTGAGCGTTAGTTACCTTTGCCGGCCTCACTGGCCGAGCGGTTGTAGGCGCTTCAGTCCGGAACAGGGCTGCTGCTACAGTCGCAGGTTCGAATCCTGCCTCGGGCATGGATGTGTGTGATGTCCTCAGGTTAGGAAGGTTTAACTAGTTCCAAGTTCTAGGCGACTGATGACCTCAGATGTCGAGTCCCGTAGTGCTCTGAACCATTTGAACCAGTTACCTTTGAGACTGGACGTGGGGGAGTTGATGTTAAGAACACCTTTAAGGCGACAAATACGCCATTGTCAACACCCCAGTGAGTTTGAACGAGGTCGTGTAATATGGAGACCAGAAGCTAGATGTTCCTTCTGGGATAATTCACAAGTACTTGGCAGGAATGTAGCCACTGTACGTGACAGCTGGCAGCGGTGGTCACGGGAATGTACGATCTCAAGAGGAGTGGCTTCCGGACGGCCACGTGGCACTACCGAGAGGGAAGACCGTCGTGTTCGGCGTATGACTCTGGCGCATCGTATGGCGTGCATCTGCAGCAGCTGGCACCACAGTGACACGGCGAACTGTTACAATTCTATTACTTCTCAGCTCCGAGCAAGCCGCTCTGAGGTGTGCATTCCGCTGACCACAAACCAGTGGCGTCCAGTGAGACCTGACTAGAGGACAGGGATGAAGTTTGTTGTGTTTTCTGATGAAAGGTGGCTATTCTTCAGTGCAAGTGGCGGCCTTGTGTTGGTTAGGAAGAGGCCAGTTGAGAAGCTGCGACCAAACATTTGAAAAAGTGAAGTAATGAAAAAAGTAAAAGGATATTTTAACACATCCTGTGGTAGCCAGTGTGGTAGTATTTCATCATTCAGACAATCTTGTTTAACTAGAATTTTATTAGAAGAAGTGCAGTAGTTGTCCCATCTACGTAACAAGATTACAGTAGGTGAGTGAAGCAAGACAGGTATCAGAAGCAGACTGGGACGAGCAAAGAAAACTTCTTCAGCAAAAGAACTCAACTAATACGGACTATTAAGACATACTCGAGAAATATATTTATGTAGTATCATATCTGGAGAAATAGTAACGTGGACGATGGGAGAAGTGAAGGAGTAAAAACTAAAAATTACATGAACAGGTAATACAGGAAATTTAGTAGTTCCGCAAAGATTATGTGAGAAATTATGAGGAAATAAGAACGGGCTGGTTATTGCGATGAGTTGAGAGGTAATCAAGAATAATTAACATGGTACCGTAATGAGAAATTTGGCAGGATAAACTGCAGGGAGAAAAAATATGACTGTGAACTGTTAAGCAAGGAATTGTGTGTAATAAGGGGGACGTTGCGCACGGGGAACTTTTACACAGAGCGCATTTCCTGGGAACCGTCCTTGCATGAACGCTGCCGACAATGAAAGATAAGTGCGGTACTGGCATCTACGAAGGTCTCTCACAAAGTTCACTGCAGCAGTTGAGTGAACGTCTTAGCGCGATGAGCAAGCTTATGTTTTTGTGCAAGGTGATGAAGTTTTGTTACCCGACTATCAAAGCTTTTGGGGGGCATACCTTTTAGAATTGGAAATAAATTGATACACGTCCGTCTGCAGGGGATTGTTTTACTGTACCGGGCGCGTCTCTATAATTTGAAAGCATGGAAGTTACTATAGTA
Source organism: Schistocerca serialis cubense (assembly GCF_023864345.2). Classification (NCBI taxonomy): domain Eukaryota; kingdom Metazoa; phylum Arthropoda; class Insecta; order Orthoptera; family Acrididae; genus Schistocerca; species Schistocerca serialis. Next base: position 45,697,854 of record NC_064646.1, on the reverse strand, counting down.
GATTCAACACTAATTCAAATAAGGAGATGGGACATTATAACTCAGTTCTGTGGAGGCAAGTTAAAGCACTATTTTGTATCGCCATCCTGATACCCCAGTCAAACAAACTTCAACACAAGAGATGTTGGCAACAGAATAAAAAAAATGAAGACGCATGAGAATAAAAGGTAGAAACTGCTAAAAAAGCTATTTGAACCTAATAAATCTCAAGCAGAAAGAATTACTTCCACGAGAGCAAGGACTAATGTTGTTATTATTGTTGTGGTCTTCAGTCCTGAGACTGGTTTGATGCAGCTCTCCATGCTACTCTATCCTGTGCAAGCTTCTTCATCTCCCAGTACCCACTGCAACCTACATCCTTCTGAATCTGCTTAGTGTATTCATCTCTTGGTCTCTCTCTACGATTTTTACCCTCCACGCTGCCCTCCAATGCTAACTTTGTGATCCCTTGATGCCTCAGAACATGTCCTACCAACCGGTCCCTTCTTCTTGTCAAGTTGTGCCACAAACTCCTCTTCTCCCCAATTCTATTCAAGACCTCCTCATTAGTTATGTGATCTACCCATCTAATCTTCAGCATTCTTCTGTAGCACCACATTTCGAAAGTTTCTATTTTCTTGTCCAAACTATTTATCGTCCATGTTTCACTTCCATACATGGCTACACTCCACACAAATACTTTCAGAAACGACTTCCTGACACTTGAATCAATACTCGATGTTAACAAATTTCTCTTCTTCAGAAACGCTTTCGTTGCCATTGCCAGTCTACATTTTATATCCTCTCTACTTCGACCATCATCAGTTATTTTGCTCCCCAAACAGCAAAACTCCTTTACTACTTTAAGTGTCTCATTTCCTAATCTAATTCCCTCAGCATCACCCGACTTAATTCGACTACATTCCATTATCCTCATTTTGCTTTTGTTGATGTTCATCTTATACCCTCCTTTCAAGACACTGTCCATTCAGTTCAACTGCTCTTCCAAGTCCTTTACTGTGTTTGACACACTTACAAAGTTTTTATTTCTTCTCCATGGATTTAAATTCCTACTCTGAATTTTTCTTTTGTTTCCTTTACTGCTTGCTCAATATACAGATTGAATAACATGGGGGAGAGGCTACAACCCTGTCTCACTCCCTTCCCAACCACTGCTTCCCTTTCATGTCCCTTGACTCTTATAACTGCCATCTGCTTTCTGTACAAATTGTAAATAGCATTTCGCACTCCGTATTTTACCCCTGCCACCTTCAGAATTTGAAAGAGAGTATTCCAATCAACATTGTCAAAAGCTTTCTCTAAGTCTACAAGTGCTAGAAACGTAGGTTTGCCTTTCCTTAATCTTTCTTCTAAGATAAGTCGTAGGGTCAGTATTGCCTCACGTGTTCCTACATTTCTGCGGAATCCGAACTGATCTTCACCGAGGTCGGCAAGAAATTAAGCAAGAACAAGGAAAAATGTGGAGAGGCCTACTTCTGGTGTCACCATTAGTGTTCCACCCGATGGCAGATTTTCACGCGGCAGCTGGCCGTGCTCACCTGTCTTCTGCCATCCTCTTCATGTCCGCATAATTTCCGCTTGCAGTTATGTCGTCTATCATCCCGTATCTGCTCCCTCCTCTCAATCTTCCCTCCACAATTAGTCGTCCCGAAGCGTGTGTTAACAAGCACTCCTAGTCTTAACGAATGTCTCATCCAGTTCTTCTTCCCTGCCCTTATAACCTGCATCAGTCTGATGAAGAGGACGAAAAAAAATTTCACTGCTTGAAACGATACAACCAATGAAAAAGGGATCAAGAACAGATCCACAGCCTTAGATGTAAAGGGTGGACTCGCGACAACTGTGCTTCAGGAAACACATTACGTTTTGTTTGCATACATTACATCTCGAAAAATGATGAGGAATGGGCCTTTAATTAACGTTCTAGCTCCTATGTAGACCATATTATGTTAACATGTGGAAGCTCGCTAAAAACTCTGTTTACTACCATTAAAACTTTTGTGATTTATCATGTAAACGGTTGTAAATAAGACTGTAACTTTGTTTAACGCCAACAAAAAATGTTTTGAAAAGCTTATTGGTATCTTTTGTTTACGCATGATTGTGTTCTGTGGTAGGCATAAACTGTGCGCCAATAACTGTGTAACCCTGCCACATACCCGGGGCACGTTTACGCACTCTATTTGAGGCTTTGCTAAATTATTTTGCGCTTTTACATGTGATGTTCAGTTAGAAGAATATACATTAAGTCATATTTTAATAAACACGTTACGAAACTAATATTTTAGAACGCAATGAATCTAACCAAAATAATTTTAAAAATTCCGAAAGGAAATCTGCGTAAATGTGTCCCGGTCTCCCCTACATCGATCAATTTTTGAGGCTATAAGTAGTTTGCAACTTGAGCTGGTTAAATCACACTGTTGATCTAATGAAGTGCCTTGCACTTTCTTACCATTTCCCTTCACCAGTGAGCAACGGCATAATTTTTTGGGAGAAATTCGATTTAATACTGTTGCAATTATAAAAGCAAAACGAGCATAATGGAATGTAGTCGAATTAAATCGGGTGATGCTGCGGGAATTAGATTAGGAAATGAGACACTTAAACTAGTTAAGGAGTTTTGCTATTTGGGGAGGAAAATAACTTATGATGGTCGAAGTAGAGAGGATATAAAATGTAGACTGGCAATGGCAAGGAATGCGTGTCTGAAGAAGAGAAATTTGTAACATCGAGTATAGATTTAAATGTCAGTAAGTCGTTTCTGAAAGTATTTGTATGGAGTGCAGCCATGTATGGAAGTGAAACATGGACGATAAATAGTTTGGACAAGAAGAGAATAGAAGCTTTCGAAATGTGGTGCTACAGAAGAATGCTGAAGATTAGATGGGTAGATCACATAGGTAATGAGGAGGTATTGAATAGAATTGGGGAGAAGAGGAGTTTGTGGCACAACTTGATAAGAAGAAGGGACCGGTTGGTAGGACATGTTCTGAGGCATCAAGGGATCACCAATTTAGTATTAGAGGGCAGAGTGGAGGGTAAAAATCGTAGAGGGAGACCAAGAGATGAATACACTAAGTAGATTCAGAAGGATGTAGGCTGCAGTAGGTACTGGGAGATGAAGAAGCTTGCACAGGATAGAGTAGCATGGAGAGCTGCATCAAACCAGTCTCAGGACTGAAGACCACAACAACAACTGCTGCAATTAGAATATAGAAGCATTTTACAGGAATTGCATCGGCTGTGAGACCTACAGTGTCCTGAAAACATCCCTTAAAAACACTTGCTTCATTGACAATTGTTTCTCAGTATATAAAATCGTTGAAGTCCTTTGTTGTTACAAATACCTCTCTTTAATGCTGGTAGTCGGTATATAAGTACACATATATATAACAACGTGCGCGTGAATGTTCTTGCAGGTTACGGAGTGGAGTTGGAGACTGAATTAAAGCACTTTGTCTAGAGTAACTCCTCGTACTTAGCAGAAGAGCATAGGATTAATGATTCAGCTTATAGTATAGTTACTATTAACATTTCAATATTTCATGAAGTTAACTCATTTCTTTGTATTGCACTTCAAGGAAATGCACATCCTCCAATTATTTCAACATGTCGGTGAAGTCTCTCCTCGGGATACATGATGGACGATTCACGTTAAGTAAAGAAATAATATCATATTACGATTAGTTAACAAACTGCCAGAGGATATCGTATGTCTTTTCGGTAATATAGCAGAGAATAAGCGAGAATTAAAGATTTTTTTTTTTGGCAAAATGCTTCTAACTAAAGAAACTCCGCCCGAACAGGCCATGAAGGCCCAAGGGTACCGACCGACCGTCGTGTCATCCAAATTGTTTCTACTCCATCGAAGAGTGTCTTTTCAGGGATTTTTATGACTATTGCAATGCTTGTGTTGATAAGAAGAACGTAACAACACAGACACTACAATATCGTATTATTCCGCCGATAACAGGCAGCAACTTTCAGTTAAAATGTCCTCCCCTGCACGGGAATTACATAATGTGTGTTCTAGTACAGGTTGTGACGACATACGGATCTGGCCGTGAGTCGTGCAAGGAACGCCAAAGCGTTTAAGGCGACCGTCCGCACAAGGGGGAAAATTCGGGTTCGAGTTCCGATTCGACTCAAATTTTCGCTATCGTCATTCTCTTATACAGCTGACGGTTGTTCGTATTCGCAAGAGCGAAAACATTTCATGTACTTACTTTTATAATGTATTTGATATTGGTACAGTCATGTTATAATATTTCAAATGCTTAACTCATTCCACTGTGTTGTACTCAAATGTCCATAAGTCTTTGACTTCTTTCCAAATGCAGATGGCAAGTGATGTATGAGATATGATTCACGTAATGCAGTGTCAGATTGTTGACGAACTAGAATGCAGGAGGTATGAATTAAATGAAAAAATAAGTAAGAGATTCTAATTCAAAGAACAAGCTATGAATCAATCGAAAAACTTGTGACTGATGGATTGATTCATTTATTCATCGTGTTCTGTAAATTACATCTACAAGGAGATGCTTCAGGGATGTGGAACGAATCGAAAATACATTAACAGAAGTGAAGCAACTTCCACTAGGGTAATATGTACACTAAGTTAAAAAGAAACTATCACTATATGTGTTTACGCTATGTAAATGTAACACGGGAAATCAGCAGAAAAGTCGCTACTTTCGAGCAAAAAATCTACTTCGTCAGCCGCTAATCTTTTCGTACTGGTAATCTGTCATTTACATGAGTACATTAAGACTTACCAAAGAAAATAATTACCTACGTCTGTGACAGCAGCAACCTGTTTACACTACAATAAGTCTTGTCATGCAGCTCCACAAAGAGCACTGTTACTTGCCATGTAGCTAACAGAAAATTTCAGTCCTTGAATCTAGCTAACCAGACAATTTGTACAAGTAGTAACAAATGAGGTATTTTTAAAAAAAACTTTATTATGAATTGGTAGGGATACCCAGCATCTGATCAGATGGTGCCGAGTTGAAGAGCTTTGCAGCGGAGTATATACTCTGGATCCTAGACAACATCGAGTAGAAAACTGTTTTGTGTCAGCTATTGTGATTATCCACATAGCTTTGTGCAAGAGGATGTAGATCTACTTCGAATACTAGTCAAGGATGCAAACCCAACATAAAAATTAATGTTGTTATTTCAAGGCAGCTAATGAATATCGGTTATAGGAGCCGCTTATGACATTGCTATCCTGAGTCAAATTTAAGCAAAGTTACAGGATCCGTCGAACGGAATGATAGTCTAATTAGTAAGAATATGGATTAGGACTAAATCGGAAAAAGGCAGAAGTAATGAGGAGCAGCAGAAATCAGATTTCCGATAAATATAACATCAAAATTGTGTTCACGAAGTAGACGAAGTGAAGGAATTCTGCTACCTAGGAAGGAAAATAACACGTAACAGACGAAGCAACGACGACATGAAAAGCAGTCAAGCACAGGCAAAGAGGGCTTTCCTGGCTGAACGAAGACTACTAGTATCAAAAACATGAGGAAGAATTTTCTTTGAATGCACATCTGGATCACAGCCCTGTATGGCAATGAATCAAGGACTGTGGGAACATCGAAAAAGAAAGGAACCGAAGCTTTTGAAATGTGATGCTTAGAACGATTCTGAAAATTAGAGGGACTGATAAGATAAGGAATGAGCACGTTCTCTGTAGAATCGGTGAAGAGGGAACGTATCAAGAGTGGAAAGTGGAAAGGTACCAAGCGCCAAATCTCACATTTATTAGGAAAGTGAAAAAAAAGGTCTCTACCTTTGTAGATAACTAATTCGTATCCAGAAAATTGATAAGGCTTCCTGATACCACAGAATTATTCTGATCGCCACCTCACCACAAAAAAATAATGAGACAAATTAGAAAAAAAAACTTTATTGAAAACGTTCTAAGGGCCATAGCAGGAAACTGACTGGTCCTAGGTGCCAATAACAAAGTTTTTACAAGTTGGTTCTTGCAAAGAAGAAAACACGGACCACCCACTGGAGCAATTCCATTTATTTACATAAAACAGCACCATTACCGGGTTTCGAAGCGACAACTTAAACTTAAGACGGCTGTTGCTATTGCTGTTACTGTTGATGTTGTTACTGTAGTCGTTGGCTGTTTTTTCGACAGCTAATATAAGAAACTATATCGTAATGTAATCGCGAACAACCGTTTGAAAATGGACGTGTCGGTTCGAAACCTTTAACGGCGCTTTTTGTGTAAATAAGTAACATTATTAACAGTGAGTGGTCGTTGTTTTCTTCTTCGCAACAGTCAACCTGTATTTTGTACACAGCCACGGTCACGAAAAAGTGTTTCGACAAAGTAGCAGAAGAGAATTTTCGTTCCAAGTGCCATTAAAAATAAGGTAGTAAGTTGTATTTATTGTAATACAGGCACAGAAATACAGCATTAAGTTTTCAGTCTGTAGGACTGTAGCCACGGAAACCCACTTGACGCAGCTTTTAAATTTTTGAACTCGAGAGAGAAGCGCGACTTGGTACAAAGGCTATGGGCCACCTACTGACGCATGGATCAAGTCCAGGGACGTGAACACAATACCGAGAACAAAAGACACTTACAACGTTTCCTATATGCACTCTTCATGTGAACAACGCAGACAAGAAAATGGGAGAGGCTGATAGGACAAGTTTTAAGACGTCAAGGAATAACAGTCAGTGTACTCGAGAGAGCTGCAGGGAGGTAAAAACTGCAGGGGAAGACAGAGACTGGAATCTGTAAATAACTGAACACGTAGAGTGCAAATGATAGTGTGAGATGAAAAGGTTGGCACAGGAGAGGAATTCGTAGAGGGCTGCTCCAAACAGTCAAAAGACTGAATAAAAAATTATGATTGTGCAAGTCCCAGCAGAGCTGAAACTATTTCCTTATTAATCGGGAATAAAACCATTACCGGAACATCTACATCTACATGCTTACTCTGCAATTCACAGCTAACTGCCTGCAGAGGTTTCATCGAACCACCTTCGAGCTGTTTCTATACCGTCCCACTATCAAAAAGGACGCGGGAAAATGACTCACTTAACTCTTTCCCTGCGAATTCTGATTTCACTTATTTTATTATGATGATCATTTCTAGCTATGTAAGTGGGCCCCAACAAAATATTCTCGTACTGTGAGAAGAAAGTTGGTGATTGGAATTTCATGAGAACATCGTGTTGCAACGAAAAACGCCTTTGTTTCAGTGACTCCTACCCCAATTCGCGTAGCATATTCTTGGCAAAGAAACCATGTTTCGCGATAAAACAAAACGACTGCCTTTCTTTGAACTTTTTTGATGTTCCCCGTTAATCCTATCTGATGCGCATCCTACACGGCGCAGCAGTACTCCAGAAGAAGACGGACAAAACGTAGTGTAAGCAGTCTTTTTAGTAGACCTGTTGCATTTTCTAGTAAGTTGTACTCTTTGGTTTGCTTTGTCTGCAACATAATCTATGTAATAGTTGCAATTCGTAATTGTGGTCCCTGAGAATTTAGTTGAATTTACAACTTTTAGAGTTGTGGGATTTACCAGGTAACCGAAATTTAGCGGTTTCCTTTTAGTATCATGTGGATGACTTCACTCTTTTCATTATTTAGATTCAACACACACTTTCCGCATCATACAGATATCTTGTCTAAATCATTTTGCAATTGGTTTTGATCCTCTGTTGTCTTTATAAAACGGTAAATGGCAGCACCATCTGCAAATAATCTATGAGGGCTGCACAGATTGTCTCGTAAATCGTTCACGTAGATCAGGAACACAAATGGGACTACAGAACTTCCTTGGGGAACGCCAGATACTACATGTGTTTCACTCGAAGGCTTTCCGTCAGTTATTACGACCTGTTATCTTTCTGACATAAAATCACGAATCCAGTCACACAATTGAGAAGAAACTTTGTAGACACGCAGTTTGATTAGAAGTCGCTTTCGAGAAACGGTGTCAAAATTCTTAGTTTCCAATGGTTCAAATGGCTCTGAGCACTATGGGACTTAACTTCTCAGGTAATCAGTCCCCTAGAACTTACAACTACTTAAACCTAACTAACCTGAGGACATCACACACATCCACGCCCAAGGCAGGATTCGAACCTGCGACCGTAGCGGTCGCGTGGTTCCAGACTGTACCGCCTAGAACCGCTCGGCCACTCCAGCCGGCAAAAGTCTTAGGTTGTTGTTGTTGTTGTTGTGGTCTTCAGTCCTAAGACTGGTTTGATGCAGCTCTCCATGCTACTCTATCCTGTGCAAGCTTCTTCATCTCCCAGTACCTACTGCAGCCTACATCCTTCTGAATCTGCTTAGTGTATTCATCTCTTGGTCTCCCTCTACGATTTTTACCCTCCACGTTGCCCTCCAATGCTAAATTTGTGATCCCTTGATGCCTCAGAACATGTCCTACCAACCGGTCCCTTCTTCTTGTCAAGTTGTGCCACAAACTCGTCTTCTTCCCAATTCTATTCAAGACCTCCTCATTAGTTATGTGATCTACCCATCTAATCTTCAGCATTCTTCTGTAGCACCACATTTCGAAAGCTTCTATTCTCTTCTTGTCTAAACTATTTATCGTACACGTTTCACTTCCATACATGGCTGCACTCCATACAAATACTTTCAGAAACGACTTCCTGACATTTAAACCTATGCTCGATGTTAACTAATTTCTCTTCTTCAGAAACGCTTTCCTTGCCATTGCTAGTCTACATTTTATATCCTCTCTACTTCGACCATCATCAGTTTTTTGCTCCCCAAACAGCAAAATTCATTTACTACTTTAAGTGACTTATTTCCTAATCTAATTCCCTCAGCATCACCGGATTTAATTCGACTACATTCCATTATCCTCGTTTTGCTTTTGTTGATGTTCATCTTATATCCTCCTTTCAAGACACTGTCGATTCCATTAAACTGTTCTTCCAGGTCCTTTGCTGCCTCTAACAGAATTGCAATGTCATCGGTGAACCTCAAAGTTTTTATTTCTTCTCCATGGATTTTAATACCTACTCCGAATTTTTCTTTTTTGTCCCTTTACTGCTTGCTCAATATACAGATTGAATAACATGGGGGAGAGGCTACAACCCTGTCTCACTCCCTTCCCAACCACTGCTTCCCTTTCATGCCCCTCGACTCTTATAACTGCCATCTGGTTTCTGTACAAATTGTAAATAGCCTTTCGCTCCCTGTGTTTTACTCCTGCCAACTTCGGAATTTGAAAGAGAGTATTCCAGTCGACATTGTCAAAAGCTTTCTCTAAGTCTACAAATGCTAGAAACGTAGGTTTGCTTTTCCTTACTCTATCATCTAAGATAAGTCGTAGGGTCAGTATTGCCTAACGTGTTCCAATATCTCTACGGAATCAAAATTGATCTTCCCCGATGTCGGCTTCTACCAGTTTTTCCAAATCGACGTTAGCGATATGGGTCTGTAATTCAGCGGAATTCTCATATTTTCTTTCTTGGGTATTAATGTGACTCGCGCAACTTTCCAGCCTTTAGGTACGGATCTTTCGACGAGCGAACGATTGAGTATGATTGTTAAGTAAGGAGCGTTAAGGACATAATGTACTGGGGAGAGAGTGTTAGCATTCCCACATTGTTAAAAGAGGCCGCGGAAAATGTGTATTTGCGTCGCACTGCATTGCAAAAAAACGATCTCGAAGGGTGTAACGAAGCGTCCCGGTGCGACTCGCGTGATCTCTGCTGGCACGGATGTTCGGCGTGTTGGCGCAGTGTTTGCGGGTGGAGCATGCACGGGACGCGCGTGTTGTGGTTGGTCAGCAGGCGGCCCGCTATAAGAGGGACGGCGTTGGCTGGACTGGCACCTCAGGTCGCCCCCAGCAGTCCCGGCACCACCCACACCATGAGGACAGCTGCACTCGTCGCCGCCGTCGCCGTCGCCGTGCTCGCCGCACAGGTAAGCCGCCGCCGCCAACACTCCTCCCTAAAGTGTCAAACTATACTTCCCAGCGAGAGCCACCAGCTGTCTATCTGTAGCCGTGTTCCAATGGTGGTGGGTTTGGGTGGGTGGGAAAATACGTGTGGACACCTGTTGTTGCACGGGCTGGAAGCTGTAGACATCACTCAAGCCGAGAGCTCGTTCCATTGCAGACGGCTCACAACGACGGAAAGCTTGCAGGCGCGCTCGAGATACAAGTGTTCTGAAGCCTTGACTCACCCACGTGCAGGGGCTAAGAGGGTGTTCAGTTCTGAACGTACATTAATGCACTGTGCGTCACAGTGAAGAGCGTGCCAGGTTGTACTTTTCATTCAAACGAGTTATTAAACCTTCTTCCCGCTCTATTCACGGATGGCGCGTGGGAAGAATGGATACTTGCGCGTCTCTGTGCGAACTATTACTTGCCTGACTTTATCGGCACGATTTTTAGCAGATAGAAATGCAGTGGCTGCCAGAATATTTTCGTAGTTTCTGGCCTAGGCTTCTCCTAAGCAGCTTCTCGCGTCTTACTTTGAACGTCTACCAGGTAAAAACATTCAATATTGCTGTTGCACTCTATCACCGATCGAAAAATCCTCTCATAATGAGATTTTCACTCTGCAGCGGAGTGTGCGCTGATATGAAATTTCCTGGCAGATTAAAACTGTGTGTCGGACCGAGACTCGAACTCGGCACCTTTGCCAAGTTTCCTATCAGCGCACACTCCACTGCAGAGTGAAAATCTCTTTCTGGAAACATCCCCCAGGCTGTGGCTGAGCCATGTCTCCGCAATATCCTTTCTTTCAGAAGTGCTAGTTCTGCAAGGTTCTCAGAAGAGCTTCTGTAAAGTTTGGAAGGTAGGAGACGAGGTACGGGCAGAAGTAAAGCTGTGAGGACGGGGCGTGAGTCGTGCTTGGGTAGCTCAGTTGGTAGAGCACTTGCTCGCGGAAGGCAAAGGTTCCGAGTTCGAGTCTCGGTTCGGCACACAGTTTTAATCTGCCAATAACTTTCAATCCTCTCATTATTTACACCTCCCTGTTGTACTTCCGGGAAGCGAACAGGCGAAGTAAAAGGCACAGAAAAATTTAAATTGAAATGTACGAATTAAATGGCTGCAGCTAAAGAAATCTGGTGTCTCGGCAGCTTTGTGTGAGACAGAGGTACCACCTACATAATTTATGTGAGACGGTCCAAACTATTTGGAACCTAAACTAGAATAAGGATCGCGTCACATTCCAGGCTGCGAGAGTAAATATGACAAACTCAGAAAGACCTCACGAATTAGGACGAAGATGGCAGTAATTGTGACTGGGGAGGTTTCTGCCTGCAGTGATTTTCGCTAAGATCACTAACATATTTTGCTACTACGCACTTGTTCAATACATAGAGGGCCAAAGAAACAAAATGAAACACGTAAAGGAGCTTTTGACCAGCTCCATTCCAAATCCAGAGGTGCAATACAAAAGTTGCAATGGGCAGAATGGGTGGAAGATAAGTAATGTAATCGTGATTTTGGAACATGAATAGTTGTTGGTCTATGAAGCATTGCGACTAGGTAACGGAGGCAAGGTACTAATGCCTCGTAAACGTGGAGAGTAATTGAAAATTGGCTGACTTGGCAAAGAAGGTGTTTCTGAATCAGTTGTGATCTTCTTGAATGAACGACTTTCGTTTTCACTTGTGTTTTTTTAGAACCAGCCAAGACGGCCGACGGAGGATTTGAAACTCCTCTTTTTCCGAATACGAATTCTGCGTCTTAAAACACTGTTCCATACCGTTTCCTCAGTAACATACAGAGGTCCACTGTAGAACGCCTAATAGCCACTGCGAGCCTAGTTAATCCAAGTAGCACATGGCAGATTCGATCCTCAAAATTTGGCTCACAGGAAGGTGACGTATTCTTCTGCTTTTGTGTGTTGTGCCAAAGACAGACTCTAACGGAAGCGGTGATTCTAACTAGATATCGCACTACAAAAAATGTGATGAAGATTTAATCATCAACGTTCCATGCCTGTTTAAGGCCGAGATAAAATTGGGATCGCGTTCCAGAGTGGAGAATAGCATACTTCCAGGTTGATACTTCACTACTGATACTTGTTAGTACGGGAGACAGGTGGCGCTCTGTTGTGAGATACAGTATCTCGCGCTACAGTAGGACTAAAGTGCCAAACAAGACAGCACGGAACTGCGCCGTATCAGTCCAGTAAGTAGTCATAACAGGAATACGCCATGCTTGTCGAAAAAATAATAAACCGTTTACCTCCCAAATAACAATCCAGAATTATATGCGCTGAACTATCTTAATCCAGGACAGGGAATTTAATAACAACTTGCTTGAAAACTGTCTTTACCAAATACGAGGCAGCATCTGGACGCATTGTGCATTTTCTATAACACTACGTGTAAAATATTTAGGATTAAAACATTGATTCGCTGCTACTCAGGTCATCGATAAATTTATTCTATGAATCTGAAAGGTACTGTCAAATCTAATTACGAGTTAGCCATTGCTTCCAATAGACTTCGTCAGGATAGCGAGTAATCCAAAACTGAAAGAGGACTCAGGAACGAAGATATGACCAGTACTCTTCTCAGTACTCCTAAAGGAATTTTTCAGACCCTTAAATTAAAAAAAAAAAAAAAAAAAGCAACGAAGAAGGAATACATGCTAATGGAACACAGCTGTACAATGAATACGTCGAAGAGAAAATTGTACAGGAGAGCAAAATAAATAAACGGAAGAGTGTGTGGCCCGGAGTTCTTTTAGTAAGCTGAAAAGATGTGTCTGAAAAGAAAAGCTTATAATGAGGAATTATTACTTGGTTGTACTTATGGCAATGAGTCTTGGGGTTTAAATGGGAAAACCATTAAAAACCGAGGGCGCGATTAGCGGAGTGGTGCGTATTGGGGAATCCTAGGAGAGAGAGGAAAACTAACAAACGTATCCGGAAAACAGAGTCACATGGATGACTGTAGTAGCACAATGTAGTATACGGAAAAGTCTAGAGAAGCCCTTTATTCAGCAGTGCATGTCAAATGGCTGACATTGGAGATGACATAGTCCAGCTGTAGTTCAAAGAATTCTTCAAAGCATTTTATGGTACTTTCGAAGATTTTACATTCATAACAGATATCGACAGCGTAACAGTGTACAAGCACTTCATACCTGAGCAATGATCACCTACTTCATTGTGCAGTATAACGCTAACAACCGTTAGGGGAAATGTTTCCAATCGCTTGCTGCCATGTATCATCCCTGCAAGGCAGTTCAAAAAAATGTTCACACGTATGTAAATTCCTAAGGGACCAAACTGTTGAGGTCATCGGTTCGTAGACTTACACACTACTTAAACTAACTTATGCTAAGAACAACACATCCACCCACTCACCCACCCACCCACCCACCCACACACACACACACACACACACACACACACACACACACACACACACACACACACACACACACATGCCCCAGGGAGGACTCGAACCTCCTGCGGGAGGGGCCGCGCAATCCGGCGGTTCAATAATGTCGACTAGCGTAATAGATTCGTGCCAGTAGCCTGAGTAATGCGTAATATTGACATATCGTATACTCCAAAAGTAGATGGGGGCAACCTATATAAAAAAAATAGAAACAAAGAAGAGCACAATTATACTTATATAGTCAATGGTAAGCATCTGGTAATTTATTCTACGCTGTCACCAAAGAAAACTCTGGCGAATACAGGATAAAAGTTTTTAATTGCCAATTGGACTCTATCTGCATCGTATATTTAGAGCTAATAAGGAAAATACATCTGCTACATGACTTACAAATTTTTAAATCCTCCAGATTTAACAAGGATCAATAAACCTCTGTATGCGGCGTTTAACGCCCCGACCATTACGCTTACGGAGAATTATGGTTTACATTAAGAGTCGCTGAGTGTTTTGGTGGCGATGCTAAATTCTCTGTTGCCTTCTGTGTTTTGCAGGCTGCGGCTTTCCCGAAGAAGCCGAGCTGCGCATGCGCGCTTCGTGGCGGCGACGACTCCTGTGGCTGCAACAGACTGCTGGTAAGTCTCACCGTACGATACCGTACCGTACCACACCGTAACTTCCAGACACCGCTCTGTCCCAGCCAGTTTCCTGTCCACACATTTACCTGATGCATATGTAGCGTGCGTTGTAAGCAGCTGTCTCCTACTATCTTTTACACAGCTGTCCCAGACTATCCAATCTTCACCATCTTTTTCGTAACCATCTTACATCCCATCCCTCGTTCAACGTAAACACACTCGTATCAAAATATTACATTTTTCAATTATTCCCCCAAACTGATTTAAATGACACCTTCTCCGGCCCTATAAAGTCTGATTGCTCACATTGAACATGTTTCAAATAATGTCCATTTTGAACAGTCATCGTGACTGCATACAGCGAATATGTGCGTTCAACAATGTCATACCAAGGAGAGGCTCCATATTCGACAATGTAGAGAAAGGGGCAGCAGCCAAGATAATACAGACATAAAACATCACATTACTTCCTCACAGTCGCTTATTTTATTTATCTTCACTTTTGTTTACAGGTTTCGTTAAATTTTTCCCATTTGTTTTGCAAAGTAACCCACAGCCGCCAGTTTTTTGCAGTGAGCTACAGCAGTTGAACTACAGACCACACTACTCGAAATACTTGAAGCGTTTCTCGTACACCTTTAATGCTATTAATCTGTCAGTCCTCATTGCTGCTTATATCACAGTAATGATTTTAATATTATGACCATAACGGCAATATCTGTTTTGCCAGACGCTGTGGAACAAATCTCTCTCTGTCTCTCTCTCTCTCTCCCTCTCTCCCTCTCTGTGTACTGTCTACGCAACACACGCAAGAAGAAGAGATGGTTCGTCATTGAAAGCTGTTCCATAAACAGGCGAAATGACAAAATCCTGCAGACATAAGTCGAATGAGATTAATTCAAAGGAGCGTGGGTGACTACGGGACTGGGCAATCTGTTCCTAGAACTTCGTCATCCATGAAGCTTGTCCCTCGACGGACTACTGCCGGCGTGTCATCAAAGCAGTGAGGCAATATGTTGCGCACCAAGCGTTCCGAAACACATCGCTGAGACCATCACCACCAGCATCGTCACCACCACCAGTTGTCTGCTCTGTGAACAGGTCCTGCTTTCTCCACCTTTCGCGGATGATCACTTCTTTTTCACGCTGCTGTATTTACATCTAGTAAGAAGACTTTTCAGGATCTGAGACGCATCTTTGCTTTCTGTTTCCCACAACATAAGTTTTTCAGAAGACTCCAGTTTCTTTGCGTCACGTGTGCTCAGGGCTAAGTCCGTCACCGACACCAGGACGCTCCAGAGAACGCACATCATCGTCCTTTGCATGAATCCCACATCCTTACCGCTACAGAAAATTCATCTCTCACGCCGATTTTGCTGTAGCTATTCTCGATTTAACGCCTGTGTTGCACGTTCAGTTGCTTTCTACACTATTTACGCGATACTTAAAATATTGCACATAAACTAAATTCTCTCACTTCGTTATTATTTTTATCTTTTCAACTTCTTCTGATGCCATTATTTTCGTCTTCTTTATGTTTATTTTGATTCCAATAATTTTTCCAGAAGTTTAAATCTCTCTACAATTTATTAAAGCTCTATCCGTCTCTGTCGAGAAGGGCCGTAACCATATCGTTTGCGAATCTCAATCATCATATCCCGAGATCAGCAAATTTTACACCACTCAATCGTAACTTCTAAATATACAGGATATTAAGAGCATAAGTGTAGATATTGTTATCATTGGTACCTTATTTTTTCTGAGTTTAACAGTCTTCCCGCAAACACGCCACATAATCGACTGCCTGATATTAAGAGCATAAGTGTAGATATTGTTATCATTGGTACCTTATTTTCTCTGAGTTTAACAGTCTTCCCGCAAACACGCCACATAATCGACTGCCTGATTTTTCTACACGGTCATAACTGCACCACTAAGTCAGCGGATGTCAGTATAGAGTAACCGTTTTGCACCCTCGTGACCACACCTCAACACCTGACCCGCTGCACAGCGGAAAATAAACATTGTCGCTTGCTCTTGCGACATGTATGTTGTGGGACTAACCAACCTGAAACATACTGCTCCTAATAGCTAAAACTATTAGTCTACAAATGATGTAAATACTGATGTAATGTTATTCAGTACACTTTCCTCAGTCAACAATAAAAAGATCTGCATTTATACAGCGAACACCCTGTATCTTGAAGAGTGTGGATGGCGCACAACACGTTTTCCTAACTCTATCCAGTTCGTATTCTCTCCTTCTACCCTTATCGAAGCCTTTCTGTTCAAATAAAGTGACTTAATAAGGCGTCTGTTTTTCGAGTAAAGTCGCTTTTCCTCCAATATTTTGGCAAGCTTTTCCCAGTACACATTACCAAAAGCTGTTCCTAAGCCTTCGAAGTACATACATAAGTTCTTGCTCTTCTCGATATATACCGCTCCTCCAGTTATACTTTCACGCATTAAATAAGAGAACATGACGATAACGGGAAAACTCATTCTTTTCATACCAATGTTGCCACGATTTGTCGTCTTAATTTTACACAAGAAACTCTATCTCTAAGGGTTTTCCACTATCGTCGATACGCGCCGTATGCGAAACCGATAATTCAGATGGTGTCTGAAGAAAGTCACACGCAGCAACACTTTCTTTGTCGTGTACTGCTGTGGACACAGGTCCTCGCACTCGTCACAGTCGCTGGACGGCGCTGTAGTGAGAGGCGGCAGGTAAGGCGCGCTGGTGTCTGACACGCCGTCCTCTGTCGCAGGTGCGCCCGCCGCGGCCGCTGAAGATCCAGCCGCAGGGGCCGCGAGTCGTCTGCCACCAGTTTCCCGGAGTCGACCCGCTGCACCCCATCGGCGACGTCTGCTCCTGCGGCCACAAGTTTGTAAGTACGGCCGGCGCTCTCCTCAGATCTGCCCGCCTGTCTCGCACTTGGTCGTCGCGGCGCACAAATCTCGACCACTTCTGGGCATCACTCAACACCATCAGTAGCCACATTTGTCCAAGTCAGTGTGACCCCTTACATGCTACCCCTCTCTTAGTTTTTTCGTTGACGTTGAAATCGACAATTTATCATTCACAGAAAACATATTTAATATTGATCGCAGTCACCTATACGTTAGTCTTTTTCAGAAAGTATTAGTCTTGGGCAGCATCTAGAGAACAGATCAACCACATCATGCAATGTCATACCGCCCGCAGTGTGCTGCCTAAGACTAAATTTTTCCTGAGATGGACAATGTCTAGCTGAAACCAATCACGATTACCAGCACGTTCTACAGCTACACCTACTAAACTACTCTGCAATTCACAATTAAGTGCCAGGCAGAGGGTTCGTCGAACCACCATCAAGCTATTTCTCTACCGTTCCGCTCTCGTTCTGTGATTGTCCCCAGACGAAACAAAGCTCATTATATAATAGGCTCTATATGTCAGTCACTTTTCTCCATTAATCGTTTTTTCAGATCCTGAAATCACTTGTTGAAATACCCCCAAAGCATCCCATTTCGTGGGGGTGTAGTAAGTAAATATAAAGTCGAGAAATTTGGTCACCACCCACAATTATAAGAAAAAAAATAAAAATACTGCAAGACTCCCCGACTTACCACTTGGAGCACATCGGGACGTTTATGAGAATTTAGAGCGTCTATTTGTGTGAACGAAACACAGTGTATGTTCTTTTTTAAGTGCTAATCACTTTCAATTTCATCTGCGTATAAATGCTGAGTCACAAGTAAAAGAGTAACAAAATCCCATTTTTTCACTATTCAACCAATTATTAGAATATGTTGAGTCGGTAAATCCACTATGGATAGGGGAATCGGCATAACCACCAAAATGTTTTCCTACTAATGGTCTTAGCTGCTGAGATTTCGCAGTCCCATCTTCATCCCTGATAATCGACTCACACAACCTACCATTGCCGGACCAACCGTGTCATTTGAGTGCAGGTTCTAAGAACTGCCAAAGTGAGGGGATAGGGGAGAGGGGAGGGATAAGTTGTGTTAGATGTTACAAAACTGACGGAAGCCAACATACACCATGTAAAAGAACTTCTTACGTAGAATGACAGCGACGAAGGCAGCAGAAAATGGTAACACGTCACGAAGTGCAAACCCTAGTCGAGTTCAATGTATTCGCTCTCATTTCTCTTTATTCTCTGTCGGTTCCATTAAGTTGTAAGACGATTAATTTCTTCTTTCGTGTACCACACTCTCGATAAATTCGATGAAAAGTAGATGAATTTCTACTTACGCTCTTCAGTTGGAATACATGTTTTATTTAGCATTAAGGATCTATTCCGACCCTAGAGAATTGACAACAGCACATTGCCATGTTTGAGACTGCAGTGGATTTTGACAAGTACATGCTATAAAGATGTGCCCCGATCCATTTGGTATTAGACAGCGACCGAGAGCAGAAACGGTTCAGTTATTGTGTTAGAACTTGGATTTCGTTGAATGTTGACAGTCATGTAATTTTTGCTGAAGTATTTTAGTGGTAAGGCGGAAGAATAAATATTGATACTAAAAGTTACAGTAGGTTTCTGTTACCTATCTGATAAAAAACAATACGGTAGAATCTCAGTATACCACTCAGACATAGATTGCAGATAATCGACATAAATGTAGACCACCTTTCAGTTGCAAATTTTCAGCCACGCCCGAAGCTTGCTCGTAGTTTTTTGTGTTGTGTAATGTCTCTGCATGAATTTTACTTACAAACGAATAGTGACTTACTTCTGAAAGGCAGCCCGATCGTAACCAGAGTTACTAGTCAGCATTATCTGATATTAACAAACTGGAGTAGCACAGCCTTTAGATGTTCCTTACGACTTTATAAACGGCGCCATTTCTGCCCTTTCCATTGCCATCTGCTGCACATAGTCGCAGAAATGTATAGAATCCTCCCTGGTAACCTCAAAATATAGATCTCCCAGACGGTCCATGATCATAATAAATACTTATGTCCGCTGGTTAATAGCAGGATAATATTACAACATGTTGGCATCTTAAATACAATTTTTAGGCTGTCCCTTGTAAAATAGTTTTTGTATATCACTAAGCCAAACTTGAATCTCCTGTATCTTCGTTCTGTTTTTTTGTATTCTCTTCTTTAAAATGGCCTGTAATGTTGAAATTGGCCAGTCGTGCGAGCTTCAGTAAAGTGAGCACTTGTTAGCAACAGCCGAGGTGGGAAATTTGTAATGCCTTTCAACATTTGTGAGAGTATTCGCCTATCATGGGACGTGCAGTTTATACGTCTAAGGCAAAAAATAATAACCAAAACGATATCTTCCTGTGTCCTCCTCTCTGTGAGCACACTGAGCGAGTAGGAACTGAAATTTGTAGGAAAAGTAGCAGAAAACAGTAAAGAAAATTTCCACAGGATATGCAAACTACAAAAACAGATTTAACGTTTACTGCAGGGACCACACGTTTGTTTGCAGAGTATTATATAAATTATTTTAACTATCAGAGACAAAATGATTGTATTTGAAGTTGTGACAGTCAGACTTACACGTTGTTCTCATGCCGGAATAGGAACACCAGTGGAGGCCTAAGTGTAAACGCCTAAAATGGGTGTCTAGCTCACCCTCTCTCAAGAAACGGTGCCCAAAGAAGAAGAAATTGCGGTCGAAACATCAGAAGGTGTACTGGTGTGCAGAGCCCGAGGCAGAACCGGAACCGCACTATTACCCCTGGCACTTCAAGAAACACTTCCCGAGTTGCCACGTTCATAACGAGGACATGTGTCATTTTGTAAAAGATTATCATTATTACTGAGCGCTTCAATAAAAG
Organism: Schistocerca serialis cubense; assembly: GCF_023864345.2. Lineage (NCBI taxonomy): Eukaryota > Metazoa > Arthropoda > Insecta > Orthoptera > Acrididae > Schistocerca > Schistocerca serialis. The sequence continues at coordinate 45,678,012 of NC_064646.1, read as the reverse complement.
CTTGAGGTCTTCTTACAAACGCGTTCATTGCTTTTCTTAGAACACAGTCCGGATTTCCTTACTTTCGTCGTATCAGATCGGTTCAGTTTCCTACGATTTCCCATTTCCTTTGTAGACTACAAATAAATACGACTTTTACGGCGCATGTGAGTGTTATCAAGGGGCTACTGAAACACTGCAAGACTGAATGAACACAAAGAAATACTGCACTATTCTTCGATTACATAGGCTATTGCAAATTAGTGGATTTTATAACAACACACTTGAACTTTGTGTAAAGACACTGAAGTTACGGTCCTGAAGAGCGTCATAAACTTTTCTGAATTCCGTTGGATGTGTAGGTGGCTTGGAGATTAACTTGCATGGTGATAATGTCCAGGAGTAGTTCGAGATCTGATACACGGAAGGGCATCCCATTCTGAGTGAAAGGTCAAACCAAAGGATAGCACATGAGATTTACTTATGTATTGTCGTGTTTCTTTTGAGGCATCATCCGCTATATATACGAATGAAAATTACGTTGTGGTAGTTACATAGCTAAAGATGTTTGAGGTGAAAAATCAATGGACAGTTGAATTTACATATTAAAACAGAAAACATTAAATCAGAAAAAATTTAAGTAGAAAATAACGAAGAATGAAGGAAAATATAGAAGATGATAAAGTCTCCTACAAATTTCCCTTTAGCTAGAGTGGTAACCCCAGAATAAACACTGTTGCTTCTTCTTTCAAACGGCAGACTATACCACTCAGTATTAGTTTGCGCTTTTCTACTCTTAGTCGAGGATTTTTCCATGTCAACATGGATACTATATGCCAACTCATATATTCCATTATTATTTATTTTGCATATTTTCTAATTACCTTTTGTGTACCGGCAGTGCAGCACTTATTAGTACTTAATTTCTGGTGTGCTGTCTCGTATGGGAGTGAAACGTGGGTGATAAACAGAACAGGCAAGAGGAGAATAGAAGCCCTTGAAATGTCATGGTATGGAATAATGGTGAAGATTAGATGGGTAGATAGAAGAACTAATGAACATGTACTGAATCAAGTATGGGTGAAAATAGTCTCATGGCACAAATTGGCTAAAAGAAGGGATATGTCGATAGAACGTATTTCATAAATCGAGGGAGGTAGTTACATGTGTAAGGGTGGGGGAAGGGGATAACAATTGCAGAAGGAAACCATTGATCGAATATATCGAACATTTTCAAATGTTTGTAGGCTGCAATAGTTAGGTGGAGATGAAGAGACTTATGGAGAATAGACCGGCATGGAGAGCTGCAGCGAAGCAACCAAATCTTCTGATTGGAGCCTACAACATAGATATCGACGTCCACATGTTGTTCTGAATGACTTACCAGTAGTGGAAACTTGGTGTCCCTCTTTTACCATACTTACAAACGAGAGCATTGACTAAGAAGAAATATCGTCCTCGCTGGTTCCAGGATGTATCGAATATGCCACGTTCATCGTAGCCTGCGAAATGGCTCCCGCAAGACAGTGTCACCATAACCTGCTAGGAACGTCCCAGGGGGTTCACCACTAAGCGCGAGTACATAATATTCGCGAATTTTTCTAAGTATTTTGTTCGCGGTCATGTTTAACTATTTCGACAGACAGAGGTGGTTTGTCATACCGTGCAGGGTGATATTACTACACATGAAAGATTCTGCCTCGAGCGGGTAAGAAGGACATTACTCATTTCATGGTTCAAATGTTCACAAGCCGTTCTTGTTAACAACTTCAGGGGCTATTCGTAGGACTGTGTCAGCTATACAGTCGTTCGTGTTGGATGTGGCATAGGTTTGGTACATGTTTGTAGCATTAAAGGCGAGAATGAGTAAGACCGTCTGCAGTTATGGTTTGCCCCTTATTAAACGTTCCACAGGTCACGAGGACCAGGGCTTTGGATGGGCGGTCACAACTGGCAGTGCCGTTGGAGTAATCACCTTGTGGACAAACCGTTTATCAGTTTCCCATTTGGTCGAGGATTCCATATTTCTCCACAATATTTCGTTGAATGATGTAATTGTCTTTGTCAGGTGGTGCGAGTGACGGTGCAATTGTACCATCCAAGTGATATTTCAGACATCGATTTCTTCTTAACATCAATAGCGACATCGCGACCTGGCGATGAGGTTGGAAGATGAAATATTGTGCACAACAGTGGTGTCGTCATTTCTTATTGGTCAGTAGTAGATACAGTGGTTGGATAAAAATACGGACACACCATGAGAAACGCATGCTTGAACATAAATGCAGATGCTAGCCGAGCCTGGGTGCTGCCCCGTTACGTTTGACCGCGAATGGAACCTGAGCGATGTCCTCAATGTGTTGCAAATACCAGTCACGGTGAGGACAGTGTTTTGTGTGCTTGTGAGTGCGTTATGTCGGACCTAAGGGAATTCGAACGTGGGCAGATTGTTGGGTGCTTCCGGAAACGAGGTACCCGAAGTTTTTGGTGTTTCATGGCGCACCATGCGGAAGATTTATATCGCCTAGAGGGAAAATGGAAAATACATTGATTGCCTGATAACTCACAGCGTGGTCAAATGTGTGTGTGTGGAGTGATCGTGACAGACGGTCATTGAAGAAGACTGTGACAGAAAATGTGGGAACGATAGCTGCAAAAGTCAGTGCAGAAGTGAAAGAGCACTCGGGGACCACGTCAGCACCGAAACAACGCGAAGGGAGCTCTGGAAGCTGGGGACTCCAGAGCGAGCTGGAATTCCAAAGCTACTCACCAGTGACGAAAGTGCCTGTGACAGGAAAACGTGGCGGTGAAGCCATCGAACCTGGACTGTGGAGCAATGGGAGAATACCGTTTGGTCGGGTGGGTCTTGTTTCCCACTGTTCCCAACTTCTAGCAGAGTTTTCGTGCCAAGATTGAAACATTGGGGAGTGGGAGGGGAGGGGGGGGGGGGGGGGTGATTTGGGCAGCTGTATCGTGACGTGGGCTCCACGGTTACTCTGGAAGGCAGCATTACTGTCGAGCATTATCTGAGCATTTTGGCTGGTGAAGTCGGTGCCCTGCAACAAGGCTTGATCCCCAATGGTAGCGCTGAGTTCCAAGACGGCGGGGTCGCTGTTTCCCTGAATCGTCGCATCTCCCCCAGCGACCACAGCCTTTGTGGTCTAATTTGGAGAGCTTGCCACTAGTTTGCAGGAGGACAGATGGAACAATGCAGGGCACGCGTTTATCCATTCTGAGACGACTGGAAGCGGATTTGAATGCTAACTCGTTTCCTACGGTGATGTGCTGTGCTTTTGGTGTTCCCGTACTCTTGTACGCGCATGCCTCGCACCGCCCACTACGTGCTGAGACGGCCGACTGCCCCCGCAGGTGACGCCCGCCGACCAGCAGCGGCCGTACTGCCCGCACTGCAGCCGCCACCGCCAGCCGCACCGCCTGGGCCTGCCCTCTGGAGAGGCGGCGCTGGAGCGCGAGGACGCGGAGCGCGGCGCCGTCTACCTGCCGGCCGAGGAGCCGTGCGTGCACTACCGCGACGCCGACGCCGCGCCGCCGCCGCCCGTCGACCCGGTCAGCCTGTCTCTGGCGTTCGGGCTGGCGCAGCGCCGCGGCGTCGCCGTCCGCGAGGAGTCGCTCGCCTTCGGGCCCCGGCAGCTGCCGCGCGACGGCCAGGTGCGCCGCACCACGCCCGACGTGCCCGAGGAGGGCCTGCAGGCGTTCGACAAGCAGGTCGTCGAGCTCAGGGTGAGTGGCTCCCACTGTTCTAACACCTCTGGTCTCGTCGCAGGTGGTCAGTCCCAACTCTACCGGACTTGACACGGACCCACTGGCTCCAGTGACTCGTTACAGTGTAATCATGTAATGAGTACTTCTCTTTTGAGTCATGATTGGTTTGACGCGTCCCACCACGAGTTCCTCTCCTGTGCCAACCTCTTCATCTCAGAGTAGCGCTGGCACCTAACGTCCTCAGTTATTTGCTGGATATATTCCAGTCTTTACAGACGAATAGAAAAACTGGTAGAAGCCGACCTCGGGGAAGATCAGTTTGGATTCCGTAGAAATGTTGGAACACGTGAGGCAATACTGACCCTACGACTTATCTTAGAGAATAGATTAAGGAAAGGCAAGCCTACGTTTCTAGCATTTGTAGACGTAGAGAAAGCTTTTGACAATGTTCATTGGAATACTCTCTTTCATGTTCTGAAGGTGTCAGGGGTAAAATAAAGGGAGCGAAAGGCTATTTACAATTTGTACAGAAAGCAGATGGCAGTTATGAGAGTGGAGGGACATGAAAGGAAAGCAGTGGTTCGGAAGCGAGTGAGACAGGGTTGTAGCCTATCCCCCATGTTATTCAATCTGTATATTGAGCAAGCAGTAAAGGAAACAAAAGGAAAATTCGGAGTAGGTATTAAAATCCATGGAGAAGAAATAAAAACTTTGAGGTTCGCCGATGACATTGTAATGCTGTCAGAGACAGCAAAGGATTTCTAAGAGCAGTTGAACACAATGGACAGTGTCTTGAAAGGAGGATATAAGATGAACATCAACAAAAGCAAATCAAGGATAATGGAATGTAGTCTAAGTCAGGTGATGCTGAGGGAATTAGATTAGGAAATGAGACACTTAAAGTAGTAAATCAGTTTTGCTATTCGGGGAGCAAAATAACTCACGATGGCCGAAGTAGAGAGGATATAAAATGTAGACTGGCAATGGCAAGGAAAGCCTTTCTAAAGAACAGAAATTTGTTAACATCGAGTTTAGATTTAAGTGTCAGGAAGTCGTTTCTGAAAGTATTTGTGTGGAGTGTAGCCATGTATGGAAGTGAAACATGGACGACAAATAGTTTGGACAAGAAGAGAATAGAAGCTTTCGTAATTTGGTTCTGCAGAAGAATGCTGAAGATCAGATGGATAGATTACACAACTAATGAGGAGGTATTGAACAGAATTGGGGAGAAGAGAAATTTGTGGCACAACTTGACTAGAAGAAGGCATCGATTGGTAGGACATATTATGAGCCATCAAGGGATCAGCAATTTAGTACTGGAGGGCAGCGTGGAGGGTAAAAATCGTAGAGGGAGACCAAGAGATGAATACACTAAGCAGATTCAGAAGGATGTAGGTTGCAGTAGGTACGGGGAGATGAAGAAGCTTGCACAGGATAGAGTAGCATGCAGAGCTGCATCAGACCAGTCTCTGGACTGAAGACCACAACAACAACAATATTCCAGTTTGTGCCTTCCGCTGTAGTTTCTTCCCACCACAGCTCCCTCTAGTGGCATGCCTTAACACACTTCCTGTCGTCATCTCCTTCCTCCTTGTCAGTATTTTTCGTGTTTCTTCCCTCGACGATCCTCCGCAGAACTTCCTCTTTCCTTACTTTACCAGTTCACCAAATTTCCAACAATATTCTGTAGCACCACATCTCAAACGCTTCGATTCTGTTCTGATTTTCCTGCAGTCCATAAGTCAGTATCATACAGTGCTGTGCTACAAAGGTTACATTTTCAGAAATTTCTTCTTCAAGCTAATGCATATATTGATATTACTATAGTTCTTTTCGCTAGGAGTGCTCTCTTTGCCTGTCATAGTCTGCCTTATATGTCCTCCTTGCTTCGTTCGGCAGGCTTATTTTGCTGCCAAGGTTCTATATTAAGTTTGACGCTATTCTCATTTCTCCTAGTTCTTATTCTTTTCCTCTTTCTTCGGCTTACTCTCCGTATTCTGTACTCTGTTCATTCTATTCAACAGACTGTTTCTTCACTGATGGTAACAATGTCATCAGGTGAAAGGTCACCTTACCGTTGATGACCTTCGTCCTTGAATTTTAATCCCGCTCTTGAACGCTTCTTCTATTTCCGTCATTGCCTCTTTCATGTATAGACAGAAAAGTAGGGGCGTAAGAGTTCATCCCTGTCTTACCCTCTTTTTAATCCGAGCACTTCGTCCTTGGTTTTCCAGTCTTATTGTATCCCTCTTGGCTCTAGTATGTACTGACTATTACTCGTTTGTATCTATACCTTACTCCCACTTTTCTTAGAATTTCCAGTGCCTTGTACCGTTTTACTTTGCCGAACCGCTTTTTCGAGGTCGACAAAATCTACAGAAGTGTCTTGTTTTTTCTCCACTCTTGCTTCCGTTATAAAGTGCAATGCCGAGACCGCCTCTCTGGCGCCTTTATCTTTCCTAAAGCGCAGATGCTTGTCATATAACACTTTCTCAATTATCTTTTCCATTCTTCTTGCCAGCAACTTGGATGCGTGAGCTGTTAAGCGGATTGTGCGGTAGTTCTCGTACTTACGTCCTCTTCCTATCTTTGGAACTGAATGGATGATATTTTTTTCCGAAAATCTGATGACATGGCGCCAGTCTCATAGATTCTGCATACCATCTTGAATAGTCGTTTCATTGCCACTTCCACCAATGGTTTTATAAATTCCCACGGCATGTTATCCACCACTTCTGCCTTATTCAATCTCATGTCTTCCAAGGCTCTTTTAAATTCTTACTATACTCGACGCACTCACTGCGAGAAAATTCAGCAACTGTGTTGATATTTAAAAATATATATACTGTTTATTTTTCCGTCTGAGTTACATATTTCTTTTTTACAATATGCACCATTCGTTGAAAAAGTTACGAGACTAATTTTATTCTTGGAGGATAAGCGACGTCAGAGCAATAACAACGGTGGCAGCTTGTGCCAAAAACTGTAAACAACAGATGTGCATCAAATAAAGTGTTCAAGACGTTCTCTCGACTGATCTAAAGAAGAGAAAAGTGTGTACGGATTTTGTTTCACATACTTCGACTCTCAAACAGAAACAACGACGCGTGGAAGCCAGCCACGATTTGAATGAAATGAAAAACGAGGACAGTTCTTTTCTGGAAAAAAACCATCACATACGAACCTGTCACAAAACTACATAGTGAGGAAATTCGCATGAAGGGTGAACATTCTGAGTACATAACGGACATTCGACGCATTGCGACGTACGAGTTGAACAACATCTCAAAGAAGGACTTTTGAGAGTGTGTCGCATGGTTGTACGAATGTTCTATGCGTTGTATTCAAGTAGGGAAACTATCTAGAACACCTGATGCACTAAAACCACCATCTTAACACTTCTCTATTCTTTTTGATCCATCCAGTCTCGAAACTTTTTGGACTGACGGACACATTGTAAAAAGCGTCCGCAAATGACACAGAAGGTAAATGATACATAAATTTGTTATACCATAATGTAATTATGATTTATTCGTTTTGTTATTGTTGTGAAAAGTAAGTAGTGTTGGAGGTGTTCGAGAGAGTAAAAAAACGGGATAACAAGCGTGGCGTAGTGGACAACGCAGGCTACTGCGATACTGACAAATGAAAAATACAGAACGTGAGTTACGTGGAAATTATGTGTCTCTCGTGTCCTCCCCTGATAACTTGTTCGGCACTGTTACGTAAGTAATAAATTTTCCTCTGTTTCTTCCACCTGTTTCCTGAAATTGTGAAGCGTTCGAAAGTACTTGTGGTTACGTTTTCGCCTTTCTTTCTTATTTCCCTTTACTGTGCGTTTGGAATAACTAGCGGTTCCTGAAACACTCTCAAGCACACATTTTACTGAGGTCCTTGCCTCCTCGTTTGCGTCTTTCGGCAAAACTTTTCATGTCGCTGCATATAACCACACGTACCTGATTAAGAAAACCTTTCCTCGCAGCTATGGTGCGCGAAGTCTGCGAAGCAGTGCTGCGTAGTAAAGAGAGAGCAATGAGAAAGCTCGGGCTGTGCTTTTGTGTTACTGCTTACAATTTCGACACCCGCGACCTGGAATCCAACGCTTGTCTTATTTTCACATAGCTACAGAAAGTTGTGTACAATAATTATTAACATTCCTTCAAGAATATTAATTTATGAATTTCAATAATTCGTGTAATTAAGCATAAAGCAAATAGAAAATTTATACAATATTGAATGAAAAGGAAAAACATCTGAAGCCCTTAAATCATGATAATACATTGTTAATCATGTACACTACCATTGCAGCAGATGACTTAGTGGCAGTTCGTAATCCCAGCCACTGGGAAACATCACGGTTAAGAAGATGTGTTATTCAGGAAGTCCATGTCGTGGAATGCTACATATATGATTGATGTTACCATTACTTATTTCTGTTGAGCGAGTCCCTGATTGGGGGAGGGGGGGGGGACAGCATGCCACATCTCTTGAGCTGCAGTTCCAGGAATTCCATAGCAGCTCCAAACAACAGCAAACTCACTGCACATCAGCCCTGAGACACAGCCACAGGTGAACCCAGCGCCATCGGCCGGAAACCCAACGGAGTCAACCAATGGAATTTAGCGGCTTTGCCATACAATGCCCCCTTCCCCCCGTAGCTTACTCATGCTGCATGACGCACATAAGTCACCTATAAATCTCCATTTATTATGATAGTTCTCCCATAGTTGCGATGATTCGCTCGCAAATCCACTGCTTCCTCGGTGATATCCTTTCACTCACAGTAATAACTTCAGTATTATCACTCACAGCTGGGTTTCTCTTAGCATCTAAATATTTCTGAGTTCCTTTGCAGACGTCTTATTTCCTGTCTTGTTGATCAGACGCTGTTGGTCTTTGTCTCTAACAGTGTGACTTAGCGTGCCAACGCCAGTCAAATGAGTCTGAAAGTCTTCATTGGTTGGACACACTAGTACAATATGATCTGGTGCACCAGCGTCACCACACGCATACTCAGCATATGGTCAGGCAGGTCAGTAAGTGACAGTCAACTGAGGTGTCCCACCGTTCAGAGTCGCGCGGCGCTCAGGACGAGAACGCGCTCCTGCGGCGGTCCCCCGTTATCTTGCGCGAGCTCCAGACCCCGCTTTGCCTCGTTCCAGCTGCCGGCGCCGTACGGGTGCGCGCGCGCAGCCCTGGAGGCCGAGGCGCAGGAGGCGCTGCTGGAGGCGCAGCAGGCGGAGATCGAGGCCGCCGCCGGCGACGAGGTGACGACGGCGCACGGCATCCCCCGGCTGCTCACCTACCCCGAGGCCGGCTACCTGCCCGAGCACGGCCGCACCCCCTTCTTCGTGCGCGAGTCCGGCGACATGGTGAGGGACGAGCTGGCGCGCGAGGGCTACTTCGTGCCCAAGGACGCCAGCACGTTCGCCGCCGAGATCGCGGTGCCTCGCCGCCCCGGCAGCGTGCTCGTCGCCAGCGGCGGCCGCGCCGACTACGACCGGCGCGCCGACGACGACGACGACGACGGCAGCTACGGCCTCGACGACGACGGCTCCGACGACTACGGCGGCGAGGCGGCCGGCTCGCTCAGCGGCGAGCCGGGGCTGCTGCAGCGGCTCGTCAAGGCGCCCTGCGGCCACAAGTGGTGAGCTGACGACGGCCAACCACTGACCCCAAACCTCTCCCTTCCCCAGCAGCTGTCACGGCTGTCTCAAAAACTCAATAAATGATGACAATTTATACATCTATTCGTGTACGTATTTATTTATCCTGACAAAATTACATCCCATTATATGTAGCAAGGGAGGGACCGAAACTACAAGGACTGCAGATGTCGTCTAGCTGCTCCCGAGAACATCGTCACCCCTTCAAAGAAAATGCAATCTTCTACATCCAAGTCGTCCCGCGCTGCTAAATAAAGCCAGCGCCCTGTGTTGACAACAATCCAATAAACCAACACCTGTCCCAGCTCACGAAACTGTGCTGCATGTGGCTGCCCATCTTCCTACCTCAGCCAGTGGCACTCAGTACTGTGTTAATAATTCATTGAATGATGCAAATCTCTGCATATACTTTATTTATGTGTTTCTTTATCCTGCCAACAGAGTTGTAAGGCCCTTTCTTGTAGCTCATGTAGTCCTATGAATCACACGCCACTATCTCAGAAGTAAATTCGCGGGAGGATTATGATGCATATATGCCTATCGACATATGGTCAGCATAGGTTCTTGTGAAACACAATTAACTCTTTATTCACACGAAGTATTGAGCGACACGGACAGGAGGGGTCTCAAATTGGTCCCACATTTGTGGATTTCCAGAAGGCATCTGACACAGTTCCTCTCAAACGACTCCTAGTCAAATTGCATGCCTTGCAGTGTTACCCCAGTTTTGTGACTAGACTCGTGATTTCCTGTCAGAACAAACACAGTACGTAGTAATCGACAGGAAGTCATCGAGTAAAACAGAAGTAATATCTGGCGTTCCCCAAGAAAGTCTTATAGGCCCTCCACCATTCCTCATCGATATAAACGATTTACGAGACAATCTGAGCAGTCTTCTTAGATTCTTTGCAGATGATGCTCTCATTTACCATCTAATAAATTGGTCAGCAGATCAAAACCAATAGCAAAATGATTATACAAGACACCTGCGTGTTGCGAAAGGTGGCTACTAAATTTACATGATGAAACGTTTGGGGTCTCCGTCTCGAGTAACAAACATATATCACACAACTCCAAAGGCTTTCAGATAACTAGATACCTACGGATTACAATTATGAACAGCTTAAACTGGGACACTAAAACAGATAATGTTCTGCGGAAGAACACACATAAGATGCTAAGATGCTATAGGCCTACTGAGCAGATTGTCTACACAATGCTTTTCCGCCCTTTTCTGGAGTATTGCTCGCAGTACGGGATCCGTAACAGATGGGATTGACGAAGAACATCGATAACGGTCACAGATAGGCAACTCGTTTTGTACTATAGCAAAACAGGTGAGAGAATGTCACAGATATGTTGGGCGAGGCGGAAAACATTAAAAAATAGGCGTTTCCTCTTACACGAAACCTTTCCACGAAATTTCATTCATCAACTTTCTCCCCTGAATGCGAAAATATAGTGTTGACGCCAACGTACATAGGCAGAAATGATCATATTAATGAAATAACAGAAATCTGAGTGTTCGTTTTTACTGGGCGATGTTCGTGAGTGGAGCAGCAGAGAAATACACGGAAGTGCGAAAGAAACTGGTATAGGCATGCGTATTCAAATACAGAGATATGTAAATAGGCACAATACGGCGCCAGTGTCGACAACGCCTATACAAGACAACAAGTGTCTGGCGCAGTTGTCAGATCGGTTACTGCTGCTACAGTGGCAGGTTATCAAGATTTAAGTGAGTTTGAACGTGGTGCTACAGTCGGCGCACGAGCGACGGGACACAGCTGCTCTGACGTAGCGATGAAGTAATTCGGTAAAACATCAGATATCCGACATGGCTGCGGCTGGAAAAAGATCCTGCAAAAACGGGACCAAGGACGACTGAAGAGAATCCTTTGAAACATCCCCTTAGAAAAATTTATGAATTACTGTGCTGGTAAACCCCTTATGATATATGATTTTCAAACAGCTGAAAAAACTGAACGTGCTCAGACATTTCTCTCTTTACTTATTCTGATCATCAATAAACTGACACAATCACTTACCTCACAAAAATCTTCGTTTCTCGAACTACTGCAATCCAGTCTTTCAAATTTACTGTCTCTGATGGACACACGTCCAGATCATCCACTCTCAAAACTCCGCCATCTCTCTCCCCACATCCACCACTGCTGGCAGCTCACCGTCCAACTGCGCAATGCTACGCGCTGTTCACATCCAACTGCCCAACACTACAATAGCGACTATTCCAACAATGCCAACCAGCCACAGACGTCACACAGCACAGTCAGTGGTTTTCATGTAGAGCGCTACGTGACGTTACCAACATAAAAACCTAAACTGCCTACTTACATAGACCCCATGCTCCCCACAAAAAATTTTACAAATTGTTTTGGGCAGTGGCCAATACACATTTGAAAATTTTTTTCATAATTACAATAACAAACAAATCAAATGCGCACACTTATTGATAAACTGTTGGTCAAAATCAAAGATTTTCTCACAGTCCATAAAGACAGTCCTGATCGTTCATCACAGTAAAATTGCAGTGTTTTTCTGAAAGTCTGAGCAGTAAAAGAAAATGCACACGGAAGTAGTGGATTTCCATGCAGTCTTGAAGAAGTAATAGTATTGGTGAGTCATCAAAGGTGCAGACCCACTGTAGTCCTTGTAGAGATGGCCAGCAGCCATCTGTTGCGACAGTGCGGGTGCACAGTCACCATTAAAGAGTCTTGCAGACAATATAGCAAGTCCATAAACCACCACTTGTGCACTCACAAACTTTTTGGTATGTCCTTAGAACCAGCAATGCTGTTAACCAGTCCTTGCTGACTTATCAACACACATGCAAACACTAACAGTCCCAACTTCTCATCTATTGTGCATATACGATGACCAACAGAACCGTGTGCAGTGAAATGTAACTTAATTTGAAGATCTGGTGTCTATACAATTATAAATTTACAACTTAAGAATACAATTTCAAAGGTACAAAATACATCATTAAATAACATAATAGTACAGATAACATTTGTAGTAACACAGGCTTTACAAAAGAATAGAAATAAACATATACATCAGTGTTACAGGAATTATGACATAAGTAAATACATAGAAGATCAGAATAGCTTTCGAAAATAATGTCTAAACATCTTTACAAAGTAAATAACATATTATTAATGCAAATTATATTTGAGGATAACAGTACTCCTCATCATAGTGAATGTAGCTTAGTACTAGAAAAATTCTTATTAGTTAAACACATAAAGACAGGAAAAACACAAATACACAAGGGTACACAAACACATAGCGGAATAAGACAAAAGGAAAGGACAGGGTTCGTTTTCAGTCTAACATTTGGTACTGCAGTCCAACCCAAAACTTCAGCCATAGATCTTACCTAAAAAAAAAAATCCTATCTAACCCTTTTGTCCCTAAACCCTACTGTTTTGTTCGTATCCTCTTTCAAAATAAATATTTCTCATTGTACAATACTCATTTTTGCCCAAATCTTTTTAATATAACTTCTCAATACATTCTTTCCCTATTCTTCATGGTTAGTTTCTTATATAGTCTACCCCCTCTTAAGCTAAATTAAATCTACTGAGCTCAGATATATATATATATATATATATATATATATATATATATATATATATATATATATATACATACCAAGGGACGAGGCAATGCAGCAGCACATAACAAATTAACACAAACAGCAATGACAAAAAATGCAAATTGGCAAAGCAAGCACCAGTATATCTAAATTAGCAAAGCGACTGCAATATTACAACTAATACAAGGTACTGTGCATCAAACAAGAAAAATAAATCAGTAGTAAAACTGGCTTAGGTGAGTAATACAAAGTGAAATTCAGTAGCACTATGCCTGGCAAACTGCAGCAGCAAATGGAATAACTTATATCTAAATATGATAAACCCACAAGCAGAAAAAAATAGTTCACTAAAGACAACAATGCAGATAAGGGAAATGGCTACTCACATCTTAATGTCTATGTCATTAAAGTGGTGCACCACAACAACTTATTGTAAAAAAGATATTACCAAGTACTTGAAAAGTAATTTATGTATGCAGTTATTGTTATCAGTCCCTTCTTACTGTTCTTTCCTTTCCAAATGCTCCTTTTTCGACGAATGTGGATCATAAAATTATTATTTAATAGATCTGTTGACAATTAAGTGTTCACATTAGCATATGCATTTAATTTTATTTTTATAAAACTGATGCTGCAACACAGCTGGAAACCAGATATCAAATGAAATAAGCAAATATATACAAAGCAAAGCATAAAAACATCATTCAATAGCCATGTGGCATTTCATAAGTCATTATAAATTCTCTCAACTCTCGTAAAAAGACACTTGTCGTAATCAGGTGTTCCGATGTAAGAATATTCCCCATCAATTCATAAGCATTTCAGTAAGTAGCACAAAGTACGAGCCCCACAGTGTAATAATATGTTTCCAAGTAATGAACATGTCGTATTTGCGATGCTTTCTACAAAGGAATGTCAATAGCGAGGTTAATGGCCTCTTTTTTCTCCACCTAATGGCTTTTTCTCCAGGCAGGTGGCATAGCTGGGCACCCACAACGCATTACGTCAACATCACTTAGGTTTCTTACCGAAATATTTACGACAGCAGTTTGCACTACAGTGACAGTCTCATATAAAAAAAATTTCACAGGTCGAGAATTTGCGTTACAAATGTGTAGAAACAAAATCCTATAAATATAACAGTGTCCAAAAAAATTTCGCTGGCATTGTGATACATTCACGCATGTACACACGTTTCATAACTCTTAAATTCTTGGTTTCCAACATCCTTTTTCACAAATCAGAGTCCCTAACCACTACTCATTATTCCTTACCTTATTACACATATACATATTCGTCGACACTTCTTCAATATTTCATCATAATAAATATGTATCATAATAAACATACCTCAACAGCATAATACACACCGTCGTAGTAATAATACCATGATAACAGATCAATCACATCTCAAAATTCTCGCAGCTTCTTTCAATAATTTCAAAACCTTCAATAAAGTCGTGTACCTCATACGTACTTCAAAAATCATGATCCCTTATCAAATAAGACATTCAAAGCTCTCATAGTATCATAATGGTTCCGAAAAAATATGAACAGTTCACAAAGTACAGACAAAATACAATTTCATAAGTGTGAAGTTATCCAAATGTGCAATTGCGTAAACATCTGTCACTGCCGTAGTAAAAAAATGTTTGTTTCTCTGTTAAATAATCAAATAGCTTTGTAATTCTGTGTTAGAGAAATATGGTACCGATGTGTAAAGTTGTATAAGCAAATACCATATTAGCTAGGGCTCCTAGCGTTCGCCACACACACGGTACACAAGTAGGTGTGTACGCCCCTGGGGATTAATGTAATTATACCCACAGGTGTTACAGATTACAGCAATGGAATGAAATGTATCATGGAAAACCTTTGTATCTTTGTAATTCAAAAATCTTGGAAAATAAATGTTTTAAGTACAAAATTAATCTCTCAAATACGTGTACTGTAGCGCTAAACTGTGCGTCTTGTTGTATGATAATCTCTGTCATTACTTAAGAGTAAAAAATGTGCCAAGTGTCGTAATTATCGTCGTCTGTAACCAAAGTTCTGTAAAAGTCAATGTACTTACCTTGTAATAAACAAAGTGAAATGCTATGCTGATAGATATCGTAGTTATTACGCTTATTGCCGTGATGAAGTAAGTACTGTGCTGTAACTTATTGTTGTGCTACGAAAAAGGCTGTCTCATTGTAGCTACACCACAAAGTTACTACTAAAAGATGTTTTACTTTCCAGAATAATACAGAAAAACTGTGCAGATATCAAACAGATACACTGCAAAAGCAACAATGTAAATTGTGTCACACATTAGTAGCGTCGTGATATGATCATGTAGCTGTCAAAGAATCCAACCACTGTGTCATCTTTAATCTCACAGAATGTACTTAAAATAAAGAATGTCTTTTCAAGTAAACCAAAATGTTGCATTAAAATCTCATTAACAGTACTGGTATATGTTCTAAGTATGTAAGCCTTATAGTTGTTACATAATCGTGCAACCAACAAGCAAGAATGTATACACACAATAACACTGTGTCGTCTGTTCACTATAACAATGCATTCGTAATTACAGTCTAAATATGTTCCCTAGGTTCTAGACTGGATAGTTAACTTCAAAACATTGCATGTTAACAGTTTCTAAGTGTGACAAAGCGTACTAGTAAAATGAAGGGTAAAATTTTATAGCAAAGACTAAGTTAAAAACCAGACCATCTCTCAATAAACGGTATTACATGTGAAATGTGATGCAATCCTTTACTCTTCCGAGTACGCAGAGTTTCAACTTCAACGTAATTATCCAATTATTCCAAGATGGCCGCCGAGTAAGTGACGCCAGAAACCATTTCCAGAAAGTTAAGTGATTTAGACAGGAATATAATTTAGTTTCACGCCGACAACAAATTAAATACGTGCATTAGTGTATCATTTAGTCTTGCCGTTAAAGGTTTGACTTTTCTTTGCGTATTTTTTCAGAAAACACGAAAAGATCGTAACTTCGCGAAGTCGCGCTTAGGCTTAAATTTTGTAAACGTGTTTGTTTCTTGTTTCACGGTAATTTAACTAGTTTCTCGGTAACAAATAAGTAAACTACCGTAAATAGCGTATAACTTCATTGTTTTAATACAGATTTCAGAAAAACAGCGTAACTTTATATCAGAAACTTGCCTATATACATTTGTTTATAGGCCTAATTCTCGTAACGTTTTTGGAGAATCAAAGTTAAAGTATCTCGTTTAATTGTCCTTTTTTTCATTCCATCGCGTGAAATATGTAATAAATAGCGTATACCTTCGTTGTTTTAATACAGATCTCAGAAAAACAGCGGAATTTTAAATCAGAAACTTGCTTATATACATTTGTGAATAGGCTTAATTCTTGTAACGTCTTTTTTGATTTTCGGTAATTTAATTGATTTATTCTAGCTAAAGTATTATTTTTGCCATGAGTGAGAAGTGCCTGACTTGCCGTAGAATTGTTAGTTCCGGGGTTTGGTGTGATGGATGCAGTAGTTTTTTTCACTGGGGGGACTGCAGTGGCGTGGGTGTTGGGAAAGTGGATCAGGCTCATCAGTGGTTATGTAGGATTTGCAGCAGAGATAGGAAGATAGTGGAACAGGAGGGGAAAATTGCTGCCCTTCAGGCTGAGCTAGATCAGGCTAGGGAAGATCTGGACAGGTTAAGGAGGGAGAAGGGCAAAGAGAAGTGGGAAGTGGCAACAGGTAGCAGAAGGAATAGGCCTAGAACTAAGTCTGACAGTTTTGTGGTGAATGTCAAAAATAAGTTTGACCTGTTGCTTCAGTTAGAAACTGATGAGCCTCAAGCAGAGGTAGGTGTAGACAGGACACAACAAACTTTCAATAGGAAATTGAAAAAGAATGTAGGAAAGTCATCGAAAAGAAAGAAAGTTTTGTTGTTAGGCAGTTCTCATGCCAGAGGTGTAGGCCAACTTCTGCAGGAGGAATTAGGACCAGAATACCAGGTCACAAATTTTTTCAAACCAAGTGCTAGTCTGGATCAGGTGACAGAGGATTTAGGTTCACTCTGTAAAGGATTTACCAGGGAAGACACCGTGGTTATTGTGGGAGGGCCAGGGAACAGCATCGACAGAGATCCTGGGTACAGTATAGAGTGTGACCTGGTAAAGATTGCGTCAGCATCGAGACACACCAATGTTGAATTTGTATCTGTCCTGAGACGCCATGACCGGCCTCATTTGAACTCTTCTGTTTGGAGAGTTAATTTGGAGTTGGAACGGCTGCTTGGATTGGGTGCGGGGGCTCATATTGGTGTGGTTCCTGTTGATTATCTCAGTAGGTGGGACTATACCAGGCACGGCCTACATCTCAACAGGAAAGGGAAGGGGAAACTGGCTGGGGTAATAGCAGGAAATTTAAGGGGGGGAGGCACTGCCATGAATGGTAAAATACCAGTGATCACAGGTGTTGGAGCAGCACCTTTTTTAGGATAGGTAAGACTGAAAGATGTCAAGTTCTACGAGAGGTCAGGATTGAAACAAATCTTCAGTTTAGGAAAGAAATTAAACAGCACAATTCTAGCACATTGGATCACCAATCACAGCTATCAATTATAAATTTTCACCAATCACCAGAAATTTTATCTCCACCAAGTTGTATCTCAGTCCTAGGTAATTCCATTGATGAATTAAAGTCACCCAACCCAGTTGACATAATCTGCCTCTCTGATCACCATGTGACCACTGGTATAGGAACTAGGCCTAAGCACAATGAGAAACTCAGACAGGAGAGTACTGCAAATGTTAGAATAAGGAAAGGTTCTCATAAAAGTATAATTAAAAATAATGTAAGTATATTTCATCAAAATATTGGGAGTCTAAAGAATAAAGTAGATGAGCTTCTGGTTTGTTTAGAAGATTTAGAAGCTGAGAATGAAATAGATATACTATGCCTGTCTGAGCATCACATTGTTACTGATATGGATAAGGTAAATGTAAGTGGTTATAAGCTCTCTGCACATGTAATGAGAGAAAATATGGAGAAAGGAGGAGTTGCCATATATGTCAAAAGTTGTCATTGTGCAAAAAGTATAGAAACAAAAAAGTTTTGTGTAGAGAAACATATAGAAGCATGTGCCTGTGAGCTTAAATTAAATAAAGGCACATTTATAATTGTAACTGTATATAGGTCCCCATCAGGAAATTTTCATCTATTTCTGAAAAATTTGGACTCCTTGTTGTGCTATCTGTCAGACAGGGGGAAGCAAATTATAATTTGTGGGGACTTCAATGTAGATTCTCTGAAAGAGGGTAATAGGAAAAATGACCTTGAAGTATTACTCGGTTCTTTCAATTTGACACCCGTTATTGATTTTCCTACTCGGGTGGTAAAGGATAGCAGCTCACTGATAGATAACTTCTTTATAGACCAAGATAAGTTTAACCAGATAAATGCTCAGCATGTTGAGAATAGTCTTTCTGATCATGGTGCACAGCTAGTTACAATATATGACATAGCTCCATTCAGCAATACTAAACAGTCCTCCAAAGTAGTACGTTCAGTCAACGATTTAACAATTGCAAATTTCAGGGAAAGCCTACAGCAGTTAGACTGGGATGAGGTGTACCGTGAACCTGATGCCAATTTAAAATATAATTTATTTCATGACATTTTTGTAAATGCATTTGAAAACTGCTTCCCCAAGAAAATAGTTAAATATACTCGTAAGAAACCTTGTAACAAACCAAGGCTTACTAAGGGTATAAAAATATCTTGTAACCGGAAAAGGGAAATGTATCTGACAGCAAGAAAGAGTAGTGACCCAGAAACTATCAAAAATTATAAAAACTACTGTGTTATATTAAGAAAAGTTATTAAAAAATCCAGGAGTATGTGTATCATGTCTGAAATCAGCAACTCTGATAATAAAATTAAAACAATTTGGAATATTATTAAAAGAGAAACAGGTCAACCAAGAGCAGAGGAAGACAGTATTACCATCAAATTGAATGAAAACTTTACGAACAAAAAGTCAGAAGTTGAAAATATTTTTAATAATCATTTTCTAAATGTTGTGGATATAGTAGGATCCAGGTGTTCATTAGAAGATGCTAGGCTGTTAATGGAAGAGGCCATACCTATGCAATTTGATACAATTGAAATCTCACCCACTTCTCCCTCTGAAATTAGGAAAATAATAAACTTGCTTAAAAGCAAAAACTCACATGGAATTGATGGCATTTCCAGCAAAATACTAAAAGCTTGTTCTCAACAAATAAGTAAGATTCTCAGCCACCTGTGTAATAGCTCTCTGGAACAGGGAATTTTCCCTGATAGACTGAAATATGATATTGTTATACATTTGCATAAAAAGGGGGATAGATCTGATGTCAACAATTACCGTCCAATCTCCCTTCTAACAGCTTTATCCAAAATTTTTGAGAAAGTAATGTATTCAAGAGTAGCTTCACATATCTGTAAAAATGAAGTACTAACAAAATGTCAGTTTGGTTTCCAGAAAGGTTTTTCAACAGAAAATGCCATATATGCTTTCACCAGTCAAATTTTGAATGATCTGAATAACCGAACACCTCCCATTGGGATTTTTTGTGATCTCTCAAAGGCTTTTGATTGTGTAAATCATGAAATTCTGCTAGACAAGCTCAAGTATAGTGGCATGAGTGGGACAGTGCACAAATGGTTTAATTCGTACCTAACTGGAAGAGTGCAGAAAGTTGAAATAAGTAGTTCTCGTAACATGCAACGATCAGCACATTCCTCAAACTGGGGAACTATCAAGAATGGGGTTCCACAAGGGTCAGTCTTGGGTCCTTTGTTGTTCTTATTATATATTAATGACTTGCCATTCTATATTCATGAAGAGGCAAAGTTAGTTCTCTTTGCTGATGATATAAGTATAGTAATCACACCTGAGAAACAAGAATTAACTGATGAAATTGTCAATACTTTCTTTCAGAAAATTACTAAGTGGTTCCTTGTAAACGGACTCTCACTGAATTTTGATAAGACACAGTACATACAGTTCTGTACAGCGAATGGTATGACGCCATTAATAAATATAGACCTTAATCAGAAGCATATAGCTAAGGTAGAATATTCCAAATTTTTAGGTATGTCCATTGATGAGAGATTAAATTGGAAGAAACACATTGATGATCTGCTGAAACGTTTGAGTTCAGCTACTTATGCAATAAGGGTCATTGCAAATTTTGGTGATAAACATCTTAGTAAATTAGCTTACTACGCCTATTTTCACTCATTGCTTTCATATGGCATCATATTTTGGGGTAATTCATCACTGAGGAATAAAGTATTTATTGCACAAAAGCGTGTAATCAGAATAATAGCTGGAGTCCACCCAAGATCATCCTGCAGACATTTATTTAAGGATCTAGGGATATTCACAGTAGCTTCTCAGTATATATACTCTCTTATGAAATTTGTTATTAACAACCAAACCCAATTCAAAAGTAATAGCAGTGTGCATAACTACAATACTAGGAGAAAGGACGATCTTCACTATTCAAGATTAAATCTAACTTTGGCACAGAAAGGGGTGAATTATACTGGCACTAAAGTCTTTGGTCACTTACCAAATAGTATCAAAAATCTGACAGATAACCAACAAGTATTTAAGAAGAAATTAAAAGAATTTCTGAATGACAACTCCTTCTACTCCATAGAGGAATTTTTAGATATAAATTAAGAAAAAAAATATTAAAAAAATAAAAAAATAAAAAAATAAAAATAAAAAAAACACAAAAAAATAAAGTAGTTATATTAACTTAAGTATGTTGTTAAATTAACCTAATTATGTCATGTATTGGAAAATTCGACTCGTTCCACATCATTACGAAATATCGTATTCATGATCCATGGAACTAGTATTAATCTAATCTAATCTAATCTAATCTATCATGTGGTATACGTCGGATTCTGTAAGGTCCATTGTATATCAGAAAGAATTTGTGACTCAAGTGTTTCTTCTTATGTGACAATGACTGAGCTTTAATGAGAACTTTCTGACCAATATATAATTTCTTTGCATTTGCCTTTCCGTGTAGTTTTCTCCT
Source organism: Schistocerca serialis cubense (assembly GCF_023864345.2). Lineage (NCBI taxonomy): Eukaryota > Metazoa > Arthropoda > Insecta > Orthoptera > Acrididae > Schistocerca > Schistocerca serialis. The sequence continues at coordinate 45,656,949 of NC_064646.1, read as the reverse complement.
TTTGTCTGTAGCAGAATTTATATTTTTAATAGCCAAATCAATTATGTCTTTGTGTCGAAGTTTACGTGTATTCGGAAAAGGTACAAGCTCTCTGATTCTGTTCGGTGGTTCTTCATTCTTCAGTAGAAGAATAGGTAGTAAAGCAATGGAGTCATGAGGCATTTCATTCAGCACGTTTTGAAATAAGTGTAAATATCTGTCCCAATACTGATGCTTTCTGTGACAATAAAGTACGCAAAGCTTATTGATTTCTTTCATAATCCGTTCAGACGGGTTACAATGTGGTGAGTACAATGAAATAAAAACAGGTTTGATTTTATGGTTCCGAAGCATGCGTGACCAAACAGCAGATCTGAATTGCGGTCCGTTATCTGAAATGACTTTACTAACTTGTCCAACTTCACGTAAGAAATTTTTAACAAAGGCGTTGGATACAGACCGTCCAGTGGCTTTACGTAACGGAGTGAAAGAAACAAATTTTGAAGTAAGTTCAACAGCGACTAGAACGTACGAAAATCCATTCGATGTTCTGACAAGGGGTCCCAAGAGATCAACAGCAGCAAATTCTTTTAATTTAGAAGGAATGATAGGAAACAACGGAGCACGATGTGAGACAGTAGATGGTTTAGCCTTTTGACAAAGAGTGCAAATAGACAAGACTCTTCGAATTCTCTTTTCCATATTGTTAAAATAACAAGTCGTCTGAAGAATATGATAACATTTTCGTGGACCAAAATGTGCATAGCTGAAATGAATGTACCAAATGAGCTTATTAACAAAATCGTCAGGAATGCAAAGAACCCATAGCTTGTCATCAACAGCGCAGCGTTTGAACAGTATGTTGTTTCTAACCAGATAATAATGCCGAATCTGTGTGTGTGTCTTTTCATGCCATTTACTTTTGATGTCTTTCCAAATCGGATCTTTATCTTGTTCATGAGCAATGTCCTTTAAAGATGTGGTGATGAAGTTTTCAAAGGCGACTTTCTGAATGTAAAGAATACTGAAATTTTACTCGAGGTTGCCTTCTGTGTTGCTTTTCTCAAGCCCAGCCAGTGCGCGTGACAGTGCGTCCGCAACAATGTTCTGCTTGCCGGGAATGTAGACTATTGTGAAGTGAAATTCTTGCAAAAACAATGCCCAACGTTTTAACCTGTCATGATTTAATTTTGAAGACATAAGAAATTGTAATGCACGATGATCACTGTATACTTTTACGTGCCTACCAGAAAGAAAGAAACGGAATTTGTTAAATGCCCAAACAATAGCTAAAGCTTTTTTTTTCAGATTTTGTTAGCACTCGGCTAGCAAAAGCAATGGTTTTCTGAACAGTAGTGTCATTTTCTATGGATTCTTGAAATAAATGGGCACCAAGACCGACTTTAGAAGAATCCGTGCTAAGGCAGAAATCTTGTGACAGATCTGGATGAGCTAGTATTGGCGCGTTAAGTAGCGATTCTTTCAAAGAATTGAATTCCAACTGTGCCTGTTCGTCCCGGTTCCAAATAGTATTTTTTCCAGTGAGAGAACAAACTTTTGGTGTAAATTCAGAAAACGGCGGTAAAAATTTACGAGACCTAGAAAACTGCGGACTTGTTTTTCTGTGGATGGAATTGGAATGGCTCTGATTGCTTCTAACTTTTCAGGATCCGGTTGAATGCCTTTAGAAGAAATAATGTGTCCCAAAAACTTCACCTTTGTCCTACCGAGTTCAGACTTTTCCAAGTTAACTGTAATTCCATATTCTGCAAAAATACGTAACACACTGTTGAGGATGCGATTGTGTTGTTCCCATGAGGATTCTGCTATCAGAATATCGTCCACATATAAGGTGATGTGATGTTTTAAGAACTCAGGTAATATGGAATTTAGCCCACGAATGAATGCTGCCGAAGAAATGTTCAAACCAAAAGGAAGTTTCCGAAATTGATAGCAAATGCCGAAACAAAGGAAAGCTGTGTATTTTCTACATTCTGGATGAATTTCGATCTGATAAAAGCTGGAAAAACTGGAAACCAACACTTTTACACCATTAAAATTTTGGAGAAGTTCTTCCAACGTTTGCGGCCTGTCTGTTTGAGGAATGATGATAGTATTGATTTGTCTCGAATCCAAGACAAGCCTGATCGATTTATTTTTCTTCTCAACAACATGTAATGGATTGTTGTGTGAGCTTACTTCAGGCTCAATAATTCCCTCGTCATGCATAGATTGTATTTCTGTTCTAACACGGGCCCTATAATGTGCCGGAATTACGTATGGTCTAACACAAAATTTAGTATGCTCACGAACACGAAATTGGTATTGAAATCCCTTGATTATTCCTGTTTTGTGAGTAAAAACTGTGGAATGTGCTTGTAAAATCTCAAAAAGGTTCTGCCTATCAGTGTCATTACAATTCTCAATTGTTCGAATTTTATTATGAATTAACTCATCAGTATCAAACACGCCGTCGATATCATCCCTATCAATACTTGCAGAGTGATTGTCAGTGTCAAGTTCCGTCGAAAATTCCGAACTGTTGTCTAACAGGAGAAAAGCCGATTAAATTCCTCGTCATGGTTTGAGAGCCAATCTTCAAATTTCAAAGCTGCAGACTTACTTTCTTTCTCTAAACTTATTTCTAGCTTTGTATTCATTCAAAAAGTCTACTCCCAATATAATTTCCGTCGACAGTAAAGGAACAATAAGAAAGTTCATAGAGAAGCTGTGGCTTTGACACAGGAATTCTAAGTTGGTTTGTTCGCGTACATCTACACTTTTTTCCAAAAATTGCACCTTGTAATTTAATCTCACGTAAAGGAAGTGTGGGGCAATCGTTCGATTTGTTGCATTTGCTATAAGCTGTTTCATTAATTACTGAAATGGGACTGCCAGAGTCAAGTACTGCCGCAAATTTTACGTCATTTACTGTAATCTGAATTACAGGATATGCAACGTTGTTATGTTTTACGTCGTGTTCTTGGAGTAAGATGTCTCTAATGTCTTCCATTTTTACGTAATTGCTAGCCACGGCAGCTGCGTCGTCAGCTTCATAGGTACGTATTGTGGCTGCTAGCGGTGTGAGTCATTGTCTACTATTTCTTTGTTGGCGCACATCGAAATTGGCATTAGGAGACCTAACTTCTACAAGTTCACCTTACCGAGAGGGTCCTGCCCTGTTCGAATCCCGGCTGTTCTGATGAAATTCAGGTCTGTCGTTATGTTGGTAGTTTCCATAGTTTCTTGTTTCTCGGTCATGTGGTGGAGAATTTCTCCCGGAATCGTAACTGCACGGTGTACCGTAGCGTCTGAAGTTATTCTATCTCCCTTGATAATAATTATATTGGTTCCCATATTGTCTGTTTCTCTGATTGTCTCTGTCATAGTCATTACTGGGGAGAGGTGATCTTTCCCTGTAATTATTACTACTCTGCCAACGGTTGTCATACGGGTGGTGTCTGTTTTGGTCACGATTTGCGTTGTAAGAATAGCCTTGTCGTGTCCAGTTATTATTTCTGTCATCGCGGGATTGTGACGGATGTGACCTGTAATTGTTGTGTTCCTATTTTCGCGTTCCGCGATTGTCAGTGTCAATTTCCAATTCTTGCAACAGCCCCTGAAAAGCTTCAATGTCGTCTTTGCAACGTCCTGCCAAAATAATATGTCGTAAATGTTCAGGCAATTTGATTAAGCAAATGCAGATGAGATCTGAGGGGCTGAATGGGTTTGACAGATACTAATTCTTATGCAACATGTCTTCAAAATATTTTACAAGACTGGAAAATTCAGATTGTTCAAAGTATTTCATCGTCATGATGCTATGTTTTACGCGATCTTGAGTAGCTTGAGAACAATATGCTGAGACTCCTTGACTGTGACAATCGTTAATGACCGATCGCAGTCTTACAGCTGGTTCATTCTCTAAATAGCCACACATAAAATCCAATCTGTGCTCCAATGACCAGTTGGGAGGAAAACAATGAGAGAATTGATGAAGCCATGCTTGTGGATGAATGTCGTTGCCAGAATTCTTAAATGCTTATAGTCAAAATCATCATGTCGGCGAGTCGCATATCGGTCATTGTTACTTCGTTTCGGCGGTTCCATCTCAAAATTCGGTGTACCTTGCCAATTTCTTTCATAATTTCCGAAGTGCCCTATGTTATTATTTTGTGACTGTTCCATATTTCTATGTCCCTCTTCCCGTATTGGAGCGCGAGTGTACTCTGAAATATGCGATTCTTGTATTACCTGTGTTAACTGATATTGTACTTCCCTAATTTCTCTTTTGTACTGTGTATTGATTTGATTTTGATTTTGTTTGAATTTTCTAATTTGTTCGTACTCTTCTGTGTCAGTGATGGCTACAGGTCTTGTGTCATTCAGACCTTCGTAGATAAATTATTTAGCTGATCTGGAAGTCGACTACTTTATCTGATAATGAACTAATTTCCTCCATGTGTCTTTCTGAACCAATTTTCAGAGTATCTACTGTGTCCTTTAAGTTTTCCTGAGTTTTTGCAAGTTGCGTAACCGAATTGATAGATGCAACTGAGTCAATTTTAGCACGCAAGGTCTCGTGATTTTCATGAACAATAGTTTAGGGTTCTTTTATGACTGCTTCGTGATTCTCTAATGCATTTTCATGACGCGAAAAAATAGGCTGAAAATGCTCACAAATTTGTGTTTTTACGTCATTACAGACTTTTTGATATTTCGATTCGATTTTAAGTAACTCAGCAGTAAACCTTCACGTGTTTGTTCAAGCGTGAGTCTAACTTTTGAAGCTGTTGCTGTGTTTGTCACTGATTTTGTTCCGTCGTGTCTAACTGTCGCTGTGTTTGTCTCTGATTTTGTTCCATTGTGTCTAACTGTTGCTGTGTTTGTCTCTGATTTTGGTTCATTTGTTGCATTAATTGCAATAATAATGTATTAGTGTCTGGAATCTGTTCCTCTATGCTTTTCGGCAGTGCATTTGCACTGGCAACATTCACATTTTGACAAGCGGAAAATGTGTCTTGACTTATTTGAGAAAACGGTGAGGACCCAAAACCTGAATCTACAGTATTTGCAAGATTGTGTCCTTTCATTTCGGAATCCTGAGGCGAGCTGTTGCCGACCGATCGATCGATAATGCTTCCCTGTTCACTAATTGTTTCACTGTCTACACCATTATTCATTGCCTGGTCCATTTCCCTATGCACAGTTACCAAATTACTATTCTGAATATTTGTTAATTCATTACACGGTGGCGCTAACACACTACTCTCGTCTTCACCGTCATTTCTCAACTTACTTTGCAGCCTAGTGTTACGTTTTTCAGACGCCGTAATTGTCACAATATTTCACACGATAACACAGACAAGCACAATTTGAAGAGCAAAAAGAGAAAACACATTAAAATAGCATTGAAAATAATATCCAATTAAGTGGAAGCACGGCTGCGAAATACTTGGTGCAAATCTACATGCATGCCACAACTGTTTTACACTATAACAATGAAAAACTACAACTACAAAGAAAATTGTCTCTACAATTACGCGCTAGCAATAAACAATAACTACACTAATTACTCAAACTATAAGAAAAAAATCAGAAGATTCCAGTGAGGTATCCTCAGCTAAGGGTCTACATGTGAAACATCCCCTTAGAAAAATTTATGAATTACTGTGCTGGTACACCCCTTACGTTATATGATTTTCAAACAGCTGAGAAAAACTGAACGTGCTTAGACATTTCTCTCTTTACTTATTCTGATCATCAATAAACTGACACACAATATTTTTAGCGCAACGCAATCTGACTTTCAATAATCCCTACAAAAGAATGGCCCTGACTAACAACAACCTATACCTTTCATGAATCACTTACCTCACAAAAATCTTCGTTTCTCGAACTACTGCAATAAAGCGAGCGCCAATACTGCCAGCTAAATAAAAGATTCTAACTACTGAAGGCACTAACTACTGATAGGCATTCTTAGCAAATGAAAGATTTTGATAGAGAACAAACAATATATTTACCTTAATAGTGTTCAAAAGTCATAATACATATATCAGTTCATGACATCCAGTCTTACAAATTTCCGTTTTCCGACGGACACACGTCCAGATCGTCCGCTCTCAAAACTCTGCCATTTCTCTCCCCACATCCGCCACTGCTGGCGGCTCACCTCCAACTGCGCAACGCCACGCGCTGTTCACATCCAACTGCCCAACACTACAATAGCGAATATTCCAACAATGCCAATCAGCCACAGACTTCACACAGCACAGTCAGTGATTTTCATATAGAGCGCTACGTGGCGTTACCAACATTAAAAACCTAAACAGTCTACTTACACCTTCAACGTGACAGAAGTGCAACCCTTCCGCAAATTGTTGCAGATTTCCATTCTGGGCCATCAGAAAGTGTCAGCGTGCGAAACATTCAAGGAAACATCATCGACAAGGGCTTTCGGAGCCGAAGGCCCACTCGTGTACCTTTAATGACTGATTGACAGAAAGCTTTACGCCTCGCCTGGGCCCATCAACAACGACATTTGACTGTTGACGACTGGAAACATGTTGCCTAGTCGGACGAGTCTCGTTTCAAATTGTATCGAGCGGGTATGGAGACAGCCTCTTGAATCGATGGACCTTCCATGTCAGCAGGTGACGGTTCAAGATTGTGGAGGCTCTGTAATGGTGTGGGGCGTGTACAGTAGGAGTGATATGGGACTCCAGATGCGTCTAGATACGATTCTGACAGGTGACACGTACGTAAGCATCCTGTCTGATTACCTGCATCCATTCATGTCCGTTGCACATTCCGGACTTGGACAATGCTGGCATGACAAAGCGACATCCCATACGTCCAGAATTGCCACGGAGTGGCTCCAGGAACACTCTTCTGAGTTTAAATACTTCCGCTGGCCACCATACTTCCCAGACATGAACGTTATTGAGCATATCTCGGATGCCTTGCGAGGTGCTGTTCATAAGAGATCTCCGCCGCCTCGTACTCTTACGGATTTACGAACAGCCCTGCAGGATTCACGGTGTCGATTCCCTCCAGTACTACTTCAGATATTAGTCAGGTCCACGCCACGTCGTTTTGAGGGACTTATGCATGCTCGCGGGGACCCTACACGATATTAGGCCGGTGTACCAGTTTCTTTGGCTCTTCAGTGTAGGTTGAAGGTTATTTGATAAACCGTCTGACAGGCACTTTTCCAGAGTACTCATGTGGAAGTACAAATAGATGTCTCTATAATTTGTACATCTGTTTTGTTTACGAGTTTATTTAGCCTGGCAAGATGACGTCGACAGCCCCCTCTCCTAGGCTGACCGTTCGCTTGGGCTGCTTTCGTTCTACTCACAGGTCGTCTGACCGAAACGGCCGACCGCTTAAGCGTCCACTACAGCCGCTTAACATAGGGAGGACAAATGGTGAGGCGCCAGGTTGTGCACTGCCTCATTATATGATGAAAAACGAACTGCAAAAAAGTAACCTTGGACTCAACCTCATACGACCACGCAATGCAGATTGGCCGCCACGTCATATTCTGCCACGCGTCGTCGTCTGGATGCGCCATGGAGGGACCTAGGATCGCCACAAAGTGCAGCCATTACCAATTAATACAGAAAGACATTACAAACTGTGCCTAATATCAGGCATTGATTGAAATTATTGGGGAAAGTTGAAAATATGCGCTGGACCAGGATTAGAACCCGGGTCTCATGCTTACTAGGCAGCTGCTCTGACCACTGAACCATCCGGACACAGTGGTTGCTGCAACTGCAAGCACTACCTTATCACGTCTCCCGTCGGGCCCAAATTCCCAACTTACCTGCGCACTAGACGTGTAGCGGCCCTTGTCCTTTGTCCTCATTACTCGCTGCATTTCGCCGAGTTCGAGTCTGATGAGCATCTGCGCTGCAGAGATCATTGGCCACCTCGCCTGTTCTTTCGGACAAGTTCCGTCTTACGTGGTTGGTTACACTTGCGCACCCCAGATGATGACAGCGCGTAATTTACCATCATCATCGAATGACATACTGTTACCTGCCGGCAGCTTACGAATCCTACCGTTATCTGCACACAGTGCCAAAATATGTGGAAGCATCTGGTAACCGTAAACACAGCAAGACATGTCGAGAAAGTGTCAGTGTCAGCCAAGATTTTCCTCGCTACTCTTTCTGATAATTCCGCGCTCCTGGACGATCTTTTATGCTCTTCTCATACGTTTTCTTACCTTCAGCATTGCTACAAGACTTTCCATTCTTACCAGGCGTCCTTGTGGTTGGCCATGTTTGCCCATCTCTGGAGAGGTACGTTACAAATTCTAGAAGTGTGTAGGTTTGTTGCTGTACTTTGAACCCTTATAACTCTTACACAAAAATTTACCTACATGACGATCGCAGGTGAACACAGCATATTGTTCTTACTCCTCGTTTCTGTGTCATCAGCACTCTCTTTCTAAGTGATGAGTTATCGCGCAAAGTTATTGCATAATGCATTATTCAGTGGATGTATTCAAAATATGTCAGGAGATTGATTCATATCTTTCCTAAGACTAGCAGTTACACGAAGACGAAAAGTAGTTAATCCAATTGTTCGAGCACACCAGTAAAATTCCTTCAGTTTAGGTTATCATCAATATGTAAACACAAAAATTTGAAACTTTCTGCCCTGTTTACTGACTCCTTTTGATGTGATACTAAAGTGGAGCAAAGATCCTTGATCAGATTCTATGCAGAATTTACATCTAAGTTAGATCCTCTTTTAACCAAACCTTCGAACAAACAAAAATTGCCCAGCAGTTGAAAGATAACACTGGCCCCAACAGTCTACAAAAAGGTTGGCGGAAGTGACCCACAAAACTGTTTCATCTACAGCCGAATTCTAAAATATATGTTGACCTCAAACATAATGACTAAAGACTAGAATTCCATGCATTATAAAATCACAAAATAAGCCTATATTCATGCACTATCAAACTGCAATCCATGTACTGTACGATCAAGTGAAAAATACATTAAATGATGCAGTTTCATTTTTGTTCCCAATTTACTAATTCACTTCCATTTTTGCACAGTTAACAGGTACGGACGGAGTGGCCGTGCGGTTCTAGGCTCTGCAGTCTGGAACCGAGCGACCGCTACGGTCGCAGGTTCGAATCCTGCCTCGGGCATGGATGTGTGTGATGTCCTTAGGTTAGTTAGGTTTAATTAGTTCTAAGTTCGAGGCGACTGATGACCTCAGAAGTTGAGTCGCATAGTGCTCAGAGCCATTTGAACCAAGCCAGCTAACAACATTCCTACATTTTTTCTCTGCGGTTCCTGCGCGTATCAGTCAAAACATTTTTATAGGCAGAAAATGACCTCTCAACATCACAAGAAGTTACAATCGCAAATTTGAACGAATATTTTTGTGACAGTGTCAGGTCCAATTCTTCATTCATGCTTTCACCACAAAACACTTTCTTCACTGAACAAAAGTACTCATAGTCTGGATTCCTGTTTATTGTAACGTTTATTTTCTTCTTTGCATCTATTACCAGTTTCCCTTGGGCATGACAGAGGAATATTTGGAATTGATGAACAATTGGCATTGAGACTACTAATGGCAAACAAGTGGCTTTTCATTTTAATGCTGTAGAGGGAAATTTAGATAAGTTTATCTAAATGTTAATTAAATCCTACTTCACATTTTTACATTCTAATGCTGCTTGTGCGTTTCTGATACATACGGGATCATCTGGCCAGGAAGTATTTATTACGTTAAATGAAAGAAATATCTAGAATTAAATACTGAAGTATTAATTTTACTGCAGTAAATGGCGCATCAGTTATATTCCATGCTAATTAAATGGAATAAAAACTGCCAGAGTGAAAAATTGCAGCTTCCAACCAAGTATCCCATCTAGTGAGGACGGGCTGAGGGGGTAACAGAAACTCAAGCAGACTCTCTTTGTAAGCGGCTACACGTGAAGGGGCTTTTAAAAACACATGTGTAAAACAAAATTTGTTTTTTAAATTGCTAATTTATTTTTGCAGGTTTGGGACCATTAAACAGATTTGACGCTAAATTTCACACATTTCTCTTTAGTTGACGATATCAAGTTATTGACATTATTGTAATTACAGCGTATTGATTTTGCAAGACGATGGGGCCCATGAGAAAGACACATAAATGTGCTTTACATGTGGGCAGACTATTTTAATTCTTTTCCGGGTCGTCAACGTGTACGGAGCAGCATTAGTTGATATCAAAAGTACTCTGCTTTTATTTACATTAACTGGCCACGGAACAGCTAAAATATAAGACGTCTATTCTGAGGAAATAGTTTATAAAAATAGAGACCTAACTTAGAAAAATAATTATTTAAAATTTTGTTCAAATACAACATCCGATTAAAACTTACACAACCATCATCAAAGTAACTAGCAATTGTGGAGTTGTTTAATTGTTTGCTGGACTTTATTGCGCACCAGGTGGGGCTGAGAAGGCCCATCCTCAGTTAATTTTCCTAAAGTTAGGCTGGCAACGTGGTGCCCCACAGGATCAGTTGTTTTATCTACAAAAGTCCACAGTTTAGGGTTCTCAAATCCTCATGAATTTTATCCAATATCTGGTTACGAAAACAACAAGTTTTTATTAGGGATGTGAAAACAGTTTATTTTTTATTTTTACACAAAATTAAATTTATTTCGGCAAATACATTACGTAGGCATACTTCATTATCAGATTTTGGAACATAATTTTTCCTCGGTGTCGAGAGATAAGGGACGTCATTTGATATATACTTCTCCAAAAAACATTTAACAATTGGACTTCTGAGTTTCTCAAGCAGTATACGAACGGTCTCCTACAAAAGCATCGTACACGTCCCTGTAAAAATTATTTTGCGGTGGCTTAGATGCGGAAATAGTAATAAATGACTGGTTTGGTGTGTTGCATAGTCTTCTGTTTTTTTGCATTCTTAAAATACGTGACACAGAAGGGTCATGGTGTTCGACGTGAAATCTTTTAGTACATTTTACCTGACATTGTAAAATGGCTCTGAGCACTATGGGACTTAACATCTATGGTCATCACTCCCTTAGAACTTAGAACTACTTAAACCTAACTAACCTAAGGACATCACACAACACCCAGCCATCACATTGTAAAAGATCCTCCGATTATAGGGTATGATTTTTTTTAAACTGACACTCTTATTAAATTAATTATTCAAAATATATTTTGTATTGTTCTTCAAAGAAAAGGTGCCCTAAAAATTTTTCAGAAGAAGAATAGCTTTCCTGTTTACTGCAACAATCACAAAATACAAGGTCCCCGTCTGATGTAATAAAATCCTTCGCTGTTATCCACTGTGCAAGGAGTACACTTCTGGAACACTTAGCTGGAAGCATATTAGAAGCATGTTAACACAAGCAAACAGAATTACGGAAATTTACCACTTACGAGGTACACTCACACACTATAAGGACAGTTTAGAGAATGATTTCAGTTTTAGGAAAATAGAAATTGGCAGCGAGGTTTCTTCAAATTCCACTATTCCACTGTCGCGTTAGCCGCGGTACCTGACTTGGCTAAATTTCAGCTGTCGCAGAATCAAAGGCCTGCTGGTGGTTGTTGCGAATAAACATTTTTTATGAGATGTGTTCTGTAGAGGACTGTCGCTGAGATTCCGGGGAAGTCATCCTATTGTGAGAATGTTAACATTCTGTTTCTCTTATTTCCCACCCGCACCGTTTCTTTGATCAGTCATGATACCTGAATCCAAAATAAGTGTCATAAAAACCGAAAAACTATGGTCTCTACTCAAAATCATTAAAATATACATTTAAACTAACAGTAATATATATTAGATGCGTAATTAAACTAAAACGCCTTATATATGCAATATGCATGTTTTTATCTCCAAAAAACTTCCAAATGTGCCAATTTGCATGGAACCAGAGTATTATACAATGGGTAAGACTACGTTTGACCTATGTCCAGTGATTCTATAAAAACATGCATCTGAATGGATTCGTCGTCCTTGATAATGACAAATATCTAGCAGAATGATCTACTCCAAGCCAAGCAGAATGGGTCCCAAAAGCATCACTCACGCGAAACCCAGTTCGCACTTTCTCAGTTGACGTTCTGAAAGCCACGAATTGAAGCAGTGACGGAGCAGCAGTACTCCATGACCTGCGAAAAGCATTTTACGCAGTACCACACCAACGACTATTAGCAAAAATGCGGTCATATGGGGTATCAGTCGCAATTTGTGACTTGACTGAAGAATTCTTGATAGGGCGGACGCAGGTTGTTACCTTGTATCATCGACAACCAAATAACTTTACACGTGCTCAACGGTAGTGTGTTGAGTCCATTGCTGTACATGTTTCATTTAAATAATTTGAGAGGGAATGTTAACCGGAATCTCACACTTTTTGCAGAGGTTGCAGTTATCTACGGTGTGTCCATAAATTATCTTTACAACTTAAGACTTTAATAACTTTAAAACTATACTTAACAAACGGTTTTCAACATGTAATAAGATAGCTCTCAAACTATTTTTACCTTCCAGAGAATCTAAGACAAAATTGAACTTGAAAACCTGATAAAATGTGGACGCCACAGGAGGAAGCTCAGTCATACAGACGACGTCTCCTGACCTTACACCACTGGACTTCTTCCTGTAGGGTTTTATAAAGGATCTGGTGTACCAAACGAAGGTTAGAGACCTACAGGACTTGTAGGCACGCATTCGCAATCCATTTGAACATGTCACTCTGGAGATCTTGAATGGTACGTGGAGAGACGTGGAAATGCGACTAAGCGGTATCCGTGCCTCTTACGGTGCACTCATTGATGTGTATGAATGAGGAAACAAAACTTTATGAGATACCTTATCAGATGCTAAAAGCCATTTGTTAATATTTGGCAGAGTTTTAAAGGTATTAAAGTCTTAAGTTGTAAATACAATTTATTGACACCCTCTACTGTGATGTGGAATCTTCAAAAATCAGCACAAATATGCAGTAAGATCTTGATATGATTTAAAAGTAGTAAAGAGACAGGCACCTTGTTCAGAAATGTAAAATTTTGCACTTCACAAAACACAGAAAATTACTATCCTATGACTACAACATCAGTGAGCCACAATTGCAATCAGGCGACTCTTACAAACGTCTGTGTATAGCAATTTATAGGAATATGAAGTGGAGCGATCAAATGGGCCTAACTGTGGATAACGGAGGCGGCAGACTTCGGTTCATTTGCTGGATGCTGGGAAAGTGCAGTCAGCTTATGAAGGCGACTGCTTACGAGTCACTTGCGCGCGCCATCTTAGAATGGTGGTCAAAGTGTGTGGCAACCATGCCGACCGGGACTAACAGAGGACAATGAACCGTATACAATGCCTGCACGATGATCACAGATTTGCTTGACTCAAGGTAGGACGCCACAGAAATGTCGAAAACACCTGATTTGGCAGTTTCTATGAATGAGGTTGATGTCACCTATTCAACGAAAGCCTACTTACAAAGTTTTGAGTGAATACCGGGATGGTTCCTTGACAAGGGCAAGACCGATTTCTGTTGCCCTAGTCGTGCTCCATTTCAGGGTAGTGTCGCTGCCAAGCAAAGCGTTGGTCATGGAATTTAGTCCTATTGGGTTTTCAATTTATGGTCACCTCTTGTCCAATGTACCTGCGAGAAGCCGGCCGGGGTGGCCGAGCGGTTCTAGCTGCTACAGTCTGGAACCGGGCGACCGCTACGGTCGCAGGTTCGAAACCAGCCTCAGACATGGATGTGTGTGATGTCTTTAGGTTAGTTAGGTTTAAGTAGTTCTAAGTTCTAGGGGACTGATGACCTCAGATGTTAAGTCCCACAGTGCTCGGAGCCATTTTTTGGACGCAACGACTTTAGAGAACTAATAACGCAACAGTCCATAGCGGAAATAGCGACTGGTAATTCGGTATTATTTAACTTTTCAAGTGACGTGTAAATGGTTCAAAGGCTGTAAGCACTATGGGACTTAACCAAGTGATGTAAATTTGTAAGTAAGTTAGCTGTTGTTAATCTTCAACAGCGAGTGTTCGCTGATGCAAAACTTCTTGGTAGATAAAAAGTGTGTACCAGATCGAGACTTGAGCCTAACGTGTGACCTTTGCCTTCGGTGGGTAACAGCTCCCACACTGAGTCATCCAAACACGACACACGACCTCCATGCTCTCCCGCTAGCATGCAGCTTTGCTTCCGCCAGTACCTCTTATGCTACCTTCCAAACATTACAGCGGTTTTCCTGTAACGGTGGATTAGAACAGTAGGTAGACACTGAGAGGTCTGGCGCATAGCAGGCCACCAGTGACGCCATCGATGGGCCATGGCATTTCTCCACCACGTCCCCCTTCATGTATCTGATAGAAGCCAGTTTCCCTATGTAAAAAATGACGAGAAATTTAAAAATTGGAGGAAAATTTAAAAATCCAAGATGGCACGTTGTCATGCGGGTGGAAGTTGGTCTCTTGTGGTAAGTATAGAATCCCCTAAATAACTGGTCCAGCCTCATTATGACGTCAGAACCCAGTATGGTGATCTAAGATGTTGGAACTGGAGTACTGGTGCAGCTCTATGACCTCAGAATCCGAGATGATGGACCTGCGATACTGGTGCGGCCCTGCTATGATGGCAGAATCGAAGAGGGCTATCCAGCATGGTGACTAGGGCGAAGTGGTGCAGCTCTCCGATGTCAAAAACAATGTCAAAAACCAAGCTGCTATGAGAAAGAGAAGTAAGTTGGGTCCAGTGTTCTAGCGACCTGTAGGGCTATTTATAGCAGTCAGCTCACTTGTTCTAAGTGTGGAATCCCATCCTGCCTGTCCTAAGTTACAAAATTCGCCTCTGACATCAACATTTAAACTCCCTAACTTTTAGTCCGACCATCGTATATGCTATACAGCAAAATGTTATTTCAGTTAAAAAATGGAGATTCTACATTCCTCTCAAGCCCACTTGTGCTATGATTAAACAGTCATCCCACACACTTCTGACATTACAGTTCAAAGAGTCCCCCCCGCCCCTCCCTCCACGCCACTTACGATAAGCTCAAAATGGTGAGAAAATCGACTTACCCCAAGGTTAAAATGATGGTAAGTCTTCTGGCTGTCGAAACTGTACAGTACCTGTCCGGACTATAAAACTGTGTAACTTACACTGCCTGTATGGTTGTCGAACACTCGTCCCTGTCTTGTTTAGTGAGGAAAGGAAAGGGAGAGGTACTCACTAGTGTCTTTAGTAAAACAAACTCTACACCTGGAGGACCTGACTCACACGCATGTCGCAGTACGAGTGTAGCGCCGGCCACCAACGCCGCTGGGCTGCCACTGCGAGACTTCGTGCCGTGCTGTCTCTGTCACTGCGTCACTCCTCTCCTCACATCGATCTCGCGCAGAGCACTTGACGCACCGCCATAGACAAGCCAGTTTCTCCTGCGTGGGACATGTCTGGAGCAGCCATAACACATCTCACAGTTAGCAATGCGCGCAGATTCTCACCTGCTGACCGTTAAGAGGAGCACATTTTGCTTTGTCTAGTAATTATAATAATAATAATAAGAAGAATAAGAAGAAAATGCAGTTCCAGAAGACGAAAAACACGAGTCAGTTTACACATTAATTACGTGGGATTTTACCTGTCATGTTGCACGTATTGGTACATGCCAACAGGTGCCATCCATAGATGTATCGAAAACCTGTGCAAAAGTTTGTTACCTGTAGTTGATGAATCCACAGAAGTAATGTATGGAGTAAATTTCATGAGAAAGATATTTTATAGATATTATATATAGGAACAAATATGTAATAATTACAGCAAGGAATGCAGCTAATATCAAACTTCAGGAAGTTGTAGTGGTTGTTAGTTCTAAAGCATAAAGTGCATTGTTATCTGGACAGTATCTGACAATTAGGGTCATAAACATGCTAAGTCCCTCCGATATAGCAACAAATGGACTGTAAAGTTACACTAACATTGGAAATGTATGAACTACTAAAGCTTTCTCTCCAACGTTTGAACTGTTAAGTCCCATGGGATGTGTGTAAGATGGAATAAAATACACTACTGGCCATTAAAATTGCTACACCAACAAGAAATGTAGATGATAAACGGGTATTCATTGGACAAATATATTATACTAGCACTGACATGTGATTACATTTTCACGCAATTTTGGTGCACAGATCCTGAGAAATCAGTACCCAGAACAACCACCTCTGGCCGTAATAACGGCTTTGATACGCCTGGGCATTGAGTGAAACAGAGCTGCGTGTACAGGTACAGCTGCCCATGCAGCTTCAACACGATACCACAGTTCACCAAAAGTAGTGACTGGCATATTGTGACGAGCCAGTTGCTCGGTCACTATTGACCAGACGTTTTCAGTTGCTGAGAGATCTGGAGAATGTGCTGGCCAGGGCAGCAGTCGAACATTTTCTGTACCCAGAAAGGCCCGTACAGGACCTGCAACATGCGATCGTGCATTATCCTGCTGAAATATAGGGTTTCGCAGGGATCGAGTGAATGGTAGAGCCACGGGTCGTAACACATCTGAAATGTAACGTCCACTGTTCAAAGTACCATCAATGCGAACAAGAGGTGACCGAGACGTGTAACCAATGGCACCCCATACCATCATGCCGGGTGATACGCCAGTATGGCGATGACGAATACACGCTTCCAATGTGCGTTCACCGCGATGTCGCCAAACACGGGTGCGACCATCATGATGCTGTAGACAGAACCTGGATTCATCCGAAAAAGTGACGTTTTACCATTCGTGCACCCAGGTTCGTCGCTGAGTACACCATCGCAGGCGCTCCTGTCTGTGATGCAGCGTCAAGGGCAATCGCAGCCGTGGTCTCCGAGCTGATAGTTCGTGCTGCTGCAAACGTCGTCGAACTGTTCGTGCAGATGGTTGTTGTCTTGCAAACGTCCCCATCTGTTGACTGAGGGATCGAGACGTGGCTGCACGATCCGTTACAGCCATGCGGATAAGATGCCTGTCATCTCGAATGCTAGAGATACGAGGCAGTTGGGATCCAGCACCGCGTTCCGTATTACCCTCATGAACGCACCGATTCCATATTCTGCTAATAGTCATTGGACCTCGACCAACGCGAGCAGCAATGTCGCGATACGAATTCCGCAATCGCGATAGGCTACAATCCGACCTTTATCAAAGTCGGAAACGTGATGGTACGCATTTCTCCTCCTTACACGAGGCATCACAACAACGTTTCACCAGGCAACGCCGGTTAACTGCTGTTTGTGTGTGAGAAATCGGTTGGAAAGTTTCCTCGTGGCAGCACGTTGTAGGTGTCGCCACCGGCGCCAACCTTGTGTGAATGCTCTGAAAAGCTAATCCTTTGCATATCACAGCATCATCTTCGTGTCGGTTAAATTTCGCGTCTGTAGCACGTGATCTTCATGGTGTAGCAATTTTAATGGCCAGTGGTGTATATTACAACTTGCAAAAATATTGTTTGTTATATACAACTTTTATACATAGTTAATATACATTTTGTACCTTGTGAGCTGTGGAAAGTACACCATTGTCGCGAGAAAGCATTGTCATTCTCTTTCTTCTATGTCGACCCTACTTGTCACTCTGTAATACACTCCTGGAAATTGAAATAAGAACACCGTGAATTCATTGTCCCAGGAAGGGGAAACTTTATTGACACATTCCTGGGGTCAGATACATCACATGATCACACTGACAGAACCACAGGCACATAGACACAGGCAACAGAGCATGCACAATGTCGGCACTAGTACAGTGTATATCCACCTTTCGCAGCAATGCAGGCTGCTATTCTCCCATGGAGACGATCGTAGAGATGCTGGATGTAGTCCTGTGGAACGGCTTGCCATGCCATTTCCACCTGGCGCCTCAGTTGGACCAGCGTTCGTGCTGGACGTGCAGACCGCGTGAGACGACGCTTCATCCAGTCCCAAACATGCTCAATGGGGGACAGATCCGGAGATCTTGCTGGCCAGGGTAGTTGACTTACACCTTCTAGAGCACATTGGGTGGCACGGGATACATGCGGACGTGCATTGTCCTGTTGGAACAGCAAGTTCCCTTGCCGGTCTAGGAATGGTAGAACGATGGGTACGATGACGGTTTGGATGTACCGTGCACTATTCAGTGTCCCCTCGACGATCACCAGTGGTGTACGGCCAGTGTAGGAGATCGCTCCCCACACCATGATGCCGGGTGTTGGCCCTGTGTGCCTCGGTCGTATGCAGTCCTGATTGTGGCGCTCACCTGCACGGCGCCAAACACGCATACGACCATCATTGGCACCAAGGCAGAAGCGACTCTCATCGCTGAAGACGACACGTCTCCATTCGTCCCTCCATTCACGCCTGTCGCGACACCACTGGAGGCGGGCTGCACGATGTTGGAGCGTGAGCGGAAGACGGCCTAACGGTGTGCGGGACCGTAGGCCAGCTTCATGGAGACGGTTGCGAATGGTCCTCGCCGATTCCCCAGGAGCAACAGTGTCCCTAATTTGCTGGGAAGTGGCGGTGCGGTCCCCTACGGCACTGCGTAGGATCCTACGGTCTAGGCGTGCATCCGTGCGTCGCTGCGGTCCGGTCCCAGGTCGACGGGCACGTGCACCTTCCGCCGACCACTGGCGACAACATCGATGTACTGTGGAGACCTCACGCCCCACGTGTTGAGCAATTCGGCGGTACGTCCACCCGGCCTCCCGCATGCCCACTATACGCCCTCGCTCAAAGTCCGTCAACTGCACATACGGTTCACGTCCACGCTGTCGGGGCATGCTACCAGTGTTAAAGACTGCGATGGAGCTCCGTACGCCACGGCAAACTGGCTGACACTGACGGCGGCGGTGCACAAATGCTGCGCAGCTAGCGCCATTCGACGGCCAACACCGCAGTTCCTGGTGTGTCCGCTGTGCCATGCGTGTGATCATTGCTTGTACAGCCCTCTCGCAGTGTCCGGAGCAAGTATGGTGGGTCTGACACACCGGTGTCAATGTGTTCTTTTTTCCATTTCCAGGAGTGTACTTTCCAAATGTGTTTTTATATGCATTATTCTGCATGTATTTCATGCAAACCTACTGGAGCACTAATAGACTTACGAATTTAATCAGCAAAGTCTGCTTGGTTGGAATTTCTGTTTACAGGTGTAATACTTGTAGAATTGGGTATAGCACACTTACACAAACCTATAATCACATTTAACTCCTCCTTCCGACTATGAACTTAATGTTCCCAAAGATAATACACAGTATCACTGGAGAGTGGTTTAAGGTACTTTTGTCACAGGCTCAGTCTCCCATGTTGATCCATATTGAACCATTCTAGACACACAGGTTCGTGACACTTGGACACTTTAAATATACAAGTTGTTTTTGGGTCTTGAGATGTTAACTTCACTGTGTCGCCCCAAAACATGTTTATGTGGGATACGCTATTGCCACTAAAGATATTGATATCTCAAGGGAATGGATTGTCATGTAACCCTCGATGTATTTCAGGTTGCTGCAAAGTTGATCACACTCCATATCACTGAACTGCACCTTTGCACACCATTGGACAATCTCTATTTCTAACATCACTTCGAAGTCTATGTGAAGTGCTAAACAGCATTAACATACTTCAGTCAGTTGGTATGTAGTGCTGAATAACAGCACTCTAAAATGATGCAATTGATGCCCTACGAGTGGTGCAGCTGTTGGATAATTGAGTAGTGGGAACTCAAATTATGGAAACAATTTTGTGTCCTGCCAGATGCCAGTTCAGGGAGCTTGCCTGCATGATGTCTTCAACCCCACTGCTGCTGCTGCGGCTCAGATGTATCGGCCACTGTATTGGATACGTGAGGGAACAGTTGCAATGAGGGAGAAATAAAAGACAACCATGGAAACACACACATACACATGGACACATGATGAATAATAAACAATCAGAGAGAGGAATGGTTTCATATAATCGACTGGGAGATTCATTTTCTTCCGTCTAGCTGTGGTACATCTCTGATGACACTTCATGATGATGATCACCCTTTCACTATGGAGTATAGGGCACAAATGGTGAGTCTGCTTGATGGTTAGTAAGCACGGATGCAGAGGATGAATGGTGGAGGGTTGAAGATCATAGTGTGATGGAAACTGGAACAACTATTCTGGACTGTGCACATATCGCCATATCAGTGTTTACCACTTTACAGAAGGGACATTTTGTTGGAGGGCTATAACATGGATAAGTGGAGCAGACAATCTGGTGCTGCCATCTTTAAGAAAGATGAGGACTTTATGTCCAAATAAATTTATTTGTTTTTATATTTTGAGCATATGTATTCTTGAAGTGCATGTTTGTGTAGGATGATGGAAGATTGACTCCCGACATGTGTTGCTGAAGGTTATGTTCATAACATTAGTGGTTGTATACTAAAGTATTTACAACGATTATCTTAACAACCGCTACCCTTGTTCCTTAAGAAGGGTGACAGTAGAAATCTGAAATATTTCAGATAAAGTTTGAGGAATTTATATAAAGCAGAAAACTGATCAGTGGAGACTACATAACATTTCAACCTATATTTGATACTTCAAAAAACATAGTATCAAAATACACCCATACTGGGCCAAATTGTCAAAAAAATGTTCAAATGTGTGTAAAATCTTATGGGACTTAACTGCTAAGGTCATCAGTCCCTAAGCTTGCACACTACTTAACCTAAATTATCCTAAGGACAAACACACACACTCATCCTCGAGGGAGGACTCGAACCTCCGCCGGGACCAGCTGCACAGTCCACGACTGCAGCGCCCTAGACCGCTCGGCTAATCCCGCGCGGCACCAAAATGTGCAGGAAATGCATCCACACTGTAGCAAAATGCTTCCTTAGCTACTGTTCCCGTCTTCATAAGCACCACTTCAGCAGTCTCACAACCACACGAGTGTTTCGTTCTTTACAGTGCTAGATGAGGAGGAGGAGGAGGAGGGGGGGGGGTAGATTAGGGTTTAACGTCACGTCGGCATCGAGGTCGTTAAAGATGGAGCACAAACTCGGGTGAGGGAAGGGTGGAGAAGGGAAGAGCCCGTGCCCTTTCGAAGGAACGATCCTGACATTTGACGTAAGCGATTTAGGGACATCACTGAATACTTAAATGAGAAGGGCTGGACGCGGGTTTGAACCATCGTCTTCTCGCATGCTGACCACTGCGCTGCTCCGATCGGTGCAGTGCTAGGTGACGGAGCCACCACTGCAACTGCGTCTTGTCTCAGGGTGGTCAAGTTGGAAGTTACCCATTATTTCCCTTAAGATTTCTGCAAATGAATCTGAACCCTCCATACGCTCATTCCAGATGCTTACTGCAATATATTTTCAAAGTAGTTAATGTTTACAGCAACAGTGTATAGGATTTCTAATCCTATAAACGTGTAATATATTTATTTATGTTCGAGTCTCATTCCAGTTCACTACCAACTTCTTGTAGATAACTTAATCACTTACGAACATCCTACATCGAAAAAATACCAGCAAGCCCCTGTACAGTGCTTGATGGAGGGTGCATAATACCAGTATTATTGATCACCCTCTCATCCTACTCTCATGGTACGGCCAAGTAAAAAAGGAATGGCTAGGCACCTCATCTTACACACTGCAATGCAGTAACACTAAGAATTGAACATAGAAGTTCTTTTTGGTGAATTTCGATATAATTGATGTTAATTATACCCGACAGCACTATTTTCGTGACAGCAACTCGTGCATATTCGTAAATACTACATTAAGCTCTTAACATGATAAAAATCCTAGAACAACACGTTTAACATTACAAGGAATGACACCACATTCATTGGCCTACTACGCAATCCTACTGGAGACAGTGGAAACTCAGAGTCTGGAAAGAATTGTGTGTGTCCTACTGCAGTGTATCATGAAGCTTGTCTGGAAACAGTTCTGCATGCTGCTCCCATATATTCTTGATGGCTAGTGAGCCTGGACGCTAGGGGTGAGTGATGGCAGATACTTGCTGGAAATGTTAGGTGCCCTAAGTACAACGTAAAGCACTTACAATGTATGTGGGGAAACAATTAAAAATGTAGTGTTAGCCTGGGAATTAGATTACGTTCTCTTTGTAGCACGGAGGATTGGAGTTTAACATTTCATCTACATCGACATCAAATCCCCATCACACGAAGGCGTATCTGCAGAAGAAATCAGTGTCAGTCAAAAAATAATGTCACCTGTCAACACAGCACGTGGATCATTGTGGGGCAGCTGACTGAGAATCCACGGTTATGCATCTACTACTGCGGCTAGTGGTCAACCCATTGCAATATACAGGGTGTTACAAAGAGGTACGGCCAAACTTTCAGGAAACATTCCTCACACACAAACAAAGAAAATATGTTATGTGGAGATGTGTCTGGAAACGCTTACTTTCCATGTTAGACGTCAAACACTTTGTTACAGGAAATGTTCAAAATGTCCTCCGTTACCGAGGATACGTGCATCCACCCTCCGTCGCATGGAATCCCTGATGCGCTGTTGCAGCCCTGGAGAATGGCGTATTGTATCACAGCCGTCCACAATACGAGCACGAAGAGTCTCTACATTTGGTACCGGGGTTGCGTAGACAAGAGCTTTCAAATGCCCCCATAAATGAAAGTCAAGAGGGTTGAGGTCAGGAGAGCGTGGAGGCCACGGAATTGGTCCGCCTCTACCAATCCATCGGTCACCGAATCTGTTGTTGAGAAGCGTACGAACACTTCCACTGAAATGTGCAGGAGCTCCATCGTGCATGAACCACGTGTTGTGTCGTACTTGTAAAAGCACATGTTCTAGCAGCACAGGTACAGTATCCCGTATGAAATCATGATAACGTGCTCCATTGAGCGTAGGTGGAAGAACATGGGGCCCAATCAAGACATCACCAACAATGCTTCCCAAACGTTCACAGAAAATCTGTGTTGATGACGTGATTGCACCTCTGCGTGTGGATTCTCATCAGCCCACACATGTTGATTGTGAAAATTTACAATTTGATCACGTAGAAATGAAGCCTCATCCGTAAAGAGAACATTTGGACTGAAATGAGGATTGACACATTGTTGGATGAACCATTCGCAGAAGTGTAACCGTGGAGGCTAATCAGCTGCTGATAGTGCCTGCACACGCTGTACACGGTACGGAAACAACTGGTTCTCCCGTAGCACTGTCCATACAGTGACGTGGTCAACGTTACCTTGTACAGCAGCAACTTCTCTGACGCTGACATTAGGGTTATCGTCAACTGCACGAAGAATTACCTCGTACATTGCAGGTGTCCTCGTCGTTCTAGGTCTTCCCCAGTCGCGAGTCTTAGGCTGGAATGTTCCGTGCTCCCTAAGACGCCGATCAATTGCTTCGAACGTCTTCCTGTGGGGACACCTACGTTCTGGAAATCTGTCTCGATACAAACGCACCGCGCCACGGCTATTGCCCCGTGCTAATTTATACATCAAACGGGCATCTGCCAACTCCGCGTTTGTAAACATTGCACTGACTGCAAAACCACGTTCGTGATGAACACTAACATGTTGATGCTACGTACTGATGTGCTTGATGCTAGTACTGTAGAGCAATGAGTCGCATGTCAACACAAGCACCGAAGTCAACATTACCTTCCTTCAATCGGGCCAACTGGCGGTGAATCGAGGAAGTACAGTACATACTGACGAAACTAAAATGAGCTCTAACATGGAAATTAAGCGTTTCCGGACACATGTCCACATAACATCTTTTCTTTATTTGTGTGTGAGGAATGTTTGATGAAAGTTTGGCCGTACCTTTTTGTAACACCCTGTATAGTATGAATCTGCTAGCGCGTTACTGAATCCGCTTTGGGTCTTGTTGCTTACATCTGTTGAAACTTCTGCTACTAAAACCACTAGTGCTCTGCCAATTGAGCCACTTCGAACCACATGTCTGCATGAACAATTATAGCTCATTTTCCTGTCCAAGCACCCTTACTGTTCGTCACAAATGGTTTAGAAAGCGTGGTGGCCTTCTGTCAGCTATATGCATGCGTGTCTCTAGCCGTTTGTTTGTCAGCTATTTTGTGTGTGTGTGTGTGTGTGTGTGTGTGTGTGTGTGTGTGTGTGTGTGCGTGTGGTGTGTGTGAGTGAGAGGGGGGGGGGGAGAGAGAGAGAGAGAGAGAGAGAGAGGGGGAGAGAGAGAGAGAGATCGAAGTGAGCTAGTGTTGTGTTTTTGTTCATGATGTTAGCGCAATATTCTGTCCAGCTCACGTCTACTCCTGTCAAGAAGTTCTCTTTAATTGCATTTCTTAACTGGTCGATAACTAAGTTTACGATGGTTTATTTGCTGTACGTGGCTAACTTGAATCGTTCTTTGACTTCGTAAAGTATTGGAAAATTGGATAGAAAACTTAGATTAGTGCGAATGCTTCTGGGAAAATAACATCTGCAAAATAACATGTACTTTAAAGGAGGACACTAATATGATCAGTTTTAGAGTGGATGGTAACAGATGTCGACCGAAATGGAGATATCCTGCTACGTAGTATGCAATCGTTCTCAATCAAATGTTTGATTCTGACTTGGTAACTGGCATGTGTAGGTTACGGCATTCGTCCTGCAAACATTTACAGAGCACGTGTTGCCACTCAGTGTTTATTATTAAGATCAGGCACCGTCAGTGCAGCTTCAGTAGCGCAGGCTTGAAAATGAAGCTCTAAGGGTTCGAAACTAGTCACTTAACAAATACTGCAACAGTTGACAGAACCATCAATAAACGCTTTAAGGAATTTGAATACAGCTGTTGTTCCCTGACAATAAAATGTTGAAACTGAAGAATGTTATAATTGCCATCCATCACACAAATCATCGAAGTGATGAGCCGACGTAGCAATCTTTTAAAGGTATTCCTCAAACGAAAACTGTGGACTATCAAACACATAGACATTTTACTGTCTGGGCAACAGGATCGTACAGGTATTGTTATGTAATACTATGTTATTTATCAACCATAACTTATTGATCTTAAACTGACGTAGTTCAGGGAAATTCCTTCAATCACGTTTTGAAACTGTTATGAAAAGTTAATCAAACAGCGCTGGGTACATCCTCAAACGGAGTTGGATTTAATTGCAATGCGTTGTGTAATAGAACTGCTCAATACAGCTACTTGTAGACATGGGCATATGCAGAAATATCCAAGAGTGGGCAAGATTCTAAAATTGGTATGTTTTGGTATAATTAATTGGTGGCCTAAGAACCCAGTTTTACAGGAAAAACACAAAGATAACTGAATTTCAGACTTTTGATACTTAATTTTTTGTTCAACTTTTTCTCTCTCTTCTACCGCAGAGAATGGTATTCCTCCCATGCGACTAAAGCATTTGGGTTTACAGATGAACTCTGCATTATCGCAGCTACAGTGTTGGATAATGCTGCTCTTTAGGCTACGTGAATATCAATATATTCTCAGCAGCCTTCCCAGGTCTTTTTTTGCCAACAGACACACGGGAGTGTCCTGTTGTCACTAAACTGTGCACCGAGGAAACGAAGTGCTCTTAATGTAAATTGGGGCCAGAGGATGGACAAGTATCTTTCACCCACGTTTATTTCATGTTGGTTCTTTCGCAGCTCGATAACGGCTGTACGAAAAAGTGAAGGAGAAACAAAACACTGCAGAAATCGTCGATGTACGATGGAAATGTTATGATTTATAGCGAACAGCCGAAAAACCAAACAAACGTAAGTTAGGCTGTGATCGCTAAAACCACCGTGCTTCCCACTGAACTCCACAATGCTAAATTTAACATTAGTAGCTTCACAGACAATCATAATGAAATAAGTAGTCTACAACGCAGATTCCAGGAGGGGTAAGTGCCCCCCATTGCTCCCTCTGCGGACCCTTAAACGAAACCTGTAAACCTTCAACAGAACTGGGTCATTGGATATATTTTATATTTATTTCTGAAAAATTACGTTCTAGTTAAAAGTATGAAAGCCTAATGCATGTTTGTGTATCTTTTCAAGTATCTGCATTGTCATAATAACTTCTGTTTTCTTTATATGTCAACGATATTTCGTCGGTTCTGTCCTCCTGTAAATGTCATTTCTATGCCGACGAACTCCAGCTCTAGCTAAGCGTTAGACCTGACGATGTAAACACTGCAATCGCTCAGATGAATGATGATCTGTCTTCAGTAGTGACATGGGCGAAAAACCTGGGGCTTAAACTAAATGCAAAAAAGACGCAAGTACTCTTAATAGCCCATCAGAAATTAATAAGTTCAGATTTCCGCGAACGGCTACCTCCTATTCTTCTCGACGGTACTCCAATACCATATCAGAAAACAGTGAAGAACTTGGGTGTAACTTTGGATGAGCATCTCAACTGTGCGGAGAATACAGTCGCAGTGTGCCGAAAGATGTCTGCTTGTCTCTATGCTCTCAAAAAGTTTCGGAACATATTTCCACAGGACTTGAAACGCCAGCTCGTGCAAGCACTCGTTCTACTGAACCTCCACTATTGTGATGTGATTCAAAAAGGCACGAGTAGTGAAAACAAAAGACGGCTAGAGCTAACCATGAATGCCTGTGTGCGTTACACCTGCAACATTCGCCGATATGATCATGTTAGTGCTTCATACTCTGAGCTAGGGTGGCTGCGGCCGGACAAATTGCGTGACTACCACACTCTATGTCTACTTCACCGACTCCTCGTCGCGCAAGCACCCCAGTACCTTGCTTCAGAGATTAAAAACCTGTCATGCCATCATAATCGAAACACGAGGTCACTCTTATTTGGTATTCTAACTCTGCCCACTCACAAAACAAAAACTTTTGCAAACTCCTTCTCAGTTGCCGCTGTCCGCCTCTGGAACAAACCGCCCCTTACCTTGTGCAAAATTCAATCCACTGCTGTTTTTAAGAAGAAGTTGAAGCACTTCCTACTATCATCCTCATAACGTTCTCCACAAAATTAATGTACAAGGCCAATCCTCTCATCTGTCCAATAGCAAACTAGCGTCCCCTATCTTGCTCCTGAGATGCCTTCCTCTTCATCTATCACTATTAGCCACGCAATCTTCTTTTCCTTTATATTTCCTTAATTATGCTTCATCATGTCTCTCTATTCTTCTCCTCCCTTCACCATGAGTCTCCCTCATACTCCCTGCTGCCAGCACTCCTATCTAAAATCTGTCTCTTCAATAATGTCTAATTATAACAGTACTTATGATCTACGAATATAAACTCTATATGTATGTATTTTTCCAGGTGTACCTTTCTAATTGTTTATTTCACTTTTTGTACTAGATGTAGTTTAACATGCCTACTAAAACATATGAATGTAAAATAAGTAGAATGCCTGGTTAGATGTAAGAGAGGGCCTGATGGCCCTAATCTTGGCAGGTTAAATAAATAAATAAATAAATTCATCAAAACAAACATACTTAGTGTAATATTTGCAACTGAGTGTCTAACAAGCTTTGAACTAAAAAGAAACACATTTCTGCTTCATTCACACAGTTCTTATTTCATCCATTAAAAAGTAAATCATTGGTGAACGACGCAGAATTATATTCTCTTTCTTCTTTTTTCAACTATCGCCATCCTCGTATCATAGACAATAATCTGATAATTTTTAATGTTTAACTTACTGAGGTGTCTGTCTTAGAATTGGCAGTGCACTGTGTATTTGTCGCAGTAGACAAGAGACGCAATCCAACGAGATGAAAGTTGAAGCGAGACTGTTGGGGTAAGACTCAGTATCCAGAGTGGACAAAAACTTGTAGTTGGATAATGCACCAATCCCCATACTCACCCCCCCCCCCCCCCAGATATAAGTGAAAACTTTAAGAGAAAACCTCAGTTCGGCAGCACGAATGTTCCGCAAACATAGCTGTCGTCACTGGAGGAGACTTCAATAATACAACAGTCGGCTGGAATAATTACAGTTTGTTAAGTGAGGAGCTTGACAAGGCAACCTGTGAAACTTTGATAATGACTTCTCTGAGCTCCTGGACCAGGTAGTTCGGAAGCCCACTCATGATGGAAATACAATTAATGGGAAGAAACAGACCTGACCTCTCCGAGGATGTCCATATTGAAATTGACACCAGTGACAATGAGAGAGCTGTAGCAGCAATGGTTACTGAAGTCCAAAGGCAGCTAAAACGAGCCGAAAGATCTTCATATTCAGCAAGACAAATAAAGGGATAGTCATGTCACAGCTTAAAGGGGAACTCAAAACATTCACCTCTGGGCAGGAGCGTGTTGGGAAACTGTGACTAAGTGTAGAAGAATGACCATACAGTGAATTCACATGTACCCGCTAGAACAGTTTAGGAATCGAGGAATACAGTCTCTGTGAAGGAACTTCTAAGGAAGCAACGATTTCTGCATGTATGTATGACAAAAAGCATACGGCTAGAATGAAACGCGTTTGCCAGCCAAGAGGGCAGTGTGTGAAGCCTTCAATGTTCACCGTGTACAGACACTCGTAGATGACAAAGCAACTCAACTTGGATGCAGGAATGGAAATGCAGAAATACCAACTTCTTTTTCAAATATTCTTTTACTAGGGAAGGTCCAGGAGTAATGCCTCTATTTAATTCTCGCACCACTGCGAAGGTGGCTGATATAAATATTAATGTCAGTGGCATCGAGAAAGCCGAAATTGCTAAATCGAAACAAGACTAGAGGGCTTGATGGAATCCATATCAGAGTCTGTATAGAATTTGCATTAGAGCTAGCTGCTATTCTAACCATAATATACCGTAGTTCCTCTCAACAAAACACTGTGGAAGGAGGCTGAGCTAACACCCATATTGAAGAAGAGTAGCGAAAGTTATGAACAAAACTATCGTCCACTAACATTCAGATAGACCTGTGGTAGAATCCTAGAACATTTGATGAGCTCAGACGTGATGGAATATATCGAACAAAATGACCTCCAACCATCCAGTGTCGATTCTATAAACATCGGGCATGAGAAACCAGGTAACAGTTTTCTCAAATGATATCCTGAAAGACAAAGATCAAGCCAACCAGTTGGGTGTAGTATTTCTTGAATTCAGGAATAGTTTACCTAGCAACGAAAGAGCGACAACTGCGGTATCGAACGAATTTTGTGGCAGTGTTGATGATTTCTCGATAGTGAGGGAGTAGCATGTTATCTTCGATGGTGAGCCATCAAGAGACGCAGAAGTAACTGTAGGTTTGCCCTGAGAAGTCTTGCTTATTGATGGCCTGGCAGGCAATGTTAACAGTAAGCTCGAACTTTTACACGTGATGTGGTTATCTCTAATGAAGTACTCTCTGAAAAAAGCTGTGCTAATATTCAGTCAGATCTTGATAAAATTTGTAAGTGGTTAAAAGTAATGGAAACTTATTTTAACTCTTAGAAATATAAAATTGCTAATTTCATCTGGCAGAAAATGTAATGTCCTACGACTACAATATTGATAAATCACAACTGGAATGAATCTACTGATACAAATACTTGAGCTTAAAAATTTATGCGCGTATGAAGTGAAATGATCATTTAGGCTCAGTCATAGACAATGTAGGCGGTTGACTATGAATCGTCGGTAGGGCGATGGGAAAAAGCAATCACACCAAATACGAGTGACATAGTTTATTGAACGTATACAGAGAAGGGCAGAACATACATTTGTTTGTTGCACCGGAGAGCGCTACGGAAATGCCGATAAGCATGATTGGTATTCCGCTGACGATGACACAAAGATCCCGCGAATAAGTACTTCCAGAGTTGCAAGAACCACCAATAACATAGAAACCTAGGAATATAGTACAGCCTATCACATTGCTTCTTTAGGGACCGTGATAACAAGATGAGACTAGCTACAGCGCACAATGAGGCATATAAGCACTCTCTCCTGCGCTCCACACGCGTATAAAATTGTGGCGGTGGCAACTGTGAAGATGCAATGACATAAAAACGTACAGAAATGCTGAAATTGCAGTGACAATTGAAACTTTGTTCCAGACCGGTACTCGAACCCATATTTCCTGCTTCTTGAGAAATTAGGAGAATTGATAACAAAAGGAAAAGTAATTTCTCTATGACTCTTTCTACAGTCACAGTGTTTTCATCGTGAAACTAATACGTACTGGAGTAATAATGGCAGTGGGAACAACCATGTCCAATTAATGATATTAAACGCTACAAATTCTCTATATGCATTGTGCTTTTTAATAAAAAAAAACAAGTAGTTAAACGACAACAGCCTGACAAGAAGCCTTTTCTTTCGTGTGTTTCATTGACTAGAACACAACTACATTTAACTTTAGGTCTGGTTCCAATTTTCACGTTTACCAGCATTCAGACAACATGCAGGCTTTTGATTTTCCACCCTTCACATTGTGAAATTTATTCATTCTCTTAAGAATCATCGGTAATCATTCAGAATGTAACTTTGAATATAAAAGAAACGCAACCCTACCGGATACACTTGTTATGTATTGCTTTTGTTATCAAGCTAACAGTGCAATATTCCGTGGAAAGGAAAACAAAACTGCACCTTCGTATAAAATGGCTCTGAGCACTATGGGACTTAACATCTGTGGTCATCAGTCCCCTAGAACTTAGAACTACTTAAACCGAACTAACCTAAGGACATCACAAACATCCATGCCCGAGGTAGGATTCGAACCTGCGACCGTAGCAGTCGCGCGGTTCCGGACTGAGCGCCTAGAACCGCTAGACCACCGCGGCCGGCGCACCTTCGTATGATAACGATTCTCGTATAGGAACGAAAATTCGGGTCGATCCGTGAGGCATACACTGGCAGAGGAAATTGTGGTGCACTGTCCGCGAAAGGGGGTTCAGGATTCGAATCTCGGTTCTGCTCAGAGCTCCAGCGTGTCACGAACGTTCTTGATGGTAAACGCCAATGTTTCGGTGCTTTTTCGCAGAAATTAACCCCAACAAAGACTTAGTAAGACTAGTTCAGAGCTACTAACGTTCTCTACCTCCGGCCGCCCATCGAGGATTATCAGTGCTGCCAACCGTACCCGTTTCGGGTACCTGTATCAGAAATTCATACTGTACTCGAATTCTGCTGGCCTCGTACTTACATAACACAAAGAAGTTGATGAGAATTAGTTGTGATATATTTGCCAGTTTCTGTACAGTAACGAAAAACAAATATTTAACAAAAGCAATTTTAAAGTAATTCTTCTTGCTTTCCCGGCGATCTGTTGACATCTTGGATATTCGGGAATCCAGCCGGATGTTCGCGTCGTTCTCGCACGATATTTCAACAGCGTGCCTCGCTGTCTTCTTCAGGTGCTACCTGAGACTGGTCCTTGGGTCGATCGAGTCCAGTATTTATGCCTGGGAGGAAGTCGAGTTTGCGATGTCGAGCTGTGAGGACATGCTACTCTGCGCTCGCGCGGCCGCCGCTTCGGCGACGGCTGCGCCCGCACCGGCCGACCGCGGTCCGATGGGGCTTGCCCCGTCGGCCGCCCCGCCATCAGCCGGTGCGCCTAGGACGGACCGACCTGCACCGAGGGGAAGTATTAGTACCCAAGGTGCAGAGCCGCTCATGGACGCCGATGTGGAACTTTCTTCTGACTCTGAGGCAAGCAGCCTCGTGGGTGCGCGTGAGCGCCGCCACCAGCGGGAAGAGGGGGCGAGAGGGGCCATCCGCGATCGCTCCCCGGCTAGCCGTTCCTCCAGGGGAGACGCACAAGAAGACGGATTTCGGCAGCCGCCGAAGAAGCGCCAGGCCAGGCGGCAACGGCTTATCGTCGCTCGGGAGCTCCGTGTCTCGAATACTTTCGAGCCACTACAAGGCACTGGGGCGACGCTGGACGAAGCTGCTGCTTCCCTCGCCGACCAACAACGGCAGCGTGATGGCCGCCGACGCGCGTCTGACGAGGCGCCGCAGCAACGTGCCGACCACGACGCTGACATGAACGACGCCGCCCAACAGCCGCCACCAGCTCCGACGAAGGTACCGCCCATTGTGATGCGCTTCACAGACGACTATAAGAGGTTTGGTGACTGGCTGCGGCAGCATTGCACACAGCCCTTGCATATCAAGCAAATCGGCGAGGACTTGCTGAAGCTCCACCTCTCGGCGACCGACGAGTACGTCGTCGTCTTGGAGAAGCTGGGACGTGACGGAGTTCCCAATTACACGTTTCCGGCTGTCCGGCCTCCCACCCTCAAGGCCCTGATGCAGAAAATACCGAAGTCCCTGCAGAATAACGACATCAAAGAAGAGCTTGAATCCATGGGATTCGTTGCCACGCGCGTGGAGTTCCACCGGATGCCAGGTACCAACCAACTTACAGGCCATAGGGTGGTCATCCTGCCTGACACGCCCGCCCACCGCGAGATTTTTCAGGTCACACGGTTTTACAACCTGTGTGTGACGGTTGAGAAGCTGCGGAAATCACGTGGCCCTGTCCAGTGCTTCCGCTGCCAGGGATTTGGACACGTTTCCCGGCTGTGTACTATGCCTCCCATGTGCGTGCGGTGTGGCGGCGGCCACGCCAGCAAGGACTGCCCCCGCAAGCTCGAAGACCCGTCGATCTGCGGCCTGTGCGGCGGAGCCCATCCGGGGAATTACCGCTCCTGCACGAAGCATAAACAGGGAAGTCGCCGCCAGCGTGGTCTCCCCCGCACCCTGAAGCCTCCTCCGGCTGCGGAGCGTCGTCGCCGCCGTCATTCCCCACCGCAGATGGACAAGAGGACTTGGCCGTCTCTGATGGAACGTCGCGCGGCTCACCTTCGGGTGGGTGTCAGCATGGCAGATGCCGTGCAGCGACCTCCTGCCACAGCTGCATCCCTGCCCGCGGACGCCCACGGGCCTGCGCCATCTACTTCCCACCCGCCTCCGGCTGTGGCTGCACAGCCTCCAGGGCCATCGGAACTCCAGACGCTGCTTGGGCTTCTTACTCAAGTTACGTCTATGCTGACGGAGGTCACCAAACAGCTCGCGCAACTGCCAGCGCTCATCGCCTCCACCGTCGACTCGGCGATCTGCAAGGCCGTCCAGGCAACTCAGGATTCTTCTGCTGCGCCGCGTCATGGCTAGGGTGCCTCGCCTGGATGAACTCCGCATTGTCGCCTACAATGCGGACAATCTGACCCACGACCTGCGGGAGCTCCAGCACTTCCTTACTGACCATAATGTCAACATTTGCATGGTCATTGAAACATTTCTCATACCTGACATCCGCAGCAATGTTCCGAATTATTGCTGCTATTGCACAGACAGACCAACTTGGGGTGGCGGCAATGCTCTCTTTGTCAAACGCTCCATCCGGCACTACACTGTCCGGCTGCCCACCACGCAGTTCATCGAAGCGACGGCGGTCCTTGTCGACACCAACGCAGGACCGATCACGTTCATCTCCGTGTACCATAGCCCGCGCCGCGTCTTGGACCTGGAAGATGCTCGTGCTCTCCTCCGCTATCCTGGGAAACTCTTCATTGCCGGGGATCTGAATTCCAAGCATGCCGCCTGGAATTCCCTGAACACCAACAATAGCGGCCGCCGACTCCTCCAGGCTCTCGAGGAAGTTAATGCCTATGCCTGTGGCCCCGAGGAGCCTACGTGCTACCGTCGTCTGGCAGGCCGGATGTGCTTGACATCGCCATCGCCAAGGGCCTCCCACAATTCCTCGACGCTGAGGTGATTCACGAGCTCAACTCGAATCACCTGCCTGTCTTCTTTCGTTTGCGAGTCGCTCCGGAACATGCCCCGGGCCGCCTAAGCTTACGCAGGACTAATTGGACTCGCTTCCGCGACCACGTGGACTACGCCGTCTCCGTCATGGCCGCCGACGGGAACGTCGCTGAAGATTCCACTGACCACCTTACAGATGCCATCCGTGATGCCCTGCATGCCTCCACCCCACCGCCGAGGCCTCCCGCTCTTCGGCCGCCTGATCTGCCGCAGCATATCCTCGATATGATCCGCACTCGCAACAGATTAAACTGGGAATGGCGGATCACTCGTGACATGGACTTGAAGAGGCGGATCAACCGGTTACGCCGTGATATAAAGGCGGGGATCGCTGACCATCGCAACCTGCTCTGGGCGAGCAAGCTTCGGTCTTTCACGCCGGATCCTTTAGGCTGGCAGTCCCTCCGGCGGCTGACGAACCGGCGCTCCAGAATGCCGCCCCTCTCAGTCGATGGCTGGACGGCGTACAGCCCGGCAGACAAGGCCAACATGATAGCGGACGTGTTCGAGCGGAATTTTCGTCCCCTGCAGGATCGGGTGGACCCCCAGCGTGTTGACACCATCCATGGCGACGTCACTGCCCTCTTTCTCTCCGCCGATGTCGATGCTGACGAACAAGTCCCCCGCATCACACCAGAGGAAGTCCTGGAAGGCGTCCGGCAACTTCCAGCGTCGAAAGCTCCTGGCCAGGATGACATCACGGGCCGGATCCTGAAGCACCTCCCCTGGTCGGCGGTCGTCCACCTGGCGGCCTTCTTCAACTGGGTGCTTACCTCTGCGGTCTACCCCCGGGCCTGGAAGCACTCCATTGTCGTCGCGGTGCCTAAACCGGGGAAGAACAGGGCGTCGCCCGCCAGTTCTCGCCCCATTAGTCTCCTGCCGCATATGAGCAAATTATTCGAGCGCCTCTTCCTCCGACGGCTCCAGCGGATCATTCAATGTCACGCCATATTGCCGCCAGAGCAATTTGGCTTTCGGCCCGGACACTCTACCGCCCAGCAAGTCCTTCGTGTGGTGGAGCCCATTACCACAGCTTTCAACT
Organism: Schistocerca serialis cubense; assembly: GCF_023864345.2. Taxonomy (NCBI): domain Eukaryota; kingdom Metazoa; phylum Arthropoda; class Insecta; order Orthoptera; family Acrididae; genus Schistocerca; species Schistocerca serialis. Next base: position 45,622,159 of record NC_064646.1, on the reverse strand, counting down.
GGCGGGAGGTCTGTGGGGCTGTCTTCCTTGATGTTCAGAAAGCCTTCGACAGCGTCTGGCATGAGGGTCTGCTCTGGAAACTTCACCGCTTCGGCTTCCCAGTCCACCTGGTGAAGCTTATCGCCACTTATCTTCGGGACCACACCTTTTGTGTTAAGGTGGGTGACGCGCTCTCCACGGCACGCCACATTGCTGCAGGGGTTCCCCAGGGCTCCATCCTTGGGCCCGTGTTGTACACCATCTTCACGTCTGACCTTCCGACAGTGCCTCGTGTGGAGAAGGCCGTCTATGCGGACGACACAGTGATCTACTCTCGCAGCCGATGGACAGAGATCTTAGTTCCCTGACTACAGAGTGCCTGCAACGCCTTGGAAGACTGGGCTGCCAAATGGCGTATCGGCTTCAATCCCGCAAAGACGCAAGCCATCTTTTTCACGTGGAAGAGGTCGATGCCCCGCCGCCAGCTGCGACTTTACAATACCGACCTCCCATGGCAGGTGGCGCTGAAATACCTTGGCGTCCTCCTGAACAAGAAGCTAACTTGGAGGCTCCATATTGAAGACGTCCGGGCTAAAATCAACTGCCGCCTGGGTGCTCTCTACCCTGTGTTAAATGAGCATTCCGCCTTATCTGTAGCGAATGGTATCCTTATCTTCCGGCTCTACCTTCGCCCGATTTTCGACTACGCCTGCGAGGTCTGGGGCGGTGCCGCCCCCACCTATCTTCGCCGGCTGCAGACGCTGCAGAACAAGATCCTGCGTCGGATTTTTCATGTTCCTGCGCGTTTCCCGCATCGCTACCTCCATGACGCCGCCAACGAGCTGGAGGTCGTGCAGCGCCATCAAGTCACCGCCCGTCGATTTCGTGCTAAGCTGGAGTCTTTGATTAACCCCCTTATCAGGCGACTGGGGGAACCAAACCCACAGCGCGGGCCGCATAGGCGTCCCCTCGCACTGCTCGACCTTTAGCGTTGCCGGGGCACCGCCCCCCTCCGTACATCTCTGGAAATTAGAAGTTCCCACCTGCTGTCCCACACACACCTCTGATACACACCAAAATAAAGAAGAACAGTACCTACCGTCCTTGATGACCCCATGATGAAGGAAATACTACATAGTAAACCCTTCGTTTCATAGCTGCCAGGAGAAGCCAGCAGAATGTGGGCTGGGCTGGAGCGTGGGAGGAGCTGGGCGTTCCCTAATCGGTCCGCGCCGGGTCGAGTGTTCCATCTGTGGTCTGCGCCCGCCAGACTCGGCTTCAACGGACCCCTCCAGTCGCAGATGTTCCGACTGCCGTCGGCGCCCGTTCTGGTCGTCCTCAACGGATGTGGTTATCATCTGAGGTGTGTCAGACCCGGTCTGAGATGTTGGGTACTCTATCTCCTGACTGTTACTATGATTTCCACTTCTGTTTCGTGCTGGCCGCTCCCTAATCGGTCCGCGCCGCGTCGTGTGTTCCGTCTGAGGTCCGCGCCCGCCAGACGCGGCTATATTGTCCCTCTCTGGTCGCTGGTGTTCCCTCCGCCGTCCGCGCCCGGCCTGGCCGTCTTCTGAAGTCGAGTTCATGATCTGGTCTCCAATGTCAGACACCTTGTCTCACGGCTGTTCTCTCGGTCTCCACTTCTATTTCTTGTAGAATCCCGGAGTGTCCTGCGTTGAGTTTTCACAAGCTCAAGCGCTGGATTCCAGGCAGTGCTGATTTGGTATCCCGAGTCACGGTTGATTAGATTGTCTGTGACCTTAATCTCACAATCATTGCTCAATTGCAGTGATGACATGGTAGAGAGAAGTTAGATGAATTCCTGCTACATCTGAACTCTTGCCATCCGAACATTCAGTTCACAATGGAAATGGAGAAGGATGGACTACTTCCGTTCTTGGATGTTCTGGTGAAGAGAAAGGCAGATGGCACATTTGGACACAGTGTGTACCGCAAACCCACGCACACTTATACCTACAAGCCAGCAGTTGCCACCATCCAGCACAGAAGAATGGAGTGCTCAAAACACTGGTCCACAGAGCACAAACTCTATCAGATCCTGATAGTCTTGCCACAGAAATAGAACACTTACAATCAGTGTTCAGCAGTAATGGGTACTCCTCTAGAGATATCCAGAAGGCACTTCAACCTGCTAACCGGCCAAAGGATCAAGAAGAAGAACCAGAAGAGGCAAAGAAGATGGCATACCTGCCATATGCCGGACCTATCTCTGCCAAGATCAGCAGGATTCTCCAGAAATATGACATCAAGAGCATATTTTGCCCACCCACCAAAATTGGGGCTATGCTAGGGAATGTAAAAGATGACCTGGGGCTACGCAAGCCAGGTATTTACAACATACCATGCCAGTGTGGGATGTCATACATTGGTCAGACCACCAGAACTGTGAACATCAGGTGTAAAGTACACCAGAGACATACCAGACTCAGGCAGGCAACTAAATCAGCCATAGCAGAGCATTGTCTGGAACTTGGTCATTCAATGGGTTACAATGACACCAAGATTGTGACACAGACCTCAAGATTTTGGGACAGTGTCATTAAAGAAGCCATTGAGATTAAGGTCACAGACAATCTAATCAACCGTGACTCGGGATACCAAATCAGCACTGCCTGGAATCCAGCGCTTGAGCTTGTGAAAACTCAACGCAGGACACTCCGGGATTCTACAAGAAATAGAAGTGGAGACCGAGAGAACAGCCGTGTGACAAGGTGTCTGACATTGGAGACCAGATCTGACACACCCCAGATCATGAACTCGATTTCAGAAGACGGCCAGGCCGGGCGCGGACGGCGGAGGGAACACCGGCGACCAGAGAGGGACAATGTAGCCGCGTCTGGCGGGCGCGGACCTCAGACGGAACACTCGACCCGGCGCGGACCGATTAGGGAGCGGCCAGCACGAAACAGAAGTGGAAATCATAGTAACAGTCATTAGACAGAGTACCCAGCATCTCAGACCGGGTCTGACACACCTCAGATGAGAACCACATCCGTTGAGGACGACCAGAACGGGCGCCGACGGAAGTCGGTACATCTGCGACTGGAGGGATCCGTTGAAGCCGAGTCTGGCGGGCGCGGACCACAGATGGAACACTCGACCCGGCGCGGACCGATTAGGGAACGCCCAGCTCCTCCCAGGCATAAATACTGGACTCGATCGACCCCTCAGGTAGCACCTGAAGAAGACAGCGAGGCACGCTGTTGAAATACCGTGCGAGAACGACGCGAACATCCGGCTGGATTCCCGAATATCCAAGATGTCAATTTTAAAGTAGTTTCTTAACGTGGCAGATCTGTGAAGAACCTCAACACTTTCTCAAGCAGCTGACCTTCGTAGAAGAAAAACATAAGAATAACACATTTATCTTCGTTGCTTGTGCAAATGAATAGTATACGTGTGTGTCATAAGCAATTTTCAAATCATACTTATCAGCGGAAAGGAAAATACTCAGTTCATGGACCTGCCATCTGAGTGTGGCTGCAGTAAAAAGACTCTGACTGCAAATAAAACAAAAACTTGGTAATTACTTCCCATATCCGTAACTTATCATTCTTGATCTGCTTACCAACTGCTTTGAATATCAGGAACGAAAAATTAAAACTGAGAAGCTGATTAGCAAACAAAGCTTAAAGAGTGTAAAATCCAATTATTTTGATGTGAATGTGAAAGAGGAAACTAGTAACAGTCGAGTTGATTACAGTCTACAGACGCATACATATTTATGTCACCACGCCTTTTCCGACTGGGAAGCCATAGAACATGGAAGGTCTTGATTTAACGCTGAATCATACACTGTAGCGCCAAAGAAACTGGTACAGGCATGCGTATCCAAATGCAGAGATATGTAAACAGGCAGAATACGGCGCTGCGGTAGGCAACGCCTATGTAACACAACAAGTATCTGGTGCAGTTGTTAGACCGGCGACTGCTGCTACAATCACAGGTTATCAAGATTTAAGTCAGTTTGAACGTGGTGTTGTAGTTGGCGCAAGAGCAATGGGACACAGCATCTCCGAATAGCGATGAAGTGGGGATTTTCCCGTACGACCAATTCACGACTGTACCGTGAATATCAGGAACCCGGTAAAACATCAAATCTCCGACATCGTTGCGGTCGGAAAAAGAACGCGACCAACCACGACTGTAGGGAATCGTTCATTGTGACAGAAGTGCAACCCTTCCGCCAGTTGTTGCAGATTTCAGTGCTGGGCCATCAACAAGCGTCAGCGTGCGAAACATTCAGCGAAACATCATCGATATGGGCCTTCGGAGCCGAAGGCCCACTAGTGTACTCTTGATGGCTGCACGACACAAATCTTTACGCCTCGCCTGGGCCCGTCAACACCGACATTGCACTGTTGATGACTGGAAACATGTTGCTGGTAGGACAAGTCTCGTTTAAAATTATATCGAGCGAATGGACGTGTACGGTTATGGAGACAACCTCGTGAACCCATGGACTCTGCATGTCAGCAGGGGACTGTTCAAGCTGGTGGAGGCCCTGTAATGGTGTGGGGCGTGTGCAGTTGGAGTGATATGGGATACCTGATAATTGTAGATACGACTCTGGCAGGTGACACGTACGTAAGCACCGTGTCAGATCACCTGCATCCATTCATGTCGATTGTGCATTCGACGAACTTGGGCAGTTCCAGCAGGACAGCGCATCACCCAACACGTCGAGAATAGCTGCAGAGTGGCTCCAGGATCACTCTTCTGAGGTTAAACACTTTTGTTGGCCACCAACCTCCCCAGACGCGAACATTATTTAGCACATCTAGCATGCCTTGCAAAGCGCTGTTTAGAAGAGATCTCCAGCCTCTCGACTCTTGTGGATCTATGGAGAACCCTGCAGGATTCATGGCGTCAGTTCTTTCCAGGACTACTTCAGACATTATTTGAGTCCATGTCATGTTGAGGCACTTCTGCGTGCTCGCGGGGGCCCTACACGATGTTAGGCAGGTGTACTACTTTCTTTGGCTCTTCAGTTTAATAATGATGATGAAAGAAGTAATATTGTTAAGAAGTGCGTGCATTGCTGTCTGCCTAGCAATGTACACACGGGAATCTTGATTTTACTACCTTTTATTAATGCGAGAATATCTATGTTACACTGTGTCTCTAGTTTACAAGGTGTAATAGATCGTGCCGATGCTTCCGTCTTCCGCGTCTGAGGTCACGGGCGCTCACGCTATGACCTTTTTGTCGGGGGGGAAGGGGGGGGGGAGGGACGGGTAGGGAACATCCTTAACTCAAGGCTATAGTGTACGGAAGGATAAAGTTTAGAAATAAAGTAGTCAATACTCTTTGATATTTGGTAGTGAAGTAACTAGTATACATTTTGTAATGGCGCAGGAAATACGCTAATTTCAGTTCTTTTCGGCACATTTATTCAGGTGAAATACAAAGGGGAACAAAAGCTGAAGCTGATAGTAAAAAATGTCACTGAAATTAATAGGTAAATGTTAGATGGTACAAAAAGTTACATTTGGAATTAAGTAGTATTTATTTTATGCCAGTTCCTTAGAAGCTACAGTTGAGTTATAGAGGTATAAGCTAGTGATGGAAAACTAAAATTACTTCAAGATACGAGGCGTGTTTTTTAAGTGAGCACCGTTTTGAAATTAAAAAAAAGACGTGCTATATATCTCAAAAATGGTTTAAATGACTCTGAGCACTATGGGACTTAACAGCTGAGGTCATCAGTCCCCTAGAACCTAGAAGTACTTAAATCTAACTAACCTAAGGACGTCACACACATCCATGCCCGAGGCAGGATTCGAACCTGCGACCGTAGCGGTCTCGCGGTTCCAGACTGAAGCGCCTAGAACCGCACGGCCACACCGGCCGGCTAAGATATCTCAATAATTTTATTTTTACACCAAACCCTGTACCTTAATCTACGCACTGACGCCATTACAGTCTGATTCTTCCTTGTTTACGTTGTGTACTGTGTGTTTAAGATGCCTCCGATAATCGTGAGTCCCGCCGACTGTGAAGTACGGGCTGTTATAAGATCTCTTAGTGCTAAAGGCCTAAAAGCGATCGATATTCATCGTGAGATCTGTGCAGTTTACGGTGAAAACATTATCAGTGATGGAATGGTAAGAAAGAGGGTGAGATCATTTAATGATGGCCGCACAAATGTGCGTGATGAACAACGGAGTGGGCGTCCTCGGTAGTTAATGAAAGTTTGGTGCAGGAAGTGGACAATAAGGTGAGAAAAAACAGACGCGTTACGATTTCCTCCTTTTCCTCCTTTCCCTAATATTTCTCGTAGTGTTTTGTATGGCATTGTGACCGAGCAATTGAATTACCGAAAATTGTGCGCACGTTGGGTACCGAAAATGTTGACGGATGTGCACAAAACCAAACGTTTAGACAGTGCACTGACTTTCCTTGAGCGGTACCACAACGACGGTGATGATTTCTTAAGCCAAATTGTTACGGGCAATGAAACATGGGTGGCCTACGTCACACCAGAATCAAAGCAACAGCCCATGGAAGTTGAGCAAGGGCATCGTTTTGCTGCAAGACAATGCCCGTCAACATGTGGCGAATCAGACCAAAGATCTCATCACATCTTTTGGATGCAAACTCTAGATCATCCTCCGTACAGCCTCGATCTTGCGTTCAGTGACTACCATCTGTTCCTGCACTTGAAGAAACACCTGGGCGGTCAGCGTCTTCAAGACGATGACGAAGTCAAAACAGTGGTGTTGCAGTGGTTAACAAGTCAGGCGGTAGACTTCTATGAGGAGGGTATTCAAAAACTGGTACAACGTTATGACAAGTGCCTCAATATTGACGGAAATTATGTAGAAAAGTAGATTAAGGTAGAGGCTTACATGTAAAAATAAAATTATTGAGATATCTTAGCACGTCTTTTTTTTAATTTCAAAACGGTACTCACTTAAAAAACACGCCTCGTATCAAGTAAAGTGAAAATAGCACTTGCTTTTGGTTTATCTGTGTGTGTGCTGTTCTTCCAGTCGGTTTGATGACACACCCTCTGGAAATTACGCCTCTCTAATTGCTGAAATGCTTAACCGAGAGAGCCATTTGCTCAGGTGTGCATTAATGGTTCAAATGGTTCTGAGCACTATGGGACTTAACATCTGTGGTCATCAGTCCCCTAGAACTTAGAACTACTTAAACCTAACTAACCTAATGACATCAACACATCTGTGCACGAGGCAGGATTCGAACCTGCGGCCGTAGCAATCACGCGGTTCCAGACTGAAGCGCCTAGAACCGCACGGCCACACCTGCCGGCTGTGCATTAATCTTCGGGGGATATGAAAGAAATACAGTGGTAGTCTTCAAACAGGGATAGGGAGCCTCGAGCCCCCTCCTGCACCGCCATCCCATTCTGACCCATTAGAGGTAACTATTCTGCGAGAAATACTGCTGGTCTGGCAAGAAATCCCACTGGAAGTTCGTAAGGAAATGCGGTTCCAACACGACAATGCGCCTGCAGATTTTATACTTTGTTTGACATCGTTCGGACGCATAATTCCAGGAAAAGTGAATAGGCTGATGTGGAAGACACACGTAGCCCCCGGTTCCCGTATTGGACTCCTTTACACAGTTGCTTGAGGGTTGCCTGATGAGTACTGTTTAAAGGCTCACTTACAGTCAGTGCAAGAGTTATTACATATATCACTGACTACGCCCTACATGGCTTTGAAAGACTGTAATCAGAAGTTACTGCACAGATACAGGTTCCGTCACAAAAGTCGTGTTCGTCGCATTGAACGTTTCTTGCACTTAACTACGCAGAAACAACGTTGTTGGTCGATGGCATCCATATCGATCTACATCTACATCACTAGTCTGCAGTTCACAGCCAAGAGCTTGGCAAAGCGTTCACAAAACCACTTTCAGGGTATTTCTCGACCGTTCCACCCTCGAATAGCACGTGGAAAAAATGTATACCTAAATCTTTCCGTGTGACCTCTGATTTGTTCCTATACATTTGAGAGTCGATGAAATATTTCCAAATTGGCAGCAAAAAAGTTGATGAAAGAAGTTCTGTGAAAAGATTTCGCAGCAACAAAAACGCCATTTTCTTTATTGTCACCCTTACTCGTGTACCATATCCGTGACACTTTCTGCTCTATTTTACCATAACAGGAAACAAGCTTCCCTGCTTTGAACTTTTCCGCTGCCCTTTGCCAGTCTGGTAAGGATTCCACACCACGCAGCATTTACCAACAGAGAACGAACATGCGTAGTGTAGGCAGCAGATTTGTTGTATCTTCTAAGCAAAAGGGCAGTCTTTGGTTCGCCTTTTCCATAACATTTTACATGGAATGGTTCCAATTTAAGTTGTAATCTGTAGGCGTTTAGTTCAGTGTGGAGGACCTCATACTTTTTATTTTCCAGGATCAACTGCCACATTTCACATACAGATGCGTAAATCATTTTGCAGTTCATTTTGATGATCTGATGAATGTACTTGACGGTAAACTATAGCATCATCTGCAACAATCCAACGGGGCTGTTCAGATTGTCTCGTAAATGGTCTATATGGATCAATAGTTACGAAAGGGCCTTCCTTGGGGAATGCCAGATATGTCTTCCCGTCAGTTATTACGAAATTTGTCCTTCCTGATAGGAAATCACGAATCTATTAGGACCACTGAGACGATACTCCATAGGCACACAATTTGATTAGAAGCCGCTTGTAAGGAACAGTGTTAAAAGCCTTCTGGTAATCTAGAAATGTGGTATCAGTTGCAGACAACTGAGGGCATATATGTCAACAAATACATCCAGGCGAAAATTTGTTCCACAGGAAGTAGCTGTATACGAATACGAATGACAAGGTCTTGAATCCGAATGGAGACCTGGATTAGGAGGAGTAAGCCGAGGAGGATAAAAGAGGAGGATGAGCAAATAGAAAAAGACTTTACATGGGGAGAAGTGGAAGAGGCATTGGGCAAGATGGAGGGAGGGAAAGTCTCCAGGTCTGGATGAGCTAAGTGTAGAGATGGTGAGAGCAGCAGGGAGAGGTGGGAATTCAATGGCTATATCGAGTAATGAAAATTGTGAGGAGACAGATGATGATCCCAGAAGACTGGAAGAAGGGAATAATTTCCTCGGTCTTTAAGAAGAGAAGTAGAAAAGAGTGCAAAAAGTATCGAGGGATGACATTGTTTAGTCATTGTGCAAAGATTTTTGAAAAAAATTTGTAAGCACGAATTCGGGCAAAATTAGAAGGAAGAATGGGAGAAGAGCAACATGTCTTCAGAACAGGAAGGTCCACGGTGGATCTAATTCTTGCAGTAAGACAACTGCAGGAACAGCACTATGGATATGTAATAGATCTACTAATGACCTTCCTGGACACTGAAAAAGAGTATGATAGTGTACGTAGAAGCAAAGTGTGGAAAACCTTGGAGAACAGAGGAGTAGCAAAAGAGATTATTAGGAGGAAGTGTGAGCTGTGTGAAAGTGGGAGGAGAGCGATCAACTTGGATTGAACAGAGGAATGGCTTGAGGCAGGGAAGTGCACTTTCACCATTACTCTTCATTGTAGTGCTGGATGATATAATGAGTACAGTAGCAAGAGTAATTGGTGAAAGGAAGATGAAAGCTATGGTGTTTGCAGATGATCTGATGATTTGGGGGAATTAGGAGGAGGAAGTACAAGAGCAGTTGGAAGTATGGGAATGAACAGTACAAGAATAAGGGATGAAATTTAGTATAAGTAAGAGTGAGATGATTATCACAACAAGAAAGAAGCAGAGAGGAACAACTTGAATAACAATTGATGGGGAACGATTGAGGAGAGTGGAGAGTACCAGGTACCTAGGAAGCCTGATACAGGAAGATGGAAAAAACGACAGAGAAATAAACGAGCCGGGGAGAAAAGCAGAAGCATTTCGGAAGAGTGGGAGAAGCGTGGTATGGAGCAAGGATGTACCCCAAATCAGTAAAAAGGTTACATACCGGTCGTACTATGTCCCGATCCTGACATATGCATCAGAATCCTGGGTTATGAAAGGAAGAGAGAAAAGCAAAGTACAAGCTAGTGAGATGAAATTCTTGAGAAACAGTACTGGAGTGACAAAGATAGACAGGTTAAGAAACGAGAGGATCAGAGAGTTAACGAAGGTGGAACCATTACAGGAGGAGATAGAGAAATCAAGGCTGAGATGGTATGGGGACGTTAAGAGAATGGAGGAGAAGAGGATACCCAGAAGGATACACGAGATGAAACTGGAAGGAAGGAGACCAAGAGGAAGACCGAGAGACAGATGGCTGAAAGGTGTAGAGGAATGCGTCCAGAAGAAAGGAGAAGACTGGAACAAGGTGAAGACGGAGAGACGGTGACAAGACAGAAGACGGTGGAGAGGCCTGTGTTCCATACAGACCCGGCCAGAGGCTGGAAACTGTCCAACATGATGATGATGATGATGATGATGATGATGATGATGATGATGATGGACAAGGTGATTGAGCCCGCTACTTCTTGATATATTCATTAATGAGGTGTTGAAGAAGGCATTGGCTGGTAGTGGTTATAGAGTCGGGGACGAAGAAATAAAAGTCATTTACTATGCTGACGACGCAGTTATGCTAGCAAACGACGAAGATAACATACAGGATCTTTTACGTATATTTCACGTGACAGCCAGAAACCTAAATATGGTCATATCCATTCAAAAACCAAATGTATTTGTAGAACCAATTAGATGCAAACTGGAAGTAAATGAGAAAATTATTCAACAGGTAATGACATTTGAATACCTTGAGTTGAATTGTCCAGCAGTGGAAATGTCGAAAATGAGATTTCAGAACAAGCAGGGAAAGCAAACGTACTGGCAGGGAGTTTAAATGATTCGATTTGGAAAAGTAAACGCACAGGAAAAGATGCAAAGGTGAGAATACACAAAGCAATTGTGAGACCAATTATGACATATACAGCTGTTACAAGATCTCATACTTTTCATTTTTGAGGAAGAGTTTTGCAAACCACGGAAATGAAAATTCTGCGTAGGACGGCAGGGAAGACACATATTTAGAGACAAAAATGAAAGCATTAGGAAAGGATGTAAAGTGGACTCCATTACTGAGTGGGCACATAAGACAAAGCATGAATGGGGCGAAAACATTAACAGGATGGATCAACGGAAGACTGTGAAAATAGTAAGAAATAAATCACCAGCTGGAAAACGAAATACTAGTATAGCCCGTCCAAGGAAAAGTTGGAGTGATAGCCTCAGAGCAGACTGAAGGGTACTGCAGCAAACAGGCCTTAGCCTAGGAAGAAAGGAAGAAGAAGAAGAAGAAGACGAAGAATCTGAGATCCTCTGTCGACAGCATTCATTATTTTGTGTGAACAGAGTGTTGCTCAAGAACGGTATTTTCTAAACCCATGCTTACTATGTGACAATAGTTCATTTCATGCGAGGTAATTCATGATGTTAGAACACAGTATATATTCCAATGTCCTACTGCTAATCGATATAGTGATATGGATCTATAATTCAGCAGATTAGTTCTATTTCCTTTCTTATGTACTGGTATGACCTGTGCAACTTTCCAGTCTTTAGGTACGGTTCTTTCCTCGAGTGTTAATAATGGAGCCATTGCAACAACATATTCCGAAAGGAACTAGACTGATATACGGTCTGGATCGGAAGACTTGTCTTTTTTCAGTCATTTAAGTTGCTTCGTTACAGCGTGGGTATCGACTTCGAAGTTACTCACGTTGGGTACTGTTCTTGATTTGATCTTAAAAAATGACCGATGAAGCATCAAGTGAAATGAGTCTCTCATTTGGATGGAAGGCTCAAGGCCGTGTCCCGTTCAAACTTTTATAGTTGCAAAGAAAGCCGAGATGTCGCCTTACAGCAAGCGAGATTGAATCGGTAGTTTCATCAATTTCGGAAAGGTGTTTTTACAGCAAAATTGTTTCGAAGAAGAGCAAGAATGTGTATATATTATCCACATGACGGTAGAGCATCGATGATTATCAATTACATCTACATCTACATGGATACTCTGCAAATCACATTTAAGTGCCTGGCAGAGTGTTCATCGAACCACCTTCACAATTCTCTATTATTCAAATCTCGTACAGCGCGCGGAAGGAACGAACACCTATATGTTTCCGTACAAGCTGTGATTTCCCTTATGTTATCATGGTGATCATTTCTCCCTATGTAGGTCGGCGTCAACAGAATATTTTCGCATTCGGAGGACAAAGTTGGTCATTCTAATTTCGTGAGAAGATTCATCCACAACGAAAAACGTCTTTGTTTTAGTTATGTCCATCCCAAATCCTGTATCATTTCAGTGTCACTCTCTCCCATATTTCGCGATAATACAAATCTTGCTGCCCTTCTTTGAACTTTTTCGATGCACTCCGTCAGTTGTATCTAGTAAGGATTCCACACCGCGCAGCAGTATTCTAAAAGAGGACGGATAAGTCTAGTGTAGGAAGTCTCCTTGGTAGACACATTTTCTAAGTGTCCTGCCAATAAAACGCAGTCTTTGGTTATCCTTCCCCCAAAACATTTTCTATGTGTTCCTTGCAATTTAAGTTGTTCGTAATTGTAATTCTTAGGTATTTAGATTTGATTGATTTATCGAGTAACCGAAGTTTAACGGATTCCTTTTAGCACTCATATGGATGACCTCACACTTTTCGTTAATTAGTGTCAATTGCCAATTTTCGCACCATACAGATATCTTTTCTAAATCGTTTTGCAGTTAGTTTTGATCCTCCGATGACATATAACCGACAGCGGCATCTACAAACAACCTAAGACGGCTGCTCAGATTGTCTCCCAAATCGTTTATATAGATGAGGAACAGCAAAGGGCCTATAACACTACCTTGGGGAACGCCAGAAATCACTTCTGTTTTACTCGATGACTTTCCGTCAATTACTACGAACTGTGACCTCTCTGACAGGAAATCATAAATCCAGTCACATAACTGAGACGATATTCCATAAGCACGCAGTTTCACTATAATCCACGTGTGTGGTACCGTGTCAAAAGCCTTCCGGAAATCCATAAATACGGAATAAGTTTGAAAACCGTTGTCAATATCACTCAACTCTTAGTATGTGTAAAGAACTAGTTGTGTTTCACAAGAACGATGTTTTCTAAATCCATGTTGACTGTGTGTCAATAGACCGTTTTCTTCGAGGTAATTCATAATGTTCGAATACAATATATGTTCCAAAATCCTGCTGCATATCGACGTTAACGATAAGGGGCCTGTAATTTAGTGGATTACTCCTACTACCTTTGTTGAATATTGGCGTGACCTGTGCAACTTTCCAGTCTTTGGGTACGGATATTTCGTCGAGCGAACGGCTGTATATGATTGTTAAGTATGGGGCTATTGCATCAGCATACTATGAAAGGAACCTAATTAGTGTACAGTCTGGACCAGAAGACTTGCTTTTATTAAGTGATTTAAGTTGCTTCACTACTCCGGGGATATCTACTTCTACGTTAGTCATATTGGTAGCTGTTCTTGATTCCAATTCTGGAATATTTACTTTGTCTTCTCTTGTGAAGGCATTTCAGAAGGCTGTGTTTCGTAACTCTGCTTTGGCAGCACTGTCTTCCATAATATGTCCATTGCTATCGCGCAGTGAATGCATTGATTGTGTCTTGCCGCTAACATACTTCACATACGAGCATAATCTCTTTGGATTTTCTGTCAGGTTTCGAGACAAAGTTTCGTTGTGGTTACTATTGTAAGCGTCTCGCATTGAAGTCCCCGCTAAGTTTCGAGCTCCTGTAAAAGATTGCCAATCTTGGAGATTTTGCGTCTGTTTAAATTTAGCATGTTTTTTTCGTTGTTTCTGCAGCAGTGTTCTGACCCATTTTGTGTAGCAAGGAGGATCATCTGCGTCGTTTGTTAATTTATTTGGTATAAATCCTTCAATTGCTGCCGATACTACTTCTTCGAATTCGGACCACGTTTGGTCTACACTTATAATGTTAATTTCGAAGAGTGGAGATTGTCTCTAAGGAAGGCGTCAAGTGAATTTATATCTGCTATTTTGAATAGGTATATGTTTCGTTCATTTTTTCAGGATTATTCTAAAAACACTTATTTTCGGTCCCAATAGGAAACTGTTACGTTTATCAGCGGCATCGACGTTTAAGAGCCACAATAGGGGTAAAAGTTTGCGACTGGAACTTAAAATAAAATTGTTTTACAAAGTAATTTAAAGTTTATTAGAAAAAAGATCAACCAGTTTCAGTGAGCCTCCTGATATCATGACAGTTCGCAAAATGACGTATGCGAGGTAAACGTTTTCATTCATTTCTTTCTATTTTCCGTTGTCTACGTGTTTTTCGTTACATCTTACTACGTAACACCTTCAGTAAGAGACACTGACGATGCCAGTTCCACTCGTCTCATTCTCTGCAAGCGTTGCCATTATTTGGGGGTTTAGTTTACTATCGGGGTCAGAAGCAACGTCACAATGAAGCGTGCCACCGCGTCAGCTGCCCCTTGCAGTGCAGGAGAACTGCAGACACTGGGAATGCCAGGCGGTGCTTTCTGCCGCGCGCCGTGTCGTAACCGCACTCTGCACAGTGGAGTCAGCATTCACTCTGGCCGTGTGGCTGCATCAGCTGAGCCGACGGCCAGCCTAAACTCGCCGTTACGTCACCCTGCAGCTGTATCTAGCTGGGTCACGACTGGCCGGTGTTCGCTGTCAGCTCTCTGCGAGGTCCACTGCTACCATTCTGACAATTGCAGTATGATAGTAAAGTCTTACCACCGACCCATACCACACACATTTCCACTAATCATTGGCCTATTCTGTTAATACAAAAACGAAGATAATGTAAAACCCATTGGTCAAGAACTTGTGCGTGAATTCCTAAGGGACCAGACCGCTGAGGTCATGGGTCCCTATCAAAAACTGGGGGTCTGACGAGATACGATATATTGAAACCACATCAGATTACAAACCAATCTGGTATCACGCATATCAGGAGAATTCTGACGACTTTGGCGATTGGCAAGCTCCTCAGTCATTCAGCCGGCAAATATTTTTTATCCACATCTCGACGTACATTTTTCTTCTTCTATTATACGTTAGGCCTTGCTCTGCCTGTTGCAGCTACGATTGGTCCTTTCATCTTTTTGGTGGTCTTCCATTATATCTTTTACCGTGGGGAATATATTGCCAAAAATGTAGTGGCGATCTTGATTTGTCGATACGCAACAGATGAGATACGCAGCTTTATCTGTTGCCTACAACTTTTAGTTTACACAAAATACTTTCAATTCACTTCTGATATCGACATTTGTAATCTATCTTCTTCTGTGTTCCTGAGGAATTTCGTTTCGTTGTCATGTAATTTTATTTTATCATTTTCTTCCATTACGCAAGCAGCACTCCCGTATACCAATAATAGTACGAACATAGCTTCATAAAATTTAAGATACGTTTATGTTCATACTTTATTTTGCGGGGATCTTCTAAAGGTACCGTTTAGGTCACCGAATTTTTCAATATTGTCTTTATAATATAGGTCTTGTCTGTACATTAGCATCGTCCCTAAAAATTTAAATTTATCTGCTTGCTATATGTTCTCATTTTCTATTACTATTTTTTTCTTACTGGATTTTTCCGGCAGAAATCCATGGCTTTGTTTTCAGTGTTGATATTGACACGCCCATCTGACATTCCGTGGAGTTCATAAGCAGCTCTCTGTGGTCCATCTTCATTGCTTGAGATTAAAAGTTCATCACCTCAAAATAGCATCGTCAAAACATAATCTTCTTGGTTAAAATCCTAAGAGTAATTCTGTAGTTTTTATTTGCCATTGCCATACAATTTCGCCAATATTTATATTAGAAAGCAGTGGCGAAAGGCTGCAACCTTAACGAATTCCAAGATAATACCCTGTGTTCTTCCCTCATTTTCCCCAATTATTTGGATTCCTTTAATATTACAGAACTTCGAAATTACCTGTGTAACGTGTATTGATATGTCTCTTCATAATATCTCCCATAATAGTTGTCTGTTTACTTTATCAAAGGCCTTTACACAATGTATGAAAAAGATGCAACTCCACTGTGATAACCACTGACCAACCTCGCCCGATTGGTTTTTATTGCTAACTCACAAGTGGTTCCAGAATGAGATTTTCACTCTGCAGTGTGCGCTGATATGAAACTCGGTCCGGCACACAGTTTTAATCTGCCAGGTATTTTCATAAGTGGTTGTTCAATACAATGTCATGTTTACACGGTCGATGACGACGAGGGAGAGAGAAAGAGAGAGAGAGAGAGAGAGAGAGAGAGAGAGAGAGAGAGAGTGATATTCGACCTTGTTTGTCGCCCAGTCTTCCCGAATAATGCCAGTGGGATCCGCGAAGCAGATCTCCAAAAGCGATGGAAAGGTCACGACACGCCTTTTCTCTTTGAGACACGGCGGGCAGGGTTGGAATTTAAGACAGGACACTGAGACACAGGCTGGAGGTTGGGAACTTTAGACAGACCTATTAAGGACACGGCTGCAGGGCGGGGCCGGCCGGGGTGGCCGAGCGGTTCTAGGCGCTACAGTCTGGAACCGCGCGACCGCTACGGTCGCAGGTTCGAATCCTGCCTCGGGCATGGATGTGTGTGATGTCCTTAGGTTAGTTAGGTTTAAGTAGTTCTAAGTTCTAGGGACTGATGACCTCAGAAATTAAGTCCCATAGTGCTCAGAGCCATTTGAACCATTTTGCAGCGCGGGACGATTGCAATAGAACGTTCCGAAAGAGCGTAACGTCGCAGCCGCGCGAGTAACACCCTGATCGCACGGTGCGAAATATGTTGCGAGGCGAAACTCTGAGGCTGTCAGTTGTTGTGACAAGCCACGACTGGTATTGACTTTTTTTTTCAATTACTGAAATTTTAACAGCTCGAAGAAGAGCACAGTAGTAAAAACTAAACATTTCTTCCATCACTATTCAAAAACGAGGTGAATCCTGCCCTGTTAACAACTTAACATGGTCCACCATGCAACGTATTATTAGGTTAACAGGTACGACTCAGTAACAGTGTTATTAATAATTACGTTAAATACCGCCCATCCCTAAACTACACCAGCATGCGCTGTCTCGGTTACGGGTTACAGCATAACTTATATTCAGATACAGCATAATATTTGGGAATACAATAAAATAATAAGGATCGAGTTTCATAATAGAAATTAAATTTCTATACCGGTTTCGGGCACTTAATACCCTTCTTCAGAAGGTAAAATCTATCACATTAAGTACTTATTGCTCTTGTGTATTTTTTAGGATCATGGCATTTTGTTGTGTGCACCTTACTGTTGACATTCCCAAATAACGCGATAGGTATAACCTACTGAACAGGGTCACTAAGTGCCCGAAACCCGTAACGAAACTGAACTTCTTTTATGCAACTGGTTGCTGATTATTTCGTTATATACGACTGCAGTTGCTGAGGATGGATAAAATACTAAATTTGGGAATATACTAACGCAGCTGGTCCGTATTTCCATCCATACTACTCATGACATAGCAAATGAATTGTAATTCCAATAGAAAAACTCAGAAAGAAGCAACCAATAAGGCGCACTGAGATTCTTGTTTGTGATAAGGAATTTCCTTTCTGGAGTCCTCTCTCAGTTCTGAATTCCCCAATATTTTGGTAAAGTACAATGGGAACTGCAACACTGGTGCACGTACAGAGAGTTAAAAAAGTGTCTTATGTTCTTACAGGAGATACTAAGCTAGTGGTCAAAGCTGGGAAAAAAACTCCTATAAATTAATTCCGGCAAATGAGTTATTGGGATATGGGCCAGTTTCCTTGTCTAGAGAACGGTCAGTTCTTGATGGAGCAGGCTGTCTTCTTGTTGATGTTCACTGGTCATTTCTTATTGGTTGTGTTTGTCCCTGCGTTAAGTTTTCTGACTGTGATACTGTTGTCGGACATAAAACTTACCAATGTGTTCTACATCAGCCGTCCTGTACCTACAGTATTGAAGCTGTGCTGACATCAGAACAAGGTTGATGGTTTTCTGAAATGACCTGTATTCTCTAGTATACTGGTATAGGATAAATCAATGCTAATTTTAAATTAACAACAGCCTCAGTTGCAATGTTTACCTAGATTTACCTAGGTTTCAATTGGGATAACCCAACCTTCTTCACAATAAAATGAACTACAATTTATCCATAATGGACAACGTCAAAAACTAAAAACTAAAACTATATTTTTGACGTTGTCCATTATCGACAAATTGTAGTTCATTTTATTGTGAAGAAGGTTGGGTTATCTCAATTGAAATCTGGGTAAATCTAGGTAAACATTGCAACTGAGGCTGTTGTTAATTTAAAATTAATATTTATACAGTTGCTGACAGGGCCGCGAAATGCTGAGAATATTATAAATCAGTGTGTTGTGTCTCAAGCGCTGTCATTACAGATTTCAGCAAAATTGTATCAAAAGCTTCCAGAAAATCTTGAGTGAAAGGAAAAATGATAATTTATATTCATCGCTTCATTTGTTTCTCTACAGGCAGTTTTCGCATCCCTAAACTGGAAGAAAGAAGAAGGAACGCTGTTAATGGGACATACCCTGGGCTACATTCGCTTTGAAGGTGACGCTCTACATCTGTACATCTATATCAGTACTCTGCAAACCACGGTGAGGTGCATGGCAGAAGGTACGTCCAATGTACCACTTATTAGGGTTTCTTCCTGTTTCATTCACGTACGGAGCGTGGGAAGAATGACTGTGTGAATGCCTCTGGGTGTGCAGCAATTATACTAATCTTACCCTCACGATCCCTATGTGAGCGATACGTAGGGGGTTGTAGTGTATTCCTAGAGTCATCATTTACAGTCGGACCTTGAAACTTTATTAATAGACTCGCTTGGGATAGTTTATGTCTATCCCCAAGAACCTTCCAGTTCATTTACTCCTGTATCTCTGCGACACTCTCCCACGGATTAAACAAACCTGTGACCATTCGTGCTGCCCTTCTCTGTATACTGTACATTCAATACCCCCGTTAGTCCAATCCGCTATGAGTCCCACACACTTGAGCAATATTCTAGAACCGGTCGCAAGAGTGATTTGTAAGCAATCTCTTTTGTAGACTGATTGCACTTCTCCACTATTCTAGCAATAAACCGAAGTCTACCACCTGCTTTATCCACTACTGAGCCTATTTGAGCATTCTGTTTCATCTCCCCATGAAGTATTACACCCAGGTATTTGTATGAGTTGGCCGATTCCAACAGTGACTCACTGATATTACGGTCACAGGATACTATGTGAAGTGCTCTACTGTCTACCTCAAATACAGATAAACTTTAAAGTAATGGAAGAAGTTAATAGAACAAGTCCGAAAGTAGACCAGGATTTCAGTTACAATAAGCCTAAAATAGTGCCCATTAATAACAAAGTCATAGAATCGGTAGATGCGCTTTTGGCTTTTATATTAAGGGCAGCTGAAGATGACGACTGTATGGGGGCAAAAGAAACAGAAGAGTAAAAGTATGTAGGAATGCATTTTGGTAAAATAAATACAAATTTCAATATTAAGCTCTCAGTGCACCTGAAATTAAAGTTTATCAGCTTTGCAGTATGGCAGTGACACATGGACTTTTAACACGAAAACTGTGTGTCCTGTGAATACTGCGAATACTGCGGAGATACATGTTGGGAATTACTAAATGAAGCAAGAAAACAAAGAAATATATCAGGAAAACAGACTGATGTCCAAGATGTAGTTGTGACATTAATGACAATGAAACAGAGACAGGCTGAACACGAGACATATGAATCGAGTGAGTACTTCGTGGGGGGTCGAGAGATAAGAATAAACCAAGAAGGCAATGTAACGGAAGGTGCGTGGACGATGGTAGCAAACACGCAGGGGCACATGGCACTGGATGTGGTGACAGATACGGTGTGAAGACAGCACTAACGATAAACACTGCTTCGTACTTGTGTAACATCGAACTCGTGAAATTTATAATGGCTCCTTAGTGATATCTGGAGACGCCTGAGAAATAGTAATCTCGGGTTCTACAATAGTTCTGGTAGGAGCAAATTTAAGTGAACAGAATAATCCAAGTCGGGCTAGGGTGCTGTCCGCGGGATTCGAGTGACACTCTTACCTATTCTCACGTCACATAGCACCTGGTCTTTGGGGACGATCATAGTTGACCATCAGAAGAATCAGTCAGCTATGACATCTGCAAATGGCAAAGCAAAGACAAGAAGAATCTCATCTCTAAGTCCTCGTAAGTAAAGTGAGGAAGACTAGAGATCAACGTCTTGTTGACACCTAGGTCATAACAGATGGAGGAAGATTACTCTGGAACTCAATCTTAAGTGCTTGGCAGTGGGCTCCTTAGACCAGCCGGCCGGAATGGCCGTGCGGTTCTAGGCGCTACAGTCTGGAACCGCGCGACCGCTACGGTCGCAGGTTCGAATCCTGCCTCGGGCATGGATGTGTGTGATGCCCTTAGGTTGGTTAGGTTTAAGTAGTTCTAAATTCTAGGGGACTGATAACCATAGCTGTTAAGTCCCATAGTGCTCAGAGCCATTTCAACCATTTATTTTATTTAGTTAATACGCTTCAGATATGTGTCATTCATAGTGTAACTGAAATTTAAAGGATTCATTTTACTACTCACGTGTATAAACTCATCCTTTTTATTATTTAGAGATAATTACGGCTTTTCGCCCCATACAGATATCTTGTATAAATCATTTGCAATTGGTTTTCGTTTTATGATGACTTGATTAGGCGGTAAATTATAGCATCTTCTGAAAACAGTCTGACAGGCTGTCCAGGTTGTCTCCTAAGTCATTCATATATGTTAGAAACCACAGAGAGGAATGCCACGTATAATTTCTGTTTTACTCAATGAATTCCCGCCAGTTACTGCGAACTGTGTTCTTTCTGCCACGAAATCTCGAATGCAGTCGCACAGCTGTACGCAATTTGATTAAAGTCGCTTATGAGGAACGGTGTCAAAAGTCTTCAGGAAATCAAGAAATATGGAATCAATTTGAGATCCTCTGTCCGTATCTCTCATCACTTCCTGTGAAAGTGTTGTGTTTGAAAGGAACAATATTCTCTGAATCCGTGCTGACCATGTGTCAATCGATCGTTTCCTTCGAGGTAATTCATTATGTTCCGATACAATACACGTTCCAAAATCCCACTGTAATCCGACCCGTGAAGACTCGCGGTACATTAATTATTGCCTCACTAATGCTAATGCCATCTCGTGCCAATGGCATCACGAGCAGTGTAACGTTGCACACCTTTGCTCTTTGCCGATGCAAAGACGACACTTTTGTCACACTCGACAGCAAATCGTGCTTCGTTATTAATAATGAGAGACAGAACGAGAAAAAATGCAGGATTTACAGGTGCATCCCTCCCTCCAGTATTTCCCTGTGCAGGCTATGCTCAATGCTTGAGGTACTGTGCTGTGTGGGCAGTGGGCAATGGATCACATACTATCGACTGCTTTCTGGAAATACACGGTGTCCCTAAATTACATTCACAGATTTAGATTATAATAACTTTAAAACTATACTAGGTAATAACAACTGCTTTTCGCCATGTGATCAGATAACTCACACAGTTTTTATTTTATTTTACAGGTGCCGCAGATTTGCCGGAAAATGACGTCACAGGAAAAAGCTCAATGTGGAGCCTGGCTCACAGAGACAAAATCCGATGTCAAAGTGAAACCTCCGAACACTGTATAGAGGGGAACCAACGTCCCGAGGAACCGTTCGGGTTTTGCATACGTCATTTATGGTATCAGATAGTGCTCTCCGTTAACAAGGGGCAGGTCGCTCATCCGCTTCAGACGCAATCGTGGACAAGGTACGGCAGGGGTTTGCAAAGGTTCCGACAAAAACAATACCTAAGGTTACCAGAGAGTTGGAAATGCTACGGTCAACAATGCTGAAAGTCTTGCAAGTTTTTGTGCCTTCAGGCATTTGGCATTTGGAAATTATTTGTTTCTCCAATGAGTCAATTTTTCTTGTATCTGGCAAACTGAACTGTCAAAGTACGTTTGTGGGCATCAGAGTAAAATGCAAAAGATCACTGCATGGAGCGATGTATGCACAATTGGATCACTGGTCCATTCTTTTTCAGCGAGTCTACCGTTAACAAGATGTTTACTTAGATATATTACAAGAGTTTACTGTTCCACAATTTGAACACTCAGTAACCTGACGTCACATTCCAGCAGCATGCGATACTATCTAACTGGTCTCTGTAATTTACTCAGTTTCTGGATGAAAAGTGTATGACTGGGTGGACTCGACGAGATGGTCAGATTCTGTGGCTGCCACCGTCGCCTGTACTCACATCATTAGATTTCTTCCCACGAGGTTTTGTAAACGATCAGACTACTTGACTTGGACATACGCATTGCCACTGTATTTGAACATATTTTAAATACAGAAAGGCTAAAGTTGTAAACATAAATTACGGAGACCACTGTTCACCATCACTTTCTGAATGTTGCAGGACCCGAGATGACTGGTGAAGATACCTCTTCTTTATACATATAGATGATGAGTAATCTTTGTGAATTTTGGTTTCAACTGCATTCGATGTCGCGAAGTACCGGAACGTTCACTTGGCGCGAGATTTTTATCTTTATTTATTTGGAAAGGGGGGGGGGGGAGGGGAGCAGACTATCAGTCTTCTGACTGCTTTGATTCTGATCGCCACGAATTCCTCTCCTGTGCCAACGTTTTCATCTCAGAGTAGCACTTGCAACCAACATCCTCAATTATTTACTGGATGTACTCCAGTCTCTGTCTTCCCCTACAGTTTTTACCCTCTATAGCTCCCTGTAGTACCACAGAAGATATTCCCTGATGTCTTAACAGATGTCCTGTCATCCTGTCATTCTTCTTTTCAGTGTTATATATATATATATATATATATATATATATATATATATATATATATATATACTCCTGGAAATGGAAAAAAGAACACATTGACACCGGTGTGTCAGACCCACCATACTTGCTCCGGACACTGCGAGAGGGCTGTACAAGCAATGATCACACGCACGGCACAGCGGACACACCAGGAACCGCGGTGTTGGCCGTCGAATGGCGCTAGCTGCGCAGCATTTGTGCACCGCCGCCGTCAGTGTCAGCCAGTTTGCCGTGGCATACGGAGCTCCATCGCAGTCTTTAACACTGGTAGCATGCCGCGACAGCGTGGACGTGAACCGTATGTGCAGTTGACGGACTTTGAGCGAGGGCGTATAGTGGGCATGCGGGAGGCCGGGTGGACATACCGCCGAATTGCTCAACACGTGGGGCGTGAGGTCTCCACAGTACATCGATGTTGTCGCCAGTGGTCGGCGGAAGGTGCACGTGCCCGTCGACCTGGCACCGGACCGCAGCGACGCACGGATGCACGCCAAGACCGTAGGATCCTACGCAGTGCCGTAGGGGACTGCACCGCCACTTCCCAGCAAATTAGGGACACTGTTGCTCCTGGGGTATCGGCGAAGACCATTCGCAACCGTCTCCATGAAGCTGGGCTACGGTCCCGCACACCGTTAGGCCGTCTTCCGCTCACGCCCCAACATCGTGCAGCCCGCCTCCAGTGGTGTCGCGACAGGCGTGAATTGAGGGACGAATGGAGACGTGTCGTCTTCAGCGATGAGAATCGCTTCTGCCTTGGTGCCAATGATGGTCGTATGCGTGTTTGGCGCCGTGCAGGTGAGCGCCACAATCAGGACTGCATACGACCGAGGCACACAGGGCCAACATCCGGCATCATGGTGTGGGGAGCGATCTCCTACACTGGCCGTACACCACTGGTGATCGTCGAGGGGACACTGAACAGTGCACGGTACATCCAAACCGTCATCGAACCCATCGTTCTACCATTCCTAGACCGGCAAGGGAACTTGCTGTTCCAACAGGACAATGCACGTCCGCATGTATCCCGTGCCACCCAACGTGCTCTAGAAGGTGTAAGTCAACTACCCTGGCCAGCAAGATCTCCGGATCTGTCCCCCATTGAGCATGTTTGGGACTGGATGAAGCGTCGTCTCACGCGGTCTGCACGTCCAGCACGAACGCTGGTCCAACTGAGGCGCCAGGTGGAAATGGCATGGCAAGCCGTTCCACAGGACTACATCCAGCATCTCTACGATCGTCTCCATGGGAGAATAGCAGCCTGCATTGCTGCGAAAGGTGGATATACACTGTACTAGTGCCGACATTGTGCATGCTCTGTTGCCTGTGTCTATGTGCCTGTGGTTCTGTCAGTGTGATCATGTGATGTATCTGACCCCAGGAATGTGTCAATAAAGTTTCCCCTTCCTGGGACAATGAATTCACGGTGTTCTTATTTCAATTTCCAGGAGTATATATATATATATATATATATATATATATATATATATATCACGGATTCTGCGGAGAACCTCGTCATTCGTTACCTTATTAGTACACATAATTTTCAAAATTCTTCTGTAACACCATATCTCAAATGCTTCGGTTCTGTTCCGTTCCCATTTTCCCACAAACTACCATACAATGACTGACGTACATTCTCAGAAACTTCTTTCACTGTTTAAGACCTACGTTTGATACCAGCAGGCTTTTCTTGGCCAGGAATGCTCTTTATGGCAGTGCGGGTCTGCTCTTTACGTCGTCATTGCTCCGTCCGTCATGGGTATTTCGCTGTGTAGGTGGCAGAATACCGTAACGTCTCCTGCTTCGTGATTCCAAATTCTGATGTTAAGTTTCTCGCCCTTCTCATTTCTGTTACTTCTCATTACTTTCGTCTTTCTCCAGTTTACTCTCGATTGATATTCTGTACTCGTTAGACTATTAATTTCATTCAACAGATCCTGTAATTCTCCTTCACTTTCACTCAGGATAGCAGTGTCATCTGCGAATCTTATCATTGCTATTCTTCCACACTCAATTTTAATCATTGATAACCTTTCAGCCTGACTTTCAATCACATTCTTGAATCTTTCTTTTATTTCCGTCCCTGCTTCTTCGATGTGCAGATTGGCCAATAGGGGGCGAAAAACTACATCCCTGCCTTCCGTTTTCAATCCGAGCACTTCATTCTAAGTCTTCCGATCTTATTATTCCCTCTTGGTTCTTGTACGTATAGTATATTACCCTTCCTTACCTACAGCTTATCCATACGTTTCTCAGAATTTCGAACGTCTTACACCATCTGACATTAACGAACACTTTTTCGTGGTCGACAAATTCTACAGACGTATCTTGATTTTTCATCAGCGTTGCTTCCATTATCAATAGCAAAATCTGAACTGTCTCTCTGGTTTGCCTTTACCTTTCCTAATGCCAAAATGGTCGTCAATTTCATACTCTTGCCCAACTCACTCGAACTGTATTTTAAATTTTACAGTACTAGATCAGTGTGATAGACTGTATCGTGAACTGATTGACACATACTAACTCGCACACTGACACGAGGTCTCAAATTATAAAACGTCAATGGTTGTTTGTTTTGATGAATGGCTAATATACTAATATACTTGACTTTTTATCTACAGAGACACTGAAACAACTGTAACTTTAAAAGAATCGTATGGCTTATTCTCTCTAACGGCTTTCGAAAGATCACGAAACTATTCACTGACAAGGGAAACTCCCCATCGCAGCCACCTCAGGTTTAGTGGTATGGGGGCCTAGTGGACAGCCCCTCAAAAATTGAACACACATCAAGCATGAAAACACGAAGAAGGTGTACTGAACTGTGAGAAAAGAAGCAAAATAGAAACGGTGAACCGTCCAAGCATTGAAGTGCGATATAGAGGAACTGGAGAGAGGAGTGGCGTAGTTAAGTGGTAAAGGCGTTGGCCTGCTATATGGGCGACCAATGCTCATATCTTCCTCGTGTCTTTTTTTCCGCTTTAATCAAATTTGTGTCTGTGTCGTGGTGTAAGGTCCGTTTGCAACAGAGAGGTGTAAGGTAGGGACCTATAATGACAGCTGATACTGCATAAGTACTCTATTAGCAGGCGAACGGAAGTGGATGACGAATGGGAACCGCAAACGTTTGATGACAGGGTGACAAGTCAACCGAATCCTCCGTCAGAAAACACATCAGGTGTGTCATACACAGCATTACTGGCAGTCCGTGTTTTGTATGATTGGAATCTCATATCGACGCACCTAGTTTGTACGACTGGTAAGTGACTGAGATATGCCTCCTTGCCCGATATGGGTGTTCGTATGAATGTGAACGTGATCACTCACAAGCAATTAACGCATAAGCTGCAACAAATGAACGCAAAAGTTTCACAATCACACAGTTTCTCTATGGTCTGTCAAAAAGTACGTTTTTGAGGTGGCGTTCCGTTTTGATGGCTTGACTCTTGAATTCCTTACTTGTAAAATAGTTCACATCCATTTACTTGTTGTTTTCATTTCTGTGAGACGACTATGTGGTATCTTGCCTGCTCTCACCACTCACCATGTTTACTTACGGCGAAAACGTGTTCTTACCTCATGACTCATATTCTATAACGAATATATAGTATCACAATTGCCAAGAATACAGAAAGAGAACAAACATTTCAGTGACCGGACGGGCAGCTCATAATGTTGTGAAAAAAAAATAATAGCACGAGAGAGGTTTGAACACCGAGTTTTTTTTATCTCATTTTGTTCGCTTTTGTTCGTTGCATCTGTTCGGGGCGGACGTCGTAAGACACCCCTTTAAGTTCGTTGTTGATCGATTAACTCAGTTTTTTTATTACAGAGGGCAGCTAACCCTCTGTTGATGATGAAGACGACACAACACCCAGTAATCTCGTAGCAGGTGAGAATCCCTGACCCCTCCGGGAATCGAACCCGGGACCCCGTGCTGAGGAAGCGAGAACGCTACCGCGAGACCACAAGCGGCCGACGAATGTTGTGAAAAAAGAATTAATGGTACGAGAGAGGTATGACCACCGTTGGTTGGGCCGGTCCGCAGTCAAACACCGTGGCTCCTACTTACCCACGACACCGTTACTGGGGACGCTGCTCCTTACTGCACTTCTCGTTTCTATGACATTTTGCTTTTTTTTTTTTTCACAGTTCAGTACACCTTCTTCCTGTTTTCGTGCTTGATCTGTGTTCAGTTTTTCACGGGCTATCCACTGGGCCATCTTACCACTAAAGCTGAGGGAGGCTGCCATGGGGAGTTTCCCTTGTCAGTGAACTGACGTTACGCGCCGAGACAGGAAGCTTGCATTCTCGCGTGCATGATTATTGCGCTATCCTTCCAGGCAACAGTTAAGTCATGGTACATTCATCTCGACAGGCCATTGTGGCACAATCTCTGTACCTGAGCCACAGCCGTAGACTGCCACAGCCGTAGACTGTGTGACTAGCACGTATGGCGAACGGTTTGCGCAGCAACGTTCATAGTTCAATTGTCCCTACGATTTTATTTCTTTCACTTAACGTGGATTATGATTTGGCTTAGTTCTTCCGCGACGTTTCCATATCACAATAAGATTGCTGTTCCTTTGAAAGCTCTCCGACTGAAACTATGGGCACTTTTAACGCCTCTCCGTTGTTCCATTACGACAGAAAATACGCCTATCCTATGCACTTATCTATCCCGGAATGCACCGGTACACAGTGAGGTTGGTTTTCCGCTTATGGCAGCGTCACCGTTGACATGAATTTTCCGCATAATGAGGTCACGCAGTTAGCAGGCAAGACAGTTGCTTAATTTACATTGCATCGGCGGCGAAGAGAGACTGGCGGATTGTGACATTATTACGCTTTGGTTGCTGTCAGAAATTACTAACAACAATAATATTAAATATTGAAGATCATTCTCATTTATTGCCCCATTTCAGCTGCACACTTTTTCAATTCGATTGCATATTTCGATCACTCAGAATCATTTTCACATCTAAGTAATTGCTTCAGCATCTTGCCTACTCAGAACAATGTGTCGGAGTACTGATGTTGTTGTGAGTAAATAAGAACAACAAATCAGAATACTGATGTTGTTCTGAGTAGACAAGACGTGTTGTTGATGCAATTACTTGGATCTGGAGGCGCGTATGACGCCTGTTGTTTTTGCGCCCTAAAACAAAAGAAACTTACATCTGAAGATGTTCCAGAGTGACCGAAATATGTAATCGATTTAAAAAAAGTATGCAACTGACACGGAGTAATAAACGAGAATTATCTTAATTATCTACTTGTGTGCAGTTGCTGAATTCTCTCAAGACTGTTAAGTCGACTATAGTGATTAGTATTAAAAATTAAAAGACTTCGAAGTAAGTAACCTTCTGTGACACGTCCGCAATTGCTAATGAAATCTGGAGTCGTGTCCCCAACACAAAATGATACAGAAAACGTTGCACCTGAACTTTTATCATATTACGGGCAAGCATGCAACGAAGAAGGGAATAGCGTTGTACATCTTTAACTACAAAATATAGTGACTGAATTTGGATTTTTTCAAATGTCAAATAGGCCAGTCACGTAAATTCGTTGCATCTTCCTTGCAGATTAAAACTTTGTGATGGTGTGGGACTGGAGACCACACTGGCTTTTTTCCTAACAAGACAGATGTTTATGTCTTGCACTTCCTACTATTGAAGCCCTTTGAGTTGTACCTGCATATCCTAATGTGTGGTATAATTTAAGCTCCTGAATTTTGGTGTGTTCTCTCTTGCGTTTGAGCTATTTTATTCTCATTTGTGAAAAAATTAAAAAAACTACAATAACTGGATTATCCATGCAGTAGTTCGGGGTATCTGGTGGCCCCACATCCGTGAAACTGGCTTACTCTACTGCAAACTACTGCCAGCTCGAATGCATCCCTTAACAGGGGGATGCCACCGATATCATGAAGTTCTCTTGTTGGGAATGCGCGAGTGACGTGCTCTGAGAGCGTCATTGCGCGACTCTTCGAGCCATGTGCAGGGCGAATGTGGCTGTATGCTGCGTTCCCCTTACTACAGACACATATTCCAGCATTGGCCGAATTAGTACAGCGTAATGCCGCAGTGCGAGGCCAGAGTTGATGTAGGATTTAATAGGAGGTATACCGCCTTCAGTCTGCCAAACGCCTTTCCCATGACGTCGTGGGTATGTCGCCTCAAGGTGAGGTGTCACTCTAAGGTGGGACCATATCATGGAGTCTCCCTCGACCTGTATTGCATGGAGGTCCATGGACGCTCTATGTCCACTGATGATGAGAGTCTGGAATTCTGAAGCGTTAAATCTGAATCGCTACTTAGATTCCCAGGTTCCTTGGACCTCGCATACCAGTTGCAGATAGGGACGCACCGTAGCTACTGTTATTCTACGTGCTTCGACAGCGAGCTGTATGGTCAGCGTACAACGATGGTTGTTCAAGGTGAGACTTGAGACCGGAACCTTGTCTTTTCGCAAACAATGCGCTTACCAACTGAGCCATCCTGCCACGGTTCACAACCCCCCCTCAGAGCTTCAATTCTGCCAGTACCTCTCTCCCACTTTCCAAAATTCACAGACATTTTTTTGGATAACTTGCTAATTTGCGAGACAAGCGCTCCTGGAAGAAAAAATATTGGGAAAAAATTGTTTAACCACAGCGTAGATGATTCTTTCCAGAACGTAGCCTTTAGTCCACATCGCCGGCCGCATTTTTTAGAAACTTCGTACCAGATTAAAACTGAAAAGTTCAGGATTCGAGTCTCGGTTCATCATACAGTTTCCCTCTGGTGGAAGTTTCAAAAAAGGGCACACTCCGCTGCAGAGTGAAAGATACAGTCTGCGAGTTCGTCATTTGAGCGACCTACTAGCCATCTTTTTGATAGTTAAAACATTTAATTGTTCATATTTTACTGATATCACTTAATTTATGAACGAGCTTTTGGTTTATTAAGCCATTCCAAGGCGAGGGCTGAAAATACTAACAGACTGCAAAACAGCAAAATAAATTTTGTAGACAACAGATATTATTATAGAATATTGCACATCGTAATGTATGCGGGATAAAATTAAACTGCGACATTAATCACGTGCTGCATATGAATACAATGTTAAACATTGAGGAAATATGAACAATAAGAAAAGTCAGGTTGTACGAGGAGTGTTTAATGAAACTCACGACACCTGACGGAGGTAGAAATCTTTAACTAATAATGGTAAGCTACGCGTGTCTTCAGATTGCTATTACTGTTGACAGAAATGCACTTAGAATCTAATATTAAATTACAATAGAAGTGAAAGTTGTACTGTAATAACTGAAGTACTGGTACTGTGATATACAATTCACTTAGTTCCTGGTATGGAAGCTGTTTTTCTGCAAAAGAGAAAACAATGAAACCTCCTACCACACAAATTTTTCGATAGATTCTCCTGTTTCGAGCATTTTTTGTTGGTTTTACGAACCGCTCTGTATTTTTTTACACCCTAGCTGGTATTGAGACCAGCAGACGGATCTAAAGCTGTATTTTTAAAGAGTTTTTATCTACCACCAAACATCAATCTGTCACTTTCCATTTACAAATGGTTTTTTCTTCGTCACTAGTATATTATTTTCGCTCTTGTTCCACAGAAAATGATTTTCAAACTTCGTCCGAAGTGGCGTAAATGTGCAAGGGGTCGATAAAAAACACATTTGTTCGCATACAAGTAAGTTATCTGAAAGCAACTTTTATGCTTCAATATAACGAAGTTACCAGCATTACTACTTCAGGTGCGAAAACGGCTGCATAAAGTACTGTGCGAAATCGACGCACACTGTGGTGATAAAAGGATTGGATCCTCTACACTGACAACATTTTCTATCAGGTAGTTATGGTCAAAAACAACTTGACAACAATTTCTAACCGACCTTCCTTACCGATCCTGTAACCTCCACCTATTCCACAGAATAAAAGGAGATCAAAAAGAGAAGCGTTTTCAGGATACAGAACGGGTGAAACAAAAATTCACTGCAGGCCCTAGGAGGCGTAACTTCTGCCGCCTTTGAAAACTGTTCACATAAATGGGTGAAAAGTTGTGGAAAGTGCACTAGTTAATGTCTGACGATTGTTTCAGCGTCCTCATGATGATGGGGAAAAGCTTCAGAGCATTAGGTCCAGCCTTCTTGTAGAGGTTTAAACGCTTGCTATTTAAATGTTGGCGTCAGTTATGTTTATGGTCATAAGAGAAAGTTGTTATTTGTTTGTTGTAATGTTCATTTCAAAGATTGGTTTTATGCAGCTCTCCACGCTATCTCTTCGTAATTACTGCAAACCACAGCTTACTGAATCCATTAACTGCATTCAAGTATCGTCATTCCCCTACAGTTTTATCCACCATTGCCAAGTTAAGATGCCATAACATGTATCCTGCCAACATATTCTTTCTTTTAGTCAAGTTTCACCATAAAGAACTTTTCCAATCCGATTCAATACTTTTCATTGGTTATCCACTTCACCCTTCTCATGTAACACCACATTTCAAGAGTTTCTAATTTCTCCTGTTTTGTACTATTGGTTGTCCCTGTTTAACTTCTTTATAACGGTACACTCCACATGAATACATTTAGGAAACACTTCCTAATACGTAGATCCATAATCATTGTTAACGTAATTTTCTTTTTCAGAAAGGTTATTACCGCTTGCATTTTATATCCTCAGTTACTTCGTCTCTCAAATAGCAAAAGTAGTCCACTACTTCTGGCGCTTTATTTCCTAGTCTGTTTGGCCTAGCATCATCTGACTACACTCCTTTCATTTACTTTTAAGAATGTTCATCTTTTTGTCTTGTAATATCCTCTTAGCATACCATTTCCAACAGTCCATATCGTTTTTTTTAAATACTTAGTACTAACTGTTTTTGATTTTGGCGATGTTGATTGGAATACACTCTTTGAAATACTGAGTAGACTCTTTGAAATTCTGAAGTTATGACGGATAAAATACTTGGGAACTGAAGGTTATCTAAAAATGACACAGAAACCAGACTTTAGTTGTAAGATTCGAAGGACATGAGAGTGAGGTGGTAGTTGTTGAGAAGGGACAGAGGCATACCTCTCGTATCATTCAGTATTTACACAGAGGAAGCAGTGGGGGAAACCAAGGAAAAATTTGGAATGGGATTTAAAGTTCAGGGAGAAGGAATAAAAACTAGAATATTTCCCGACGACATTGTAATTCTATCAGGCATAACAAAGAACTTGGAAGATCATTTGAATGGAATGGATAGTATCTTAAAAAGAGGTTTATAAGATGAACATCAGCAAACGGAAAAAAGAGTGTTGGAGCATATTCGAATCCCATCAGGCGATACTCAGACTATTACATTAAAAATGAGGCACTGAGCGCATAATGAGTTTTGCTATTTGTGTAGAAAAATTATTAACTATGCTTGCATTAAGCAGATAAAAAATTCGGTCTGGTAACAGCAATAGCAAGTGTGGGGGATCAGAATTGTAGCGGCAGGCCAAATTGACTGCAGTAATGAAGTTCAAGTGGGAGATGGTTGCAGTACTTACAGAGGTGGACAGACGTAATCAAATCTATGGATACGCAGCTTTAATTGTTGAGTTAATCTCCACAGAAGGCGGATATATTTATTGTTTCTTGAGTCCACTGATGCGATACCTTGTATTTCAAACACATGTATAGTACACGGTTGATAAGAACATGCGTGTACTATTCGAATATGGTTTCCCGTAACTACGTTATGTTACCTTACGACACGAGTATTCACATGAACTCCATGAAAAAGCAGTAAACACAAAAAACTGTGGAAACGTTGAGGTCTGTAATTTCAGTAGTCTTCGTTCGTGCCTGCTGAATGCTATTCACTAGAACATTCACAATACGAATGGACACAGTCCACGTGGGACGAAAAGAAGGAGAGGCGAGCCTAGAGGAGAGAACAATCACGTTGCATCTGCAAAAACAAAATAAGACATGTAAAGAAATTGGAGAAACTATACACAGAAGCCCGTGCATTGCTTGGTGTGTCACCAAACGCTATAAAACGGGAAATACCCTAGTGAATCAGTGTAGGACAGGTGCTCCGCCAAAACTTACTGCCAGAGACAAAAGACAAGTGCCGAAAATGGTGACGCAGAATAACAGAAACAGAAAATAGAGCACATCTCGAAAAACATCTTGGGAAGGTGGTTCGTGAAATAACAGCTCATAACACCAAGAAGAAAATCGTATGTAAATAAACAAGAACAAGGGTTTAATAGTTGTCATTGAGTACGTAACGAAACAAATGAGTTCTGGCACTGTGCGTTATAGGCAGATGAAAGAAAGTTCAATGTACAAGGAAGTGATGCCGATTGAAGGGATGAAGGCAGAAGAATACTGAGTGGGATCCTAAAAATATGGAACCTCCGTTCAAACATGGGGGCGGCAGCGTAGTGGTATGGGGATTTATGGTGTCAAGAGGTGTATGAGCTCGCTTTTATTGTTGGCGACGTTAACAAGTGTGTTTATAACAGTATAATGCAAGAACATCTGCACAGAAGCGCTCAAAAACTAAATCATGGAAATAAAAATTATTGCCAACAAGGCAATGATCCTAAGCATACCTCTAAAGTTGCTAGATTATGAATCATCTATAACGTAACACATACACTGAAAACAACAATTCAATCACCAGGCTTGAAACCTATCGTGTACATCTGCCAAGAATCTGCTGTTCAGGTTGTATATTAATGACCTTTCGGACAATATTAATAATAATGTCAGACGTTTTCAATATGATGCAGTTATCTACAATGTGCTGTCTGGAGAGGGTGCATATATTCAGATATTGATAAGATTTCGAAGTGGTACAAAGATTGGTAACTTGTTTTGTATATTTATAAATGTAAAACTGTGCACTTCACAGAACGAAAAACGTTGTGTCCTATAACTACCATATCAGTGAGTCACAGTTGGAATTGGTCAACTCGTACAAATACATGGGTGTAACGTTTTGTAGGGATACGAAACGGAATCATCCCGTACGTTCAGTTCTGGGTAAATCAGGTGGTATACTTCGATTTATTGGTAGAATGCTGGGGAAGTGCAGTCAGTCGACAAAGGAGATTGCTAACAAATCACCCGTGTGACCCACTCTGTAAGATTTGTCAAGTGTGTGGGACCTGTTCCAAATAGGACTAGCAGGGGATACTGAACGTATACAGAGAAGGGCAGCACGAATTGTCACAGGTTTGTTTGAATCGTGGGAGAGTTCCACGGAGGTTCTGAAGAAACTGGACTGGCGCACTCCCGAAGATAGACGCAAACGGTCCCAAAAAAGCCTGCTAACAAAGTTTCAAGAACCGGCAATAAATGATGACTCTGAACCCCTACGTATCGCTCACATAGGGATCGTAAGAATAAGATCAGAATAATTAGAGCATTCACAGAGGCAGCCAAACAATCATTCTCCCCACACTACATACGTGAATGGAACTGGAAGAAACCTTGGTACAATGGGACGCATCCTCTGCCATACGCTTCACGCTGGGTTGCAGAGTATAGACATAGATGTAACTTGGAAGATAGGAACGGGAAACACCCTAGTAAAACAAGACTGAAAGACATTATTCTGCAGGAACGGAATAATAGTGATTCGGACTTATCCAACAAGCCCATAGATTGAGTACCAAGACGTTTGGTAGCAATAATTCATTGGAAAGGCATGATAACCGAGCATTAGAGTACTGTGTTTTGTTTATCTGAATGCTTATGTCGCACTGCTTGAAGACCATTTTTCAGTTTTCATTCTGAGAATGTACTTAGGTTTAATTTAGGCAAACATGTGACATTATAGATCAAATAAAGGTGTGTTAAAAACATAGAAGAGATTTATTTTACTATGTATGTTTCGGTAGTTAAATGTTCTCTTTAGCAGAACACAGTTGAAATTGAAATACTTCTCTCCGCCTCTGTGCATGGAGAGCTGCATCAAACCAGTCCTCGAACTGAAGACAACAGTAAACACAGCAACGGAAACCGGTTAAGATTTTTTTTTTTTTTTCCCAGAACATTTAGCTCCCCTTCCAAATTTCTCATTAATGTTTCATTTGAAATGTACTTTGCCGTATTCTTATGGTATGTTTAAGTCGACACTGCGAGAGCCAACGTTGTGCTGAGGAGAGCAATTAGAGCGACCTCGGCGCGTCGCTGAGAAGTGCGTTATGTTGTTGTGAGTGGGTGGGTAGGCAGCGGTGTTGACAAGACAGCGGGCGCGCCGCCTCGCAACAGCAGCCGGCGTTGTTTGTAAACTGCGGGCGCGGTGGGCTATAAAGACGCTGCCGTGGACGGGCCCTGCGCCAGTCCCAGCCCGCACCAGCTCCGGCCACCACCACCAGCACCACAGCACAGAGCACCAGCCACCAATCGCTGCCCAACATGGCGGCCGCCTTCGCCACACTTCTCACTCTATTGGCGGTCCAGCAGGTAGGGCGCATCGACGACTGTTTTGCTGACTCCAGCGTGCGTTTCGTTCTGTGCTTCCGTTATCGGGACGAAGCATGTACAAAATTTTTTATGTAGACATAGACGCCAGCAGTAAACAATGGGTTCCATTTATGTTAGCCACCACGAATAAGTTTTTACCCAAAAACAAAATTGTAAATCTGTCAAGCATATGTTGTTTAGCTTAATAGCTAAACAACATTTGCTTGACATTAATTATCACGACTGCTTTTCTTGTAACTTCGTTCGATGCTAAGATATTAAAAGTAGAACTTCTTTTTTAAATAGCACATCACAGTTTTAATTCGGTAATCCACTTTCTCTCTTCAAGGCCTGTTCAAGAATGTATCACAGCGTACCATTCACGAAAACATTACGTTATTAGAAAGGCAACACAAAACTGACTTTGATTCTCCTGTCCTAGCACATAGTGCCTGTACCTGAGGTAATATAACTCGCCGAAACCTCGAATTGACTGCAAACAAACGGAAACACAAGGTTAATATACTATTATTAAACGACCTGATAGGTGAAGTGGAAAGACAGGCAAACAGTAATCGTCCAATTTCCTTACTGACACCTTTTTTCCTAAATATTCGAAAAAGTAATGTACTCGAGAGTAGTCGCACACTTAAGTGGAAACAATTTACGTAGCACAGTCAGGATTCCATAAAAGTTTCTGGACTGAGAAAGCTATTTATACATTCGCTCATCAAATCTCTTAAATAATAATATATCGCCAGTTGGTATTTTTTGTGATCTCTACAAGGCCTTCGATAGTGATCATTATACTTCCTTAGAAAAACTCAAGTTTTACGGAGCTGATGGCTTTACACACAGATTGAAACATACTTGACAAACAGAATGCAAAGGGTTGTGCTGAATAATTGAGACAATGCCGGAAAGATACAAAATTTTAGTAGCTGGGGTAAAAGCACGAAGGGAGTCCCACACCGTTCAATTTTGT
This sequence comes from Schistocerca serialis cubense, assembly GCF_023864345.2. Classification (NCBI taxonomy): domain Eukaryota; kingdom Metazoa; phylum Arthropoda; class Insecta; order Orthoptera; family Acrididae; genus Schistocerca; species Schistocerca serialis. The sequence continues at coordinate 45,585,748 of NC_064646.1, read as the reverse complement.
GTCCTTTGCTATTCCTTATGTATGTGAGTGGTCTTCCACTTAACAATTAGCAAGCAAAATTGATACCTTTTGCAGACGATACTAGTGTTATGAAAAATATCGTTAGAGAGGAAGCAACAGATGAGTTACTAAATTATATTTCAAAGAATTATTAAGTGGTTCTCTGAAAATGGACTCTCCCTAAATTTTGAGAAAACACGCTACATTCAGTTCTGAACAATAAACAGAGTCATACCAAAATAATTGATGTAGCCATGAGCAGGAGTCAGTAAGCAGGGTAGAATGCTACAAATTCTTGGGTGTACATATCGATGAAAACTTGAACTGGATGAAGCATATTAGTGAGCTTCTCAAACAAGTAAGTTAAGCTACTTTTGCTCTTCGTGTAATTGCTAGCTAATCTTGGAAATGAACGTATCAGTCTCCCGGCAAATTTTTCATATTTCCACTCAATAATACCGCAGGGAATAATTTTCTGGGCTAACTCATCACTGAGGAAGTAAGTACTGATTGCACAAAAGCGAGCAGTAAGAATAATATCTGACGTTCATCCACGGACGTCATGTCGGCACCTCCTCAGGGAGCTAGGCAAGTTCAACTGTGCCGTCACAATACATATTTTCGCTGACGTAATTCGTCATAAATAATCCATCACATTTGGAGAAGAACTGTGATGTACATACCTACAACACTAGAGCAAAAAATGACATTTATTACCCATTTAAAGCGGTCAGTGGCACGGAGAGTAGTTCAGCGTGCAGCAACAAAATATTTTGGTCATTTTACCAATAACACAAAATGTCTAAATATCTGACGGGTCGCGCAGCAAGTTTTAAATCTAATTTAAAATCATTTCTTCTGAACAACTACTTCTAATCTATTGACGAATTTCTACTTAAAAACTGGCAGCTGTGAGAAAAAAGACCTTATTTTTAAGAGTAATTACGTGAGTAGGAATAAAACGACAACGTGTTTGTTAACGTAAACACTAATCATGCGTACATATACTGTAAACTGACCCGATCCACGTCATTTCGACAAAAGAATCGTTCATATGATCTATGGAAATGTAACGAACTAGCTAAAATGCACTCCGGTCGTTCAGTCAACCGCCTTTAGCTGAAGATTTGTGTGAATGCAATTTATATTTTGCTCGTGTTTCTATTCGTTTGCTCTCAACTCCAGCACGTGAACGAGTTACGGCACCCCGTGCGCTGTGTGTTAGTACAGGAGAGTCAAAGTCAATTTCGTGTTAAGTTTCCGAAACGCCATGTTTACGAGAATGATATATGTAACACCTTTCTTGAACAAGTCTTAAGGAGAGAAAGTGGATTATCGGATAAAAAATATAAGGTGCTATTTTAAAGAAGGGCGTATTGCTGTTTATATCTTCGTAGCGAACAAGATTAGAAGAAAGGCAGTCATGCTGTCACCTTGATAGTTTGACAACGTTTGCTTGACACACTTTGCATTTTGCTTCTGGACGAAAAGTTATTTGTGATGGTAAACATTAATTGGACCCCTGCTTGAGGAGGCTGTCATTAACATTTGGTCAGTGAAGGTTTTTAGTAATTTACATCTCAAGTGACTTATTACGTATCAAACATATACGAAAATGCTCCTAATAAGCTGAGAGATAGATTTTAAATAAAAAAAAGCGCCATTGAGCCACTGTAAAATGTTTTAATCATATTTTCTAAACCAATTAATTTGAAAGCATCACAAAGGAATGACTCTTTAGTATTCGGTCACGTGAGAAGTTGACTTGAGTTACTTAGCATAAATGAGCATTGTGTGGGGTGTGATACGGCCTGTTTCTCTCTACCTGTTCACTTTTCATCGTTCCGGCCAGCTGTGTGGTCTATACGGTCGATTAGGGACGCTAGGGAGCTAACTTGACGTTTGAACAGAGACTACTTGTCATTTTTTACGGTACTAAGACGAGTAGCGCTCACACATCCCGTTTACATGGGGCTCCCAAAATGGGTTTTTGTAAACCGATTTCCCAAAACCACTTCTGGGTGGTCATGTAAGCACTTTAAATTCGATTCTAGAAATCCGCTTCTAGTTCCCGGTTTTCCAGTTCCGCAATAGATTTTCGCTCCCTTGTAAACGCCAGCGGTTTTGAAACGTGGTTGGACTGTCGGGTCTCATCTTGTTTTTATAAATTTTCGGTTAGTATGGACGGAGTGGCTTTTTGGACGCTAAAGGATAAGTATAAATATTAAACTGAAGCTGTTTACGCTTCATCTAATTGAAGAGAAATAGTGATTGTGCTGACTAAAACAGAAATTGTAACAGCTGTTTTCCAGGCGCCACATTTAACTGGACTAGCAAAACCGCTTCAGATTGCCGGCTGGTGTGACCGAGCGGTTCTAGGCGCTTCAGTCTGGAACCGCGCGGCCGCTACGGTCGCAGGTTCGAATCCTGCCTCGGGCGTGGATGTGTGTTATGTCCTTAGGTTAGTTGGGTTTAAGTATTTCTAAGTTCTAGGGGACTCGTGACCTCAGATGTTAAGTCCCATAGTGCTCAGAGCCATTTGACTGCTTCAGATCGTAACATGTAAACACGACAGCGAAAAACGCTTTTCGAAATTCGGTTTCGTGGAGGAGGAGGAGGAAATTGATGTTAAACGTCCCGTCGCCAACGAGGTCATTACAGGCGGAGTACAAGCTCAGATTAGGGAAGCATGTGTAAGGAAATCGGCCGTGCCCTTTCAAAGGAATCGTCCCGGCATTTGCCTGAAGTGATTTTGCAAAATCACGATAAATCTAAATGTGAATGGCCGGACGCGTGTTTGAACCGTCGTCCTCCCGAATGCGAGTCCAGTCTGCTAACCGCTGCTCCAGTTGCCAAGATTCGGTTTTCGATTTTCAGGATACGTGTCACATGTAAACGTAGTGACAGATATATTGATGGTTTGCCGAATTTACCCATTAGTACGGTTTGGGATATTATAAGACGATTTGAGGGGGAAAACAGGCAAATAGTGTGTCCCACAAATAGAATATGTGGAACGGACTCGATAGAAGTGTCAAGACAATTACAGTCAACTCGGAAGGAGGAGTGAAAAAGAAGCTAAAGGAAGAATACGAACTAATTGGACTCGAGTACGCCGTACAAATCTTTATTAAAGATTGTTTGAAACCAGTTATAAGGCGCAATGGATATCGCACAAAGTACTGAGTTGCAATACTATTCCAGTATTCAAGACAATTATGTTGTGGCCGAATATTAAAGTCACTGTGGTGTTAATCTGTGAAATATTATTTAAGAAAATGTTTTCTTGGTATGTTCCTTAAGAAATTGCATGCCGTAATTTACATTTATTAAGAGAATCCATTTTTCATTTACTGAAATTTCATTTGTTTGTTAAATGTATACGTGAAAATAAAACACATATTACTACTAAAAGTTGTAAGCGTATTCTCATATCGCTGGCTTAGTTGCGGAGTATCTTTGCGGGCAGCCGCGTCTAGAGAGTCGAGCGCGGGACACCGAACTGTTGTGTTGTGTAGCGTGTAGCTCTGCATGTGAGAGGCTTTTTTAGTACTCAGGTTGAAGTGTTGCTACAAGTGCTGTTACAGTAAAGTGATGAAATATGGAAGTGATTCAGAGGAAAGTGCGTCAAGATGTAATGAAAAAATGAGCAGTGCCGTCGATAACGTGTTTATGTTTCCTCTCGTTGCGTGTCGCACAGCAGCGATCATCCGCGCCGTGTTCGGCCTCTCAGAATGAACTGATGTGAATCAGTAGAAATTAGTTACCATAAAAGAGTGTAGTCAAGTGCCAGCGTCTTGTAGCGAGCGTGAGAACGTGCGTTCGGTCATCGCGTTACCGCATTATCAACAGTCAGCCGCGCCGCGACGATTGCGCGCACGCTCGTACAAGTGAGAACTGAGAACTGAAAAATTAACTTTTATGAACAGTGTTGTATTATTACAAGTCTCAAGAAGGACTGATACCAGATATCTGTGTGTACGTGACGAGCGTAAGAAGTTTCGTTCGATCATTCGGCTTCCGCATCATCAACAATCACCCGCGTCATGTCGGTCAGGCGTACGGTCGTCTGAATGATATTGTGAACAGATAAACATCAAGACTGTTAATTGGGATAAACATTTACGATTTAGAGTGCAAACAGTGCAACCTGTAGTTTCCATATCGTCTCAGAATATAGATGTTCATACCAGACATAGGACAGTGTTGTGTTTCAACGTTGAGTGGCTACCCTAAACCCGCTTGCATAATTCGATAGATAATTTCGGCAAGCCAACAGCGTGTGGAGCAGAACAGCACGACCGCCGCGGGATTACCAGGTACGTGGTGTGGGCAGGGCGCACGGCCAAGAAACGGTCACTTCTCGGCAGCCAGTTTAAAGGGTCCCCCACCCCCATTTGTACTCCCGGGCGTGTTACAAAGGGATGCAGTGACTGAATACCTGTATAAATGGAAGCCTTTGTGTCTCTCCTACGTGTCATTACGCGCATTTTCCCGCAGATCTTTACCGAGCGAGGTGGCGCAGTGGTTAGCTCACTGGACTCGCATTCTGGAGGACGACGTTTCAATCCCCTCTCCAGCCATACTGATTTAGGTTTTCCGTGATTTCCCTAAATCGTTTCAGGCAAATGCCGGGATGGTTCCTTTGAAAGGGCACGGCCGATTTCCTTCCCCATCCTTCCCTAACCCGAGCTTGCGCTCCGTCTCTAATGACCTCGTTGTCGACGGTACGTTAAACAACACACTAATCTAACCTAACCCGCAGATCTTTACAATTTCGTTTCTGCAGTGTGTAGATGGAGTCAGCCCACACAAATACTGCTCATCACGAATCCCATGCGCCGCCCAGCGTCAACTATAACTATCAATTCGTTTTTCTTCACAAACAAAATATTCTTAACACGATGTTTCATGTGCGCATTGAGTAGAGCGATCCCAGATTAGTCGGATGCGATATTCAGTTTAAACATATGTACTAACAGGGAAAATAACGATTATTCCAGCAGTGACTGAGAAGTTCTGCTGCATGGCGTTGGCAGACATCTCAGTGGAATACATGACGAGTAGTACTTGTTTGGGCTTACTATCTACACATCATAAAAAGCTAACAGCTCGTATCTGCGCGAAACACCAGAGAAAATAATGCACCTGACGACATTTATGGCGAAAAAAAAAAAACTCGCTCACTGAGATGATATCGCGATTCCTTGAGGGTTTGACATCATTTTAACCACATGTACGCTTAGGATCTTCGTTCAATACGCTATGTGGCCGAGCGGTTCTAGGAGCTCAGTCCGGAACCACGCGACTGCTACGGTCGCAGTTTCGAATGCTGTCTCGTGCATGGATGTGTGTGATGTCCTTAGGTTAGTTACGTTTAAGCAGTTCTAAGTTCTAGGGGACTGATGACCACAGATGTTAAGGCCCATAGTGTTCAGAGCCATTTGAACCAATACGCTATGATAGTGCTGCCCAGTTGTTGCAACGGACAGAGGGTTGGATTAGAATTTTCTAGGTAGAGAGCCACTTTAATGCACGGAAATGAGTGCATAAAGACCTTGCCTTTAAGGATTCATTCTGTTCTACTGCCAGGCGCTCCACCACTCCATGCTTTCCCGTGAGTTATCAGCATTGCTTCCTCCTTCTTCAGTTATACTCCATCCTCCATAGTAAAAACCATGAACCCCATACATCCCCTTTTTATCTATCCTTCTTTCTCTCATCTTCGATTACTGAATCCATAGTTCTCATAGGTGTGTCCCCTTCAACCACAAGCTTCACGTGGTAAATCATTTAACTCATTGTTTTGCACCAATACATATTTTATATTTATTATTCCGTACTTACGTAAATACTTTTACATGAGATAACAATGTTATTTTTTGATCTAACTTTCGGGGGCCACGTTCACACTAGCACTTGCCGTGATTATTATTTTGCCTTTTCCAACCTAAGCGTACTACTGGAAATAGAGAAATTTTTGTGGTGACACGTTTCTATATATTTACAAAACATCCTCGGTGGTATAAGTGTTTACTATTCTTTTTTGCATGTAACGATGACATACGACTTTTATTTCCCTTATTAACAGAGGCTGTACTCGAAAACTTGTACTGCTTTCTCCCTGGTGATATTTCTAGGTGAATTATATTTGGCATCATTTTGCATTTAACTTCACATTAAGTCAGACGCAGTTCACCAAAGAAAGAACTTCTAAAAGCCGTAAAAAGGCGGGCAGTGAATGTGCAATCTAAGTTTTCAAGTACAACTTCTGCTAATAATGAAAAGAAAAACTAATTGTACTCTTATGTTATCGAAAATAATGGTTTGTCAAGGGTTACATGTTCTCTGATTTCCAAAGCACATTGCTCGGTTGAGGCCTCCTAAATACCAGAATTATTTTGCTTATTCGGTGTTGGATTTTCCAAACGTCAACTTTGTAGTGATTATCTGGCAACACTTCTCAGTTAACAACTTCATTTTCTATTGCGTTTATCTTTAATTTGTTCGTGTTCAGTCCAGCTATTAACGCGCGAGACCGCCATGCAGTGGTCCTAGGTTCGTTTCCTGACATTTTATCCGCTCGAGGACGGGGTGTCGTGTTGTCCTCATCATCATTTCATAACTCTCGACGCGCGAATCGCTGAAGCTGCCGATGAAACCCAAATGAGGGTCTCCCGCCCAGTAATGACATACGACCATTCGTCTGCCTGAGCAGACTGATACAGACAGCTGTGTTAGTGGACACGGCAGCCCGTCGCGAGTTAACCGATTTTAAAGGTGCGATGATAATCGCTGCAACAAAAAAAATGGTTCAAATGGTTCTAAGCACTATGGGACTCAACTGCTGAGGTCATTAGTCCCCTAGAACTTAGAACTAGTTAAACCTAACTAACCTAAGGACATCACAAACATCCATGCCCGAGGCAGGATTTGAACCTGCGACCGTAGCGGTTTTGCGGTTCCAGACTGCAGCGCCTTTAACCGCACGGCCACTTCGGCCGGCTCGCTGCAACACGCATGGGTCATAGCATATCGGAGGTAATACAAGAATTTTCGCGAAGTCAACAGCGTCTAGTGCCGATTTTCAATATCGCAAAGTTTCCACACGCGTAAAACTCCTAAGAGCCTCATCGGGCGATCGATGGTCTTCTGCAAGTCACATCAGATTTGAATGTGGTGCTTCAGGAATGCGTATCTACCAGGACTGTACCGTACAGAGCCACATGCACACCATAGGCTTAGACAGCCGACGATCGCCTGGTGTCACATTACTTTGTCCATTCACGGTAACAGCTTCTTGATATACATCATACACGGATTTATTCTGATGCACCCTGAATTATTATTTGCTGTTACCACATAGTAGTTTTACATTAAACAACTAATGGAGCGAGCCTAAATTGTAGCCCTGGATACTCGGACAACATTTCCTGAGACTATTGTTTTTTATTTTTGATAGTCTAATCCATTATTGATGTAAATACCCTTGCATTTTCTAGAAAAGCATTTTTGCATTTTGAAGTTATCGAAGTCTACAAAACCTCTTAATACCCGTTCAGTCTTATTAACTGTACCGAACGGTTGCACACAGTTACGAGATGTATATCCCAGAACCGCTAGTACTATTTGGCCAATATTGATAAATTTGTGAACATATTTCAGTGTCTTGTAAAACTACTTTTAGTTTCTCCTGGGCCGTAAACACATCAGAGCAAGCATTTCGCTTACGTGGGGCAGAAGTAATTCGACGATAAACATAACTATAGCTCCAGAACCAGATTTTCACTCTGCAGCGGAGTGTGCGCTGATATGAAACTTCCTGGCAGATTAAAACTGTGTGCCGGACCGAGACTCTAACTCAGGACCTTTGCCTTTCGCGGGCAAGTGCTCTACCAACTGAGCTACCCAAGCACGACTTACGCCCCGTCCTCAAAGGCGAAGGTCCCGAGTTGGAGTCTCGGTCCGGCACACAGTTTTAATCTGCCAGGAAGTTTCAACCAGCGCACACTCCGCTGCAGAGTGAAAATCTCATTCTGGAAACATCCCCCAGGCTGTGGCTAAGCCATGTCTCCGCAATATCCTTTCTTTCATGAGTGCTAGTTCTGCAAGGTCTGCAGGAGAGCTTCTGTTAAGTTTGGAAGGTAGGAGACGAGGTACTGGCAGAAGTAAATCTGTGAGGACGGGGCGTGAGTCGTGCTTGGGTAGCTCAGTTGGTAGAGCACTTGCCCGCGAAAGGCAAATGTCCCGAGCTCGAGTCTCGGTCCGGCACGCAGTTTTAATCTGCCAGGAAGTTTCATTTACTATAGCTTCTTACAAGGTAAACAATATTCGAGGAATAAAATATTTTTATATTATTGAACATGTGCGCAATTTCATTTATTTGGAGTATAATGAAGCTTACTGAGGAATAATGGGGATTAACAATAAAATAAAATAAAATCGAAGAATGTGTGCTACAGCTGGCACGACATTAAGGTGGAAAAGCCAGTACTCAACATAAATAAAGTTCTGTAACGTGATAGAAAACCCCGTGTTCACATAAGCCAGCTAGAAATGAACAAAACGGGTCTGATAAGAGGAAATTAGAAGCTGTTGAATGAGACTTAGAATGTTGGTAGCAAACTATTCACGCTTGCGTAAAGAAAGTAGTAATAGTGAAACGAAAGAAGTGAGTACGAGGGCTATTAGGAGAGTAAGGTGCGATTGGTCGCGAAATGGAGGCAGCCACCTGTGCTTTCCGTCAGTTCTCTACGTTGATCTGGAGTTCGTTGTCGGTGCCAAAGTGTTGTCTTCATAGTGAGGGGCTCGTGTGAGCCGAGACGAAGATCAGAGGGCTGCATGGTGGCGCTCAAAACGCTACAGGGGCGTCTTAGTTGGCCCTGCAGTGTGCTGCGGGCTGCACGAAATCAGACGAATTCTCACGGTAGGCGCCTATACTTGGCGGGAAACGCTGTTTTATAGGCATCTCTACATGCTCACTGTGAGCTCAGAACTCAAATGAGTGACGTGACGTGACGTGATCGATGGGCATGCTACAGACACTGCCCAACACATCTGTCCAAAGCGTCATCGGATTTTCCCAGTGATTTCCATTTCGCGACCGATCGGAACTTGCTAAACGAATGGCACTCGTATTTTCAATATAATTAGAAAACTGAACAATAAACTAACGTGAAATGAACTTATTGATCCAATGCACACCGTGACAGAATTCTAAAAGACGACGGAATATAGGAAGATCCTTTGTAGAAAGAACATATGCGTAGGCTTAAACATTTTATAATCAGTCCACCTTCTAAATATTTTTTGATGTTAAGAAACATGTGATGGATTTCGTCTTGAAACACCTTTGTAGTTGCAGCAGAGTTGTCGTTGCACGCACTGCAAGAAAATGGTCATTTTTATACGAGGGTTGTCCAGAAAGTAAGTTCCGATCGGTCTCGAAATGGAAACCACTGGGAAAATCCGGTAAAGCTTTGCACAGATGTGTTGGGCAGTGCCTCTAGTATGCCCGTCGATCGTGTCGCGTCGCTCTTTTCATTTTTGAGTGAACAGTGAGCACGTAAAGACGCGTAGGGAATAGCGTCTCCCGCCAAGTATGAGGGCCTGGTTAGAGATTTCCCCCTGTGTCAAGCGGCCCACATAACACAACTGTCGAGCAGTTCCTTCTTCATGCCAATTCTCGGCCGCACACTGCAGGGGCAATGAAGACGCTCCTGCGGCGTTTCCGATTAGAAGTGTCTGATCACCCACAATACAGTCTGTAATTGGCTCCCCCTGAGTCTCATCTCTGCTCACAAGAACCGCTGGCTATGAAGACAAAATTTTTCCACAGGCATCGAGCTGCAGACCAGTGCAGATAACTGGCCGAAAGCACAGGCGGCTGCTTTCTGTGACGAGGATATTGGAAAGTTGATACAACACTACGACAACACTCGAAGATGGAGCGGCGACTAAGAGTCTGGTTTTCACTGTTGTTTCCATTTCGCTACCGATCGGAACTTACTTTCTGGACAACCCTCGTATAAAATCGTCCTGTAGGCCATTACTGGAAGCAGCGCGCTGGACTTTGCTTCCAGAAGACGGAAACAAGAATGACCTGACTTTGATATTCAGCTATAGGCTACAACAGAATCTCGCGCGGCTATGCTAACGGCACCCAATTTCTTTGTGTGTTGCAGGCTGCCGTCCTGGCCGGGGACCTATCATGGGGTCACCACCACCATAAGTCACCCACTGTCGTCGAGGTCGTGCGATATGGGCAGGCCTGCCCGTGCGCCAAGGTAACCAACCATACCTGACACCTACTGTACCTGGTATTCCTGTCTCACCTCCATTAAATTATACGAGTCTACCACTAGAACTTTCAGACGATGCGACAGCTGCATGTTGTCCTATCCAGTGAAAACAGTATTTCAATACAAAATTTTTCTTTATTTTATGACCGGCTAAGATCTGACAGACAAAGACAAAGAGAATGTCTGAATTTATCAGTGAGAGCATTACGATAGGATACAACGCTATTGGCAGTACTGTTAATGTACGTGACCTGAGAAGCAGCTGGAAAGCGACATGACTGTCTCCTTAAATTAGTCAATAAAATATAAAGTTGTAGCCCGGAGTGTGTCTATGGCAGACACTTCTTACGGTTACATTTTAGGAATGTGGTTCCCCACAATTCTTAAATATTTAGAGAAGGTCATGATGACCACCGACAGATGCTGATGACTATATTTTTATTCAACAACCAGTTTCTATCCACAGACTATCAGGTTCCTAAAAACATCTGCAACACCATACTAAGCGATAAAATCAATGGCACCAAATAATAAAAGCCATGAATTCGTTACTGTTGTCAAATAGTGAAACACTTCATTGTCCATCGTAAAAATGTGCAAAACAGTGCGCTTATTCATGTTACATTAGGGTGACGGAGGCATGACTGAGTGCATCATTTCGTACATTTTTATGATTGACAAGGTTACGCTGTGATCAAGGGGCATCTTGTTTGACAAGTAATTAAAACGTCTTGGGTCCCGGGATCGAACACAGCCACTATTAAATTTCGAATAAAAATCATTAATAATTGCTGACGAAGACTCCCGGCAGAAGAAGTCACCATCTCTCTGCCAAAGGCCTTGTCTAGAAAAGAGCGGAGAGGCAGACAGACGTTCAGGGCGTTCTCTTGCCTCTGGGCTGGGAAACTGCGCCTAAAAGGCGGAAGAAGCAACAATGATCAACGCCATGAGGATGCAAAAGGCAATGGAAACCGTTGTATTAACGAAATCCAAAGGACATGTCACCTGTAACTGAAAAAAATGTCATGAAGACCTCTTCATGGGCAAAAGATTCCTGTTAGTCCCCCTTCGGATCCCCGGGAGTGGTTACAAAGTGAGAGGTCACCATTAGAATGAGATGGAGTAACCAACGAACGGATAACGTTCTAAGAGCCCGAGTATGGAACGTCAGAAGTTTGAACGTAGTCTAAAATCTAGAAAATCTGAAAAGGGAGATGCAAAGGCTCATTCTAAATTTTAGTGGGAGTCAGTGAAATGAAATGGAAAGATGATAAGGATTTCTGATTAGACGAGTATAAGATAATATCAACAGGAGTAGATAATGGTATAAAGGGTGTATGTAGGCTTCGACATGAGCAGGACAGTAGGGTGGAGAGTGAGCTACCGCGAACAGTTCAGTGACAGGGGCATTCTCATCAGATTCGACAGCAAACTAACGCCGCCAACGATAGTTCAGGTTTACATGGCAATGTCGCTAACAGGAGGTGTAGAGGTAGATGAAGTGTATGAGGATATTGAACGCGTAATTCAGGATTAAAGGCAGATGAACTCCAATAATCACGGATGAGTGGAACACGGTTTTAGGGGAAGGAATAGAAGAAAGGCTTACGGGAGAGTATGTACTTGGCCATAGGAATGAGAGAAGAGAAAGACTAATTGAGTTCTGCAGTAAATTTCAGATAGTAATAGGGAATACCCTGTTCAATATTCACAAGAGGTGGAGCTGTATTTGGGAAACGTCCGGAGACAAGGGAAGATTACAACTGGATTACTCATGGTCAGGCGGAAATTCTGAAGTATGATATTGGATTTTAAGGCCTACCCAGCTGAAGATATAGACTCAGATCACAATTTAGTAAGGATGAAGAGCAGAATGGAGAGAATCATCCGGAACAATCTGTGTGGAAGGACGTGGGATACTGAATTACTGAGGAATGATGAGACGCGTTGGAAGTTCGCGAACGATGTGGATACTGCGCCACGGAATACCACAACAGGCCATTTGAAGAGAAGTGGACATCTCTAAAAAGGGCAAACAGAGATGTCGGACAGTCAAACATAGATGCACGGAATCTAAGGCCGAAGAAAGGAAATATTCTAGCTGCAAAATGGCGTTGCTACACATCATTGGGGACACGTTGAAAATGTGTGCCCCGACCGGGACTCGAACACGGGATCTCTTGCTTACATGGCAGACGCTCTATCCATCTGAGCCACCGAGGACACAGAGCAGCAGATCCCGGGTTAGAGTCCCGGTTGGGGCACACATTTTCAACATGTCCCCAATGACGTATAGCTACGCCTGTTTGCAGCTAGGGTGTCGATTTAATAATCATTTCATTGTAGAGAAGATGCACAGCCATCAATGGTATCTGTCCTTTCGGGAACAGATAATACCTTCATATATAGTTGAAATATGGCTACCCGGTCATTGACCTTCTTGTGCGAATCCACACGCTATGCTCCAACTCGTATGGGACTTGGTAGATTAATCTGCCACGAGTAGTAAGTGTGACGGGCACACATCTACTAGGTGGTGTGGACATGTTGCTAATGTGGGTCTCACGGGGAGCGTGCAAGGGATAAGTCCCTGCAGGCGCACTGTCCTCTGTGCCCTCGGTGGCTCAGATGGATAGAGCGTCTGCCATGTAAGCAGGGGATCCCGGGTTCGAGTCCCGGTCGGGGCGCACATTTTCAACATGTCCCCAGTGATGTATAGCAACGCCTGTTTGCAGCTATGGTGTCGATTTAATTATCATTTCATTCTAGAGAAGCTGCACGGTCATCAATGGTATCTGTTCTTTCGGGAACAGATACTACCTTCATATAAAGGAAATATTTCAACTAATTGATGAAAAACGGAAGCACAAAAATTATCAGGGAAAGACAGGAATTCAGCAACATGTTCTGGGGTGACGAAAGCTATAGGACAGGGATATGCACATATACAGATGTTGGTAGTACCGCGTATACAAGGTACAAGAGGTCACTCCATTGCTGGAGTTGTCATTTGTCCTCAGGTGATTCACGTGAAAAAGTTGCCGACGTGATTATGTCCGCAGACTTTGAATGGGGAACGGTAATTGGAGATACACGCATGGGACATGCCATTTCGGAAATAGTTACGGCATTTAATATCCGAGATCCACCGAGAAGACCAAATTTCTGGCATTACCTCTCTCCACGGACAACTTAGTGGCTGACGGCCTTCACTTAACCACCGAGAACAGCGGTGTTTGCGCGTTGTCAGTGCTAAGAGACAAGCAAGACTGTGTGAAATAACCGTATAAATCAATGTGGCACGCAAGAAAAAGGTATCCGTTAGGACAGTACGGCGAAATCTGCCGTTAATGGGCTATGGCAGCCGACGACCGACGAGAATGCCGTTGCTAACGTCACGACAAGCCTGCACCGCCTCTCCTGGGCTCGTGACCGCACAGGTTGGATCCTAGGCGACAGGAAAACCGTGGTCCGGTCAGACGAGTTCCGATTTGCGTTGCTTAAAGCTGACGGTAGTGTGCAGGAGACCACACGAAGCCGCGGACCCAAATTGTTAACAAGGCACTTTGCATGCTGGTGGTGGCGCCACAATGGTGAGGTTTGTGTTTACGTGGGGTGGACTGGGTCCTCTGGTCATACTGAACCCATGATTGACTGGAAATGTTTTTGTTCGGATACCTGGAGCCCAACTGCAGTCATTCACGGAGGATGAGAATGTGTCATGTAGCCAGATCACAACTGATCGCGATTGATTTGAAGAACATTCTGGACATTTCGAGCGAATTGTTTGACCAGCCAGATCGCCCGATATGAACCCCATCCAACATTTATGGGACATAATCGATAGGTCAGATCATGCACAAAATCCTACACCGGCAACACTTCCTCATTTGGGGATGGTTATAGATGCAGCGTGGCTCATTATGTCTGTAGGGACTTCCAACGACTTGTTGAGTCCATGACAGGTCGAGCTGCTGTACTACGCCGGGCAAAAGGAGGTCCGACCGACATTAGGCGGTAAGCCTTGACTTTTGTGACCGCACTGTAAATCAGTTAGGAATGACATAAATAAGAAAAAAATGTTCAAATGTGTGTGAAATCTTATGGGACTTATCTGCTAAGGTCATCAGTCCTTAAGCTTACACACTACTTAACCCGAATTATCCTAAGGACAGACACACACACCCATGCCCAAGGGAGGACTCGAATCTCCGCCGGGACCAGCCGCACAGTACATGACTGCAGCGTCCTAGACCGCTCGGCTAATCCCGCGCGGCATAAATAAGATGTGCAGGAGAACCAAGGCGAAGTGGCTGGAGAAAATGTGTGAAGAAATTGAAAAACAAACGATCGTTGGAAGTACTGACTCAGCACACAGAAACGTCAAAAAAGAAAACTTTCGGTGGAATTGGGTGCAATGGGAATTCCACTGTTAATCGCAAAGGAAAGAGCGGGTAGATGGAAACTGCACATTGAAGGTCTTTATAAGGGGAGAACTTTCCAGATTACTTGATAGAAGAAGACATATGTCTTCCTTGTTACTTCCTGATTACTTGATAGGAGAAGATAGATGTTTTCCTTATGTTACGGTGCAAGATGTTCGAAATTCTGACAAAAATACGAGTAAGCTATAAGGAAAGACGGCTACATACACCGAAGGGCCAAAGAAACTGGTATAGGCATGCGTATTCAAATACAGAGAGATGTAAACAGGCGGAATACAGCTCTGCGATCGGCAACGTCCATATAAAACGACAAGTGTCTGGCGCAGTTGTCAGCTCCGTTACTGCTGCTACAATGGCAAGTTATCAAGATTTAAGTGAGTTAGAACGTGGTGTTATACTTGGCCCACGACCGATGGGCACAGCATCTCCAGGTAGCTTTGAAGTGGGGGATTTTCCCGTACGACCATTTCACGAGTGTACCGTGAATATCAGGAATCCGGTGAAACATCAAATTTACGACATCGCTACAGCCGGAAAAGGATCCTACAAGAACGGGACCAATCGACGACTGAAGAGAATCGTTCAACGTGACAGAAGTGCAACCCTTCTGCAAACTTCTGCAGTTTTCAATGCTCGGTCATCAACAAGTGTCAGCGTGCGAAGCATTCAACGAAACAGCATTGATACGAGCTTTCTGAGTCCAAGACCCTCTCGTGTACCCATGATGACTGCACGACATAAGCTTTGCACCTTGCCTGGGCCCGCCAACACCGACATTGGACTGTTGATGACTGGAGACATGTTGGCTGGTCGGACGAGTCTCGTTCCAAATTATATCGAGCGAATGGACGTGTACGGGTATGGAGACAACCTCATTAATCCAGGGGACTGTTCAAGCTGGTGGAGGTTCTGTAATGGTGTAGGGTGTGTGCAATTGGAGTTACATGGGACCCCTGATTCGTCTAGATACGACTCTGACAGGTGACACGTAGGTAAACATCCTGTCTGATCACCTGCATCCATTCATGTCCATTGTGCATTCCGGCGGACTTGGGCAATTCCAGCAGGACAATACGACACGCCACACGTCCAGAATTGCTACAGAGCGGCCCCAGGAACATTCTTCTGACTTTAAACACTTCCGCTGGCCAGCAAACTACCCAGATATCAACATTGTTGAGTATATCTGATATGCTTTGCAACGTGCTGTTCAGAAGAGATCTCCACCCCCTCGTACTCTTACGGATTTATGGACAGCGGTGCAGGATTCATGATCTCAGTTCCCTCCAGCACTACTTCAGACATTAGTTGAGTCCATGCCACGTCGTGTTGCGGCGCTGCTGCGTGCTCGCGAGGGCCCTACACGGTATCACGCAGGTGTACCGGTTTCTTTGGCTCTTCAATATACAATACGTAACAGAACCACAGGGAAAAATGTGACTGGCAAACCAAGAACGAAGTGGTCGCATTATAGTGAGTCTAAGACAGTGATTCAATCTTTCCCCCTTACTGTTCAGTTTATACATCGAAGAAGATATGATGGAAATAAAAGAAAGGGTCAAGAGCGGGATTGGAATTCAGGAGGAGAGGATATCATTGATGAGATTCGCTAATGGCATTGCTATCCCCAGTGAAAGTGAAGAAGAATTACAGGATCTGTTGAATGAAATGGAGAATATAATGAGTACAGAATATGGAGAGAGTAAACTGAAAAAAGTCAAAAGTAACGAGAAGTAGCAGAAATGAGAACAGCGAGAAACCTAACATCAAAATTGGTTGTCACAAAGTAGATAAAATTAAGAAATCCTGCTACGTTGGAAGCAAAGCAGCCCATGACGGACGAATCAAGGAGGACATAAACAGCAAACAAGCACAGGCAAAGAAAGCATTCCTGGTCAAGTCTGCTGCTCTCAAACATTGACCCTGATCTGAAGCAGAAATTTGTGAGAAAGTTAGTTTTGAGCACAGCATTGTATGTTAGTGAATCACGGACGATGGGAAAAACCAAAATAGAAGAGCGTCGATGAGTTTGAGAAGTGGTGTTACTGAAGAATGTTGAAAAACAGATGGAGTGGTAAGATATGGGATGAGGAGGTTCTCTGCAGAATCGGCGAGGAAAGGAACACACGGAAAACACTGACAAGAAGAAGAGAGAGGATGTTAGGACATGTGTTAAGACATCAGGGAATAACTTCAGTGGCACTGGAGGGAGCTGTAGAGGGTAAAAGCTGTGGAGGAAGACAGAGACTGGGCTATATCCAGCAAGTAGTAGGGGACGAAGGTAGCAAGTGCTACTCAGAAGTGAACTGGTTGGCGCAGAAGAGGAATTTGTGGCGGGTCGCAGCAAATCATTCAGAAGACTGATGACCAAAAACATGTAATATACTACTATTTGACAGGAGTGACGTGTTCATGCACTTTATTATTTATGTTGGTTTTATCACTTAGTATGACGTAAATGTTTTTAGGAATCTGATGTATGGTTTGTGGTCTGTGGACAGAATCTGATAGTTCAATAAAGAAATTTTGGCGGTATATCATGACGTTCTTCAAATATCTTACAGTTGACTCTCCCACTTTATGTTGAAGTTCATCCCGTCCGACAGAGGGAGGCAGCGTTCCACCGAGAACATCAACATCATTGGGCCTGTTGTGGTAACTGCATGCTTCTGTGTGGATAGTGTATTTTAATGCTTGGAAGGGGTGGGGAAGGGGCAGGGGAGAATTTGTGCCCTACTGCACATGAATCGTTGTTTCATACTGGGCTATTTTATAAACGAAGCAAACATTGCTGAAAATTGACGATCAAATGGGCCCACAGCGTTGAAGATATCTCTTGGAAACATTACATAATCAAATCCAGGTAGCTGCTATATTAGTTTAGTGTTTTTATTGTGATGGATCCATTTCGGCTAGATTGCCATCTTCAGAGACCTGCGAAAGTTACATTATATGTTTTATTTTATTATAATATTCGCTAATCGTATTTTCAGATATATCAGTTTGGTATTTCTGTCCTTATATCTGTGTCTGCCTGCTTAGCTGGGTGGTAACATGCTTGCCTCCAATGCAAGCGGGCCTGGGTTCGATTCCCGACCGGGACATTTTCCCGCCCGCAAACTGGGTGTTGTGTTGCCCTCACCATCATTTCATCCTCACCACCGGCGCGCAAGTCGCCCAATGTGGCGTCAAATGAAATAAGATTTGCACTTGGCGGCCGAACTTCCCCGAATGGGACCTCCCGGCCAACGATACCAAACGCTCATTTCATTTTTTATCATCAGTGGTCGTTGTCACTCTGTACTATGTTACAACGAGGTGCCGATTTAGTAGTCTAATGTTATAAACTGTTTTGTGCTCTGCTGTGTTTGTTAATCGTCCTTTCTTATAATTTTCTTTATCATTCAACGATTTATCGTCAGATTTGACAGATTGACAGTTGTGAGAGTCAGCCAAAGAGGCTTTATGGCTACACTTACTATGGCGTTTTGATGTTTTCATTTTGGGACTGTATGTATGATCTTTGTAATCGATGTGTTTATGGGTAATTGTTTGTGACTATCCGTTATCTTTGGTTAGGAATTCAATGAAATACCCACACTCACATCGATTACAAAGGTCTGACATACAGCCCAAAATGATAACATCAACACACTATAGGAACTGTAACGACGTAGCGTATTTGGCCAACTGTTACAACTGTCTGCCTGTCAAATCTGGCGATAAAACGTGAAATTACAAAAAAATTACGAGAAACGTAAGTACCAAATCTGTATATTTGAAAATACGATTAGCCAGCATTACAACAAATAATAAAATAAAAAATATGATGTAACTTCCGCAGATAAGTACCAAATCTGTATATCTGAAAATACGATTAACCAAAATTATAATAAAAGAAAAAAAAATATTATGTAACTTTCGCAGATGGTCTGAAGATAGCGATGTAGCCGAAATGGACCCGTGACAATAAAAACTACTATAGCAGCAATTTGGATTTTATTACATTGCTGAAAAATTCATTATTTACTATCACCTTTGGTCAGCGCCATTAAATTAAGTACACAATTTGCAGAAAACTTTCGTATAGTTAACTCTCCGCGAGTCGTCGCGGGATTGTTTAGCCAGTCTGAGTATGTCGTGGAGATGCTCATTACGGTGCGGAAGAAGATGTTTAAAAAGAGATGTTGTGCGCTGTGGTGAGTCTTATTCACGAAGTTCCAAGAGATTACAATGCGGAACGAATGAAGAAACATGTAATGAGCACCGCGCTAAGATGAAAGAAACTCGTGTTGATACAGAGATGTACCGCACTATTCCACAAACGGAAGAGGAAGAAGGTGGAAGGACGTGGTACCATTTGTATTACGCGCCACACACCGTAAGTTGTCTTGCGAATTACAGATGTTGATAAAAATGTAGCGCGGCGGAAAGTGCTTCTCCAGTATCCGTACGCCAGATGTGTCCTCCTGGTATGGCCTGTACTCAGCAAATGATGCAACAGCGCCCCACAGAAATGAGAAAATAAGACTGTAGAAAGGTTGGGAAGTGATGAGAAGCCAGCGGTAGCTCGGACATTGAACTCGACGTGGCAGGTACTGAGATGGCTCGGCTGGCAGCGCACGACAACCCAAAAGCAGGCGACCAGGTTGAAATTGCAGTCTTAGTGGCTACGTGCGTGATGCCACTCTACAAATTCAAACGTGCGGTTTCGATCTGCTGTAGGCCCACCATTTATTTTCCAATTAACTTTCGCTGTTGGTAATACTGTATTTGTGGGTAACGTTCCAAATTCTACCGTGACCCAGATTTCATCGCAGGCCTAATTTCAGGTCTGGGGAATGCAAGAAAATAGAACGTCCCAGTTGCACTCCGCTAGAATACAGCTCTGTAGTGTTCAGACTGATATTCGGGTCAAAGATTGAATTATGTTTTATTACTATCCATCGACCCGGTCCGGCTTCGTACATGTAGCACTAAGTACCTACAGACGGAGGACTTGTCTGGCGTAGCGGCAATAGGTTACATTCACAAACATTCCTCGTGAAGGAGTCTGCCTATTAGTGAAACCAATATCAAAATCCCTACAACATTTCCTGAGGTTAGTCTTCACATACAGACGGAAAAGCGCAGTGGGGGACTTTAATTTACATCGTGTGTGAAGTTTAAAGAATAAGTGATTATCACGTTAATCTATAGTAGACTGGAGTTAGCTCTGTTTTAATTTTGTCATATATTCATATTACCGAAGCATATGTGTATTGACAAGAAAATTTGTTTTAGTCTGATTTAATACAATATTTGCTAAATATCTTCTTTTTTCTCGTAGCGGTGTTGCAAAGTATTAAAGTGAACGTTAATGATATGATTTATAACATATGACTGTAACCTTGGAGTCGTCATTAAAGTTTTCTGGAAACAGCTTTATTTTCACCCTGATTGAGAACGTCATCCACTGTTGTTATGTGTATGTTTACGCTCATAAACCACGTTTATTTTATATCGAGATCCACATGTATGTAAACTCTAATAAACAATCAAATAGTTGAGTGCAACTGTTTAGCTCTGCTTAGACTGTAACATTGGACGACAAATCGAAAATCACATAAAAACTGGTGTTGTCCAGAGGCAGGAATGACACAGTTTTAAATGTGTTAAATTGGCTGGAAAACTTGTTCAATGAATCCTGTAACTCTGTTTCAATATTCGATTTTGGTTTTGACTAGTTAACTGCATGGTGTGGCAGAGGGTACTTTGCCTGGACTATTTATCACACTCACTTCCGTTTCCGCTTACAGTCTGGTTGTTCATGAAATGGGTATATGTACACTATAAAATATTTGACGATTACAATAATAAATCAAATTCCAGAAGATTCTCAAGTAGGTCAGCGATTTAGAGCAACTGGCCATTTTTTTATTACTGTGATCAAGATACGGCTGCATATTTAAGCACTGTTTTCGTGTTGTAGACTTCACCATAGGTGATGGTATCATAGACAGACAACTGAGGTCACAACAATTGTTCCTATATTAATAGTCTATGTTCAGAAAAAAAGAATACCTCGAACGGCTAGAGATAGGATGTACGTATTTACGGTAAATGTAGATTAGTATGTTCTGCAGAAATGATTAACATTTCAGTCACCTCGGTTCACCATGTGTCCTGATGCCACCGAAGGCACAGCGTCCACCATGGTCCCTGATAACTTGTTCCATGCGCGATGGCATCGACGCTTATAAGGAGCGAATGGCCTCCTGTGATATTGCCATCCATGCTGCATTCACCCGGTTCCAAAGTTCAGCTGTGGTGGTCGGCATTGGGTCACAGTGGCGCACCGGTCGTTTCACCATATCCCACACATTTTCGATTGGCGACAACTCTGATTATCTGGCGGGTCACGGCAAAAGGCTGACATTCTGTGTCACCAAGAAGGCACGTGCTCGTGCAGCAACATGCGGGCGTGCGTTGTCTTGCTGGAAAATGGCGCCTGTGATGATGTGCAGAAAGGATATGGCTACGGGGCGCAGGATGTCACTGACGTAGGTCACAGTTGCCACAGCGCCCTGGACACGCACCAGCTGTGATTTGTGGATGTGTCAAATAGGACCCCACACCATAAGGCCTCGAGGTGGCGCTGAATGTCTTGTGCAAATGCAGTCAATGTGATGCCTCTGCCCGCGCCTGCAGCGAACCAAATTGCGGCCATCATTTTCAAACAACAGAATCTGGATTCGTCCGAAAACACTATCTGATGCCATTCCTGTCCCCTGTGACGTCATTCCATACACCACTGCCGTCTGGCATATTTCTGCACATTCGTCAAAGGTACGCAAAGACGTGGACGACTCGCAAGTTAACTCTTGCCGTAATAAACGGCGACGGACTGCCACCCCTGATAGCGTACGATTTGTTACACTGTTCCATTGTCGCACCAGAACCGAAGAGGACTCCGATCTGTCCTACAATGTCATTCGGATTAGGTGTCGATCTTTTCGGGAGGTGGTGCGACGTGACCCACGTCGTCGTGTTCTACGGCCTTCCGTGAGCCATTCTGGGTACACCTGTTGCACTGCCGAAATACTTCGTCCCATAGCAACAGCAATTTCCTGGATGGATGCATCACATTCTCTCGTGCCAGTAATGCGCCCTCTTTCAACCTCTTTGATCTGACGGTACAGTTCGCGCATACGTGTGCGAGGCATCCAGCACGTTTGCTCAAGTCACACTGATCCACTACCTCCGGTTTACGGCGACAACGAGGGCCGCAGGCATTTTTTACCGGTAGGTGGTGTTGCGCCGCGATGTCCGTGTTGACCTTGAACCCGCGGGCCGATGCCTTTCAAACGCGTCATTTCTGCAGAACGTACTAATGTACATATCCTGTGAATATGAACGTCCTATCTCTCGTCATTCAAGTTGCGCTGTTTTTTCCTCAGCATGAGTGTACTTTTGCTCACCTTATCCACGACGTGAAGCGTACTGAGCCAATTGTGTTGTGCCGCAACACTGAAATGTTATGCAACACCTCTGCGACTAGAGAACCTTTACTTAGTCATAAGCTAAAAATCCGACTAGACTTCATGAAGTCAGGATGCTACAGTACTCTAGAGTGTGTCAATAGCGAACTACGGTCGACTGTGGCACACGCGACTGATATTGTATCCACGGACCCAACCAACCAACCAACCAACCAACTCGCGCCCTGACCGTGACATGGCTGGCCACCGTTCCTGTCGCGGCCGTCGGCGTCTCAGGGCGTTACCGCCGGCGGAAGAGGTCGCGCCATGGCTGAGTTCGGGTCCGCATCGCCCTCTGCCTTTTGCATGTAAGGAGGAGCGCTGGCCCAGACACGGACGGTCTATGGTCTATTGTCGATTGTCTATTGCTAGCCTTTCGTGGAATTTATAGCGGAGCCATTGCAGTGTGATATTTGCTATTGTATTCGACTAGTCTCTATACACGGATTACTCTTGGCTATTACTCGGACTTGTATTGCTGGTGCACGTTTGGTCAGAAATAAAGATAAGTTATCTCTTCATTCTAGCTGGCGCAATTCTTGTCATTAATTATTTTTCGGCCAACAGACATAGCTACATACTGGTCACTACCCACGCTTTAGACAATTTGTGGTGGCTGCCCCAAAAGTACCGCCGACGACCTTGGGTTAGGGAGCCGTCACAAAAGATGAAGACGTCGGGCGGCCAGTCTTTTAGACGTAGTAGTTTACTTAATACACTTCCCGGTGAAACAATAAGCTTCGGCTCTTCGGACAGAAACGTGTGCTTCCCTCAGTGGAGGCCGCAGACGGTGAGGTAGTGCGTCACTACAGTGGCGTCCCTGTCTTCCCGGTTGCAGACGCTGCCGTTCGAGCTGGAGGTGCCGGTGAAGCCCAAGGACCCGCTGCTACACACGTATGGCTACGCCATAGAGGCGCCGCCCCCGCGGGAGCCGCTGCCGCTCTACAGCTACGACTACGAGCTGGAGGTGCCCGTCAAGAAGCACCCGCCCATCAAGTGAGTTTCCGCACAGTCTGCAACATTATAGCAGCCGGGAAAGGAACCACCCATCAAACGAGAAGCTACATAATCTACAATGTAACACCAGAGCACCCACTTGTCACGAGAGTAGCTGAACTATCTACAAAAATATACAAATACACGCATACGGTCCACAGACCTACGCGAAAGCACCCAGCCACCAAGCGAGTAGTTACTTAGGCAATGATACCACACTACATCTATATCTACATTTATACTCCGCAAGCCACCCAACGGTGTGTGGCGGAGGGCAGTTTACGTGCCACTGTCATTACCTCCCTTTCCTGTTCCAGTCGCGTATGGTTCGCGGGAAGAACGACTGTCTGAAAGCCTCCGTGCGCGCTCTAATCTCTCTAATTTTACATTCGTGATCTCCTCGGGAGGTATAAGTAGGGGGAAGCAATATATTCGACACCTCATCCAGAAACGCACCCTCTCCAAACCTGGCGAGCAAGCTACACCGCGATGCAGAGCGCCTCTCTTGCAGAGTCTGCCACTCGAGTTTGCTAAACATCTCCGTAACGCTATCACGCTTGCCAGATAACCCTGTGACGAAACGCGCCGCTCTTCTTTGGATCTTCTCTGTCTCCTCTGGTACGGATCCCACACTGATGAGCAATACTCAGGTATAGGTCGAACGAGTGTTTTGTAAGCCACCTCCTTTGTTGATGGACTACATTTTCTAAGGACTCTCCCAATGAATCTCAACCTCGCACCCGCCTTACCAACAGTTAATTTTATATCATCATTCCACTTCAAATCGTTCCGTACGCATACCCCCAGATATTTTACAGAAGTAACTGCTACCAGTGTTTGTTCCGCTATCATATAATCATACAGTAAAGGATCCTTCTTTCTATGTATTCGCAATACATTACATTTGTCTTTGTTAGGTCAGTTGCCACTCCCTGCACCAAGTGCCTATCCGCTGCAGATCTTCCTGCAATTCGCTGCAATTTTCTAATGCTGCAACTTCTCTGTATACTACAGCATTATCCTCGAAAAGCCGCATGCAACTTCCACACAACAATTGAATAACAACACTTTCTACAACACTGAAGCAAAGATCGATCAAGTGAGCGGCAGAGGAATCTGCAGTACTACACTAGGGCATTCACTCATCAAGACAGTAGTTTCACAATCTGCAGTGCTGCTCAAATACAGCAACACACTAGACAATACAACATTAATCATCTATCAAGTGAGTAGCCATGAAACCTACAGCACTACACTTAAGCACCCTCCCCTCAATTGAGTAACTGTACCAATACAGTCTACAATACTAAACTAAAACATCTACCAACAAAGCGAGCAGCCATTCAGGCCAGCCGGCGGCTGTGGCCGAGCGGTTCTAGGCGCTTCAGTCAAGAACCGTGTGACTGCTACGGTCGCAGGTTTGAATCCTGCCTCGGGCATGGATGTGTGTGATGTCCTTAGGTTAGTCAGGTTTAAGTAGTTCTAAGTTCTAGGGGACTGATGGCCTCAGAAGTTAAGTCCCATAGTGCTCAGAGCCATTTGAACCACTCAGGCCATAATACCGCACTAAAGCCCCTTCCCAACAAGAGAGTAACTGTGCAGTCTACAATACTTCGTTCACTTAGCAAGTGAGTAGCTCTTCAGGAAATAATACCACACTAGAGCACCGGCTCAACTAGTGAGTAACGACACAGTCTGTAACACAACAATGAAGTACACACCCGTCAGGTGAGCAGCCACGCAATCTACAGTGGTATAGTAAAGCATCTACTCCAAAAGATTAGCCGCAGTCTACAGCGCTACAGCAATGAACTACTCTAGAATGAGCCTTCCTTTCCCCAAACGGGAACCGACCGCTTTTTATGAAAATCGTACAAATCGCTTTCATTATCGGCAGTGAGTCTCCTTACTACCCTGGTTTACAAGTGCATGTGACACGGCATATACGCTCAAGGCGTCACAACCACAAGATGACCACAGTGTTGTGAAGTCACAGTCTATGCAGATTGTCTCAGACCTTATAAAGTCAAAATTATACAAATGGCAGAGCATCCTGAAGCAATTAATTTCTCTTAAATTTCTGCTGGGGTTTCATATAACAACAACGTCATGTAATTTCACAGAAAAAAGTTCATGCGATAGGACCTCACATTCCAGTGGAATGATGCGGCTGTCTCTGGTTCAGCTGATAACAGATTATAACATTCAAGTGAGAGTGGATATTTTCACGTAGAAAATTGTGTTGCAGACAACAAGAAGAACAGTCTTCAACAGGTGTGGCAAATGGCTGCCTGATAACGTGTGCTACTCAAGTGGTTTGTTAGCAAATAAGGTTTTATTAGCGTATCTTGTACAGTTCCATTCTATAGGCTAACAGAGAACAATCATGACTGTGGCATATGGATTTTCATTACTCCACACATGGTCATTGCGGAAGCTGAGAAACAATTACTGTTGTAAGTCGACCGTTTCTTTTCGGACTGTACCTGAGTTATCACACAAGATTATGAACCTCGTTTCTACTCTGATATGTACCCTAGATAGTGTGTATGACCCGTTAATAACGCAATCTGACTTCGAATTTTGAACTCGTTGAACTCAGAGATAGGAAAGATTACGGAAAGTGCAACCGGGGGGGAGGGGGGGTTATCGGGATGGACCACAACTGATATTGAACTACGAAGTTACCTGCAAACTTCATACAACACGGTCTCAAAGTAAAAAAAGAAAAATCGGGCTTTATAAACTCGGTTTGTGCAGTCAAATGAATTTTTCATCTGCTGCCTACAGTACCTAACAACTTGAAAACAGAGCGGTTATGTGGTGGAAGCAATAATTTGAGGTGAAGTCTCCATCGTCACGTTACTCTAAGAACATCATTAGCAGCACCAGACCTGGACTACTGAAGATTTATTATGGAAGATAAATGCAAGCACGCGTAGCGCAGTTGTTGTGCACATTGCAATATAACTGATGGAGCACGTTTTTTATGGAATAAATATTAAGTATCCAGACATGGAAGTAAGGTACAGGTGGTAGAATTTGTGAACAAAGGAAATGAGGAAGACAATGGACTCACAAAGCCCAAATATATGAAAACTCCACTATAACGCTTGGACAAATTCGATGTAGACGATCAATCATTATGGTTAAAGACATACATCGAATTAGAACATGTGACATCACCTCAGACGTCATGGCAAAAATTACGTAGAAATAAATTTACAGACTTAAAAAAAAATCTTGCAAGTGAGAGAATCTATTTCTAAATCACTTGAATTTACAGAAGGTTAAATCAGAGATGGATACCGATCACCAGATGTTCTGATGCAGCGGAAAACGACGACAGAGGCACACCTTTTTCCACGGCAGATCGAAGTACAAAATGAGCCATGTAGGGACACAATTCATTGTTTCTAATCGTGTAAATACAAGCCGAATCTCGAGGCTTGCTACAGTCTCACCATTCTATTGAAAGGTGTTGGTCGAATGCACCCATATCACACATGACAAGAGGGTGAAACACTTCTGCTCCGGTATGATGCCCAAGACGAGACAGAAAGGTGCTCTGTGTTTCAAACTGCATGAGGCGACCAACCGAACTAGGGGCGCCCGTCGCTATGGCTGCCAGAACTCCATCCTTTCTACGAGACATAACTGCTGCTTCGTGTTTGCCGAGATATTCCGCTCTCGCAGACGGTGACGGCAGGTGACCAATGTCTGTGAGTCGAGAAGTAACGTACACGTGGCATGTTGGTGCACGACGTATGAAAGGGCTCGGGACTAAACGGTTGCCTTTCACAGGTGAAATGTAGCCCATGTATGAAGAATCTAAACTACATTAAGTTTGGCACTTGTCCAAAAAAAGAAAAAAAGTGGAGACGGCACATCGTTCAATGCCGAATGGTAACTACCCTAATTTTCGTATTGTTTAAATGTCACACAAAGTGCTTAATATGCCATCGTAGTATTATGAGCTGGAAAAACGCTTACCGGAACATCATTACATTAGTAACAACGGCGATATGATGCACTTGTTTTCTGCCGAACGACAGTGTATGCTGAACTGAAGCTGCGATTAGCGATTCAACTGAGTTTAGGGAAATTCGAGTCTTGACAAAACCTTTTATGGTCGTTCACCAATTATTTGAATTCATTAAGTGTCTTAACGCAAGGGGGGGGGGAAATCATTTGGTAACAGATTAACAGATATGGCGGACAATCTTGATGCTATCAAACGATATGTAATACTACGGAAAAGTCAGCTTCAAGTTCATGACAATCGACATTTCAGGTAACTAAAGGCAGTAATTTGTGGACCAGACGTGACTGATTACGTTTCAGTGATTGAAGCATTTCATCACGAAATCTCGAAGAGATTCCAAGTCATTGCACGACTGAAGACAGATTTCGATCTATCTGTCGGGCCATTGCGACTTTTGAGTGCTAACGCACATCATGACTTCTTACTTGAGATGACAGGTGCACCGTGGAGCATCCGTCTCAACAACCTGTTTGTGCAATCCACGAATTTATAAGACTTTTTATGAAACGTTACGTCAAGAGCAATATCCTCGGTTGCACAGACAAGGCGGCAAAGTTATTCCAGTACTGCTAAACGTATGTTTCCAAACGGCTATTTTGTTACGAAAGTGGCAGAGCTCCGTCACCATTCAGGTTTAACGCATTTTAGTCTGCATAACTATATGTGTTTGACTGTATGACGAAACGTAGTTCCAGATATATTGCATATTCTGAAACTGAAATGAGGATAAATTTGTAAACATTTCAATGTAATGTTAAATGCATGTTTGTAACGCTTTTTTGTTTTTAGTTCTGCTCACCTTATTGGCACTATCTGATGTACTTATTTAATCAAGTAATAAAAGTTATGGCTTTACTAGAAAAATAAAAAGCTGAAAATAAACACACTTGATAAACTCCACTTATAAAAGTATGCTACAATATTCGACTCTTAGAAGTAGATTACTGTCCATTAAAATTGCTACACCAAGAAGAAATGCACATGATAAATGGCTATTCATTGGACAAATATGTTATACTAGAACTGACATGTGCTTACATTTTCACGCAATTTGGGTACATAGATCCTGAGAAATCAGTACCCAGAACAACCACCTCTGGCCGTAATAGCGGCCTCGATACGCCTGGGCATTGAGTCAAACAGAGCTTGGATGGCGTGTACAGGTACAGCTGCCCATGCAGCTTCAACACGATACCACAGTTCATCAAGAGTAGTGACTGGCGTATTGTGACGAACCAGTTGCTCGGCCACCATTGACCAGACGTTTTCAATTGGTGAGAGATCTGGAGAATGTGCTGGCCAGGGCAGCACACGAATATTTTCTGAATCCAGAAAGGCCCGTACAGGACCTGCAACATGCGGTCGTGCATTATTCTGCTGAAATTTAGGGTTTCGCAGGGATCGAATGAAGGGTAGAGGCACGGGTCGTAACACATCTGAAATGTAACGTCCTCTGTTCAAAGTGCCGTCAGTGCAAACAAGAGGTGACCGAGACGTGTAACCAATGGCACCCCATACCATCACGCCGGGTGATACGCCAGCATGGCGATGACGAATACACGCTTCCTGTGGTGTCACCGCCAGACACCACACTTGCTAGGTGGTAGCTTAAATCGGCCGCGGTCCATTTAGTACATGTCGGACCCGCGTGTCGCCACTGTGTAATCGCAGACCTAGCGCCACCACCAAGGCAGGTCTCGTGATACGAGAGAGCACTCGCCCCAGTTGTACGAGAACCTAGCTACCGACCAGATGTACGAAGCCTTTCTCTCTCATTAGCCGAGAGACAGAATAGCCATCAGCTAAGTTAATGGCTAGGAACTAGCAAGGCGCCATTAGCCATACAGTGATTGTACTTAAAGTCTCCTGTGTATCGTCAAGATCGATGTACCACAAGGATTAATTAAAGTTAAGTATTAAACCTGCTCCGTACTTTTCTTCCTAACATTAATTACGTATCCTGTTCCAGTACTTCACGCCCGTCTGAGTTAGTCTAGCGTGCATTTTCAGCCATCTCAACTTCACGGTGTCGGCCCAGCTACCGACACAACACTTCCAATATGCGTTCACCGCGATGTCGCCAAAGACGGATGCGACCATCGTGATGCTGTAAACAGAACCTGGATTCATGCGGAAAAATGACGTTTTGCCATTCGTGCACCCACATTCGTCGTCGAGTACACCATCGCAGGCGCTCCTGTGTATGATGCAGCGTCAAGGGTAACTGCAGCCATGGTCTCCGAGCTGATAGTCCATGCTGCTGCAAACGTCGTCGAACTGTTCGTGCAGATGGTTGTTGTCTTGCAAACGTCCCCATCTGTTGACTCAGGGATCGAGACGTGGCTGCACGATCCGTTACAGCCATGCGGATAAGATGCCTGTCATCTCGAGTGCTAGTGATACGAGGCCGTTGGTATCCAGCACGGCGTTCCGTATTACCCTCTTGAACCCACCGATTCCATATTGTGCTAACAGTCATTGGATCTCGACCAACGCGAGCAGCAATGTCGCGATACGATAAACCGCAATCCCGATAGGCTACAATCCGACCTTTATCAAAGTCGGAAACGTGATGGTACGCATTTCTCCTCCTTACACGAGGCATCACAACAACGTTTCACCAGGCAACGCCGGTCAACTGCTGTTTGTGTATGAGAAATCGGTTGGAAACTTTCCTCATGTCAGCTCGTTGTAGATGTCGCCATCGGCGCCAACTTTGTGTGAATGCTCTGGAAAGCTAATCGTTTGTATATCACAGCATCTTCTTCCCATCGGCTAAATTTCGTGTCTGTAGCACGTCATCTTCGTGGTGTAGCAATTTTAATGGGCAGTAGTGTAATTACACTGTGTAGCAAACACGTCTTCCTAAGTTTCCTATAGCTCTCAGCATGTAGCTGTCTGCCTCACACACTTGCTCGGAATAGCGTAGTGGTGGGGGAAGCCGGAGCAGAATCGACCTCTCTACCGGAGTGCGAGCGCTCTCCTGGAGAACAGATCCTGGCCAGGCCTTATTTAGACAGTGTGTTTAGTTGTAGAAAGAGACTCAGTGCCGTGTGGAGTTGACGGCGGCGCGTTGTGTGTGCGCAGGCGCACGTACGGCTACGAGGTGCAGGCGCCGCCGGCGCGTGAGCGGCTGCCGCTCTACAGCTACGACTACGAGCTGGAGGTGCCGACGCGCAGCCCCGACCCGCCCAAACTGCACAACCTGGAGACGCGGCTGGAGCGTGTGCTGCTGCCCAAGCACGACTGCCCGTGGCACGCCCAGGCCGACGCTCTGCTGCGCTCCCCCCGGGGTCTCGGCCACGGCCACGCCTGGGGGCGGGGCGACGGCTACGGCCTCGTCGAGCCCGACGAGGAGGCGGGGGCGGGCCGCGTCGTGCCGCTGGCCGGCCCCACGCGCATCCTGCCCACCTCCGGGCCGGCGCTCGCCCCCAGGGAGGAGTTCTACGACAGCGGCAAAACCTACGAGGTGAGGCTTCCTTACTGACCAGCCGCAGCGGTGACATCAGCGCTCAGCTGCAGGCTACGTGTGTGAGAAAAACAATGACACTGATTTTTTATTTACTGAGCTCTTATTTTTTTCTAGTAAAAATATTCTCCCCTTCAAAGAAGGCGATTCTACAGTTCCACTTCAATTTGACCCGTGACACGTCTAATTTCTGCCTCGAGTGGAAGGCTGATTCGTGGATAAACACAAGACTTGGCATAACCCCACAAAAGAAGGTCACACGGTTTCAAACCACACACTGTCAGTGGCCACTTCTGATCACCATCGCGGAAGATAAGAGGACCAGCGAATCTTTCTCTCAGCAACCTTGTCGGTTCAACGGCAGATCCTGTTGGAACCACATGTGATCGACATTGAATTCGTGCAACTGCGGCCTTAAAAACTGTTATCATCTGGCGATAACGATCACGAGACACTTTCACTGCTTTACCAGTCTTCGAAAAAGTACGGACCAATTAGTCCGCCAGCCTGTAACCCGCATCTAACAGTGACTCGTTCTGGATGAAGACACACCTCACGGACCGTGTGAGGATTCACTGTGCCCCAAACCCGGTAATTTTGTTTATTCGCATTGTGAGCGTGTGGGTGCTATTCTGTCATTCTGCACAATGGATTAATCTGAGATGTACCCTTTACCCTGTGGCTCCTGCAAGATGCAATTTCCACCCCCACACTACTACAGAAGTCAGACAGACGCTCCTAACGTTCTAAAAAGAAATGCCTGAAAAGCTTTCAGCAATAAATACCTTCTGCAGTCGTCCACTGTAAGGAAATGACACAAAAATTCACAAAATTTCTTACGTAACTAGTGGGATACTTGGGTACTGGAGTAGTGCTAGTTAGTATAAGAAAAACATGAAACTAACGAAAGTTATTATTTATTTTGCAAAAATTCTGAGAAATCACAATGGCACTTTTAGTTATGAAATGAACAAGCTATATCCTGGTTCTTTTCGGAATGTCAAGTTACCTCTCAAGGATAGGATTCACTAATGAAATTTCTATACAAAGTTTAAGATTGACTTGGTAGAATGGCTGAGAGCCGCACCTACTCAACTCGAATAATTATCCGTTCGAATGTTGCTAGGTACGGTTGATACTGTCGCGTCTCAAGTGCGCTGAAGTGTACTGTTGTGGAGGAAATATGGGGCTCGCAAGAGCTGTAGTGCACAATACCGTAAGCTGTGATGACTGCTGTCTGGGCCACTCGCTGCTGACAAATAAGACAACTCTCGTTCTGTCTGGATTGGCCTTTGCCATTCAAACTCTCCCTGCACCTTGATGAAGTCAAGGACTCCTATTCGCCCCTAGTCTAACTATTGGCGTGGTATACCAGCCAGATAACCAGTCCACTGCAATGCCACTCAAAAAGTCGCTCACAGGCGTTTAACTATAACTCTGTCCATTCACACCGCACAATAAGTGTGGCGGCCAACACTGTGAACAGCACTTAATCGCAAGTACTCAATATACAGTCGCACTCCGATTCGCTCTCGACAGAGGTGCTCTCCCAGTGAAGTACTGAGGAGAGACTTGTTCCTCGCTCTTTGAGTACACGTACGAGCGCACACGCTCTCGTTACGTGTTCTCACTTCAAGAGCAACAACAGAATGGCCCCTCTCCATGCCAGACGTGAGGGGGTATATCTTTCGGTCTCTTCCAATACTCCTTCAGCTCAAGGCGTTAGGAATATCGTCTGCCAATCAGCATTGCTCTTCTAAAATGGGAGAATGACTTTTCATTTAAGGCGACCAATCCGAAAATCTGTAGCATTGGCGTTTGGCGTTTGCTGTCTCCCTGTGAAAACCTCTGAAACTGCGTGCTATGTTTGTAAAGAATGCGTAAGCTGGGCGCTCCCACACAAAGTAGCGGAATTTGCTTTTAAGCCGAACACGGGGTCGTTCACCCCTTTCACTTCGGCAAATGCTGTCCGCTCCACGGGCGGTCGTCGTCCGACATAGATAGGCTGAACCGTCCTCTGAAGGGACCGGCCTCCCGGCGTGCGGTCCGCCTCTCCCGAACTAAAAGCTCCTGTGACCGTCGTGTCTTGAATGTGTGTGTGTACACCAGCCTCGAGTATCTCAACCCCGGAGCGCACTTGTTATTTGCGAATCGTTTACATGAATTCATACAACACTGACTTTATCTTATCGAGTTTGGGTTAGAATGAAGCGTCTTGATGTGCGGAATACGATTGTAAGGGCGGAATATGTAAGCAATGAAGGTCAGGAGACCACAACGTCTTACAGCGTAACCATTCTAGAAGTGTGCCTCGTCACTAAAGATTATTTTCTTATGAAAGTCACTATCGAATTCTCGTTTTGTGAATATCTATTGGACAAATGTTCGAGACTTCGAATAGCCCACTGGCTTCAGATCTTGTGTTAGTAGGATCGCAAAAGCATGCAAATGCAGATCTTTTGTTAAAATTCGGTGCAAACTGTTTCTCGGAATGGCGAACTGTTGAGAACGGCGGCGAATCGACTTCATCGGACTCGTAGCGACGCTCTCACTGACGAGAGCGACATTCTCTTCCGATCGATTTGAACGGGGACGTCCACGTGATCTGATGTTCAGATTTTCTTATCAGTAACAGCACGGTTGACACATTAGGCGCATTTTACCTACCAAAAAGTACGCTGTCCTTCAAACGGTCTGCGCATAACATTCACCGTACATGTCTGGATTCGTTGATCCATTGCGTATCGCTCCATTTTAGCTGATAATACCCACTAACGCCAACTGACAATGACTGTCGGCAATCGAAGTACACTACAGGCCATTAAAATTGCTACACTACGAAAATGACGTGCTACAGACGCGAAATTTAACCGACAGTGTAACGTCCCCCTTCCCTCCTATCGACAATGTTAGAAATATATGACCGTGTAAATATGTGCCTAAACAATTGGAATGAAATTTTAAAAAGGCTATCGTTCCGAAGATTCAATTTAAAGTCGATAAATGAGTGGTAGGTTAACAACAACATGCCTTCTAGAACAACTTATCCCGCCTTCTTAATTACTGTAAAATTTAGTATGGTTGTTCGAAAGGTTTGTGCTATCATTCACGTACTGTGCCAACGAGAAGGGGTACCAAGTGGATCGGAAGAGAATAATAAAAGTTACTGAAATAATTGTAGCTAAAAGAAATGCGTTCGCCAGCCCAATTGCGCAAAATTTCTGTTCGGTAGGTGAATTAATGAGCCGAACAGTCAACGTCAAGAATTACTCGAACACGCGCGGCTAGAGAGGGCTGCACGCACGTTAACAAAAACAATTGAAACATTTACGTAATAAAGCGAGAAAGACAATAGTTTGCACTCGAAATATCATTAACTAATTGAGCTGAAATTTTGAAAGCATACAAGATAACACTTAGATTAATGGTTACTTACTGTTGTAAGTGACAATGGCGCTACCTCACAATAACATCTACTCTTTTGATATGAATTTTGGAAAATGGCAAAAAATAATTAAAAGAAACTCTATTGCCTTCTGAACAGGGAAGTAGATATTGATAATTACTGTATCAAAAGGTAACTATCATACTTCAGCACGACTGCAAGCCAAAATGTGAACCAGAACTTTACTAACAACAAATTACAATAATCACTGATATTTGCACTCACTCGTTAATTCTAGTTAGTGCTTTTGTTCATAGTGCCAGGAATCATTTTAATTTGATTAGTTGACTTACTATTTGCAACAGTTAGATAACCTCAGATTAAAGTTAGCGAGACTGAAATTACTGAATGCTTTAAGTTCAAATCTTTAATGTAACTGAATCATTTAGTTCATAAGCAAATTAACTGGCACTGCAATTTTCATTTTTCATAAACGATACTCGGATTATTGTAACAATAGGACAGGAACCTACTTGGTGAATGATTTTAGGACAATCACGGGTAAACAGTTTTGATTAAAAATACGGTAATTATTCACTCGCAAAACACCACAAAGCTGAGTAACGCCGTTTACAAAACTAGCTGACAATAAGCTGTGACGCAGCAGCCTTACTTCAGTCCATTCTCGCCGTGACGAAGTTGCTGGCGACGATACTGCTGCTGGCTCCTATCCGTGATAATTAGCGAGCACGGGAGACACAGGCAATGATATTGGCGTGGTGGGTTCTTGATGTTGCTGCAGCCAATATTTCCACCGCCCACGCCCATCACTTGCCACGTGCCGCTAAACAATCACTCCTCCGGTACAGTGCACGCCATCCATGCGCCCGCACTTCACCAAGTCTCCCACCAGAGTTCTCTCTCCGTGTAGCGCGCGCTCTGACGTAACATCCTCCCGCGTCCAGAGATGCCGCTACTCCAACGATACTTATTCGTTGACAAAAACCTAACGTTTCCCTAACATTCCCTCAGCGATTACTCAGCAATATTTACCAAAAAAATGGTTCAAATGGCTCTGGGCACTATGGGACTCAACATCTGTGGTCATCAGTCCCCTAGGACTTAAAACTACTTAAACCTAACTAACCTAAGGACATCACACACATCCATGCCCGAAGCAGGATTCGAACCTGCGACCGTAGCGGTCACGCGGTTCCAGACTGAAGCGCCTAGAACCGCACGGCCACACCGGCCGACCGATATTTACATAATATACATAATTGATTATATAGCAAAATATACAAATTCATACATCGTGTACATATAAATTTACATAAAGATAAAAGCAAGTATATATACAATAATAAATGGTCAAAGAGCACATCGGCATGAAACTGTTTCAAGGAAAAAGATGCTGGGATACGCAAATGATTAGCTTTTCAGAGCATTCATACAAGGTTGGCGCTGGTGGCGACACCTACAACGTGCTGAAATGAGGAACGTTTCCAACCGATCTCTCATACACAAACAGCAGTTGACCGGCGTTGCCTGGTGAAACGTTGCTGTGATGCCTCGTGTATGGAGGAGAAATGTGTACCATCACGTTTCCGACTTTAATAAAGGTCGGATTGTAGTGTATCGCGATTGCTGTTAATCGTATCGCGACATTGCTGCTCGCGTCGGTCGAGATCCAATGACTGTTAGCAGAATATGGAATCGGCGGGTTCAGGAGGGTAATACGGAAAGCCGTGCTGGATCCCAACGGCCTCGTATCGCTAGCAGTCGAGATGGCAGCCATCTTATCCGCATAGCTGTAACGGATCGTGCAGCCACGTCTCAATCCCTGAGTCAACAGATGGGGACCTTTGGAACACAACAACCATGTGCACGAACAGTTCGACGACGTTTACAGCACCATGGGCTTTCAGCTCGGACAGCATGGCTGCGGTTACGGTTGACTCTGCATCACAGACACTATGGAGACGGTCAAGAGGCAGAAAGGCTGTAGTGAAACAAGTACCCCTACAGACACCAACCACGCCACACTACATGTGAAACCCTTTCAGGGCATTTGTGTGATCGTAGGTCCTTTCGGACAGGCGAACGTGCAGGGGGCCGGGGAATTATGCGTACACCAGATTTGGAGAACTATTTCCCACAGGGCATTGAGTCGAATCCCAACAAGGCCCAAAGCTCGTGTACGCACAGTCTCCCTGCACGTTCGTCTGTCTGAAAGGACCCACCATCATACAAATGCCCAAAAAGGGCTTCAGGTGTTGTGTGCTGTGGTTGGTGTCTGTGAGGTACTTGTTTTGTTATAGCTATGCTGCCTCTCGACCGTTTCCACCTGCTTGGCCGTACGCAGACACCCTCTCGGCTTGTTCCCGACACGAATACCAGACCATTCTGCTACCTAGAGTTCGCTGCGTCAATCACACAGCCTGCAGCACACGACGAAAACACTGCACATGGCCAGCGCCATCTACCGTGGCAGCGTTGCACTTCTGGTCACATGGTGGAGGAAGAGATCAGTGTTTGACTTGTCGTTGACAAAGAGGTCATTAGAGACAAAGCACAAGCCCGGATTAGGTTCAAAATGGTTCAAATGGCTCTGAGCACTATGGGACTCAACTGCTGAGGTCATTAGTCCCCTAGAACTTAGAACTAGTTAAACCTAACTAACCTAAGGACATCACACACATCCATGCCCGAGGCAGGATTCGAACCTGCGACCGTAGCGGTCTTGCGGTTCCAGACTGCAGCGCCTTTAACCGCACGGCCACTTCGGCCGGCTCCCGGATTAGGGAAGGATGGGAAAGGACGTCGGCCGTGCCCTTTCAGAGGAGCCATTCCGGCATTTGCCCGAAGCGATTTAGGGAAATCACGGGAAACATAAACCAGGATAACCGGACGCGGCTTTGAACCGTCGTCCTCCCAAATGCGAGTCCAGTGTGCTAACCATTGCGCCACCTCGCTCGGTCGTACGCATATTCACAGGACCTTTTTTACTCCACGTCCAGTCAGGAACCGTCCACGCAGTTTGTCGGTTTTGTTAATGTTCACGTTGTATACATGGTCTCTCTGCTATGGGTCGTAGGGTGCATTTTCTCTGGTGATATTTCTAATGTCTTTTTTGCAATGTGTAGATGGAGTCAGCGCCACGCAGCAGCGCTAGTCAATAGCTGCTGCCGGAGCACTGCTTTTCTTCACGTTTTACTGTCCCTGTAGTACACATCGACGAAACAAATATCTCACTAGACTAATGTGGGACAGCTCACTCGAATGAGCACGCAAAACTCCGCTACAAAAATCATTTCACCCATAACGGGAAAAAGAAAGAAACTGACGCTTTCTCTCGGCACTGGCAGTCGCACGAAAAACTTGATGAGCGGTATTTATTTGGGCTGACTCCAGCTGTAGACTGCAGAAAAGAAATTATAAATATCTGCCGAAACGCTAGAGAACATGCGCTTGACGACCCATAGGAAAGGCACCCTGTATATACACGGACGCGGGAGCAGCCGCAAGCAAAAAACTTATTCAGATTTAGTTTAATGCTCAAAAATAATTATCTTTTATTTGTTTGGTACATGTAAATGTGTCTGCTTTGTTTACATTGAAGGAAAATGCATGTCGAACATAGCTAGTGCCCTAAATAATGTAAAATGTTATATAGGTGGTGGGTGTGTGTGTGTGTGTGTGTGTGTGTGTGTGTGTGTGTGCGCGCGCGCGCCAACGGCCTTCCTTGCCGCAGAGGTGACACCGGTTCTCGTTAGATGACCGAAGTGAAGCGCCGTCGGGCTGGGCTAGCACTTGCATGGGTCGCCATCCGGTCTGCATAGCACTGTTGGCAAGCAGGGAGTACTCAGCCGTTGTGAGGCAAACTGAGGAGCTACTTGATTGAGGCGTAGCGGCTCCGGTCTCGGAAACTGACATACGGCCGGTAGAGCGGTGTGCTGACCACATGCCCCTCCATATCCGCATCCAGTGACGCCTGTGGGCTGAGGATGACACGGCGGCCAGTTGGTACCGTTGGACCTTCTTGGGGTGCTCGGGCGAAGTTTTTTTTATTATATACAGGGCGTCCCATTTATCTTGACCACCCTAAATAACTCTTTGTCCTGATGCAAATTACAAAATGTTTCAAGCAAATGTTCTTTAGCCGTCGGGGGGACATCAATCAGCATGATTGCTTTCGTTGTAGCTTTGTTTTTTACAAAGATATGAACAGCGGTATGACTTCTTTAAATGGCACCCTGTACTTTTTTATTCGGTAATTCATTTCCTCTCCTAAAGAGCTATTCAAAAATGCATCACAGTGTACCATTCACTGATACACAACGTTATTAATTACATAACACAACACTGACTTTGAGTCCGCGATCACAAACACGTCCACTTGCTGGAGTTGTCAGAAAACAAATGAAAACCAAGTAAAAACGTAACACAAAGTTGACTGTGACTCTCCTGTGCCATTACCCAGGAATAAGACATTCAAATGTGCTGGTGACCCTGGACACCAAAAAACTGCTCCACTCGTTGAATAAAAGAATTATTTACTGCTTCCAGTGTTGCCTGCTGAAGAGAATTACAAGCAAGCACGATAAATTCCTGCATGTCCTCTGGAGTTGTTGGAATATCGCGATAGACAACGTCTTTAATGCATTCCCAAAGAAAAAAGTCCAGAGGATTTAAATCAGGAGACCTAGCAGGCCAAGTAACTGTTCCTCCTCGACCAACCCATCTGGCAGGATACCTTCGGTTCAGAACACGACGTGCACGCGAGGCATTATGTGCTGGACATCCATCGTGTCGATACCAAGTAAGCATTCTGGTTCTTAGCGGCACTTCATCGAGAAGAGAATTCGTCTGAGGAAGTTGGCATACGCTGTGCCGTTTAGACTGCCATTGATGAAATAATGGCCAATAATTGTAGTACCAAGCATCCCACACCGGACGTTAACTCTCCATTGACGCTGACCTGTCTAAGCCATCGTGGGTTGTCCGTGGACCAATAATGCATGTTCCTTGTATTTACCTGTCCTTTGTTTGAGAAGGAACATTAATCGGTTAATAGAACATTGGAAAAGAAGTTCGTGTTGGCGAGAATTTGCTTCTGTGCCCACTGACAGAACTGTGCACGATTCCGGAAATCATTCCCATGCAATTCTTGTTGTAGGTGTACATGGTAAGGATGGAACCAGTGACGTGGAAGAATACGATGTACACTGGTTTTAGGAATGTCAATCTCGAGTTCAAGCTGTCGTGTGCTCACATGTGGATTCATAGAACGGAAGCGAGAACAGTTACTTCGGCAGCTTCGTCTGTGCGAGTGCTACGACGGTTGCGTTGTCGTGGGTTG
This sequence comes from Schistocerca serialis cubense, assembly GCF_023864345.2. Lineage (NCBI taxonomy): Eukaryota > Metazoa > Arthropoda > Insecta > Orthoptera > Acrididae > Schistocerca > Schistocerca serialis. The sequence continues at coordinate 45,546,225 of NC_064646.1, read as the reverse complement.
AAACTTCCCGTTTCCTGAAGCGTCGCAACAAGACGAGAAAACATTGGTCGGGAAGGTGGGTTTTTGTCCGGATATCGCTCTGTACAGTTCCGCTGCCTGCGTAGCATTTTGCATAGCTTCAACAACAACAATAAAAGAGACGTTATGTCGATGCAGTAGGAAGGACAGCCTTTACTGAATGCCTACTCTACACAACAGTATTTAAAAGGACTAAACTACTGTAGTAAATGTACCCGTACATAAGAAAACAGTATTGCAATTACTGTTCTGCCAACTTACATTCCCCATAGATGAGTAGCATTTCTACCTCCTCTTCGTTGGTGTACAATCTACTCACAGAACTCTTCAACTGACGGTGGTTGACGGAATGACGGGTGTGAATTCTACTTACGGTTACATTTGTCCTCTGACAACGTCAGCACGTAGATGTGTTCCATTACCCCGAGTACCTGCAATCAGCGCTGGGAGCGTCAACGTCAACGTCAATGTCGTGTTATGTATTTAACAACTTTGTGTTTCAGTGAATGGTACACTGTGATATATTTTTGAATAGGTCTTTAGGAGACGAAATGAATTACCGAATAAAAAATATAGGATGCCATTTAAAAAAGCCATACCGCTGTTCAAATCTTTGAAAAAAAAAAAGCTACAACGAAGGCAATCATGTTGATTGATTTCCCCCTGACGGCTAAAGAACATCTGCTTGAAACATTTTGTAATTTGCATCTGGAGAAAGAGTTATTTAGGGTGGTCAAGATAAATGGGACGCCCTGTATATGTGGTGTCTATTCTTTCTGACATGCCCGAAAGAATGGGCCCTAAATATATGTGATTCTACATCTAGATCTACATTTATATTCCGCAAGCCACCCAACGGTGTGTGGCGGACGGCACTTTACGTGCCACTGTCATTACCTGCCTTTCCTGTTCCAGTCGCGTATGGTTCGCGGGAAGAACGACTGCCGGAAAGCCTCCGTGCGCGCTTGAATCTCTCTAATTTTACATTCGTGATCTCCTCGGTAGGTAAAAGTAGGGGGAAGCAATATATTCGATACCTCATCCAGAAACGCACCCTCTAGAAACCTGGACAGCAAGCTACACCGCGATGCAGAGCGCCTCTCTTCCAGAGTCTGCCACTTGAGTTTCCTAAACATCTCCGTAACGCTATCATTATTACCAAATAACCCTGTGACGAAACGCGCCGCTCTTCTTTGGATCTTCTCTATGTCCTCCGTCAAGCCGATCTGGTACGGATCCCACACTGATGAGCAATACTCAGGTATAGGTCGAACGAGTGTTTTGTAAGCCACCTCCTTTGTTGATGTTCTAAATTTTCTAAGGACTCTCCCAATGAATCTGAACCTGGTACCCGCCTTACCAACAATTAATTTTATATGATCATTCCACTTCAAATCGCTCCGCACGCATACTCCCAGATATTTTACACAAGTAACTGCTACCAGTGTTTGTTTCGCTATCATATAATCATACAATAAAGGATCCTTCTTTCTATGTATTCGCAGTACATTACATTTGTCTATGTTAAGCGTCAGTTGCCACTCCCTGCACCAAGTGCCTATCCGCTGCAGATCTTCCTGCATTTCGCTGCAATTTTCTAATGCTGCAACTTCTGTGTATACTACAGCATCATCCGCGAAAAGCCGTACGGAACTTCCGACACTATCTACTAGGTCATTTATATATATTGTGAAAAGCAATGGTCCCATAACACTCGCCTGTGGCCACCAGAGGCGATGACGGTCAGTGACCCGTTCAGTCCAGATGGACACCGAGCTCGAATTCACACGGGTATTGGCGGGGTGCTGCGAGTAATGAGGCTAATGAGTAGGGGCACTACATCAGTAGCGTGTGGTGTAAATTAAGAGTTTGGGTCTGACAGGAGGTGTGCCAGGGTAGTCCGTGAGGTTGTGGTGACCAGTGTGCCCGGACAGCACAGTGGTCAGTGCGTTCACCTAGCATGTAGGAGATACGGGTTCGAATCCAGGTCGAGCTCCTAGAATGCACGAGGTTGGGGTTCAAATCCAGCTCCAGCATAAATTTTCAACTTGCCCCATTGTTTTAAATCAGTTCCCACCAGCAGATAATATCTTTAATCCCTGTGTATAAAAATATTAATTAAAATTGCTCCTGCTCGTGCTCCGTCTGAGGAATAAACAACTCAGTAAAGAACGGCCGTGTTTGGTGACAGGTGGTGCACAGTTCGCCGCTCGCTCTCATCTCCGGAGGCGACGGCGGCCGCCTGGGCTTCTACCCCGAGGACCTGGCTGGGCTGACGAAGCCCTGGTCTCCCCTGCCGGGGCCCGCCTACCTGGCCGGGTCGGTGCTGGGTCGGGACTTCCGCAGTGACCTCCACTTCGCCCCAGAGAGGCCGCGCATCCAAGACGAGCCGCCAGCGGGACGCTACGTGGTGAACAGGTACGAGCCCGAGCGTGCCCTCCAGCCGAATGACAGGCGGGGACGGCGCAGCCGCAGGGCCGTCAGCCTGCGCTTCACCCTCTCTGAGGGTTACGAGTCCCTAGAGCACGAGGAGGAGGAGAACAAGTTCGTGCAGCAGCCGGGCAGGCAGTGGAGGGGGCAGTACGTGACAGACCGGATGGGGATCGCGAGGGTGCCGCAGTATCCGCGGACAGGGAGCAGACAGTCCAAAATCCTAGACCCGGACGACATCGACGACCTCGCCTTCCGACATCCCCTCGATAGGTACTTTACTAACGTCAAGGATTGGAAGGAGGTGGTCGATTTCAAGTCGAAAGTACTGGGAAGTGCAAATCGTCGGCAGGAATTAGTGAAAAGCCACAGGGTACCGTGGTGGAGCCAGTCTCCTCCCAAAGTTGGACCGATCTACAGGCCACCCGTCATTCACAATGCTGTCCTAAACTCTTTCTCACAGGAGCCTTCTGAATACCATCTCACCCCTGCACCTAAGGCACTTCCGAAGAGCGTGTACTCTGTAAAGATTTTACCGGACGCTGCGTATGACGACGGATATAAAGCGTCCCCAATTAAGCCTAAGACTTTTGGCCAAGTAGGAATGAAGGGCACACGTGACGAGAATTACAGACTGAATGTATTTGGCAGCCAGATTGTACAAAATGAATTACGCAACAGGTTTGACAGTAGATTTCAGGATCAGAGGCTTTCTTCCAGTAACGTGAACGGTTTCTCTCCTGTAGTGGTACCGTACGTCGGCCAGCTCAGTAGCTATAGCCTAGGGTCATTTTTGACAGGACAGACAGGGAATGGACTCAGTAATGTAATGAACTCCCTGACGAAGCAGGATGTCCTCCCTACGCATTCTCTTCTTGACGTCCATTCGAATGAAGATTTCAGCCTAGACGAAATAGATCGCCAGTTGCTGGAAGAAGAGAAAAGGGCTGCTAAAAAAAAGTCACAAAGTGGTACCGCAGAGGAAGCTCTTAACTCTGAGATGACTTCCAAACCTCGTCCATCGGACGTATACTCACTGAAAGTATTGCCAGATCCAGTGGAAGACCACCATTTCAGTCTGGAGGAAATTGATAAGGTGCAGATGATAAGTATGACGGCCGAAAAATCACACTCCACCGATAATGAGTTCTCTCCGGATTTGGCACCCTTAAAAAACTCGGCACTTAGCAATGAGCTGAACATACTACCGAATACAGACGTTCTGTTAGGTACTAACAATTTTGCGACTATTAACTCACAGCCCAGTGGCAACATAATGACAACCAATAACATAGTTACAAGTGTTTTCCCTGACACCACTCACTTACTGAGCTCATCACCAAACTATGCTCCGAGTGTGATACCTGACAGAAATTATAATCTAAACACAATGCCAGGATTTATTTCCGGCAAAGTGAATCAACTGAACACCTTTTCCAGCCTGCTTTCTGATGAAATTCATCTGTTGGACAGAGGACCCGTAAAGTTCGTGGAGAAAAAGAATATCAAAGAGCTAAATTCAAAAGGAAACTCTGAAGATGTTAACGGAGTGCTTTCCGATGGGGAACGACGTCAGATTGAGACTGTGAATAAGAACAGCAGGGAGGAACCCGAAGTGGAACCCCACCAGGAGGAGGAGGAGGTAGGTACTGTCGCAGGAACTGACACCGTGAAGGATGTACCGACTGACAGCATAAGCCAAAAAACAGAAGGAAATCAAGTATCTGAAGACACTAAACGCGAAAGCGCGGAAGCTGTTAGAAAAGAGTCAGAAGAGGGACGAAAACATGTTGATGGTTTGCTTGTTCCGGGAAAGGAGACTGAACCAGAACAGGTTCCTGGTGCTGAAGCTTTACCAGATGCTGGTTCCCCTGTAAATAAAGTACAATATTCGGCTGAGGAAAAGGCATTTACGAAAGAACAGGCTGCCGAAGACAAATTAGTGGCAGAAAATAAGGAGGAATTATCTGCCAATAGAGTACAAAGTAGCAAGGAGCAACAGAAAGGAAAGTTGGGGAGTACTGGTCAGGAAGAAGCGGACACAAATGAGACAGAGCTCGCATCGAAGTCAGAACCGTTAGGTACTGCAGACAGTCATTCGCCTACAGTAGTTGAAGAGCTCGGAAGTGTAGGACCAGTAGAGCCGTCTAGTGCAGGGCATGTTGGGCCCCAGAACGTTCTGCCACTTTCTCAGCAGCCACTGGGCACGCAGCCAGTTGGGAAAGTGCTGACTGGAGCAGGTAACGTCGGTACTCAGCAGGTAGAGACTAGAATAGTTCCTCTAGAGGGCTTGCACAGGGACACACGCAACTGGCATCTTGACGACCACCATCGTGAGATCGATGAGGTCGAAGTGGGTGAAAATTTCGCGAACCGGCCGTGGTATGGACTGTGGTACGGTCACGGAAATGAAGTTAAGAGCGTGGGACTGCCGAAGTTGTACGAACTGCACGATGCTATTCTCGAGAGGAACAGACATGATGGCGAGAAAGTGGGCGAAGATCAAGAATCAGGAACTACTAATTCAGAACAGACCACAGAATACAGCCTAAGGGAAATGGACAATGATCAGGAAATACACGAAGAAAATAATCCCGTGACACACGTTCCAGTCGAGTTCCATCATTTTGCGTATCCACAGGAAATAGAAACCAAATCACCTGAGACAGTTTTCGATTACTTCACTACACACGAGTCTGCTGAAAAAATGCGCCAGCCTGATGCTACGGAAGATGAGATCCTAGTTCACGATGACAAATGGGACTCTCACCGTAAAGCTTACACTTCCCCCCGTTTCGAAGAGAACAGTGAAGCTACTCCGTCAACAGAATCGCCCAAGACCAGCCCAGCTTCTCACACCCAACCGTCCTGGTCTTATCTGGATCAAGCCTTGAGCCACAGAGGTGAAGAATGGGGCACAGCATCTGCCCAACAACCGTTGTCTCATTCTTATTTCAGCAAGAGTGATCGTCAGATACAACCAGGTCATGACGTAGGAGTTGCTCCAAAGTTCGGTTTGGTAAGAGGAAACCCCAAGTACTATTTGCAGTACCCGAGAAGAATTAACGCTGGCCCCTACATTCAGCGCTCGGACCACCCTTCCCACAACGTTCGCGGTGAGTCGTTTGCAAACACTGACTCGAAGACTAAGGCTCAACCAAATTTCGAAGTAAGCGAGGTCGACCCAACAGCTCGTTACATCCAACAGTTCCGGCACACTCCCGACAACATCCAACCTTACCGACAAGGAAATATTATGACTACCATAAACAATCAGCTGAAGTATCATCATCGACAATACCCACCCTACCGCCATAACGAAAATAAACAAATATTTACAGCAACGGTTAGACCATTGGCAACTTCACCGGCGTTTCAAACGGCAAACAGCAACTGAGATTACTTTTTAACGCAGCCAGGGATTACGTAAGACTAATCCGAATTCCTCTCAAAATAGCTGTAGGTCTGTTTTAATAGGAAATGGGACTCTTATATCCGATATTTATTTATTTATTTATTTATTGCATCATAATGAACAAAAAAGACAAATGTTCAAGGATAGGGAAATTTTCTGGTGTCTCTTCTTACGGCTATATTGAAATACTTCGTGAGGCTGAGTAAAACCCACCATCAATTCCGCAGAATTATAAGTTGTCTTCGTTTTTGGGATTGATCATACTACAAAATCTATCTTTGTTTCTCTGAAATGAAATAAATGTAAATATTTTCAGGATGTACTGAGTACTTACATCAATGTGTAATTGATTTAAAAGTTAAGGTAAACATAAATTATTGTTAATCTCGTTTATGAAGTATGTGTTATACTTAATGAACCGTTCTTGCTGATGCAGTTTTTGTGTCTGACTCAAGGTGCGACCTTCGACGACATCCAGAGGGCGGAACTTGGGTGACATCTTTGGGTCCGAACAAGTAGCAGTCTACACTTCTTAAGGGATACAAGTTCTGTATAAGAGAAATTCTGTTCCTCTCGGATGTCCTCGACTGTCGAAGACAAGTGTACACACACACAGGGTAGTCAAAGATTATCTTGTGTTGTTGGTAAGACTGTCACACTTTTCGACTGCCAACTGAAACTGTTCTTTTGTAAAGGGTAACATATCGGACCTAGAACGCCGTGTTTGCAGTCGAACGTGTGGATTACATAACGTGGAAGAAGAATGAGATCTGCTTGTTGCTATGTGATATGTTCTGTGTCTACCAACACTAAGGTTGTAATAAAGACATGTCTCTATATACTGATCCTTGTTGTTTGTACTTTGTAGACCGTGCCACGGGTAGTACCGTCGAGTCTGCCGGAGGAGACGGCGTGGAATGCCGGCACGGAGAGTCTGGCCGCAGTCTGGAATGCCCACGCCCGAACATAGAAACACTAATAGTGACACCACCAAACACTCCACCCCTCACGCCTTCCAACGTCCCTCATCAAGACTGCACAAGTGTTGAACAGCTGTGTTCCTCACTCAAGCAGTTGGGATACTTTTGTAGGGAAAGGCATTCATTGGCCAACTGTTCATCAAAGCTAAGGTCGCAAAATAATTATTTATGCGCATCAAAGGCTCTCAAATAAAATTATTTATTCAGAACAAATATACAAAGAGGCGTGTGTGATAAAGCTGAAACCTTTCCTGACAAATATCCTGCAAATCCCAGACACGTAAAGGGGAAACAGTGCACCTATGACTCAGTCCTCGGTCACTATGATCACAAAGGCTGTCGTTGATATCACGAGGAATGGACGATGCTTTTGAATAAAACTGTTTTAAGAAACGAGATTTCTTATAGTTTAGTGATGTACTCAGCGGGTTTTCGTTCAAGTTGGATTTACGGTGTATACGCAAGCAGGTCTCTAAACACATTCACTGCTTTCCCACGTGCATCACTCTTAAAACTGCATCTTCCACGGACATACCAAAGTCGTAAAAAAATCTCCATCCCTTCAAAAATAATCACTCATCTCCATATTCATAAGCATTCTGTGACTAGAAGGCTTTGGCGAATGGATGTCTCGGTGAAGGCAAAAAGACAAAATGACAGTAAAAGACTCTCCTTAAAGATACCCTTCAAAGCTGACAATACTCTATGCATCGTAAGTTGGATTTCAATGTGCTCAATCCTAATTTATCAAATGATTGGTCAATTAGTAGTTTACCATTACGATCACCATAATTTTATTAGCCGTGAGATCTCCCGCCACACTGGCACTTCCGAAGTCGCAATATTACCATCCACTTGAAAATATTATGGCAATCAAGAAATAAGTCAGAATCTCTCTAACCTCTCAGTCGGTCTGACTCAGGAGGCTTCACTGTTCTGTAACGTTATCAGTTCTGTAGCATCTGACCATCTACAACTATCCGACAAGTATGAATGAAGATCCCAGCAGTATAGATCTAAAGGAAACCGTACTTAAGTTCCGAAGAACGCAAACATACCTTACTGGGGATTACCAGCTTAATGAAATAACTGCAGTAGATGCTGTTTAACACTTGAAACATCCCCTTAGAAAAATTATGAATGGCTGTGCTGGTAAACATCTACGTTATTTGATTTTCAAACAGCTGAGCAAAACTGAACGTACTCAGACATTTCCCTCTTTACTTATTCTGATCATCACTAAACTGACACACAATATTTTTACCGCAACGCAATCTGACTTTCAATAATCCCTACAAAAGAATGGCCCTGACTAACAATAACCCATACCTTTTATGAATCACTCTCACAAAAATCTTCGTTACTCAAACTACTGCAATACAGCGTGCGCCATTACTGCCAGCTAAATAAAAGATTCTAACTACTGAAGGCGCTACTGATAGGCATAGTTACCAAATGAAAGATTTTGATGGAGAACAAACAATGTATTTACCTTAATAGTGTTCAAAAGTCATAATATATATATATCAATTCATGACATCCAGTCTTACAAATTTCCTTTTTCTGACGGACACACGTCCAGATCGTCCGCTCTCAAAACTCTGCCATCTCTGTCCCCACATCCACCACTGCTGGCGGCTCACCTCCAACTGCGCAACGCTACGCGCTGTTCACATCCAACTGCCCAACATTAAAATATCGAATATTCCAACAATGCCAACCAGCCACAGGTTGCACACAGCACAGTCAGTGATCTTAATACAGTGCGCTACGTGGCGTTATCAACAAAAAAACCTAAACAGCCTACTTACACACTCTCCAACAAAAGCATTCGCTCGAACACAGCTATTAGAGAAAATATGTGCTGCTGACAATTTTCCAGAAAATTTCAAGATCTACAGGGACGTCTCCAAAACCTCAGGTAATGGCGAAGCGCGTTGCACATTTTTGTGTCCAAGCTCTGGTTTCAAAGAACTGATTTCGCTCCCCAGTGAGATTTCGAGTCTTTCTCCAGAGGCCAAAGTTGTACTTGCAACTTAACAACGCATACATAACTACACAGTATAAAATGCTTTGATTGTAACAGGTTGCAGACGTTCACTCTAAGATATGCAAACCTGACATTAAGCGTAAAGAAACAATTGATGAGTTACCAAGGCCAACCGATCGCTACACCATCAGATCGAAACACAACATTCAAGATAAACGTCAGTGTAAAGGAAAATATAATAAACAAATACAACCGAAAATTTCTTAGAAGATATTAATACGATTTAATCATGAACCAGTCCCCAGTTATTAGCATCAAATACACATACCACAAATACGGCGTGTAACAGTGGGAGATATAACCCACATATTACGGATATTGAAAGTCATTTGCTTTTACACACCTTTCACGCCGTGTAGTCATGCTTGCATCTCTAAGCACTCGTCCGTCGCAAAAACCTGAGATGTCAGAGAAGCAAGTCGCGAACGTAACGTCTTAGACCTCCTAGCAAGAAACAGATCTGACCCTCCAATCAGTTGGAGTGTGTAAGTACTCACAAGGCTGTGATAGCATCTGTGACTACGGGTATTACAGGGCGGTGTCAAATTCTTGGGACAGCGATGTGCATATATACAGACAGCTGTAATATCGCATACGCATGGTACGAAAGGGCAGTGCATTGTCGGAGTTGCCGCTTGTACTCAGGTCATTCCTGGGAAAGGTTTCGGACGTGATTACGATTGCACGACGGGAGCGCGGAATGGTAGCTGGATCTGGATGCAAGGGGCATTCCATTTCGGAAATCGTTAGGGAATTCAATATTCCGCGATCCACAGAGTCAAGAGTGCGCCGAGAATACCACATTTCAGGCATTATTACTCACGACGCACAACTCTTCACTTAACGACCATGAGCAGCGGCGTTTGCGTTGAGTTGTCGGTGCTGACAGATGAGCAACACGGCGTGAAATATTTGCATGGGACGTATCCATTAGGTTAGTACGGCGAAATTTAGCGTCAATGGGCTGTGGAAGCAGACGATGGATGCGAGTGCCTTTGCTAATAGCACGACATCACGTGTAGAGCCTATCGTGGGCTCGTGACCATATCGACTGGACGCTAGACGAGTGGAAAGCTGTGGTCTGGTACGTGAGTCCAGACTGCAGTTGGTAAGAGCTAATTGTAGGGTTCGCGCGTGGCGCAGGTCCCCACGAAGTCATGGACTCAAGACACAGTGAAAGCTGGTGTTGGCTCCATAGCGGTGTGGGCTGCGTTTACATGGACTGAACCGATCATTGACTGAAAACGGTTATCCTCGTCTACTTGGAGACTATCTGCGACCATTTAAGGACTTCACGTTCACGAACAACAATGGAATTTGCGAGGACGACAATGCGCCATGTCGCCAGGCCACAGCTGTCAGCGACTGATTTGAAGAACATTCTGGGCATTTCGGTGGAGTGGTTTGGCCACACAGAACGTCCGACAAGACTCCCATCGAATGAAACTTCCTGGCAAATTAAAACTGTGCGCCGGACCGAGACTCGAAAATATCTGAGGTCATCAGTCCCGTAGAACTTGGAACTACTTAAACCTAATTAACCTAAGGACATCACACACATCCATCTCCGAGGCAGGATTCGAACCTGCGACAATAGCAGTTGTGCGGTTCCGGACTGAAGCGTCTAGAACCGCTCGGCCACAACGGTCGGCCCGAGACTCGAACTCGGGACCTTTGTCTTTCGCGGGCAAGTGCTCTACCATCTGAGCTACCCAAGCACGACTCACGACCCGTCCTCACAGCTTCAATTCTGCCAGTACCTCGTCTACCTATCAAAAAGGCAAAGGTCTCGAGTTCGAGTCTCGGTCGGGCACACAGTTTTAATCTGCCAGGAAATTTCATATCAGCGCAGACTCCGCTGCAGAGTGAAAATCTCATTCCGGCTCCCATCGAAAATTTATGCGACGTAATCGAGGGAGCAGTCTGTTGCCAAAATTCTGCACCGGCAACACTTTAGTAATTATTGAGGGCTATAGGAGCACAATGGCTCAGCATTTCTACAGGGGACGTCCACAGACTTGTTGAGTCGGTGCCACGTCAAGATAGTGCAGAAGATGGTCGGAGGTATCCCATTTCCTTTGTCATCTCAGCGTCCAGGGAATGTTAAAAAAGGTAGGAAGATGGTTTTTCTTATCAAGTGTGACAGGATACAAATTGCAGACTGAGTGGTGAGCATCAAATAACCAGTGCTAGGGCGGCGGTGTGGAGCACAAATGGAAAAAAAATTCAGAAGCACCGTTCAATATGCCTCAGACAAGTTTGTTCCGAGCCAGTTATTAAGGAATGGCAGAGACCCACAGAAGTCTAATACCCATATCAGAAAACTGCTACACAAATAAAGAGAACTTCATCACAGAGTCAAGAGGAGTCAAAAGGTAGCTAACAAACAAAAGAGGAACGAAGCGAAAATGAACTTACGGTGAACAACGAGAGAAGCGTTCAATGACTTTGAAAGTAAAATTTTGTCAACCGATATGAGTAAAAACTGTTAAAGCGTTTTGATGTTATGCAGAATCAGTAAGGTGTTCGAAATTATCTATTCAGTCACTCAGTGACCATAATGGCACCACAGCGGAAATCGAGAGAAAATGTTCAAATGTGAGTCAATTTCTAAGGGACCAAACTGCTGAGGTAATCGGTCCCTAGAATTACACACTACTTAAACTAACTTATGCTAAGAACAACACGCACACCCATGCCCGAGGGAGGACTCGAACCTCCGGCGGAGGGGCCGCTAACGAGAGAGATAAAGCCGAAATAGTGAATTCGGTACTCAGCAATTGTTTCACTGCGGAAGATCGTAGGAAGGTCTCTCCTTTCCATCATCGTGCGAGCTTCAAAATGGCAGATCGCGGAATAGAGAAACAACTACAATCGCTTTGTAGTGGAAAGGCTTGAGATATAACAAAATAAAAGTGATGTTGTTATTCAATGGAAAAGGTGGAATTTGAGATTTCGCTTACTGTTTTATCAATCACAATTGGCGTAAGAATCATGGATTGTCCGTTGTCATAAAATATTGCAGTATGAAATGTGAATAGTATTTACTTGCAGTTTCGCGTGGCTTGAAGCAGTCACAGCTAGCGTGCTATTGATTAAGAAATTGCATTCTCGTCTTTCTAATTACTTCATGAGCGTAGATACGTTCATACCCGGTCGTGAAGTTATTCTTATGACAAAACAATTTCCTAAGGGACCAGAAAGTTCTTATGGGCGCAAAAACAACTTTAACATCACACAAAAGGGAAATTCAATATTAAAGCTGATGCAAGAAGACGATAAAACAGTTTTCTTTTTGTCAATGTAACACACACATTGGACTGCTGATCTTGGTGTCTGTAATCTTAGCAAAATGCATAATTAAAATGAAAATAATACTGAGGAGATGATAGGAATGAGCGCTGCTAAATGATCCAATATTTCCAGAACAAATATTTATTATAACTAAAACATATATCGTACCTTAAGCTTAGTACTACAATGACGGTAGATTTTTATGTCCGTTTGATGTCCATTGAGCGCTCTTTTATATAGACATTGTCTTCTTGAGTGGCTCGTCCGTCGTCACGATAAGTTATAACAGTACTTTTCACACTTCACTCAAACCTTGACGGAACACGTTTTTATTTATTTAGTAAAAAATTAGATCAGAACGCTACAAATCTGCATCCGTCTTACTTAAGGAAAACAGTACAAGTGTTTAGCGCTCAAGGCTTCATTTGTTCTCCAGCGAACAAAATAGTGAAGGATCGCATATCTATCCGTATTCTTCTGTTTATGTTGCCGCCCAAAGACGACGAATTACATCATTTAGGAAATTCCACCGTCGCTAAGCGACACCTTATTATACATTAATCATTCTTTATAAACAAGTATCTGCCTTCTGGCTGAAAGTGTTAAATATTTGCTGTTTTAATGAAACCAAAAATAGCGAATATCACATCGCCTCCTATGAGGAGAGAGGGAATGCCGAAGGATTACCTCGATCCTCAAGTCCTCATGAGATATTTGTGATTTTTGGTGTGACACATAATGTTACTGGCGTACTAAGTACATAAATTGAAATTACATTTATAAACATATATCAGATATTTATCATTTTTCAAAATAAAGTTTTTCACTCTTTGTTCATCAGTCACTTCATTCCTTAATTCCAAGATTCACATTTATGTGCATATTTAAGTTTGGCCCATATTTGCTTACACTGGACTCGCATTCGGGAGGACGACGGTTCAATCCCGCCTCCGGCCATCCTGATTTAGGTTTTCCGTGATTTCCCTAAATCACTCCAGGCAAATGCCGGGATGGTTCCTCTGAAAGGGCACGGCCGACTTCCTTCCCCATCCTTCCCTAATCCGATGAGACCGATGACCTCGCTGTCTGGTCTCCTTCCCCAAACCAACCAACCAACCATATTTGCTTATAACAATAAGTGAACGTTCATTTCTCACTTCAGGTGATAGAATTCAGAATTTACGTTCTCTTGATCTTAATAACTAATACATGAGTACAGTGAGTGTTTGTTTTCACTATACTAGAGTGGACAATTTTCGAGCCTCTGTTGACTCATTGTGGTTGAATTACAGTTTAATAACGTAGCACTACACTTGGTGATGCTTTCACTTTTGTGTTAGCTGTCTACGGCGTTCATCTGCAGTACATCTGTCGTTTCCACTGTGGTGCCAGGAATTCAAGTGGCTTCCCGGCTTTTTGTTTCCAATATGAAACAGAAGAAGTGGAAAATTATTAGTATAACTTACAACCTATTGGATACATTGGTTAAGGATCGGGACTGGTCTGGAGTTCAGAGTCTTCCTATAGTGCACATTCATTTTCTTTTTTTCTTGTGAACTTCGTATCACGCGAGTGCATCGAGACACACACCTCGCGTGCGTTTTCCATCGGAGGAGCCGGACACTGAAGCTGCCTCCATACTTCCCCGTCAACTGCCTCCCATGAGGCTCACAGGTAAGTGACGACGAATATTTTAGCTGTCGCTGCACTTAGAACAACACTGAACTTTGCGTTGCACCTATTGTCGTAGCCTTGACTTCTTTTTACACTTGCAGTATAACACTACTACTAATACACACTGAACAGTTATTTTTATTATGCACGTCGCACTGTAGTGTGCATCTTCACACAGCATTCGTACTCACTTCCTTCGTCGATAGCGTTCATTTACAAAACAGTCAAATTTCCAGGTTTCCTCCATTGGTACAGAAAGTTTTATATTCTACTATTTACAAAAGATCACTTACGAGCTAATATTTACAATTAATGGTCACTCCTTTGGTTAAGTGCAGTGAACAACTGCTTCATGAATGGACTCTTTATGTCTCAAGGTTTACTTTCACTAGTGAACCTAAAAATATTCTTTCAGACTTTCTTTTAAGGGTTCATCTCCTCATTATGAAAACTACAGTTTTCGAAACACTCGTTGCATTTATTCTTTAGTGCACCCAAGATCATTTTCTACTGCCACGTAGCATATCTACTACTTAACGAGTACGCATTTAACGCTAAACCTTTTCTTTTGTGCTTTCCTTTGTGCTTGCCAAAATATTTATATTTGTGGGCAGACTGGATAACAATAGGTCTCCCTCTTCGCTTCATGTACTCCGCAATCGTTCTCTGTAAAAAGAAAATAGGGTAATGCATGTCTACTATTTTTCGCATGAATGGAATTACCCACATTTCACTGGGCTTACGCAACCTGTCCATAACAAACATTACCAAAGCTAGCGAAGTTCATCGCGCTCCGTGTCTCATTTCCCATAAGCACTGCTTTGCCTCGAAGCACACGTTCCTTTTACAAGTCGACCCTCGGTCTGGGTTAATGAACCAGGATCAAAAGGAACGGGCACAAGGAAAATGGATTTCATAAGGGGAGTGTCTTAGGAGACTTTTTACAATAAAATCCGCATGTAAATAAAATTATCATTATAAACATAGATACATATATAAATTTTTAACCTCTTTCATTACAGCATGCTTTGCTACTTCTACATCTTACCCTCGTTGTAGTCAGTATTAAGTTTAAACATCACTGCACTGCTTGCTCTTTAGATTAGCCTTCAATTAGGGCATTGAATGGTCGCTAGATTACACTACAAAGCATCTGAAGATCTTTACTTGGACTTATTTATAATACAGGGGGGCTTGCTGTATGGTTAATTAGTACCTTGATTCTACTGTAATCAATTCGTCAGCTAACATTCCTCACATACTCTTTAGAATGGGCTCAGATCACAAGGAAACAGTTTACTCTCATAACAATTAATGGCCTCGTGGAGTACTTACGCTACATTATTCATGCTTCATGGTTTGCCTCTCTTCTTGCACTGTGCTTCAACTAACTTAGTTTACTACAGCTTATCGTCTCCTTGCATGAACACATGTGGGTTACCACTTGTTTTCTCATTTAACAGCACGCTTTTTACTGAACTTTAAGCTATTTCCTCCACTCCCGTTCACTGTCTGGGCGTTTTGAACATGTATTTTTTTAATCAGGTATTTTGGGCGTTTACAACGGAACTTCAAGTACTTACATTACTAAATATAAATCTATAAATCTTCTTGTACCTTGAGAGAAGTGCTTATTTATGCACCCTCCTCCATTTCTCACCTTTACATATTTGTATAGCTCCGGGCAATCACCTCGCAAGCACATTTTTTTTGTATATACCAACTTAAAGTTAAATTGAAATTCCTTCTGCAACCTTAATTTCCTGCTTCAGCTCGTTGAAGAAATATCACTTCATGTCCATCACTATAAACAATTTTTCCACACTCAACATTTAATACCTAAAGTTTCCATGTAGCAGCCACTACCATCTAGTCAGTGCGCTTTTCAACACAATACTTATCATTAACAGTTGACACAAGGAAATTTCCAGTACGCAAGAGGCAAGAAACCAAAACAGATTTTATCCGCAGTTGAGGCTGTGTCTGTAAACTAACTCTCTGTTTCAATAGACCAATCGCTCCCGATATGCAGCAATCCTGAATCGGCAATGATAAAACTTTTGAAACAGAAGACACTTGTCTGAAGAGGCATGATGACATTACATTGATGTTTGCTCCTGTATCTACAATGGCTGTGACAGGAATGTTGGCAATAGAAATCTTAATCGAAGTCTGGACCTGTTCATCGTAAATGTCGTTAATGTCTTGAGCTTCTTTGTCAGGTGCAAGGTCATCTCGTAAGTCGGTCTCATGGTCGTACCGTATCGCATTAACATACTCTGAATCAGAGTATTCATTAGTACCCCCACCGGAACCGACAGCGACCTCTAGGAGGCTGGAAGGCGCTGCCTCTAATTTTCCGCAGGATGTTTAGTCTGCTTGTCATTCATGGCCTTAAGTGTTTGTTTCGTTTCATATTGGTGCTGGTTATGTTGTACAAATGTCGGTGTAAAGGGATCAAATCCACTGGGTGCATTCACTTGTGAATAGAATACTTGAGACGGCTGCTGTCGCCCCATTTTTTGGTTGCCGGCAAAACAAGTTCCTTGTGAAGGAAAGTTCGCATTTGGTGCCGTTTGAAAATTGTTCCGCGGTCCTCTATCCTGCGAAAAGTTGTTCTGATGTTGTGCTGGGAGGCCTCCGCCTTGCCCATGACACTTGCTATTTTTCGACCTATAACTTTGATTGTACACTGGCCCGTTTGAAAAATTACCACTCGTTTGTGGAGAATTTCCATACTGCTCAGGCGCAGAATTAAAGGGTCTGTTCCATACTGATGTCGTACCTGGTGCTTATAAATGGGTGGTATCTCTGCTGATTACTGTAATTGGTTTTCTGCTTCCGTTTAAAGTTATTGCCGTTTGTGTTTTCATAGCGGCTGGCAGGTTTGTACCACCGATCGCGGTAGCGCGCTCTCTACTTCGGCGCATTGTTGTCCGCGTGCGATGCATTCTGCTGGCTGCCAGGGAAGAATTTGCCGCTGCCAACCTTGGAGCGCACATCCTCGCTAATTAAATCTAAGGAATCCAGCACAGAAAGGAACGCATCCGTGTCTTCTTCGGACACATTTACTAGTTTCTCTCTGATAGACACAGGGAGTTTGCTTTTGAGAATCATAATTACGTCCTTGGAAGTAATCGGAGAATCCCAGAATTTAATTTTTCCTAGATACTTCTCAAAGTATCACCGGAGACTTCCATGCTTCTCATTGAAAATTTCCGCCCAATACACCTCCTTCCTTAATCTCTGCTGTAACCCATTACTCCAACATTTTGCCAAGAACATTTTCTCAAACTCTTTATAATTCCTACACGTGTCTACCATTTCCGTTCCCCATAATGCTGCATCACCGGAAATAAATCCAGTGACGAAGTGAATACGCTGTCTGTCTTCCAGCTCATGGGAAATATACCGGAAAAATTCTTTAGGAACACGATTGGGTGTATTTCTCTCTTCTGCGGATGAAAAACAGGAAAAGTGCGATGCTTAATCACACTTTCCTCTTGCATTAAACTCACAATTGTGGGTGGATCATTTATTTTCCCCACTCGGGGCTGAACAGAACTGTTGTTTTGCATGTAATCAGTCGGTGAACCATAAGGAGTTGACTGACATTCGTCAACGTCTAAAGAGTTGTTCCCTAAAGTTTGCGTATGCGTGTGCGGATTTTCTACCCAGTTTCTCAGCATTCTGACTTCGTCCACTACTTGCTGCTTCCACTCGGGAAGATCCCGTGTAAGTGTCCTCCGAATCTGTCCCAATTCAGACACCACTGTGTCTCCCGACTTACCAGGAGCAGCTAAGATTTCATATGTTACATCCTTGACAGTCTCCCTAAGCTCCTCCCTGACCTCCTTTTCGATAAAAATATCTTTGCCCTTTATTCTTGCACCGTAGTGTTCCGACAATGCCTCCGCGTGTGCTTTCACGGTGCTCTTAACCTGTTCTTCGATATTGATTGAGTCTATCTGCCTCGACAGATTCTCTACTACACCCTCAATGTCAGATACCGCTTTTCTAACTGAGTTTATTTCTTTGGTAGCTGCCTGAATTTTTGTGTTTACTGTTCCACATACTTCAGCTATTTCACTTTTCACATGTTTCTGCATTTTCTGAATTTGATCACTGATCTTAGTTTGCACCGCACCCAAATGGGTATTTAATTCAGCCGTAATTTCTTTATGCATATCAGTTTTGATTGTGCCTAGCTGTGTTTTTACTGATTCGCTTACAGCATATAATCGGGTGTTAACAGCCTCAATTTGTGTTTTTACTGATTCGCTTACAGCATCTAATCGGGCGTTAACAGTCTCATTTTGTGTTTCTACTGACTCGCTTACAGCATCTAATCGGGCGTTAACATTCTCATTTTGTGTTTTTACTGATTCGCTTACAGCATCTAATCGGGCGTTAACAGTCTCATTCTGTGTTTTTATAGTCTTATTTACTGCGCCAAACTATTGTTTCAGCATTTCCATTAGCGCACCGAGGTCATTTGTAGCTGCAGCGGGAAGAATTTGGACTTTAGGGTCACTTTCCCCTGTTACAGACATAGTTAGTTCAGTATCCACGCCGGCCGAAGTGGCCGTGCGGTTAAAGGCGCTGCAGTCTGGAACCGCAAGACCGCTACGGTCGCAGATTCGAATCCTGCCTCGGGCATGGATGTTTGTGATGTCCTTAGGTTAGTTAGGTTTAACTAGTTCTAAGTTCTAGGGGACTAATGACCTCAGCAGTTGAGTCCCATAGTGCTCAGAGCCATTTGAACCATTTTTCAGTATCCACACGAGAACCTGCCGTTCGCGATTGTAAAGGGTATGGAATACTGTTAACGTCTTCACTCCGGTCTCCTGTTGTCACCTGTCTCTGTTTACTATCTGCCATTTGCGTCAGTAAATCGCGTGCTACGCAAGGCTTTCGTCGTTTGTCAGTGACGTGGCGAGTCCGCTAAGAACACCGCTGTCGCGTGAGCAACAAATGAAATTCTATCTGGCGAGAAGACAAGATGGAACCCAAACATTTCAGACAAATGAATGAAGATGCTCTTCACTGCAAATTGCACGCAATATCCACCATGTTGAAAATGTAATACAGCTATTTTAACAATCGAGGAAAAATAATTTCTATTATCAGACTACGAAGAATTTACTTTGAAAGCTAAAATAAAGCAGATTTTCTATAGCGGGAAGGAGATAGAAAGGATGTGGATCGACTTGGAAAAGCAACGTTGCTACTGAAGCACTACACTGCTTATGCAAAATTCTGACTTACTTTTTGATGGCTTGATTACCGCTATGTTGTCTCAGTCAATCCGCGTCTCTTTTCTTTTCCTTCCTCTCGGTAATTAAACTGCGTTATCAACCAGCTTATTTTCCGTTTCTCTCACAGAGGGATGATGTGTACATGAAACGACAGAACATTTATTAACACAAGCACATAGAAAATTTTCCAAGTATTTGAACTAATTTTTGGTCATGTCCCTGTTCGGGCGCGTGATGTAACAAAATAAAAGTGATGTTATTCAATGGAAAAGTTAGAATTTGAGATTTCGCTTACTGTTTTATCAATCACAATTGGCGTAAGAATCAGGGATTGACCATTGTCATACAATATTGCATTATGAAATGTGAATAATATTTACTTGCAGTTTCGCGTGGCTTGAAGCAGTCACAGCTAGCGTGCTATTGATTAAGAAATTGCATTCTCGTCTTTCTAATTACTTCATGAGCGTAGATACGATCATACCCGGTCGTGAAGTTATTCTTATGACAAAACAATTTCCTAAGGGACCAGAAAGTTCTTATGGGAGCAAAAACAACTTTAACATCACACAAAAGGGAAATTCAATAGTAAAGCTGATGTAAGGAGACCATAAAACAGTTTTCTTTTTGTCAATATAACACGCACGTTGGACTGCTGATCTTGGTGTCTGTAATCTTAGCAAAATGCATAATTAAAATGAAAATAACACTGAGGAGATGATAGGAATGAGCACTGCTAAATGATTCAGTATTCCCAGAACAAATATTTGTTACAACTAAAACGTATATCGTACCTTGGGGAAGCTTAGTACTACAGTGACGGTAGATTTTTATGTCCGTATCATGTCCATTGAGCGCTCTTTTATATAGACATTGTCCTCTTGAGTGGCTTGTCACGATAAGTTATAACAGTTCTTCTTTTCACACTTCACTCAAACTTAGACGGAACACGTTTTTATTTATTTAGTAAAAAATTAGATCTGAACGCCACAAATCTTCATCCGTATTACTTAAGAAAAACAGTACAAGTGTTTAGCGCTCAAGGCTTCATTTGTTCTCCAGCGAACAAAATAGTGAAGGATCGCATATCTATCCGTACTCTTCCGCTTATGTTGCCGCCAAAGACGACGAATTACATCATTTAGGAAATTCCACCGTCGCTATGCGACACCTTATTATACATTAACCATTCTTTATAAACAAGTATCTGCCTTCTGGCTGAAAGTGTTAACTATTTTCTGTTTTAATGAAGCCGAAAATAGCGAATATCACAGGCCTTAGGGACCAGATGAGAGGCCAGCTAGATTCTACAGTGATTTTGCGTAACAACTTGCTGTTCTAGCAGCAGTTTATCGCAGGTCGCTGAAGCAACGAAGACTAACGCCTTGAAAAAAGCGCAGGTCATTCCAGTTTTCAAGAAGGGCCGTAGAACAGATGCACGTAATTGTAGGCCTATAGTGCTGATGTCAATCTGTTGTCGAATTATGTAACATGTTCTATGCTCATGTAATATGAACTTTTTGGAGAACTTCGATGTCCTCTATAAAAATCAACTTGGATTCCGCAAATGGAGATCTTGTGAAACTCATCTCGCCGTGTTCTTCCATGAGTAGCATAGCGCTGCAGTAATCGGCGCTCAGGTTGACGCCGTGTTCCTCGGCTTCAGGAAGGCATGCGGCACCGTCCCGCACTGCCACTTAGTGAAGAAAGTACGACCTTACCGAGTATCGGATCAGATTTCCGACTGGATTCAAGACTTCCTTGCAGATAGAACTCAACATGTCGCTCTCGACGGAACAAAATCGACAGACGTAAAAGTAATTTCCAGAGTATCCCAAGGAAGTGTGATAGAATATTTACTGTTTGCAATCTATATAAATTAGCTAGCAGAATGCATCGGAAGCTGTTTTAATTAGTTCGTAGATGATGCGCTTGCATTTAAGAAGGTATCAACTCCAGAAGACGAAACGATTTGCTGAAGGATCTCCAGAGGGTTGATAAATACGCAGGCTCTGGAAGCTGACCCTGAACGTGAATAATGAAACGTATTGCGCATGCGTAAGGAAAGATATCGGCCACTGTACAACTAAGCTATTGATAACAGATTGCTGGAAACCATAACCGCCGTAAAATATCCAGGAGAATCTATCCGGAGCGACCTTAACTGGAATGCTCACATAAAACGAACAGCCGGAGAAGCAGATTAGACTGAGATTCATACAGAGAAACGTAAGCAAATGCAATTCGTCCACCCAACAAGCGACTTACAAGGCGCTCATTCGACCTATTCCTGAGTACTATTCATCAGTGTGGAACCCTTTTAGGTAGGATGGATAGAAGAGGTAGAGAAGATCCAATGAAGAGCGGCGCGTTTCGTCACGGCCTCGTTTAGTCGCCGCGAGAGCCTTACAGACACGCTCAACAAACTCCAGTGGCATGTGCTGCAAGACACGCGCTGTGCATTACGGTCTGCTATGGAAAGGAAGAGTCGGACAACGTATTACTTCCTCCCATATACGTCTCGAGGAATGACCACAACAAGAAAATTCGAGAAATCGAGGCTAATACAGAGGCTTACCGGCACTCATTCTTCCCATGCGCCATTCGCGAATGGCAAAAACACTTGTGAATTTGTGGTAAGATCTTATGGAACCAAACTGCTTAGGTCACCGATCCCTAAGCTTACACACTACTTAATCTAACTCAAACTAACTTACGCTAAGGACAACACACGCACCCATGCCCGAGGGAGGACTCGAACCTCCGACGGGGGGAGGCGAATGGCAAAGGGAAGGGGGTCAGGTAGTGGTAGCCGAAGCACCCTCTGTCATACACCGTCAGAGGGTTTGCAGAGTACTGATGTACGTGAAGACGTAGTCAAATATTCGTCCCCTAGAGTAGCGTATCTTTCAACGGGACCTACAAGGTAACACCGCTCACCTTAAATGGCAACCGATGCTAACGTTAAACCTCTGCGAGGAATTTTTGAGAAAGTTGACCGTGAGATAACCAAATGGGGCGGAACAGTCAAACTGGGATTCGTTTCCGAAACTCTCCAGCAGTGTATAACCAACAGTAAACGGGTGGGTCAAAAGCAGACGTTCTCCCAGCACAAAAGCAGGTTGTAACATTACATATTAATATCGGTCGCCAGCCTGATTAGCCATTCTCGTGTCAAGCACTATAATAATACAGGAGGCAGTGCTAAGGTTAATCTAAGCTTCATTGACACAAACTAATGTCTTTCTTTATTCCTGTTCACACTACAACACAGTAACCTAACCTTGCAGATAAATGTACTACTAACTTACTAACATGGAAACCAGACAAACAAACGGCCAATGACATGGCAAATGGTAACGTATGCCTCTCAACAACACGTACCTTGCCGGCCTGTGTGGCCGAGCGCTTCTAGGCGTTTCAGTCTAGAACCGCGCGACCGCTACGGTAGCAGGTTCGAATCCTGCCTCGGGCATGGATGTGTGTGATGTCCTTAGGTTAGTTAGGTTTAAGTAGTTCTAAGTTCTAGGGGACCGATGACCTCAGATATTAAGTCCCATAGTGCTCAGAGCCATTTGAACCATTTTGAACACGTACCTTGAATGAACTAGATGCACAAATTTATAGAGCCAGTCACCAACACACATGAAACTAGTAGCAATATTGAACAGGGAAGAGCATGTAATGACTCTGATTTAAATCAGGGTGTCTCTTAATGATCCCACTCTATAACATCATTGCTTAGTGCAGGATCTCTATGCCTGTGCATTAACCAACTTGCATTAGAATAGCTAGCACAGTAAATATTTCTTCCCTAAGCTCGATTTGAAGCAATTTAACACGATGCAAATCTAACTGCGCTGCGCTGAAGCAGACTTTGCTTTGCTTCATTAACTAACTAGTCTAGTACATGACGGGCCTTAAACTTTCATGATTTTAAGAGCCATGCTCATTAACGAAACTACATGAGTATGTATGAGAAATGGTAAGTATTTTCACTAATAATTATTAATTAAGAAAAGCACTACAAACTATAACTCTAAAAATAACAAATGTGCTTTGGTAAGCTGTCTTTTAACCTACTCAAAATGTGGTTGGCTGTGCAAATGCCAACACAACATTAAATTCAAACACTTTCTCAACGAAATGAACACTGATAAAACTTTGTAATTCTGATCAAAGTGCATAAATGCAACAATTAATAATCATTGTCACTTCAGATCAACTTTACTATTTTCAGGCAGTTTTTTTAAGTAAGGCAAATTATTTAAGGAAATAACTGCAGATTGATTTAAAAAGGGAGCATTTCTCGAACTATAGAACTGAACTTGAAGCACTATAGCTCCACACATTAGAAAGCAATCACAAATTAGTTATACAGCTGCCGAGTAAGTCTTTCGATAATAAATTAGAACACTCGGACTTAAATTCACACCTGTCCACGTTTGTGATTTGGTATAATCACGGGTGTAAGACAGAGTGTTTTTAGCAACACCACGATTATTATTAAAAGCAACCAAATTCAAGAATACCTGGTCCGTTTACAGAGTGCCAAATATAAGCAATTTAGTGGAAGGTTGGTGGTACTGGTGGCGTAATTTGGAATGGCTGTTTAAGTGGCGGCGATG
Source organism: Schistocerca serialis cubense (assembly GCF_023864345.2). NCBI lineage: Eukaryota > Metazoa > Arthropoda > Insecta > Orthoptera > Acrididae > Schistocerca > Schistocerca serialis. Next base: position 45,522,478 of record NC_064646.1, on the reverse strand, counting down.
CAGCCACGGCAGTAGCGTTGGCCTCGCCCTGTTACGGATATTCTTGCCGTCTGGATTATAATTTTACAGGGACAAAAACCATGCCATGATAATACACTACTGGCCATTAAAATTGCTACACCACGAAGATGACGTGCTACACACGCGAAATTTAGCGACAGGAAGAAGATGCTGTGATATGCAAATGATTAGCTTTTCAGAGCATTCACACAAGGTTGGCGCCGGTGGCGACACCTACAACGTGCTGACATGAGGAAAGTTTCCAACCGATTTCTTATACACAAACAGCAGTTGACCGGCGTTGCCTGGTGAAACGTTGTTGTGACGCCTAGTGTAAGGAGGAGAAATGCGTACCATCACGCTTCCGACTTTGATAAAGGTCAGATTGTAGCCTATCGCCATTGCGTTTATCGTATCTCGACATTGCCGCTCGCGTTGGTCGAGATCCAATGACTGTTAGCTGAATATGGAATCGGTGGCTTCAGGAGGGTAATACGGAACGCCGTGCTGGATCCCAACGGTCTCGCATCACTAGTAGTTGAGATGACAGGCATCTTATCCGCATGGCTGTAACGGATCGTGCAGCCACGTCTCGATCCCTGAGTCAACAGATGGGAACGTTTGCAAGACAACAACCATCTGCACGAACAGTTCGACGTCGTTTGCATCAGCACGAACTATCAGTTCGGAGACCGTGGCTGCGGTTACCCTTGACGCTGCATCACAGACAGGAGCGCTTGCGATGGTGTACTCAACGACGCACCTGCGTGCACGAATGGCAAAACGTCATTTTTTCGGATGAATCCAGGTTCAGTTTACACCATCATGATGGTCGCATCCGTGTTTGGCGACATCGCGGTGAACGCACATTGGAAACGTGTATTTGTCACCGCCATACTGGTGTATCACCCGGCGTGATGGTATGGGGTGCCATTGGTTACACGTCTCGGTCACCTCTTGTTCGCATTGACGGCACTTTGAACAGTGGACGTTACATTTCAGATGTGTTACGACCCGTGGGTCTACCCTTCATTCGATCCCAGCGAAACCCTACATTTCAGCTGGATAGTGCACGACCGCATGTTGCAGGTCCTGTACGGGCCTTTCTGGATACAGAAAATGTGCGACTGGTGCCCTGGCCAGCACATTCTCGAGATCTCTCAGCAATTGAAAACATCGTGTCAATGGCGGCCTAGCAACTGGCTCGTCACAATACACCAGTCACTAATCTTGATGAACTGTGGCATCGTGTTGAAGCTGCATGGGCAGCTGTACCTGTACACGCCATCCAAGCTCTGTTTGACTCAACGCCAGTCGTATCAAGGCCGTTATTGCGGCCAGAGTTGGTAGTTCTGGGTACTGATTTCTCGGGATCTATGCACCCAAATTGCGTGAAAATGTAATCACATGTCAGTTCTAGTATAATATATTTGTCCAATGAATACCCGTTTATCATCTGCATTTCTTCTTGGTGTAGTAGTTTTAATGGCCAGTAGTGTAGTATCATGAAATGCAGCATTCGAGGCCTATAAATACTGCTGTTAAGCCTCCCTAACGTCAAAAATCCAAGAATATGAGCCACAATGATTCGCTACTGCTAGTGAGGCGGCCACAGCGCTGCCCAGCCCAGACTCCTGACCCGTCACGCAGGACGAGTCGCCACGTACGCGCCAACCACACCTTTTCCACTCCGCCAGGCTACTTCTGTAGCTGCGGGGCTTCCCCACATCTTTTACATTCAACCCTACGTTTCCTAACTATGGACCAAGTCATTTACTGTACAATATATAACAATCATTCCAGTAGTTATTTATATCCACAAGCACATTTTAAACTACATCGTTCAAAATTTTCAGATATCTGAAACATGTATACATAGTCAAAGAATTTCCGTGGCAGATACAACATTTTATATAAGCAACACTACAAACTGACATAGAAATATCGATACAGATACAAAATACGTCGAAAATAGGTGTTGCAATGCCTAAAGCAAGTCGTCTAAACTCTGAGTGAGCCAGCCCATAGAAAGGACATCACACACATCCATGCCCGAGGCAGGATTCGAACCTGCGACCGTAGCAGCCGCGCGGTTCCAAACTGAAGCGCCTAGAACCGCTCGGCCACTCCGGCCGGCTGTGAGGACCTCCGGTCTGTGTTAAAGAAATGGACACGTTGAAGTGACATCGTGCTGCATATTAGTGAGATAATTGTTTGCTTGCGCAGCATTTTCGTGATTGTGCTTTGACGAGTATCAGATTATTTATGCGAGATACCTTGAAGGGGTATTCAAAGGGCAACATTTGTTCTTTATTCGACTTCAAAGTATCGTTAGAACGCGTTGGAATTATGATCCAACTCCAATTCAGCCATCTGGACTTCCAGGATGATTAACTTATTGCACTTTGGCTCATTAAGTAATGTCATTGGCATTAATACGAATATAGGGCTATTTTCCATTACATCTCTGAGTCGTAATTCATAGACACAGCGAGTAAGCACACGAAATCTGTTATAAGGACCACAGTTCCAGTTACATGCGTTGTTAAGAGTATGCACGGTGGAGAACTTACGTAGTTGATAAAAGTATCGTAGCGTCTAAACTCATTCAGACAGCCAAGCAGCTCTGAAATGTCTATCAGCCCCTGCAATGAGATCAAAGTTTTTTGCAGAAAGTTAATAAATATTTGTGAAGTTAGAGGAAAGCAAGAGAGGTTTGTACTGTCGGTCCCTGGTCACTCAGGAATTAGTGGTAATGAGCAAGTTGATAGGCTGGCCCAATCAGGGGTGTAGATTCCATTTCTTGTACAGGCACCTGTCTTACTCACTACCAAGGCGATGGCAAAATCTAAACTACAAGTTGGTTCATGAGGCAACAAGTAGAATACTGGGCTAAAACGCAAAAACAAAAACGTGACAAGGTAGCTATGCCGAAACCATGTTTTAAGAGTACGATAAGTGACTAGCTATGGCAACTTCAGGAAACTCCTGCACACGATCGGCGAACGAAAATAAGCCCCCAAGTGCAGATTACGTGCTGCGACGGATGAAACCGCATCGTGTTTAATCTTCTAAATACTGGAGACAAAGAGACACAAAATATCTGGGTCATTAGCTCATGAAGAAACTGTGGCCAAAAGACACAGTAACTGTGCCAAACAGAGATCTAGGACATGGAATCTGTTCAAATGTTAGAGGGTGCTAGTTGGCTTTAGAACTACCGCGCAATAAATTCAGTTTCGGTGTTTACAACAGCGACCTAGAACCCTGCTGTTTTGTCTCCCTGGCTAAATTAGACCACATGAACTCATCTCCTTCCGAATCGGTGTCGAAGGCCCAACGGCACCGACCGAACGCCGTGTCATCCTCAGACCTTAGGCGTCACTGGATGCGGGTGTGGGGAGAGACATGTGGTCAGCAGACCGCTCTCGAGGTCGTTGTCAGTTTACGAGGCCGGAGCCGCCACGTCTCATTGGAGCAGCTCCGCAACTGGCCTCACAAGGGCTGAGTGCACCCCGCTTGCCAACAGCAGTCGTCGTACCCGGACGCTCACCCGTCCAGACGCTAGCCAAGCACGACAGCTCATAACTTCGGTCATCTAACGGGAACCGTCGTTATCACCGCGATAAGACCGTTGACTAGTTTATGTTAGGCCCCCCTCATTAATCATCCCTTGCGCTATGAGAAAGTTCTTTGTCACTATGAAATGTAAAACAGAGTTAGTTAGATCGCATTTGGTCACTTATGGGAAGGAAATATACTAAGGGGAATGTTTCAGGCCATTTGAAACGGAGCTCATACTCCCTCATGAAATCATTGGCTGAAGTGTGAAGCAGTGAAAGGCTTCGGCAATGAAGGCTGTATGCTAACCAGAAAACGGAATTTTTGCAACAGGTAATCAACCAGGACCAACCATTACCCACAAACATAGCAATTCTGCTTCATGAAGATAATGTATTAATTTTAAATCAATAAAAAAACTTTGTGTTCTGCCTTACGGCAGGTGTTGTCATGGTGGAAGCCTCATCAGAGAGGTCCACCGCATGAGCGTCTAGGGGAAGTGATTCCAGTGGTGGTTTCCCGTTGCCTTCCACTGATGATGAGTACAGCACCCAGTCCCTGAGCGGAGAAACTCTCCGACCCAGCCTGGAATCGAACCCGGGCCCCTTGGCGTGACAGACCGCCGCGCAGACCACTTTTTTTTTTTTTTTTTTTTTTTTTTTTTTTTTTTTTTTTTTTTTTTTTTTTGGGAGAGCGCAGGTAACCCTAACCGAACACGCTGATCTACCGTGCCGGTAAACCACTCAGCTATCGGGGCTGACTTTACATCAATAACACAGTTTTTAATCGAATGCAGCCTTACCTTATAAAGTCCTATAGAAGCTCCAAAACTCTCAGATATGGCCGTATGGCCCACAGGAGTTATATTTTTTAAAAAAGAAAAAGTTTCAGCAATTACAACACTACAGCTTTAGCGGTGTTAGATCGTCAGCACAAATGGTTCAAATGGCTCTGAGAACTATGGGACTTAACATCTTAGGTCATCAGTCCCCTAGAACTTAGAACTACTTAAACCTAACTAACCTAAGGACACCACACACATCCATGCCCGAGGCAGGATTCGAACCTGCGACCGTAGCAGCGCCGCGGTTCCGGACTGCAGCGCTAGAACCGCACGGCCACCGCGGCCGGCTCGTCAGCACAAATTCTACGAAAATATATAACTCTTCCATCGAAATCTGACTGCTTTATGTTGTTGAACATTCGCCCTCTCCCAAATTAATTCGCATGTGAATTTAAACTGAACAACATTTTCCGTGCACAGGACACCAGCAAACCCGCCACACCCGAGTCTTAACGAATCGAACTGCCATATACGGGGTGTATTACAATTAACGGCGTAAACGCATGCAGCTGAAACTACATGATACTAGAAGCAAGAAAGTCTAGTAAACATGGGATCTGAAATGTATATCTGAAGAGCTCACGGAACTTCTTCAGATTAGATAATGGGACACAAATCTCTTGCTGCAGTCATGGACTGTGCGGCTAGTCCCGGCGGAGGTTCGAGCCCTCCTTCGGGCACGTGTGTGTGTGTTTGTCGTTAGAATAATTTAGGTTAATTATGTGTAAGCTTAGGGACTGATGACCTTACCAGTTAAGTCCCATAAGATTTCACACACACACAAATCTCTTCTACTGCAATCTCTTTGTTTCCCATATTTTGGGAGGAGGTAGTACGAACCGAAACAAGAAAAAATTGCTGTGAAATGTATACCTTAAGGTCTATACGCACTTGTTCAGTTCGAGAGATGTGTTTCACAGTAGCGAACGTGAAAAGTGCTAGTAGCTCATTAGATATGCACTTTAAGAGGCCATGTATACTGGCCATTTGTTCTTCCTTTGGTCCATACTACCTCCTCCAAAAATAAGGAAAGCAAAGAGCTTGCGATAGAAAAGGTTTGTTTCACAGTACCGAAGATGAAGAAGTGCCCATAGATCTTCAGGTACGCGTTTTAGAGCTCGTGTTTACTAGAAATTTTTGCTTCTAATATCGTGTATTTCAACTTTGTCAGTTTCACCATTAATTATGATACGCCCTGTCTTTTTTTTTTCATTATTAGTGGAAGCTGAACTTGAAAACTTATATTACACATGCACTGCTCACCTTTTTAAGGCTTTTAGAAACCCTTTTTCCTGAATTGCATGTGGGTTAATATGAAGTTTAATGTAAAATGACTCCAAATGTAGTTCATCCAGAAAATATGACCAGCGAGGATGCAGCACAGGTTTTTCGACTATAGCCCCTGTTAATAACCAAAACAAATCGTATGTCATCGTTATATGGAAAAAAGAACGGTAAACATACTACTGAGAATGAATTGTAAATATACAGAAATGTGCCGCAACAAAATTTCTCAATTCCCAGCAGTACACTTAGGATGGAAAGGGCAAAATAATCATTGTAACTGCTAGTGTGAAGGGGTACCCAAAAATTGAATCAAAGAATATCATTCTTATCTCGTGTACAGGTATTTACTTTCAGTATGGAACAATAAATACAGAATATGTTGTGGTTCGAAACAATAAAGTGGTTGTAGGGGACATACCTACGAGAAATATGAATTCAATTATGGAAGACGACAGAAAGAGAGGTAGATAAAAAGTGGAAACAAAATGTTTTTTAAAGAGGATTTAATTTTGCAGATTCATTGGAGTGATCCAAAATTATTCCACTGAGATGTCTGCTATCGTCATGCAGCATAACTTCCCAATCTCTGCTGGAATAATGTTGTTGTTGTTATTGTTGTGGTCTTCAGTCCTGAGACTGGTTTGACACAGCTCTCCATGCTACCCTATCCTGGGCAAGCTTCTTCATCTCCCAGTACTTACTGCAACCTACGTCCTTCTGAATCTGCTTAGTGTATTCATCTCTTGGTCTCCCTCTACGATTTTTACCCTCCACGCTGCCCTCCAATGCTAAATTTGTGATCCCTTGGTGCCTCAGAACATGTCCTACCAACCGGTCCCTTCTTCTTGTCAAGTTGTGCCACAAATTCCTCTTCTCCCCAATTCTACTGAGTAGCTCCTCATTAGTTATGTGATCTACCCATCTAATCTTCAGCATTCTTCTGTAGCACCAAATTTCGAAAGCTTCTATTCTCTTCTTGTCCAAAATATTTATCGTCCATGTTTCACTTCCATACATGGCTACACTCCATACAAAAACTTTCAGAAACGACTTCCTCACACTTAAATCTATACTCGATGTTAACAAATTTCTCTTCTTCAGAAACGCATTCCTTGACATTGCCAGTCTACATTTTATATCCTCTCTACTTCGACCATCATCAGTTATTTTGCTCCCAAATAGCAAAACTCCTTTACTACTTTAAGTGTCTCATTTCCTAATCTAATTCCCTCAGCATCACCCGACTTAATTCGACTACATTCCATTATCCTCGTTTTGCTTTTGTTGATGTTCATCTTATATCCTCCTTTCAAGACACTGTCCATTCCGTTCAACTGCTCTTCCAAGTCCTTTGCTGTCTCTGACAGAATTACAATGTCATCGACGAACCTCAATGTTTTTATTTCTTCTCCATGGATTTTAACACCTACTTCGAATTTTTCTTTTGTTTCCTTCACTACTTGCTCAATATACAGATTGAATAACATCGGGGAGAGGCTACAACCCTGTCTCACTCCCTTCCCAACCACTGCTTCCCTTTCATGCCCCTCGACTCTTATAACTGCCATCTGGTTTCTGTACAAATTCTAAATTGCCTTTCGCTCCCTGTATTTCTCCCCTGCCACCTTTAGAATTTGAAAGAATTCCAGTCAACATTGTCAAAAGCTTTCTCTAAGTCTACAAATGCTAGAAACCTAGGTTTGCCTTTCCTTAATCTTTCTTCTAAGATAATTCGTAGGGTCAGTATTGCCTCACGTGTTCCAACATTTCTACGGAATCCAACCTGATCTTCCCCGAGGTCGGCTTCTACCAGTTTTTCGATTCGTCTGTAAAGAATTCGTTTTAGTATTTTGCAGCTGTGACTTATTAAACAGATAGTTCGGTAATTTTCACATCTGTCAACACCCGCTTTCTTTGGGATTCGAATTATTATATTCTTCTTGAAGTCTGAGGGTATTTCACCTGTCTCATACATCTTGCTCATCAGATAGTAGAGTTTTGTCAGGACTGGCTCTCCCAAGGCTGTCAGTAGTTCTAATGGAATGTTGTCTACTCCCGGGGCCTAGTTCCGACTCAGGTCTTTCAGTGCTCTGTCAAACTCTTCACGCAGTATCATATCTCCCATTTCATCTTCATATACGACCTCTTCCATTTCCATAATATTGTCCTCAAGTACATCTCACGTGTACAGCCCCTCTATATACTCCTTCCACCTTTCTGCTTTCCCTTCGTTGCTTAGAACTGGGTTTCCATCTGAACTCTTGATATTCATACAAGTGGTTCTCTTTTCTCCAAAGGTCTCTTTAATTTTCCTGTAGGCAATATCTATCTTACTGAGATAAGCCTCTACATCCTTACATTTAGCCATCCCTGCTTAGCCATTTTGCAATTCCTGTCGATCTCATTTTTGAGACGTTTGTATTCCTTTTTGCGTGCTTCATTTACTGCATTTTTATATTTTCTCCTTTCATCGATTAAATTCGAAATTTCTTCTGTTACCCAAGGATTTCTACTGTTGTTGTTGTTGTGGTCTTCAGTCCTGAGACTGGTTTGATGCAGCTCTCCATGCTACTCTATCCTGTGCAAGCTTCTTCATCTCCCAGTACCTACTGCAACCTACGTCCTTCTGAATCTGCTTAGTGTATTGATCTCTTGGTCTCTACTCTCTTGGATTTCTACTAGCCCTCGTCTTTTTACCTATTTTATCCTCTGCTGCCGTCACCACTTCATCCCTCATAGCTACCCATTCTTCTTCTACTGTATTTCTTTGCCCCATTCGTGTCAATTGTTCGCTTATGCTCTCCCTGAAACTCTCTACAACCTTTGGTTTAGTCAGTTTATCCAGGTCCCATCTCCTTAAACTCCCACCTTTTTGCAGTTGCTTTAGTTTTAATCTACAGTTCATAACCAATAGATTGTGGTCAGAGTCCACATCTGCCCCTGGAAATGTCTTACAATTTAAAACCTGGCTCCTAAATCTCTGTCTTACCATTATATAATCTATCTGAAACCTTCTAGTATACCCACTGGTACCTACTGGAATAATACACAATCAAAAAAAGTTTTGCATCGCCCCAGTTCCCAGAACACCTGAAGATAGACATTGACTGTGGATATTGTATCACAGACACACTCCCTTTGACTGTTCAGAGATGTCACTAAAGCAGCCCAAAGATGCAAACAACCATGCATGAGCAACGCCTATTAGCCAGACGGGGTCCGACAGCCGATCAGTTCCAGTGATTCCACCAGGAAGGAGGTACATGGCTCGTGTTTGTAGTTCAACCATGCCTAGACGGCCAATACCGCGGTTCGATCGCGTACGCGTTGTTACTTTGTGCCAGGAAGGGCTCTCAGCGAGGGAAGTGTCCAGGTGTCTCGGAGAGAACCAAAGCGATGTTGTTCGGACATGGAGAAGATAAAAAGAGACAGGAACTGTCGATGACATGCTTCGCTCACGCCGCCCAAGGACTACTACTGCTGTGAATGACCGCTACCTACGGATTATGGCTCGTAGCAACCCTGACAGCAACGCCAACGTGTTGAATAATGCTTTTCGTGCAACCACAGGACGTCGTGTTCTGAGTCAAACTGTGCGCAATAGGCTGCATGATGCGCAACTTGACTCCCGACGTCCATGGCGAGGTCCATCTTTGCAACCACGACACCATGCAGCGCTGTACAGATGGGCCCAACAACATGTCGGATGGACCGCTCAGGATTGGCATCACGTTCTCTTCACCGGTGAGTGTCACTTATGCCTTCAATCAGACAATCGTTTGGAGGCAACCCGGTCAGGCTGAAGGCCTTAGACACACTGTCCAGCGAGTGCAGCAAGATGGAGGATCCCTGCTGTTTTGGGGTGGCATTGTGTGCGGCAGACGTACGCCGCCGGTGGTCATGGAAGGCGCCGTAACGGCTGTATCATACGTGAATGCCATCCTCCGACCGATAGTGCAACCATATCGGCAGCATATTGGCGAGGCATTCGTCTTCATGGACGATAACTCGCACCCTCATCGTTCACATCTTGTGAATGAATTTCTTCAGGATAACGACATCGCTCGACTAGAGTAGCCAGCATGTTCTCCAGACATGAACCCTATCGAACATGCCTGGGATAATTGGAAAGGGCTGTTTATGGACAATGGACCCACCAACCACTCTCAGGGATCTACCGCGAATCGCCATTGAGGAGTGGGACAACCTGGACTTGATGAACTTGTGGATTGTTTGCCACGACGAATACAGGCATGCATCAATGCAAGAGTACATGCTACTTGGTATTAGCGGTGCCGGTGTGTACAGCAGTCTGGACCACCACCTCTGAAGGTCACGCTGTATGGTGGTACAACGTGCAATTTGTGGCTTTCATGAGCAACAAAAAGGGTGGAAACGATGTTTATGTTGATCTCCATTCCACTTTTCTGTACAAGTTCCGGGACAATCGGAACTGAGGTGACGCAAAACTTTTTTCGATGTGTGTATTTGAAGTAGAACGTGTAAGCGAGGAAGAGATTAGAACAGGTCTGGAATTATGTTGGGGTCGCTAAGTGCTTTCATCTTCAAATACTGGTTAAATAAAGTCCGGGTAATTTGCCCGCCGTAAACTACGCTGCCTCACGAAACATACACAATTTCTTACTTTGATACTTGTATTATTGTTTTGAGCGTTTAACATAACAGTGTACATCGCAATGAGTAGATTATAGCAGCATTTTAAATTTTTTACTTTGGGAATTTACGTGAAATCAATTTTTTTTGTACCTCAAAGTCTTTAAATAGGCAACTTGTAACTGGGACTGTGCAACACGAAGCCTGAAATCGGTTAGCAGTTAAGGGCTGTAGGCTGCGTGAACGGACCGGGGACGACGCAACGACGCAGTGACGAATTGTCGCTTTCATGCACTGGAGTACCAGATAGTGTTGATAGAAAAGACAGAGAAGATCCAACGGAGAGCAGCGCGCTTCGTTACAGGATCATTTATTAATCGCGAAAGCGTTACGGAGATGATAGATAAACTCCAGTGGAAGACTCTGCAGGAGCACGACCTAGTAGATAGTTTCGGAAGTTCCATGCGGCTTTTCGCGGATGATGCTGTAGTATACAGAGAAGTTGCAGCATTAGAAAATTGTAGCGAAATGCAGGAAGATCTGCAGCGGATAGGCACTTGGTGCAGGGAGTGGCAACTGTCCCTTAACATAGACAAATGTAATGTATTGCAAATACATAGACAAATGTAATGTATTGCAAATACATAGAGAGAAGGATCCTTTATTGTGTGAATACATCATAGCGGAACAAACACTGGTAGCAGTTACCTCTGTAAAATATCTCGGAGCATGTGTACGGAACGATGTGAAGTGGAATGATCATATAAAATTAACTGTTGGTAAGGCGGGTGCCAGATTGAGATTCATTGGGAGAGTCCTTAGAAAATGTAGTCCATCAACAAAGGAGGTGGCTTACAAAACACTCTTTCGACCTATACTTGAGTATTGCATATCACTGTGGGATCCGTACCAGAGGAGATAGAGAAGATCCAAAGAAGAGCGGCGCGTTTCGTCACAGGGTTATTTGGTAAGCGTTATAGCGTTACGGAGAAGTTTAGCTACCTCAAGTGGCAGACTCTGCAAGAGAGGCGCTCTGCATCGCCCCGTGTAGCTTGCTGTCCAGGTTTCGAGAAGGTGCGTTTCTGGATGAGGTATCGAATATATTGCTTCCCCTTACTTATACCTCCCGAGGAGATCACGAATGTAAAATTAGAGAGATTCGAGCGCGCACGGAGGCTTTCCGGCAGTCGTTCTTCCCGCGATACATACGCGACTGGAACAGGAAAGGCAGGTAATGACAGTGGCACGTAAAGTGCCCTCCGCCACACACTGTTGGCTTTCTTGCGGATTATAAATGTAGATGTAGATGTAGAGACGCTCAGTAGCTCGGTACGGGCTTTTGTTGAAGTTTCGAGAACATACCTTCACCGAGGAGTCAAGCAGTATATTGCTCCCTCCAACGTATATCTCGCGAAGAGACCATGAGGATAAAATCAGAGTAGTTAGAGCGCACACAGAGGCAATACCGACAATCTTTCTTTCCACGAACAATACGAGACTGGAATAGAAGGGAGAACCGATAGAGGTACTCAAAATATCCTCCGCCACACACAACCAGGTGGCTTGCGGAGTATGGATGTAGATGTAGAGTCGTCCAGATGAGCCAGACATATCACTCATTCACCCACTGCGTTCCATCAATCCTATCATGAAGGAGACCTTCAGGGATGCCGAAAGAAGCAAGTTAGAAACTAACAGAAGCAACCACTGCGGGATACTTCTGTAGAGCATACTAACAAATCATGGCTAGCCCAAACGCACTCAAACTTATAATTATAGCTGGTTCTTCTGTACTATTTCAGGTACATGTTAAGAGGAAACAGTTGATCTGAAAAAATATCCACTGATTACCCTCCTACTATACAACTGTTTCAAAGTGTTAATGTAACTGCATACACATCAGAATCAGCTGCTTACATACCGCCAAAGTGAAGGTCTACATAACACAAATGACACTTACGAGGAATTTACGTTCCTCAGTCCAAGTATCTGATAAATGAACTTTATTTTGGGATTTTACGTTTCCCGTCTGATGCCCATTGCCATCCTGGTACAGACTTTTGTACCAGAATATTTAACGTCTGTTTTGCTGCGCTTTTCCATCACTTTCTGCACACCTTCAGGCGTGTAGACATACAGACAAATGTTATTCAGCGATACTCGTAATATGTCTTAACTATCCTAAATTAACGCAGGACACCGCCTTAACATATCACTGTGCGTTTCGATGAGGTTTGCATGCTCTGCATTCAGAGGGCTACGCCGTCGGTGTGCTGCCAGAAGGGTCACCCAAGCCGGAGAGATCGAAGGGGAGCAGTCAGACCATCAACCTTACACACAAAAAGATTTAATTTGCATTTTTGCAGTAACAACGTTAAACTAAGGCGCATACAACAAAAACAATTTGTGATATTTACACAGGCACGACGCATTTCTTCTGAATTAACAGAAAACAAATAGCCATTTCCGTATCTTATCAGAACTATCAATATTCGGAAGCAAACAGCAACTAACATAGCACAACGTGATTCTATATGAGAGAGCACGGCTCATTGGTAGTATTGCTGAAACTCCATCATTTCCTGGAGGTGGATTTTCGAACTAAGCATCATGTATCAGATTTCTTCGTACATAGTTTCATCTATAGTAAAATTAAGCCATACGTGATTAGCCACCTGTAGAGTTTTCAAGAATTTCAGTAGACACAGCGTAGCGTGTTACAGTAAAACCAAACCTACAACCTTACTCAGAAACCTGGTAAAATTACGAAAATTGACGGAAAATACGTATAACTGATGAAAATACGACAAATGTGCAGGGATGACGGTACACTATGTGATCAAAAGTATCCGGACACCATCAAGAACATACGTTCTTCCTATTAGGTGCATTGTGCTGCCACCTACTGCCAGCTACTCCATATCAGCTACCTCAGTAGTCATTAGACATGGTGAGAGAGCAGAATGGGGCGCTCTGTGGAACTGGCAGACTTTGACTGCGGTCAGGTGACTGGGTGTCACTTGTGTCATACTTGCGTATGCTAGATTTCCACACTCCTAAACATCCCTAGGTTCACTGTCTCCGATGTGATAGTGAAGTGGAAACGTGAAGTTACACGTACAGCACAAAAGCGTACAGGCCGACTTCGTCTGTTGACTGACAGAAGCCGCCGACAGTTCAGAAGGGTCGTAATGTGTAATAGGCAGACTTCTATCCAGACCATCACACTGGAATTCCAAACTGCATCAGGATCCACTGCAAGTACTATGACAGTTAGGCGGGAGGTGAGAAAACCTGGATTTCATGACCGAGCGGCTGCTCATAAACCACATATCACGCCGGTAAATGCCAAACGACGCCTCTTTTGGTGTAAATAGCGTAAACATTGGACGATTGAACAGTGGAAAAACGTTGTGTGGAGTGACGAATCACGGTACACAATGTGGCGATCCGGTGGCAGGGTGTGGGTATGGCGAATGCCCGGTGAACGTCATCTGTCAGCGTGTCTAGTGCCGACAGTAAAACTCGGAGGCGGTGGTGTTATGGTGTGGTCGTGTTTTTCATGGAGGGGCTTGTACCCCTTGTTGTTTTGCGTGGCACTATCACAGCATAGGCCTAGACCACCTTCTTGATTCCCACTGTTGAAGAGCAGTTCGGGGATGGCGATTGCATCTTTCAATACGATCGAGCACCTGTTCATAATGCACGGCCTGTGGGGCAGTGGTTACGCGACAATAACATCCCTGTAATGGACTGGCCTGCACAGACTCCTGACCTGACTCCTATAGAACACCTTTGGGATTGTTTGGAACGCCGACTTAGTGCCAGGCCTCACCTACCGACATCGATACCTCTTCTCAGAGCAGCACTCCGTGAAAATTGGGTTGCCATTCTCCAAGAAACCTTCCAGTACCGGACTGAACATATGCCTGCGAGAGTGGAAGCTGTCATCAAGGCTAAGGGTGGGCCAACACCATATTGAATTCCAGCATTACCAATGTAGGGCGCCACGAACTTGTAAGTCATTCCCAGCTAGGTGTCCGGATACTTTTGGTGACATAGTGTATATCCACAGGACATGTGGCCTGTAATTGAAAAAGTGTCATGATGATCTCTCCATTGGCAAAAGATTCCGGAATAGTCCCCCATTCGGATATACGAGAGGGGACTGCCAAGAAAGAGGTGGCCATGAGAAAATAAGTGATTAATCAACGAAAAGATAACGTTCTACGAGTGGAGACGTGGAATTTCAAAATCTTCAACGTGGTAGGGAAACTAGAAAATCTGAAAAGGGACATGCAAAGGCTCAGTCTAGATATAGCAGGGGTCAGTGAGGTGAAATGAAAAGAAAACATGGATTTCTTGTGATATGAGTATAGGCTAAAATCCACATAATGGAAAATGGTATAATGGGAGAAGGGTTCGTTATGAATAGGAAGGTATGACAGAGAGTGTGTTACTATAAACAGTTGATCGATAGAGTTGTTGTTATCAGAATCTATAGCAAATCAACAGCGACAACGATAGTTCAGGTATACATGCCGACGTCACAAGCTGAAGATGAAGAGATAGAGAAAGTATATGAGGATGTTGAAAGGGTAAAAGAGTACGTAAAGGGAGATTGAAATTTAATAGTCACGGGGGACTGGAATGTAGGTGTAGGGGAAGGAGTAGAAGAAAAAGTTACGGGAGAATATGGCTTGGAACAATGAAGTAGAGAGGAGTAAGACTAATTGAGTTCCGTAATAATTCAGCTAGTAACAGCGAATACTCTGTTCAAGAATCACATGTGGAGGAGGTATACTCGTAAAAGCCGGGTGATTCGGGGAGATTTCAGTTAGATAAATCATGGTCAGACATAGGTTCCGTAATCAGATACTGGATTGTAAGGTGTACCCAGTCGCAAACATAGACTCCGATCACAATGTAGTAGTGATTAAGAGCAGACTGAAGTTTAAGAGATTAGTCCGGAAAAATCAATATGCAAAGAAGTGGGATAAGAAAGAACTAAGGAATGACGAGGTTCACTTGAAGTTCTCTAAGGCCATAGATACAGAAATAAGGAATAGCTCAGTAGGCGGTACAATTTAAGAATGGACATCTCTAAAAAGGGCCATCACAGAAGTTGGAAAGAAAAACGTAGATACGAAGAAGGTAACAGCGAAGAAACCATGGGTAACGGAAGAAATACTTCAGTTGATCGATGAAAGGAGAAAGATAAAAATGTTCAGGAAAATTCAGGAATACAGAAATACAAGTCACCGAGGAATGAAATAAATAGGAAGTGCAGGGAAGCTAAGACAAATGGTTGCATGAAAAATGTGAAGAAATCGAAAAGAAATGATTGTAGGAAAAATAGACTCAGCATACAGAAAGTCAAAACAACCTTCGGTGACACTAAAAGCAAGGGTGTTAACATTGAGAGTGCAACGGGAATTCCACTGTTAAATACAGAGGAGAGATGGGATAGGTGGAGAGAATACACTGAAAGCCTCTAAGAGGGGGAAGATTTGTCTGATGTGATGGAAGAAGAAACAGGAGTCGATTTGGAAGAGATAGGGGATCTAGTTTTAGAATCAGAATTAAAGAAAGCCTTGGACGACTTAAAATCACATTATGCAGAAGGGATATATAACACTCCATCAGCATTTCTAAAACCATTGGGGGAAGTAGCAACAGAACGACTATTCACGTTTGTGTGTATAATGTATGAGTCTGGCGACATATTATATGACTTTCGGAAAAATATCATCCAAGCAGTTCCGTAGACTTCAAGAGAAGACAAGTGCGAGAATTATCGCACAATCAGCTTAACAGCTCATGCATCCAAGTTGCTGACAAGAATAATATACAGCGGAATGGAAAAGAAAATTGAGGATGCACTAGATGATGATAAATTTGGCTTTAGAAAAGGTAAAGGCAGGAGAGAGGCAATTCTGACGTTGCGGTTGACAGTGGAAGCAAGACTAAAGAAAAGATACGTTCATAGGATTTGTCGACGTGGAAAAAGCGTTCGACAATGTAAAATGGTACAAGATATCCAAAATTCTGAGAAAAATGGGGGTAACTTATGGGAAGAGATGAGCAATATACAATATGTACAAGAGCCAAGAGGAAATAATAAGACTGGACGACCAAGAACCAAATGCTTTGATTAAAAAGGGTGTAAGACAGGGATGTAGTCTTTCGACCTTACTGTTCAATTGAAGAAGCAATGATGGAACGGTTTAGGAGTGGAATTAGAATTCTAGGTGAAAGGATATCAATGATACGATTTGTAAGTAGGCTCTTTAGGTTTTATATTGGTAACGCCACGTAGCGCTCTGTATGAAAATCACTGGATGTGCTGTGCGCAGTCTGTGGCTGGTTCGCATTGTTGTAATATTCGCTATTGTAGTGTTGGGCTGTTGGCTGTTAACAGCGCATAGCGTTGCGCAGTTGGAAGGTGAGCCGCCAGCAGTGGTGGATGTGGGGAGAGAAATGGCGGAGTTTTGAGAGCGGACGATCTGGACGTGTGTCCGTCAGAAAAAGGAAATTTGTAAGACTGGATGTCATGAAC
This sequence comes from Schistocerca serialis cubense, assembly GCF_023864345.2. Taxonomy (NCBI): domain Eukaryota; kingdom Metazoa; phylum Arthropoda; class Insecta; order Orthoptera; family Acrididae; genus Schistocerca; species Schistocerca serialis. Next base: position 45,505,613 of record NC_064646.1, on the reverse strand, counting down.
TGATATATATGTTATGACTCTTGAACACTATTAAGGTAAATACATTGCTTGTTCTTTATCAAAACCTTTCCTTTGCTAACTACGCCTATCAGTAGTTAGTCCTTTCAGTAGTTAGAATCTTTTATTTAGCAGGCAGCAGTGGAGCTCGCTGTATTGCAGTAGTTCGAGTAACGAAGATTTTTGTGAGGTAAGTGATTTGTGAAAGGTATAGGTTATTGTTAATCAGGGCCATTCTTTTGTAGGGATTTTTCAAAGTCAGATTGCGTTGCGCTAAAAATATTGTGTGTCACTTTAGTGAATGTCTGAGCACGTTCAGTTTTGCTCAGCTGTTTGAAAATTAAATAATGTAAGAGGTTTATCAGCACAGTAATTCATTAATTTTTCCAAGGGAACGTTTCAGATTCACTGATGACATTGCTACTCTGAGTGAAAGTGAAGAAGAATTACACGATCTGCTGAATCCAATGAACTATATTGAGTACAGAATATGGTGTCAGAGTAAATCGGAGAAAAACCAAAGTAATGAGTAGCATAAATGAGAACAGCGAGAAACTTAACATCACGATTGATAGTCACGAAGTAGATGAAGTTAAAAATTCTGCTATCCAGGCAATAAAATAACCGATGACGGACGGAGTAAGGAGGACATCAAAAGCAGACCAGCAATGGTAAAAAGCGGATTCCTGGCTAAGACAAGTCTACTAGCATCAGACATAGGCCTAATTTGAGGGAGACATTTCTAAGAATGTACGTCTGGAGTACAGCATGGTATGGTAGTGAAACATGGACTGTGGGAGAACCGGAACAGACGAGAATCGAAGCATTTGAGAAGTGGTCCTACGGACGAGTGTTGAAAATTAGGTGGACTAATAAGGTAAGGAATGAGGAGGTTCTATGCAGAATCGGAAAGGAATAAGTGGAAAACACTGATAAGGAGAAGGGACAGGATGATAGGACATCTGTTAAGACATGACGGAATGACTTCCATGGTACTAGACGGAGTTGTTGAGGGCAAAAACTGTAGAGGAAGGCAGAGATTGGAATACAACCAGCAGATAACTGAAGACGTAGGATGCAAGTTCTACTCTGAGATGAAGACGTTGGCACAGGAGAGGAATTCATGGCTGGCCGCATCAAACCAGTCAGAAGACTGGTGACCGAAAGAAAAGCTGCAAATCCCTATAGATTTCCAATAATTCTAAAGGGTACGTGTGTTCCGCTGATTTAGAAGCCATTTCCACAACAAAAAGCTCAGAATAATCAGTTTGGCACACGGGACTAAGTTGTCTAAGGTATACAATAATAGCCTAGCAGTTTCCGCAATAAAAATCTAATTTCAGTAACCCCTCAATATATTGTACAATATGTTGTACAACCTTCAGTCACATCCATAGACGGCCAATAATATTGCGCAGTACGAAAAATTGCACGATACTATTTACAGTCTACGGTCTGCTTTAGTGATTTAAATTTATCCATGCAACAGGCTGAAATTTTAGCCTCAGAATTACAGCAACAAAATTGTCTATTTTAGCGATACAAAACTGAACGTTTTTTGGATCTACCTCACAATTTTTTCTGGATATTTTTCCAAGGAAGTTACGTGACCGTTTTTTTAACAATATCGAATCCTTTATGGTGACTCTTGGCCATGGTTCCAGTGTAAATAAGTTTTTGTTATTTTTATCTTGTTAAATTGTATTGTAGTTGCGGAGGAAGATCAGCGTTTAACACCCCATAGACAACGGCGTCGTTAGAGATGGAGCACAAGCTCAGAATGGGGAAGGAGACTTGGAAATCGGCATTGCCCTTTCGAAGGAGCCATGCCGCCATTCGTCTTTAGCGATTATAAATATTTAGCGATTTGGAGAATTCAAGGAAAACCTAAATCTGAATAGTCGAACGAGGACTTGAACGACGGTCGTCCTGAACACGAGTCCAGTGTCTTGTCCCTGTGCCAGCTCGCTCACTACGACGAGGCGCACGAGTTTTGTTTCGCGTCCAGCGAAATGGATGTCGACAGTTGTGAAGAGCGTAGACGGAAATGTCAGTCTTCTTGCATGTGGCAGCAATGTTTACTACCCCTTACTATAAAAGACGCGAAACACCATAACAATGAGTGTCAGAATTATATAAAAAATCTCCGATCAAGAATGGATAAGACATCATTCAACGTTATTGCCGGGAAATAGGTTGGACTACAAAGGATAAGAAGTAGTTAAGAGCTTAGAAGAAAACAATCTAGGAATAAGGGAGAAATACGTGAAAGCAGCGCTGGCTAAAACAAAAATAAGTAAGGCTCCAGGACCAGCAAATATACAAATGGTACTTCTAAAGTATGCACCGGTAAGACGTCTACAAAAAATTTTGGGTAAAAGTGAGGCGGTAGTAGATCCATACATGAAGTGGAATTTTATCATATACCTCCTTGATATTTAAAAGAGGGGACAAGATGGCAGGCACAATTTATAAAGGAATATGTATTATCCTAGCAACAGCTAGACTTTACTCCAATATCTTCAGTAAGAAAACAGAAAAGCGTATGTCGGCTTCAAGTGAAGCGCAAAGTGGTTTTAAGAAAGGTCGACCATGTCTTGGTAATCATTCACTGTATCAGACAGTTACGGGAAGCCCGCATCTCGTGGTCGTGCGGAAGCGTTCTCGCTTCCCACGCCCGGGTTCCCGGGTTCGATTCCCGGCGGGGTCAGGGATTTTCTCTGCCTCGTGATGGCTGGGTGTTGTGTGATGTCCTTAGGTTAGTTAGGTTTAAGTAGTTCTAAGTTCTAGGGAACTGATGACCATAGATGTTAAGTCCCATAGTGCTCAGAGCCATTTGAACCATTTGAAGTTACGGGAAAAACGCAGAAATAAAAATACAGTATTATAAAAGCGTATATATGACTTTTGTGGACCTCTAGGAAGCATGTGACAATGTCCATACCAGAAAATTATGAGAAGCAATGAGATGGGTTAACGTGAGAGAAAAATGGATTAACCTGGTTAAAAAGTTACGCAAGAACACAAAAGTAATGATTGAAATGGGAAACAAGGTTAGCCGAAGCATTTTCGTGGACAAGTGTCTGCCGGCCGGACTGGCCGAGCGGTTCTAGGCGCTACAGCCTGGAACCGCGCGACCGCTACGGTCGCAGGTTCGAATCCTGCCTTGGGGATGGATGTGTGTGATGTCCTTAGGTTAGTCAGGTTTAAGTAGTTCTAAGTTCTAGGGGAACGATGACCTCAGAAGTTAAGTCCAATAGTGCTCAGAGCCATTTGAACCATTTGACAAGTGTCTAAAAGAAGGTTGCAGAATATCGTTTGTTTAACATTTATTTGGAACAGACGCTGAACGACTGGTACAGGAACTGCTCAGGGATGGGAATAAAGATTGGTGATGACACTCTTCACTCTACTTTATTTGACAATGAACAAGCAATATTCTCTCAAAATGAAAAGGATATGGAATATGTGCTGAGAAAGCATAAAGAGGCCTATAGCAAATGAGAGTTTGAGAATAAATCTGGAGAAGACGGGGTGTATGAGTAGGTACAGAATTTGGTGGAAACTGACACAGACGAAAGAGAAATAAAATCCTTCAGAAGGTACAAATATTTGCGAACAATAATAGATAACACCGGTAGATGTGCCAAGGATGCTAGTTCCAGAGTAGAAACGGGGAAGATAGCTACTAAGTCTTTGCATGCGATAATATGGAATAATAATATCCGGCAGGAAACTAAGAGAATATTTCACAGTGTGTTGGAGAACATAATTCTACTTGGAGGTGGGATGTTGTGTCAGACAAGGAGAGTTAGGGAGAAAATTAGAACAGTGGAAATGGATTATTTCATAAGATGTCAGCAGTTAACGAGAAAAGATAGAATACGAAATGAGAAGGTATGAAGGCGAATGGAGGTGGTGTGCACCACAACAAAAATTCTGAAGAACAGAGAGCTGCAGTGGTATGGGCACGTACAGAGAACGCCTAGTCTCATGTGGCAAAGGAGGAAAGGAAGGCCAGCGCCGAGATAGGAAAAGTACATACAAGAAACATTGGAAGACAAGAATCTAAGGCAAGATGACTGGAAGTCCAAGAGGCCTCTGAAGGTTGAAAACGGCCACTTAGGAGGAAACGCCGAAGAAGAAAGAGAAGACGACACCACTTACATAGTTAGGGTATAAGAACACTTAACGGTGTCGGCGGCTTATCCGCAAGGTGCAGCTGTTGATAACCGCACGCATCTGGATGATGAAAAGTGAACGCGACAAAGCTTTAGTCGGTGATCACATTCTGCTTTTTCCTTTGTTTCGCTTCGTAAGCAAATTGTGTTGTGGGTGCCTTTTCCTCTGTATGCTCAAGTCTGACACCGTAAGAGTACTTTCACGTAAATATCATTATTGTTCGTTTCACTCGCAGCACGGTAATCTGTGCTCTTAGGTTTCTGCCTAACCACACCTTGAAAATCACGACATATCCGCAACAAATATCAAAGTAAGTGAGACCTTCGGAAATAGTGACATATTGATAAAAGAACAGCAAAGTACTTTTGACGAGCAAGACTGTAAATATGGTCGCTGCTCATTTTAGTCGCAGCAATTTAAGCTGCGCTCTTTGATTCCCACGTAACGACACCTTCGGAAATAGTGACGTATTAGTATAAAATGATAAATTATTTTTGAGCAGCAAGAGCACTTAGGATATATATTCATTTGAAAGTACACCTCAGACGCGACTTACACATAGTACAAATCTTAAATTTCTACGAAAGAAACAAAGTATCGACTAGTTGTGTTTACAAAGCTAAAGAAATGAGAAACGACATTCTCATTGGCTATCAAGATCTGCCTCATGATTGGGCGTCCTGCGATTGATCGCGCCGTTACCAACATCTGCACCTTACTTGAAAACCGTCGACATCGTAAACGCACTTATTAGCTTGAGGCAAAAATTACGTTAAAATATTATTAACGCTAAAGAATCACTGCTTTTTTAGCATTGTCAACAAGCAAGCTGCATACAAGTTGCACTGAGCATAGGACAAGTGCTTTTATAATTACGTAATGCCGTGTTGCACTTCTGGTACGTCCCTATTGGCAAAACAAAGAATAAAGTTTGCGAAAGTTAAATGTAACATACTTGTGCTCCGTCTCTCGGCAAATCGAACGGAATCATTTTCGCAAATAAACTATTTCTAGCCTATCAGTCGCATTAGACTTCAGGTTACGCATACAAAATTTAGTTTCACTGGCTTGGTTCTTATAAATATTATTATTACCACCACATTTTTTGTGTTGCTCTTATATTTATCAAATAGTCTGCTGTAATGTTAACTGCATGCAAACAATATCATCAGAGACGTTCTAGTTATATGCTTGTATGACTACGTTAACCATGGACCCACTTAATTGTGTCTGCTACAATCACTCTCAGGTAAAATTGCAACAGCAAGAAACACAAAACAAACCGAGACAAAAGCACGAAAAGAACGGAAAATTGTTGCAGATACAGTAACTTATTTGAATATGGTAGCTGATGCAGAAAATGCCAAAGCGGAGAGTTTACAATGAAACCGCAATGCTAATGGAAACTATTAGTAGCTTCCATAATTGTTGAATCTGTCCCGTTTAATTTTAAAGACGGGATACTTATTGCGACTGTTCTATCCGTTGTTCAAGTAACATAAAACTTTACCTCCTCGTCTGCTGCGAATTCGTTGTTCGTCAAAGTCTATCCGTGGCAGACATTTTCACCTCATGTTTCATTGAACGCGTAAGCCAAGATGACGGGATCCAAGTCATTCAGTTATTTAATAACATGAATAAAGAATTTATTTATCAGTCGTCTTGGGGGAAAGAAATAGAGTACAGAAACAAATAACCAGATTTTGAACAGTAAAATCATTTCTTCTTCAGAAACACGTTTTAAGCAGTCTATCACACCAATAGTTCAGAGTTTGTTAGAAACGGTAAAAGAACCGAATTTATTTTTGTAATCTGGAAGACTCAATAATAACTTCAAATTTTAAACCCTAATTTGAACACCTCGTCGCTTTTTTGTGTGTCTATCGACGTTTTCAGAGCTTTGTCCCCGTCAAATACGTTTTATTATATGCTGCACAGCGAATCTGCAGCTTTTACATTGTTCACCACGTTTACTAGAAGAAAAACAGAAACTTTCCACATTAAACGACTTTCTTCACAACCGTCACTTACACGCGACGAGCATGAACGCCTAAACTTACATTCAACTGTTCCTCATAATCAGTCAGCGGTTGTTGACACGTATTAACGCTGCCTCCCAGCGATTACTTTTCTTTTACTTCCTGTATGGTACAAAATTGTTTTCCGATCAGTCACAGTAAACAGACACATACAAAATATAAATCCTGTTCATTTTCAGGATTAGAATTTTGGATAAAATTAAATACATTCATGATCGTCCATTACAAAGTGTTTTAACACTGAAAATACTTTAGTATACGTCGAAAAATAAACGTCAGATGAGACAATAAATGTGAGGCTGAAGAACTCCAAATACCGTTGCATGGAACTGCGCGTATTTCAGAAAAGACTATGGAACACATGCGGCCCAATATTAAAGCACTCAGCGGAACAAGTGGCTCTGTTAAAAACAGTTAAACAAACTCAAATACTTAAAACTTGGTGAGACTTGCATTGTCTTGTTTATATAATTTTTCCTCACGAAGTCAGTGTTAATAGTGAAACTGAACTAATGGCAAACAAAAAGGTGCTGGTGGCAATAAGATTTATTTCGAAAAGCTGTGGTCGGGTCGTTCTCAAGTCACTGAAACTTACGAAGTACTTAGTTGAGCAGTAATGGCTGCCCGTGTTCGACTAGAAAGTTCGCTGCTTTTCTGTGTCGTGTTGACAAACGATCGCGAGAAAAACTGCCTCATGTTTCTGAAGAAGCGTCCTCATTACGTTCTGCGGCCTCTGGACAATAGTCACACATGTGTGACAAATATTATTATGTTTGGACTGACCATGAGAAAAGAACGCAAACGTAAGTACCGGAAATGCAACGTTTCTCTAAACAGACGTGAACTCAGTTTTACAGCGCAGCAGATAAACCAGAAATTAGAAGGTATAAGCAAACATCCCACGGATGGGCTCATAAATAGGAACCACGAACACATCCGTCTGAACGAAAATGAGTCTAATGTGATGGTATTTGTAATGAAGCTGATAAATAGTGTTGTACCAGGTATTAATGATTTTCTTCCAGTTTCCTTAAAGTACATGTCTGAAGTTCGTCAAGGATGAAATACCAGGGCTCTTTCCCCACTCTTTCCTTAATTTCGCTAAGAAAGGAGACCATCAAAAGGGCGTCAGTTTATGTGCAGTGTGGCTGTTGTATTAACAGACTCCTGCTGACGGCCAGAATTCCTCATCCTAGACTTACTGTCTACGTCAGCTGTCGGTAAATGCGGTGTTCTGCGCTCCTGCCTAACCACAGCTCCGGAGGCCGTTACGTATTTTTTCTATGATGTACTAACTTCATCAGCCCGTAGCAGTATTAGCCCGGGTTCAGGTTCGTAATATCTGGAGTTGAAAAGCACGCAGCTTGTAATATCTTTGTTTTATCCTTATTCGTATAATACTGAACACTATTACGGAACTGCTTTAGGGGCGTAATCTGCAACAAATTATCGCTAAATTCATAAAAAAGTGCTACTTATTCAAACACGTTTGATCCTTGAAATCAAAGCATCCACATACGAGGATAGGCTGAAAAGTAATGCACACATGCTTATAGAACGCGACCTGAATGACCTCGAGAAACAAGCCAAGTGGCACGTGGAAGCTAGCTCCCCCTCTACTCGCATGTGCAGTCCGAATATGTTGTTTTACTCCGATGTGTTTCAAGCAGTGCAAGTATGGAGATGTGTTTACGTGTCATGTTAGTGAGAGTTAAACAGCTTGCTGTTATCGAATTTTTAACTGCTGAAAAAGAGACTCCTAGTGAGATTCACCGTCGTTTAAAGGCTCTTTATGTTCATGATGCAGTTTTTAGGTCTACTATATGTCGGTGCGTAAAAAAATTTCGCGGCTGGCTGGAAAAACCATAATTGTTGATTAAACAAGCAAATCACCGCCACAGACAATAAACATTGCAAACTCATCGCGTCGACGATTTGATTCAGAATAACCGCTGAATCCCTCAAAAGCGGATGGCAAACCATATTGCGGTATCCAAGGAACATGTCGCCTTCGTTATTGAACAGTAATCTTACAACATGACAACGCCCGTCCACACACCTTGCGCGGAGCTGAAGTTTCTCTGTCAAAGCTGAAATATGAACAGATTCCATATTCTCCTTACACCCCCGACTTTGTGCCCTTCGATTTTTTTCCCCTACTTCGGACGATGAGGTGATGGCAGCTGTCAAATCCTGGATTCGAGAGAAGTCGAAAAATTTTTCAGTGATGGAACGAAAACTTCTTACGCGTTGGGAGAAATGTGTTAGTCTTAACGATGACTATGTTGAGAAATAAATACAGGATTTTGAAACTTAAGGGGCTCCGGAACGCCCTATACTTGCAATGTTAAAATAACGCTTATAAATTACATCTTTCCTCACAAAGTGTTTGAGGTAGGAAGTTGAACTTTTTACAGATTATTTATTGGAATATGGGCTACAACTTAACACAGGGATTTTACAAAAATTTTAGTTCAGTTATTAAAGACGATTTTTTTTCAATTGTAATGAAAATTCACAACATTTTTTTGCAATTTTTTATTTATATATTCAAAAATATACAGTTTTTTGGAAAAAGGCTGTGTTAAATTATGCAGAAGGAACTGTGTAACATTTACTGAAAGTTTGAGACAAATATGTTTGGAAGATCCTTAGAAAACATGTAATTAGTATGAGAAAATAAAAGTTTTGGGAATCAAGCGACAAAGATTGGATTAACTTTTTAGTGCATTCCAGGTCCATAGGATGGATTATCTTCATCCTCTGCAAACTCCTCCTCCAGCTTCCTCTTGTTCCTCCTCCTGTTTACTCTTGCTTGTATTTCTAGACTCTTTACAGCCCTGTCTGCAGCCCGAAGGCGTTCCTTGTCTAAAGCAAGCATCGCTCGTTGTTGTGTTCGTAGATTTTGCTACCATTTTCTTCAGTTGCAGTTACTGCAACACTGTTCCAAAAGGTGGTCATGTATGAACACTTATCACATTTCAGTTGTATTTCACTAGCAAGTCCTACGTACTTTATTATGGAGAGTTCCAGACCAACTTCACTACAATGAATACATCTTACACAGTTTGAAAAAATTCCTTTGAGAACCGACATATCAAATATTTCATTCACATCCGATTCGCCCATAAAACATTCATAGTTTTCACTCATTGAACCAAGCTTCTTCTGTGAAGTATTTTCTTTCCTACTTTGACTGCTACGGGCAGGTGTACTTCAGAGGTTAGGTTCACTCACTTGGTTATCGTCTTTATTGTTTACAGTAATAACACATACCTTTGGCTTTCCAACATTTCTCCTTTTCTTAAAAGCCTTCAGAGGATTTCTAATAATTTTACTTTTACTCATTATTATACTTCAACAAAACAGAGACTCAGGAAACAGAATTAATTACGAATATTTTCGAGATAACGACAGAGTAAATAAACATGAAACAATCGACAATCGCACCAGCGATATATATTGAACCATCACAGGTTAGCCACAACACATACTTTATCTCACATCACTAAAATGTACCTGATGAACACGGACGTTAGTAATAACACCATTTGACAGCAGTTTAACAGCGCCACAGTGGGTCACGCCCATGTAGAACACATTTCAAAAAAAAATTTAAAAATAATTGTAGTCTTCGGAATTGAATAAATTATATATCTATTAAAAGGTAATAGTCTGCAGATTCAGAAAACGCAAAGAAGTAAAAATCGAACTTTTCATGATTTTGAGCCTTTCCGGAGCCCCTTAAGAATTGTACCCGTAGGTACTTTTTGCCCGATCTTCATAATTGTTGTTATTCATGTTCTACAAGCATGTGTGCATTACTTTTCATCCTGTCCTCGTAACTATGAACCTCGTTCTAAAACAATGTTTTTGTTTTTGGATGTCAGTGACACTCGTTGTGCAAAAGAGTCGTACGTGCAGATCGTCTATACCTGGTTAACTGGCATGAAGTCAAGTGATGACGGAGACACATTCCTCCGAAAAGCATAGTTGGCAGTATAACAACTTGCGGTTGGTTACAGTAATTTGTAATTTCAAAGGATATTCGTAACGGTCAGTCAAGCTGAAACAGAAATTTGAGTATTTAAAGTTCATAAACTAATATGTGAGTAAGTGGCCGGTTACAGCTTGCGAGTCCCATTGTTCAATAACGTCCGTGACAGATAAGCTCAGTTGTGAAGCACAGAGCACAGGTGCGGTCTCTGCAGATTCCTTCCCCTTCCCCCAACGCATAGCTGCGGAAGTTGCACAAACGTGCAGGCGAACAACGTAGGATTGTCAGCAAACTTTACGATGTCGTAACGCTCTGCGGCAACCTCACAGTGTGTTTACTGTACTCGCAGGTTCGACGTAACATATACACGCTGCGGAAGTAAGCCGTGTGGCGACCCGAAGGCAATGTAAAACGAAGGTTTCCGCTAGGCAACGAAAAAGATACCCAGCAGGGTGTTCCTTTTAATTTGGCTGTAGACTATGCAGATTCAAATGGTTCAAATGGCTCTGAGCGCTATGGGACTTAACTTCTGAGGTCATCAGTCCCCTAGAACTTAGAACTACTTAAACCTACCTAACCTAAGGACATCACACACACCCATGCCCGAGGCAGGATTCGAACCTGCGACCGTAGCGGTCGCGCGGTTCCAGACTGTAGTGCCTAGAACCGCTCGGCCACCCCGGCCGGCAGACCATGTAGACATTCACCTAGTTCGACGTTTTGTTTGTGGACTGCTACACTGAGCAACAAAACTAAAAGATCACTTTTTCGAAATCTCGTAACTGTCTCCCACTCCGACGCATAAGTCTGATATTTGGATCAGAGGTGCCTACGACCTTCCTCTGCAATGATGCGGCGCGTCAAACGGCAGCCACATTTCATCCCTTCTTTTGAAGCCTCTGCGGTGGAGGTCAGAACCGCGACACACAGCGCTGAAATCACACGCGTTCTCTTATGAGTGGCCGACGAAAAAATTTCAGATGCACGGCCGCTCTGAGTCGACACGAAAAACCCTCATGGGGTGGCATACAAAACGCAATGAAACCACCTCTTCATTTGGGACGTTCATTTCCAAACATCGTGTGGTCGAAAACGACAGTTGGCAGTACGATGAGCAGCAGAAGGACATCCTGGACAATGCTCTACGTTGCTGCCGCCCCTTGGGCGTCTCACCCTAATCTAAGGTCATCGTGGTGCTGCAACGCCACTGAAGGTGTAATGCGACAGCGATTTTTAGTGCGGTGTACGGGATAGAACCGATAGGGACCGTTCAAAACGTTTCGACGAAATTCTAACGTGATCTGAAACGTTTTCATGCTTTTTACATCCTCCCTCGTCTGGCGTAATCACCGAGGGGTGCAACATTAACATGTGCGTGAATGAAACGGCAATATCTTCGCTGCCACCCACGCACCTTTGTTGAGCACTTTACAAATGGCACCTGTCAGAAGCTGCAGCACATATTCAATCTGAGCGTTTCTCCAGCGCCTGAAGGTAGACAAACCGCAGCTAATGGGTGTCGAGGGTGTTGCTTAACCCGCAGGCGCTAGAACAGCCTTTAGGCTGAACGTGTGGCGAAGTTTCTGACAGGGACGTTTGTAATGTGCTCAAAAAATGGTGCGAGGGTGACACCGACGGCGTTGCCGAACTGGAGGATCTTAGAGGAGTCCTTTTCCGTGTTCTTCACGAACATGTTAATGTTACGTCCCTCCGCGATCACGCCACACGGAAAAGAAAGGATGTGAAAGCATGAAAAAGGTTTTCTGCTTTGGATTTAATTCAGATCTCGCCGAATAGTTTTGAACGGTCCCTGGTGGTTCGATCCTGTATGTTACACCAAAACACTGCGGTCGCACTACACGTTCAGTGGGGATGCAGCTCCACGATGTCCTTAGAGTAGGGCTGAAACGCCCAGGGGGCGGTAGCAGTATACACGTCCTCCTGCTGCGCATGGTACTGCCAACTGTCGTTTTCGACGGCGCAATGTTTGGGAATCAACGTCCCAAGGAAAGGGGTGGTTTCAATGCCTTCTTTTACGCCACCCCATGAGGCCTTTTCTTGTCGACTCAAAGCGGCGTTGCATGTTAAATGTTTTCCTCGGCTAGCCACAAGGAAAATGATTTGCACGCTGGGTGTTGCTTTTTTTTTTGTATGTGTCGACAGCTTCTCGTTAGTAGCGTCACTGAGACCGCGAGCACGTTGGAGGGTGCCACGTTTTTTGCACCCTTACAGAGGAAGGCTTTGACACCTTTGAGACGTGCATCGGAATGGAAAATAGTTACACGGTTTCCAAAAACTAATCCTTTAATTTTGCTGCGCAGTGTAGGTTCAATAGTTAGGACACTTGTTCTTTTATAGTCACCCCCTCTCCTCCCTCCTCCCCCCCTCCCAATCTCACCTACACAGCGCGTCACCTAAGGTGTAGCTTCCTCCCTTTCACTTCCTCAGTGATTCAAGATATCGAGATGAGGTTTTCGCTAAATATTAATAGATCAAGTGCACGTAAAAAATGTGTCGTATGATATTATTGGGGAAACCGTGAGAAATAGGTCCAGCTGTCACGTCGGGAAGCATGTTCTTCTTCTGCGCTCATTGGATCTTCTCCTGGCTGTATCTGAGAGTTGCGTCTTCAGTCTATTTGAATCAGGTGGTTGTATGGAATGTTTGTCATGAAAGTGTTGTACTATGATGAGAGGGCAGAGACAGAATAACGGTCTCAGTAATAGCCTACGCTTCTCAATAACATATTTTTGACATCGATTTATGTTAGAACCTTAAAATATATTGTAGCACAGAATGAATTCTTCCTCTCCACCAACATCGAATTGAAATCCAATTTTTCTCATACGAGGTACTGAAAGCCATGGATCGAGGCAGTTATGTATATGCAGTATTCTCGATTTACGGAAGACATATGACTTAGTACCACAGCTAGGGGTATCAAGCGAAATCTGTGGCGGGACTGGGGATTTCTTGGTAGGAAGGAAGCAGTATTCTACCTACGACGGAGAGTCATCGTCGGATATAGAAGTAACATCAGGTGTGGCACAGGGAAGTGCGTTGGGATCCTTGATGCACGTTTCATATATTTACAACCTTGCAGATAATGTAAACAGCGGATGATTCAGTATTATATAATGAAGTACAGTCTAAAAAATAGCTGCACAGTCAGATCTTGACAACATTTCAAACTGGTGCAGAGATTGGCAACTTGCTTTCAATGTTCAAAAATGTGAAATTGTGCACATCACAAAACGAAAAAAACCAAATATCGTATGAATACTGTATCAAGGAGTAATAGCTGGAATTGGTCAACTCGTACAGTTACCTGGGTGTAGCACATTCTAGGAATGTGAAATGCAACGATCACATAGGGTTAGCCGTAGGTAATACAGGTGGTGGACTTGAGTTTATTCGTAGAATACTAGGGCAAGCAAATTAGTCTACAAAAGAAATTGCTTACAAATTATTCATGCGACCCATTGTAGAATACTGCTCAAAAGTATGGGATCCGTACCAAATAAGACCAACAGGGGATACTGAAACGTATAGAGAAACGTACAGCAGGTACGCTCACAGGTTTGTTCGAGCCGTGGGAGAGTGTGGCAGAGAAGCTGAAGAAAATGAACCGTCTGACACTTAAGACAGTTTGCGTCTTTCTTGAGAAAACCTACTTACAAAGTTTCAAGAACCGGCCTTAAGTGCTGGCTAGGAATACACTGCAACCGCCTACGTACCACTCACACAGGGATCGTGAGAACAGCATTAGGTTAATTAGAGCACACATAGAGACATTTAAACAGTTATTCTTGATGTGGAGCGAGGATTTAGGTTGAGCGGGAAGCGTCTAGGCCACGAGAATATTTTAAAAACTAAACGATCTCTTTCTTGATAATATTTAATACATCCGGGACAAGTGAATCAATGAACAAAGAGGGCAACATCTTATTACCAAATTTAGTATTTCAAAACAGGAAGAACCCTTCAAACTTAATTTTACAATGATGCAGTTCCGATCCACAGGGAGCAGATTTTCAGATGGACAGTTAAAGGACATGTAAAACAGAGAGAATGTACGTTGTAAAAGACGTGGAACATAAAACCTTAAGGCCAGCCAGAATCGCCCACAAATAAAAAAAATGGCTCTGAGCACTACGGGACTTAACTTCTGAGGTCATCTGTTCCCTAGAACTTAGAACTACTTAAACCTTACTAACCTAAGGACATCACACACATCCATGCCCGAGGCAGGATTCGAACCTGCGACCGTAGGGTCGCGCGGTTCCAGACTGTAGCGCCTAGAACCGCTCGGCTACTCCGTTCGGTGCCACAAATAACCCAGATAGGGAAATTCTCAGGATTCCTTTTAACAACTGAGCAACAAGAGCTTAAATAATGAAACCTTTAAGTTTAGGTCTAGATAATAAAAAAAAAATTTAAAACAAGGAACCTTAAAAAACGAATTAACAAGTAAAATTTAAGACTTGTGATCTCAGTTGTAGGTAATGATCTCTTTAAGAGCATATAAATAACGCTGACCTCCTGAAAAACTTCAGCTTCGCGAAGTTAACTGAGCTGAATTTTACAGCAAACTCAGTAACTCTGTTGCTGCACCACAGCAGAGGAGTGATTTACAGCAAACACATTACGTACTAATGACCGACAATCATGAAGCGGTGAACGTGGACAACAGTTCACAATGAGGTAAACAAGAAATTTTAGTCTCACAACTTACAATTTATGTTAAGATTAATGTTCGACAACTTCGAAGTTAAGAAGAGAGCAAAGTGGCTATCAGAAACTGATAATTAAAACCACAGTAAAATATACAAATGGTATTAAAAATGGATCCTTAGAAGAAGAACTTGCGGAGAGAGTGGCCCAGGCAAACAGCTTCGAACACACGCGATGCTCACCTTTTTGCAAACAGCATCCTGCCGAATGATGTGTCCAGCAGTTTGGGTCAACTGTTTCCACAAACGCCCCCTCATCTGTGGTCACCATACCGCAGAGTGTATCAGGTCACATCTCGTTCCCAAATGGCGAAGTACTACGATAATGGTAGAAGTCGAAGAAATGAATTAAAATTTGTGCCATGCCCAGGACAAGAACCCCGGTCTTCTTCCTTACTAGACACGTGCGCAGCCATTACGACACCACACATTACAGACAACACACCTATGCGGACTACCGTAGTCCAGTGGTAGCCCTAATACAAACTTCAGTTCACATCTTCAGCTTATTTTCCCCTTCTTAGATGGTCACTATTGCTGAGGATCTCCAGTATTGAAATAGCACCCCATTGCTAGAGGTCATGTGGAAATCCTGCCTGTATCTCAGGCGTAGGTGATCTATAGATCTGATATAATTAAATTTTCCTTGACACATTTGAGTCTCATCTTTATGTACAATAATGATAGTAGTTGAAGAAATGGATTAAAATTTGTGCCACTGGCGGACTCACGTACGCTTGAGGTACAGGCAGGATTCCCTATTACATCCAATGCTGGGGGAGCTATTCCAATACCAAAGAGCCTCGGCAGTACTGACAATGTAAGAAGGAGAAAATAAGCTGAAAATATGAATAAAGTTTGTGTTAGGAAGGGCGTTGGACGAGGGTACTCCGTGCAGGTCGGTCAGGCATAGTGCTGTGGTGGCGTAATGTCTAGCACACCTACAATCAAATCGAGCCGTCGCACTAGAGATCGAGCCAGCACCAAACTGGCTCAGTTCTGGTATGAGACTTCCTGGCAGATCATAACTGTGTGCCGGACCGAGCAAGGCTGTGGCTAAGCCATGTCTCCAGAATATCCTTTCTGTCCGGAGTGCTAGTTCTGCAAGGTTCACAGAAGAGCTTCTGTGGAGTTCGGAAGGCAGGAGACGAGGTACTGGCAGAATTGAAGCTGTGAGGAGGGGTCGCGAGTCGTGCTTAGGTACCTCAGATGGTAGAGCTCTTGCCCGCGAAAAGCAAAATTGTTGAACCTGAAGAGAATACAAATGGAAGGTTTGAAAATCCGATCGAAGCTGCGTTCATTGGTAACGGAAGAACTGTCTTCCTTATATCATTTGCTTCGGCATCAGACCCTTCGCAAACGCGCTTGTATTCATTCTCTCACGACAAATGATGGACGTATCGTAACGGCGCAAGCTGATATGGTTCGTATCTTACACCAGTACTATGTAGACATCTACGACATCGATGAGTCTAATGAAAACTTTTACGACCCACGTGTCAGCATCTTTGATACGACAATTACACCTGAATATAATGCAACGCTCTTAGCTGCCTTTCATTCTGAGGAAGTTTACAAACTTATTGTGGGATCGCCTTCTCAGAAGTCCCCGGGTCTAGATGGACTTCCCAAGGAATTTCACGTGCGCTTTTGTCCGTTGTTGGGTGCTACCTTTACCTCCATTCTGAATTAAGTGTTACAGGGTGGAGTAGCGCCGATCTCGTTCAAAGCGGGAAAAATGATTTTAATCCCGAAACGCACTGGACCGGCTGCCCCTGATAACTTCCGCCCACTTAAACTGTGACGAGGGCAGTTAACAGTAGGATGTCGGCTCTGATGGAGACCGAAGTTGCAAAACATCAAAGCTACGTACCTGGTCTTACAATTTTTACCCCTATAGTCGAGTGTCGTGACGTGGTTTCGGTTGTAACGTCCGTTCCTTGTGCCCATGCTTCGATGAGGTATTTGATCGTGTTAATCACGACTTTCTGCTGCGGATTCTGGAGGCAGTTGGTTCCACTATTGACACACGGCGAGTTCTCTCAAACCTGTTTACGGGTATTTCGGCTTCGGTGGCTGTTAATGGACAACTGACGCCCCCAATAAATATCCGTAGGGGAGTGTCTCAAGGAAGCCCGCTGTCAATGACTGTGTTGTCTCTGGAGCCCCTACTTCGGATGCTAGCATCCCAACTGGCAGGTTGGACGCTTTCTGGCGGGACGGGACTATAGCTGTTTGTGCATATGCGGATGACGTGATGGTTCTACTTCGCAATCCTGCTGAGATACCTCGACTGAAGGCTGTAATCGACGATTTTTGTCGGAGTTCAGGTGCAAAACTTAATGAAGGTAAATGCAAGCTTCTTCCCGTGCGAGGTTTTGATGACGCGGTTGTTCTATGGGCTACTGCGGCGCATCGGCATACGTCTCTCGATATCGTCGTTGATCGCTGTTCACTCAAACTGGCGATGCTCAACTGGAAGTCCGTTACGGTAAAAATTCAGGGGGCGATACTAGAACATGAAGGAAGTTCTCTTACTCTGATCCAGAAAGTCCGTATACTGGATACATATGTCTTATGCAAAGCTCATTACATGGCCCAAGTATATACACTCCTGGAAATGGAAAAAAGAACACATTGACACCGGTGTGTCAGACCCACCATACTTGCTCCGGACACTGCGAGAGGGCTGTACAAGCAATGATCACACGCACGGCACAGCGGACACACCAGGAACCGCGGTGTTGGCCGTCGAATGGCGCTAGCTGCGCAGCATTTGTGCACCGCCGCCGTCAGTGTCAGCCAGTTTCCCGTGGCATACGGAGTTCCATCGCAGTCTTTAACACTGGTAGCATGCCGCGACAGCGTGGACGTGAACCGTATGTGCAGTTGACGGACTTTGAGCGAGGGCGTATAGTGGGCATGCGGGAGGCCGGGTGGACGTACCGCCGAATTGCTCAACACGTGGGGCGTGAGGTCTCCACAGTACATCGATGTTGTCGCCAGTGGTCGGCGGAAGGTGCACGTGTCCGTCGACCTGGGACCGGACCGCAGCGACGCACGGATGCACGCCAAGACCGTAGGATCCTACGCAGTGCCGTAGGGGACCGCACCGCCACTTCCCAGCAAATTAGGGACACTGTTGCTCCTGGGGTATCGGCGAGGACCATTCGCAACCGTCTCCATGAAGCTGGGCTACGGTCCCGCACACCGTTAGGCCGTCTTCCGCTCAAGCCCCAACATCGTGCAGCCCGCCTCCAGTGGTGTCGCGGCAGGCGTGAATGGAGGGACGAATGGAGACGTGTCGTCTTCAGCGATGAGAGTCGCTTCTGCCTTGGTGCCAATGATGGTCGCATGCGTGTTTGGCGCCGTGCAGGTGAGCGCCACAATCAGGACTGCATACGACCGAGGCACACAGGGCCAACACCCGGCATCATGGTGTGGGGAGCGATCTCCTACACTGGCCGTACACCACTGGTGATCGTCGAGGGGACACTGAATAGTGCACGGTACATCCAAACCGTCATCGAACCCATCGTTCTACCATTCCTAGACCGGCAAGGGAACTTGCTGTTCCAACAGGACAATGCACGTCCGCATGTATCCCGTGCCACCCAACGTGCTCTAGAAGGTGTAAGTCAACTACCCTGGCCAGCAAGATCTCCGGATCTGTCCCCCATTGAGCATGTTTGGGACTGGATGAAGCGTCGTCTCACGCGGTCTGCACGTCCAGCACGAACGCTGGTCCAACTGAGGCGCCAGGTGGAAATGGCATGGCAAGCCGTTCCACAGGACTACATCCAGCATCTCTACGATCGTCTCCATGGGAGAATAGCAGCCTGCATTGCTGCGAAAGGTGGATATACACTGTACTAGTGCCGACATTGTGCATGCTCTGTTGCCTGTGTCTATGTGCCTGTGGTTCTGTCAGTGTGATCATGTGATGTATCTGACCCCAGGAATGTGTCAATAAAGTTTCCCCTTCCTGGGACAATGAATTCACGGTGTTCTTATTTCAATTTCCAGGAGTGTATATGTCTTATTCAAAGCTAATTACGTGGCCCAAGTTTATCCGCTTCCCTCGACGATGGCGAAAAAAATACAATTGTCTGGTCGTTTCTTATGGAAAAGACATATATTTCGCTTACGGTATGAGGTGATCACGAAGCCTCGTTCCTTTAGGGGGTTGGGCCTGAGTAATATACGGATGAAGACGCAAATGCTCTATGTGCGGCGTACTGTTTTGACACTGACTCAAGAAACTCACACATTCACGTGTCATTTATTTCTCTGTGTCCGTCCTGCTAGTCTTGAACCCCCTATTAATGTTGGTCCAATAAATTATAAGTTGAAAGACATTCGTGACTTCTATCTTGCGGTGAGCTATTTATGGGCTGACATTTTATGGAGACTTGTCCTCACCATGAAATTCCTAAAGACTCGATGGGAAGCAGTCCCTTGCCCGCAACTCGTTGAAAGAGACTCGCCGCGTACAACCTGGACGACAGTTTGGTTGAATATCAGTCTTCTGATTTTGCCGATGCGCGTAGCGTCCTCGTGGTATGAGGCAGTAAATAACTTGATTCCAACGAATTAGCGACTTTTCCGTATTGGGCTTAGCGCAACGGATTTATGTATTCGTTGTTACGTCTACGGATACGATACGACATCGCTTTACTTATGGAGGTCATATGGCAAACTGGTCTCGGATAAGGACACAACTGGCCTTCCTTACTCGATCTTTTGAGGCTGCATACACTACGGACATCATATTGCTCCCAGATTCTTCTTTCTTTCCGAGGTCGACAACCCATACCTTTATGTGGTTGCTGGGACACTTCGTTCTTGATGTTGTAGAAGGCGAGGGGTGGAAGCGCACATGAACTTCATGCAGTACATGATCACGGCCTATTGGACATGTCCGCGGATGCCTCGATATCGAGACCTCTTCGTCAACATGTTGAATCTTTTTTTCTGTCGGCAAGGTGTTGGTTAATTTAATTTTTCTGATAAGTGCTTTTCTTTGTTATCTACGTTCACATCTGATTTGCTTCGGCTTGTCCTCTCCTGGTTTCCCTGTTCGTCTTGTTTTGGCATCGCTCCAGTTCTATTGCAAAATGTGTATAGATGAAGTATAGATACACATGAGCGTCTACAATCCTTGCAATCAAATTGGGATTTATCTTATTTTGCTATTTCGAATGTAATGTGGTTTCGTGTTCCTTCTGCTTTTAGATTCTATTACAAACTATAAAAATAAATAAAAAAACACAAAATAAAAAATGAAAAATTACTAAAACTCATATAAAAATAATTGTTGATACATATCATGTGAGCTTGGTGGTGGTTTGTCTGCTACGTTCTCAGTTATTATTACTATTCTGTTATCATAATTAATTTTTTTCTCCATTTGCAGCTTATACTTCATGATGATTTGACTATGGTCTACTGAAGTGTCAAGATAGTACCAAGTCATTCTGATAATAAAAGAAAAATCGTAACGCGACCGCTCGCGATAACCCAGAAATGCAGGTTCGAATCCCGGTCCGGTACAAATTTTGAATGTCGTCATTGCATTCTACAGGTGGGAATATTTTGTGTGTTTTTAAACAATTCATCTATAGTTACTGATGAGTGATTTTTCAGTTATCAAAATATATGACATAATATATAGATGTACATATTGAGCGCATTGACTTGAATCGTTTAGTTTTTTCACCGCCAATGGATCGTAGACCCTACTTTTGACATGGTTGTCAACTTGATGCCTCTACCAGTTCCTGCGAAAAAGTGGTCTTAACTGACGGACAGGCAGACATACGGACAACAAGTAGGAAAAAATATTTTCTTATGTTATACACTTACAAATTGATACTTTTTGGATTTTTTCTTTACTTCTTGTGTGAATCCTTACTTCTTGTCGAATTTCATGTTTCTCGCTCATCGGCAAGTTCCCTATTGGTTTCGATGAGTGAGTTTGCGCGAATCGAAATAGGTGACACAAGTGGCAATACTTTTTGGTTGCACTGACTTAGAAGCTTAACATTAAGAGGGCAATGGGAATTCCACTGTTAAATGCAGACGAGAGAGAGGACAGGTGGAAAAAGTACACTGAAGAACTCTACGAGGGGACGACTTCTCTGATGACGTGATAGAACAAGAAACAGGAGTCGACAGGGAAGAGGTAGGGCATCCAGTATTAGAGTCAGAATTTGAGTTACAAAATCGTCAGGGGAAGTAGCAGCAAAACGACTCTTCGCCTTGGTATGTGGAACGTATGAAGCTGGCGATATACTATCAGACTTTCGGGAAGACCTCATCCATATAATTCCGAAGATAGCAAGAGCAGGCAGGTGCAAGAATTATCGCATAGTTAGCTTAACAGCTTATGCATCCAATTTCCTGACAAGAATAATATACAGAACAATGGAAAAGAAAACTGAGGGTCCGTTAGACGACCATTAGTTTGGCTTTAGGAAAGGCAAAAGCATCACAGAGAGTCAGTTCTGACGTTGCGGTTGATAATGGAAGCAAGAGTACAGAAAATCAAAACACGTTTATAGGATCTGTCGACATGGAAAAAGCGACCGATGACGTTAAATGGAACAAGATGTTCGAAATTCTGAGAAAAATAGGGGTAAGCTATAGGGAGAGGCAGGTAATAAACAATATGCACAGGAGCCAAAAGAGAACATTAAGACTTGTAGACCAAGAACGAAGTGCTCGGTTTAAAAAGGATGTAAGACTGGGATGCAGCCTATCGCCCCTACTGTTCAATCTGTACATCGAGGAAGAATTGACAGAAATAAAGAAAGGGTCAAGAATTAGATTAAAATCCAGGGTGAAAGTAAATCAGTGATAAGTTCCGCTGATGACATTCCTACCCTGAGCGAAAGTGAAATAGAATTACGTGATCTGCTGAATGGAATGAACAGTCTAATGATTAGAGAATATGGATTGAGAGTAAATCGAACAAAGGCGAAGGTAATGAGAACTAGCCGAAAGGAGAACAGCGAGAAACTGAACATCAGAACTGGTGATCACGAAGAAGATGAAGTTAAGGAATTACGCTACCTAGGTAACAAAATAACGCGTGATAGACGGAGCAAAGAGGACATAAAAAGCAGACTAGCACTGGCAAAAAGGGCATTCCTGGCCAAGAGAAGTCTACTAGTATCAAACATAGGATTTAACTTGAGGAAGGAGCATAGCATTCTATGGTCCTAAGCTGGAACAGAAAAGAATCGAAACATCTGAGATGTGGTACACAACTATGTTAAAATTAGATGGAATGATAACGTAAGAAATGAGAAGGGTCTCCGGAGAATCGGCGAGGAAAGTAATATATAGGAAACACTGTCAAGAAGAAGGCACAGGACGACAGGGTATCTGTTAAGACATCAGGAATAACTTCCATGGTACTAGAGGGAGGCGTGGAATGTAAAAACCGTAGAGTGCAGCAGATCCAGCAAATAACTGAGGACACAGGTTGCAAATGCTACTCTCAGACAAAAGCTTTGGCACAGTAGGAATTAGTGGTGGGCCACATCAAACCAGTCAGAAGAGACTGAAGTCTCGAAAAAAAAGATAGAAATCTTAAATCTTTCATACCACCAAGAGACTGTAGACCTTAATATGTGACACATAGATACTCCTAAGAAAGAAGGTCTGAACAGACAGACGCACAGGTACACACGGACAAAAGAGAAATCCCATAAGGCAGCGGCCATTTGACTTTTTTGCTCAAGGGTCAGTTCTGACTTTGTGGGGCGGTACTTCTGGCGGTTTATGTACCGCTCTTATTATTAACTGGTAACCTAAATGAATTAATGTGTTACGAGCCCTCACAAAATTAGCTGTAGTAAGCGCTCTACAAGATGGTCGCCAGCCCCCAAATACTGATAAAGGTCGAACACTTCGGGTTGATTCTTCTGTGCTTTAGATTGCAGCTACACTCGTCAGCTTCGAAGTTGTGACACTATTGCCTGATGAGGTCCTGTGACGTCCGTGTGACGGGCTGATTAGCTGATTAATAATAGCAATTGCACTTATATCCAAATGCGTTATCCAAAATGGGACACAGTTACAAATGTTTACTGAATGTTTTGAATGCCATTTTTCTTCTATTCATTGCGTTGTATTACAACAGCGTTAACTTAATTACGTATTCATTGCTACAAATTGTACCGTATTTGAAGATGACCTTCTCTATAATGCGCATTCACCAATCCATGTTACTTCCATTTCAAAATTTATACCATAGCAGCTTGTAAGGTAGTCGCGTCATTTTGTTTTTTTGTATTTTATCAATGTGCACGTCAGAGAGAGAGGGCCAGTTTCGTTAAACAACGTTTAGTCTGGTCGTGGCACAGTCTTTGTCTCTGCGCAGTCTAACACACGTTTAGCTTTACTGACAGCTACTTTTGTTCTCTTGTTAGTAAAGACTGCCAGTCTCTCTTGCGTGATTAAGGCGGAGCTCACCATCTGCAGCATCGTCGATAGAAGCGACTGTGGTCCTTTGGTGCAGAACCGAATGAAGGGTCTGAATCAGAGGATCAGGCGGTTCTGTGACCGTGTAGGCTGCAGATTCCTTGACTTGCGCCATCGGGTGGTGGGTTTCCGGGTTCCGCTTAATAGGTCAGGAGTCCACTAAACACACGGGGCGGCTACCCGGGTAGCAGGGGCTGTGTGGAAGGGACTTGGCGGCTTTTTAAGTTAGAGGGTTGTCAGTAAACCACAGAAAGGGCGTCCGTCTAAAAGTGGGCAGGTGAAACATAGTATGGTAGTTGTAGAAACGATCGGTATTGTAGTAGTAAATCGTAGTAGCTGTGTTGGGAAAGAACCAGAGCTTCAAGCCGTAATAGAAAGCACTGAAGCTCAATTAGTTTTAGGTACGGAAAGCTTCCTAAAGCCGGAAATAATTTTAGCCGAATTTTTTTCTAACGACCTAACAGTGTTCAGAAAGGATAGAATAATTGCAGTTGGTGGTACAGTATTTATTGCTGTCAGAAGTAGCTTACCTTGTAGTGAAATTGAAGTAAATAGTTCCTGTGAAATAGTATGAGTATCGGACTAAACTAGTAATTGGATCGTTTTACCGACCCCCTGACTCAGAAAGTACAGTTGCAGAACAATTCAAAGAAAACTTGAGTCTCATTTCAAATAGGTACCCAAATCATACAATTATAGTCGGTGGTGACCCCCGACATGCTGGAAAAATTATACGTTTAAAGCCGGCGGCAGGCATAAAACATCATCCGAAATTGTACCAAATGCTTTCTCAGATAATTATTTTGAACAATTAGTTCATGAGCCCACTCGCAGCATAAGTGGTTGCGAAAGCATACTTGACCTCTTAGCAACAAATAATCCTGGATAAATAGCGATTGTCGTGACGAATACAGGGGTTAGCGACCACAAGGCAGTAACTGCTAGGCTGGATACCGTAACACCTACAACCATAAAAAAAACCTCAAAGTATATCTATTTAAAAAAAAGCTGATAAAAATGCTCTTAATGTTTTTTTAAGAGACAGCCTCCACTTCTTCCGTTCTGATCATGTAGGAGTAGAAAAGATGTGGAATGATTTCATAAAGATAGTATCGACGGAAATTCAGAGATATATACCACATAAATTAATAGGTGATGGTACTGATCCCCCATGATACACAAAACGGGTCAGATCGCTGTTGCAGAAGCAACGAAAACAGCAAGCCAAATTTAAAAGAACGCAAAATCCCCAAGATTGCAAATTTTGCTGAAGTTTGAAAGACAGCGTGTACTTCAATGCGAGATGCTTTTAATAATTTCCACAACGAAATTCTGTCTCGAAATCTGGCAGAAAACCCAAAGAGATTCTGGTCATACATAAAGCACACCAGTGGCAAGACGCAATCAATACCTTTACTGCCTGATGACAACGGTGAAGTCACTGATGACAGTGCCACTAAAACAGAGTTATTAAACACGGTTTTCCGAAACTCCTTCACCAAAGAAGACGAAGTAAATATTCCTGAATTCCAATCAAGAACAACTGCCAAGATGAGAAACATAGAAGTAGATTTCCTCGGTGTAGTAAAGCAGCTTAAATCGCTTAATAAAGGCAAGGCCTATGGTCCAGATTGTATACCAGTCAAGTTCCTCTCAGAGTATTCTGATACAATAGCTCCACATTTAGCAATTATATATAACCGCTCGCTCACTGAAAGATCCGCATCTAAAGACTGGAAAATTGTTCAAGTCACGCCAGTACTCAAAAAGGGAAATAGGAGTAATCCGCTGAATTACAGGCCCATATCACTAATGTCGATTTGCAGTAGGGCTTTGGAACATATACTGTTTTCGAAAATTACGAATTACCTCGAAGAACTCGATTTATTGACAGATAGCACGGATTCAGAAAATATCATTCTAGTGAAACACAACTAGCTCTTTATACTCATGAAGTAATGAGTGCTATCGACAGGGGATGTAAAATTGATACCATATTTTTAGATTTCCAGAAGGCTTTCGATACCGTTCCTCACAAGCGTCTTCTAACCAAACTGTGTGCTTACGGAGTATCGCCTCAGTTTTGCGACTGGATTCGTGATTTCCTGTCAGAAAGGTCGCAGTTCGTAGTAATAGACGGAAAGTGATCGAGTAAAACAGAAGTAATATCCGGCGTTCTCCAAGGAAGTGTTATAGGCCTTCTATTGTTCCTGATCTATATTAACGACATGGGAGACAATCTGACTAGCCCTCTGAGATTGTTTGCAGATGATGCTGTCATTTACCGTCCTGTAAAGTCATCAGACGACCGAAACGAATTGCAAAATGATTTAAGTAAGATATCTGTATGGTGTGAAATGTGGCAACTGACCCTGAATAAAGAAAAATATGAAGTTATTCACATGAGTACTAAAAGAAATCAGCTACATTTCTGTTACGCGATAGATAAGTCACACAAACCTGAAGGCTGTAAATTAAAGTAAATACTTAGGGATTACAATCACAAATAATCTAAATTGCAACGACGACATAGATAACGTTGTGGGTAGATCAATCCAAAGACTGTGATTCATTGGCAGAACATTTAGAAGGTGCAACAGGTCTACTAAAGAGACTGCTTACACCACACTTGTCCGCCCTATTCTGGAGTATTATTGTGTGGTGTGGGATCCTAATCAAGTGGGACTGACGGATGACATCAAAAAAGTTCAAAGAACGGCACCTCATTTTGTATTATCGCGAAATAGGGGAGATAGTGACACAGACATGATACGTGAAATGGAGTGGCAATCGTTAAAACAAAGGCATTTTTCGTTGCGACGGGATCTTCTCATGAAATTTCAGTCACCAGTTTTCTCCTCCGATTGCGAGAACATTCTGTTGGCACCCACTTACATAGGGAGAAATGATCATCACTGTAAAATAAGAGAAATCAGGGCTCGCACAGAAAAAATTTAAGTGCTCGTTTTTCCCGCGTGCCGTTCGAGAGTGGGACGGTAGAGAGACAGCATGAAGGCATTGAACCCTCTGCCAGGCACTTTATTGTGAATAGCAAAGTAATCAAGTAGATGTAGATGTAGATGTAGACCACCCTACTTCCCTGAATCATGCTTTAAGATATCAACTGATTAAGCTGTTCGATTTTTATAGAAATTTTCTGTTATCTCTGTAGTTTCCTTTTTAAAGCATTGTTCACTTTGTTAAACTTAGTTTATTCAGACCATCCTTACGAGTGAAGATCACGGGAAGTTTTACTCTGTCTTTTCGGATACATACTTCATTGTAAAATCGTTGTTTTCGAATATCATTTCGTAGGAATAGTTTCTCTCGCCACCCCACTGTTTATCATTATGCATTACCAAATTGCACCATGTAGTATGCAACAGTTTGAATTTTAATTTAGAAATAGAACTCTGGCTCAGCCGCTGCCTTCTTGCTGTTTGCTGTTGTGCTTACGAGAAATATGCAACAATGTCGTCAAGATACAAGGCAAGTGGAATTTTTATTAGGGCCAGATAATTGCTTTACTTCAATTGTGCGGTTAATATAAAGAGAAATTTTATTCAGATCAGTTATAGCTGAACTCAAATCAAGTTTTGTTTACTGAAAGGTTAGCACACGAGTTTAAGCTGAACAGCAGTTTGTGAGTACATAGTATCGGTAATGTCCGCAGCTCGTGGTCTCGCGGTAGCGTTCTCGCTTCCCGCGCACGGGGTCCCTGGTTCGATTCCCGGCGGGGTCTTCATCGTCATCATTCATCCCCATTACGGTCGGAGGAAGGCAATGGCAAACCACCTCCGCTAGGACCTTGCCTAGTCGGCGGTGCGGGTCTCCCGCATCGCCCCCAACGCTCGTCGGAGTATGGGACATCACCATCATCAGTATTGGTAATACGCAGATTTTTGTAAAGTGGGAGGTAAAGTTGAGCTAAATTTTATACAGAAACAAATATAGTGAGGTGGTTACAAGCTGACCGGTACGAGTCGCGCACGCCCGTGAGTCGTCAGCACTGTAAGACAAACATTAAAACATCCCCCCTCTCACTTCCCCTGGCCCCGCTGGATCTACGCCACTTACGCCTCTGCCCCTCAGGTAAGTGGTCACCTTAATTAGCTCACGGCCGAACTCACCTAATCCAATTACATTTAAGCATATCTTTCACTACATTTAAGCATATCTTTCACTGTAAATATTTTTGTTTGTGTCTGAGCAAGAAAAGTACGCTCTTAAAAAGCTCTTAACGTCAGTCAACGTATTATTCGTGTTTTGAATATGCAGCTCTTGTCATTCTTTCCGTGTTTGCAGTTAAATTATAGGGTATAAGTTCTGTCTTTTATGCAAAAACACTGTTGTTTCTTGTAACCCAAACATATTTCGGCACCTCTGTGCCATTATTAGTGGGTTTTGTTTATTGAAAACAGTAAAATGTGAAAATAATTGATAGAGCAGTTAAAACCCAAATAATGAGGCCTAAAGACAGTATTTGTACGTATTTCTTCTTACCGTGATTTTACATTAATGTAAAATTATATTATTATTTTGAATTATAATTTTACATTAATGTAAAATCGCGGTAAGAAGAAAAACAAACAAAAGCTTTCCTCAGGCCTCACTTTGTTACATCAGTTACAACTTAAAATATGTTAACTTTTTATAGCTTTCGATAAACAAAAACCCCACTGATGATGGCACAGGGGTGCCGAAACATGTTTGGGTAACAAGAAAAACTGTTTTTGCGTAAAAGGCGAAACTATAAGCTGGTCAACGTTTTTGGATTCTTCTGTTAGTTGCCAGATGCTTATTATTATGAAATCTGGCAGAGAACCGCGGGCACGCAAATACCCGATTACGGCATCCTAAAACGAAAGATTTAACGAAGTTACCAATGGCAGTGACCTCTAGACCATAAAAACAATGTGGCTGAAGCTTTCGCTTTTTAGCTCTGTACATAGGTGTGACTCGAACGAACGACATCTGTTAACCCAACATGACGGAGTCTGGCGGATATACAGACTCTGACGACGCAACCTACAAGTTTTGGTCATCGGGTAGCCGTCCCTTGTCGATATCCAGATAGATACTCCTAGTCTGATGACGGCAGTGAAGAGTCCAGTAATGTAGTGGAGGTCATGGGGACGTTCCCAGAAATACGAACCCCGGAGCGTAGAGGTGGTTCCGCTGCTGAGGCAGCAGGCGCCCGCGTTATAAAGCGGGGCAGCGACCGCCAGCCTACATGCAGACATGGCGCTGAACGGCAGCCCGGCTGTGCTTCTGCTGACGTCACTGCTGCCGCTGCTGCTGCTGCTGCTGTTGGGACGGGGCCTCCACGTCCAGGTGAGGCCGAGGCCGTTCTTCCCGTGTGCGCACTTAGGCACAGCAGGCGGTAACTATACGAGGTGCAGCCGCAGAGTTTTAACTGGCACCGCGAAAAGTTCAGGATGCTTTAACGATGAAAGGTTATCCATTATCCTGCAGTAACAATGTTGTCTGGATAGCTTCCTGTATTTGTTTACCTGTGTACTGTCCCCTGACGCCGTCACAGTGTTACTGTGCTCCGCTCAGTGGCGGCCACAGAAAAACCTCAAGGAGGGCGCGCTAAAGATACCTTGAGCTACCAGTAGTTTTACCGTAATCAAAAATAATCACGTCACATGCAAAGTTTAAGAAACTTTTAAACTGATTATACACATCTACAAGACAATGCCATCTTGTTGTTACGGTCTTCAGTCCAGAGAATGGTTTGATGCGGCCCTCCATGCTACTCTATCCCGCACAAGCTTCTTCATCTCCAAGTAACTGTTGCAACCTACATCCTCCTGAATCTGCTTGGTGTATTCATCTCTTCGTCTCCTTCTACGATTTTTACCCTCCACGCTGCCCTCCAATGCTAAATTGGTGATCCTTTAATGCGTCAGAATATGTCTTACCAACCGATCCCTTCTTCTAGCCAAGTTGTGTCACAAATTTCTCTTCACTCCATTTCTATTCAATACCTCCTCATTAGTTATATGATCTCCCCATCTAATCTTCAGCATTCTTCTGTAGCACCACATTTCGAAAGCTTCTAGTCTCTTCTTGTCTAAACTAGTTGTCGTCCATGTTTCACTTCCATACATAGCTACTTTCCATACAAATACTTCCAGAAAAGACTTCCTGACACTTAAATCTATACTCGATGTTAACAAATTTCTCTTCTTCAGAAACGCTTTCCTTGCCATTGCCAGTCTAGATTTTACATCCTCTCTGCTTCGACCATCATCAATTATTTTGCCCCCCAAATAGCAAAACTCATCTACTACTTTAAATCTCTCATTTCCTAATCTAGTTCCCTCAGCATCACCTGATTTAATTACACTACATTCCATTACTCTTTTTTTGTTTTTGCTGATGTTCATTTTATATCCTCCTTTCAAGACACTGCCCACTCCGTTCAACTGCTATTCCAGGTCCTTTGCTGACTCTGACAGAATTACAATGTCAATGGCAAACCTCAAGCTTTTTATTTCTTCTCCATGGATTTTAATTCCTACTCGCAATATTTCTTTTGTTTCCTTTACTGCTCGCTCAATATACAGATTGAACAACATCGGGGAGAGGCTACAACCCTTTCTCACTCCCTTTCCAACCACTGCTTCCCTTTCATGCCCCTCAACTCTTATAACTGTCATCTGGTTTCTGTATAAATTAAAAATAGCCTTTCGCTCTCTGTATCTGATCCCTGCCATCTTCAGAATTTGAAAGAGAATATTTCAGTCAACATTGTCAAAAGCCTTCTCTCAGTCTACAAATGCTAGAAACGTAGGTTTGACTTTCCTTAATCTATATTCTAAAATACGTCCTATTCCCTTACGTGTTCCAACATTTCTACGGAATCTAAACTGAGCCGGCCAGAGTGACCGAGCGGTTAAAGGCGCTACAGTCTGGAACCGCACGACCGCTACGGTCGCAGGTTCGAATCCTGCCTCGGGCATGGATGTGTGTGATGTTCTTAGGTTAGTTAGGTTTAAGTAGTTCTAAGTTCTAGGGGACTTATGACCACAGCAGTTGAGTCCCATAGTGCTCAGAGCCATTTTTGAATCCAAACTGATCCTCGCACAGGTCGGCTTCTACCAGCTTTTCCATTCGTTTGTAAAGAATTTGTGTTAGTATTTTACAGGCGTGACTTATTTTCACACCGTTCAACAACTACTTTCTTTGGGATTGGAATTATTATATTATTCTTGAAGTCTGAGGGTATTTCGCCTGTCTCATACATCTTGCTCACCAGATGGTAGAGTTTTGTCAGCGCTGGCTCTCTCAAGGCTATCAGTAGTTCTAGATGAATGTTGTCTACTCCTGTGGCCTTGTTTCGACTTAGGTCTTTCAGTGCTCTGTCAAATTCTTCACGCAGTATCATATCTCCCATTTCATCTTCATATACGTCCTCTTCCATTTCCTTAATATCGCCCTCAAGTACATCGCCCCTCTATAGATTATTACTTTCACCTTCCTGCTTTCTGATCTTTGATTGGAACTGGTTCTCCATCCGAGTTCTTGATATTCATACAGGTGGTTCTCTTTTCACCAAAGGTCTCTTTGATTTTCCTGTAGGCAATATCTATCTTACCCTCTAGTGATATGTGCTTCTACATCCTTATACTTGTCCTCTAGTCATCCCTGCTTAGCCATTTTGCACTTCCTGTCGATCTCATTTTCGAGACGTTTGTATTCCTTTCTGCCTACTTCATTTATTGCATTTTTATATTTTCTTCTTTCATCAATTAAGTTCAATATCTCTTCTATTACCCAAGGATTTCTACTAGCCCTTGTCTTTTTACTTACTTGATCCTCTGCTGCCTTTAGAATTTCATCTTTTGAAACTACCCATTCTTCTTCTACTGTATTTCTTTCCCCCGTTCTTGTCACTCGTTCCCTGATGCTCTCTCTCCTACAGCCTCTGATTCTTTCAGTTTATCCAGATCTCATCTCCTTAAATTCCCACCTTTTTGCAGTTTCTTCAGTTTTAATCTACAGTTTGTATTAGCTTATCCGCGCTCCTATTTTTTTATTCATTACTAAACCTACTCCTGCATTACCCCTGTTTGATTTTGTGTTTATAACCCTGTAGTCACCTGACCAGAAGTCTTGTTCCTCCTGCCACCGAACTTCACTAATTCCCACTATATCTAACTTTAACCTATCCATTTCCCTTTTTAAATTTTCTAACCTACCTGCCCGATTAAGAGATCTGACATTCCACGCTCCGATCCGTAGAATGCCAGTTTTCTTTCTCCTGATAACAACGTCCTCTTGAGTAGTCCCCGCCCGGAGATCCGAATGGGGGACTATTTTACCTCCGGAATATTTTACCCAAGAGGACGCCATCATCATTTAACCACACAGTAAAGCTGCATGCCCTTAGGAAAAATTACGGCTGCAGTTTCCCCTTGCTTTCAGCCGTTCGCAGTACCAGAACAGCAAGGCCATTTTGTGTTACAAGGCCACATCAGTCAATCATCCAGACTGTTGCCACTGCAACTACTGAAAAGGCTGCTGCCCCTCTTCAGGAAGCACACGTTTGTCTGGCCTCTCAACAGATACGCCTCCGTTGTGGTTGCACCTACGGTACGGCCATCTGTATCGCTGAGGCGCGCAACCCTCCCCACCAACGGCAAGGTCCATGATTATGATATTAAAAAGTTATGATATAAAAAAGTTACATTTGTGGTTCTCTTTCTTAAATGATGAATTCTATGCGTCTATTCTTCCTGGAAAATCGGTTAATCGCATCGTCAATAGGACAAGCAATGTCAGGGTGAGTGTTCAACAGAGCTAAGCCATTAAGTCGATCCTCCTCCATTGTCGACCTCAGCCATGTCTTTGTACGCCGCAGTGTTGAAAAAGTTCTTTCTACTGTAGCAACAGATGCTGGAAGACAAGCGAATATTTTGTACAGCGTGTGCAAAGTAGGGGAGTCAGATCTAGGGCAAACAGACAACGCTTGCATAACAAAATCACGATCATTAATGGCGTTCACGTTCGTTTGCTTGTATTTAAGAATCTCTCCCATTAGTGTCTTTTTAATCACGATGAGTGATTCTTCTTCAAAGAACGGTAGTTCAGTTATGCACTGATTCAATTTATGTGCCACATCATTACCATCATATTCCAGTAGTTGTGAGCCCAAAAGTATGTTGAATTTCATATGATAAATATTTTCTTTCACAAAACGTTCTCTCATGTAAGTCGTAATATGGTCCAGTGTTGGAATAAAATCAGTTCCTTTTGAATATGTCATAGCATCTTCATTATGATCGCAGTTTTCCGTGTGTCTTTGTCTGCCTGTAAGACGAGGAACACTCATCTCCACGTCTAACTCTTCCATAACTGCCATCGCTCTTCAATAGTCTAAGCAAAGCGGCTATCAGCATTAGCTCTCATGCCGTCGTACGCTTTGAGCGTCTAATCTAATTTTGCTTTTGCCGTCGCGACATCCAAGCTAGGGTCTTGTAAGATTTTGCTGACTGGATATGTTATGCTCATAATGTCACTCAGACTAAACAGAGTGATCATAAACTCGCGAATATTCGCGACTTTTCTCGAACAAATGCCAGACAGAATAACGTATCGAGATCACTAGAATGGCCGCGACTTTTCTCGTAGGTATGAGCTATGTATGTGACAGACAGAAACGTATGACATACGATGAGGCTGACGCGCTTGCTAATAGGAAAGTACAACTACTCGACAACTCGAGTCTACTGACGAAAGAAACGAACGAATAGCGTTGGGCTGACTGGCTGTGGCGGCTCGGGAGGCAATGCATGGGGCCCTGCATGGGGAGGGGGGGGGGGGGGGGGGAGGGACGTGTGCCCTGCGTGTCCTTTATATGTATCCGCCTACTGACTCAGCTTCAGTGTTGCGTGGCAATGACAGTCAACTGCCGTCAGATAAAACGTTGAGTACACGATAACTCTTAACATTTGTATAATTTCTTACTAATCAACTGGCACTGTCTTTATGTAATTGGTGTGTTTATTTATTGCTTATTTATCCTGATCAGAATAGGGCCTTAAGGCCACTTCTACCTCTGACCAGGAATAATACATACAAAAAATATTGCGTAACTATCACAACAAAAATAACTTGCATTATTAATAAAAATAATATTGTTGTTGTTGTTGTTGTTGTGGTCTTCAGTCCTGAGGCTGGTTTGATGCAGCTCTCCATGCTACTCTATCCTGTGCACGCTTGTTCACGTCCCAGTACTTACCGCAACCTACATCCTTCTGTATCTGCTTGGTGTATTCATCTCTTGGTCTCCCTCTACGATTTTTACCCTTCACGCTGCCCTCCAATGCTAAATTTGTGATCACTCGATGCCTCAGAACATGTCCTACCAACCGGTCCCTTCTTCATGTCAAGTTGTGCCACAAACTCCTATTCTCCCCAATTCTATTCAATACCTCCTCATTAGTTATGTGATCTACCCATCTAATCTTCAGAATTTTTCTGCAGCACCACATTTCGAAAGCTTCTATTCTCATCTTGTCCAAACTATTTATCGTCCATGTTTCACTTCCATACATGGCTGCACTCCATACAAATATTTTCAGAAACGACCTCCTGACACTTAAATCAATACTCGATGTTAACAAATTTCTCTTCTTTAGAAACGCTTTCGTTGCCATTGCCAGTCTACATTTTATACCCTCTCTACTTCGACCATCATCAGTTATTTTGCTCCCCAAATAGTAAAACTCCTTTATTACTTTAAGTGTCTCATTTCCTAATCTAATTCCCTCAGCATCACCCGACCTAATTCGACCACATTCCATTATCCTCGTTTTGCTTTTGTTGATGTTCATTTTATATCCTCCTTTCAAGACACTGTCCATTCCGTTCAACTGCTCTTCCAAGTCCTTTGCTGTCTCTGACAGAATTACAATGTCATCGGCGAACCTCAAAGTTTTTATTTCTTCTCCATGGATTTTAATACCTACTCCGAATTTTTCTTTTGTTTTTTTTACTGCTTGCTCAATATACAGATTGAATAACATCGGGGAGAGGTTACAACCCTGTCTTACTGCCTACCCAACCACTGCTTCCCTTTCATGTCCCTCGACTCTTATAACTGCCATCTGGTTTCTGTACAAATTATAAATTGCCTTTCACTCCCAGTATTTCTCCCCTGCCACCTTTAGAATTTGAAAGAATTCCAGTCAACATTGACTTTCTCTACGTCTACAAATGCTAGAAACGTAGGTTTGCCTTTCCTTAATCTTTCTTCTAAGATAATTCGTAGGGTCAGTATTGCCTCACGTGTTCGAATTTTTCTACGGAATCCAAACTGATCTTCCCCGAGGTCGGCTTCTACCAGTTTTTCCATTCGTCTGTAAAGAATTCGCGTATTTTGCAGCCGTGACTTATTAAACTGATAGTTCGGTAATTTTCACATCTGGCAACACCTGCTTTCTTTGGGATTGGAATATTTTATTATATTGGGATATAGTAATAGTAACACTAATACCGATGATAAAATAATGAAGGGATTAAGAATGATATTGATTAGTTATTACATAAACAACCCAATAATAATTGAATTATTAAAAAGTAATAATTGGCATAATTGGCGCTAATGATAGTAGTAACTTTAATAATAATAAAATAATGGAGTCTTTAATAATGGTATTGACTAGTTTTGAACTTTTGAAGCTTTATTTGGTATTAGAAATGGAAGGGACCATGAAAGAGGGGAAGGCTAAAATGGAAGTGACATTGGCGCTAGGAAAGAACAGAATGTTATTAGAGAACTCTGTAGACAGGGGGCAGGAAAGGTGGTGGTGGCTGGATGGTTGACGAGGGTGAGCTGTAGAAGAGATAGCTGTTGTGACAGAAGGGGGGGCATTAGCTATCTTTTGAGGCTTGTAAAGATTTTAATATTTTGAGGAAGAGTGTTCCAGTGTCGGGTTCCTGACACAGAAAATGTTTTAGAGAACATGACTGTGATGTATAGTGGTACAGAGAGGATTTAACTTTATTGAGAACGTGTTTTCTGTTGTCTTGTTCAGTTTAGTTACTTGTTCAAAGTCTTGTCAGAACTTAGTCTGATGTCTGAAAAATCCAACTATTCCACTGCACACAGGACGTTATTTCCTCTCCTTTTTTAAATATGTAAACTGTATACACACTTACAATCACACATACATTCAAGTGTTATCACATCAACAAAATCAGTTGTGAAAAATGAACCGTTGGCATCAGTATGTCGTAACTTGTGGACGTATGTAGAAATTAAAGTCGGTGTTAAATGTTAATTGTAAGTAATGTGTATAATTATCATCCAATTTTTTTCTTCCGCAATGCTAGACTGCCGTCCACCACGCTGCCATAGCAACAGCCCTTATTTGCCGATGCGTCAGGTACAACCGAAGAATAGTGTATACTCTCTGTTCTGGGATACCACGCTTGGCTTACTCAGACAGCAAATAGGCACCGATGACCTCGCTCATCGGTCCCTCCCCCAAATCGACGAACCAACCAATCAGACAGCAAATAAACCAAATTACTGACGCCCCTGTGTCCACAGCTCGATTGACCTGAAAATAAACATCTGCGGCTCTTTTCGCGTATATATATGACTCGAAGCGTGTGATAAGTACACTACATGCTCGAAATAAAAATGCTTATGAGTATTAATTTGTTCATTAACTGATAACCTAACAAAGTTTACTAAACTTTAAATATTATTGCATATAATTCTCGCAATGGTATTATTGGGAAAGATGCACTTCACTTCTTCATCAGTAGCTCTTCAAATCTCGGCACAAGATTGGACACTGTGACTCGCGTTTCTTTGTCCACGTTCATTCGCCACCTATATTTCGTGTTAATAACTGCCAATGCCGAAAAACATACCCTACACAAGTAGGATGTTGCAAAAAGTATAAAAACTCGTAGGGCCTTTTCAGCAGTTGTTTCCTACTTGCGGATACTCCTGCTTCACCGAGCTCGAAGACTACAAACGGTGGGGAGGAAATTAACTTCGATTTCAATGTGGAGTTTGAAGATTAGTTCTCTACTGAAAGGATTTCTGATGTAGTTGCGCTGATCAACTTCCTACGAAAAGTACTTCAGAAAGTTTTGACTGAGTTCAGTTAAATGATTCTAGGCTTCAATTCTTCACTTACCTGAAAGTGATTGTCTTCTAAAACCTCCCGAAGGAACGGAGAAAACATGTATATTTACCGCCCAACTTTTTGTTCCGCAATACTAGAGTTCCATTTATCACGTTGCTGTAGTAACAGCACTTACTTTCCGGTGCGTACCTCCACAGAATAGCAAATACTCTCTATTCTGAGATACCACGGTTAGCGTGCAATTTGTTAATTACTCAGGCAGCGAATAAGCCAAATTATTGACGCCCCTATGTGCTGCCAAGCGCAATTTGATTACCATGGTATAGTAAAACACGGCAGTACACCACAGCTAACCAAAATTCAACCAACATAACAACAAAGAAAGATTTACAATAACGCACAATTTGTCCATTACTCAGACACCAAAGTATTGACGACCCTGAGTGACGCCGAGCGCAGTCTGAATACCAATGTGCAGTGAAATACGGCAGCACTCTACAATTAATATACTTTCGACCAATAGAGCAGCGAGCAAATAAACCAAGTTATTGACGGCCCTGTGTGCCGATATTCACACATTTATTATTTTTGTTTACTGACACACACGGCGTTACACAACTACCTTAAAAATCCCAGCAACATACTAGAAGCAAAATACACAGGGTGATTCACGAAGATACGCAAATATTTTAATATGTTATACTACAAGTAAAACTAAAGAAAAAAGTTCATATAAACATAGGTCCGCACATGTTTAGTTACGGAGTTACGGCTAATAAAAAATTTTGCCTGAAATTTAGCAACTTCGCTAATATGAAGCCAACGTAAAACTGTACGAGGTTAACGTAAAGCACGATTTCCATTTATTTTGTTGTTACTGCACTGGTGAATCTAATAAAACATGTCACAGACGTATATCTGCAGTAGTTTTCCAGAACATCCAGACCAGAGAAGCAATGGCGTAATTTCGTAAAAGTTTTACAGAACATGCACAGAACGAAAGATTACTACACAAGTAAATTTGTTTACTTTCCATTAAGAATGAAGAAACGTTTGTGTCATTGTTGGCAACCGTTAGCGAGTTGTTTCAGTCGTTTTCTAACCTTGAATCGAATTAATTTTCTGTATTGTACAGTGAAAGAACGTAATAACAACAGCGTGTTTAGGTGAAACCACATAGTAACTGTTGTAGTTTGTAGATGATATATGAAATAGGGATGCCTTTCAAATTTTCGACAGAGGATTACGCCAATATGGTGTTTATTAATGCAAATGTGTTGCTAATACTACGGCTGCAGTTAATGAATATCGCCTGCGTTATCCAATTCGGAGGATTCCGAATTCAAGAAACACTAGCGGAGTATTTCGAATGTTACAGGAGACAGGTTCTCTACCTAGGGTTCATAATCAGTACGAGCGCTCGATACGTGAAGACGATGATGAAGATATTATGTATGCTGTTCACCGTTGCTCGGGTACCAATGCACAACGAATCTCTCAACGATTCGGCATTTCACAGTCTAAGGAATGGCGTACACTTAAGTACAATAATCTGTATCCTTATCATAAACAAAAAGTGCATCATTTACATTCGTTATTACCATCATTTTTTCAAAATTAAATCATATACAACTTCTGTTGAAAACTTTGTGCAGTGTCTGGAATTCAAAAAACATACTGGATGAAGTAGTTAATAAATTAAAAATTTTACGAAATTACGTCATTGCTTCTCTGGTCTGGAAAACTACTGCAGATACACATCTGGGACGTATTTTATTAGATTCACCAGACCAATAACAACAAAATAAATGTAAATCGTGCTTTACTGTAACCTTATACAGGTTTGCGATGGCTTCACATTACCGAAGTCGCTAAATTTCAGGCAAAATCTTGTATTAGCCGTAACTAAGCATGTGCGAACTTATGTTAATAAGAATTTTTATCTATAGTTTCATTCGTAGAACAATTTGTTAAAATGTTTGCGTACCTTTGTAAATCAACCCGTACAATACTCCCAGCGACATACTACAAGTAACATATAACTACCACGTATCTTCACGATCCTGAATTTAAGTCAATATAAAGTAGTTTATAAAAGTTACAGCTGCGAGAGAGTTTTAGATTTTTCACTGTGTCGTAGTAAGTGCATCCATCACGATGATTTCAACTGCAGAAATCTCTTCGTTAAGAAACTAATTTATTTCCTTAAAATACTTCCTTTTGCATGTTTTTTATAATTTAACTGAACATTCATTAGGGTAACTAACTGCAAAGGTTATGACAGAACTGACAACGTTTGCGTTTGATGTGGTATCGTTCGTTATTCTTGTTCTTCCATGACCAGCCATTTGTTAATCGTAGCTCCCCACCTTTCCAATGTCACCGGCTACGGTTCAGTGCTGCGTGATCTCTGATATTCTCCCTGTGAACTGAAGCATCGCTATTGCTGGAACAAGTGACTCTGCTCAGAGTCCAATATAAACATATTTCACGGAAAATTTGTGTTACCGAAATCTTACTCTGGCGTTTAGTCCATTCACAACTTTCGCTTCGGACAAAATTCGTGCGATGCCCTTCCCGTTATTGAACAGTTCAAAAAATGGTTCAGATGGGTCTGAGCACTATGGAACTTAACATCGGAGGTCATCAGTCCCCTAGACTTGGAGAACTACTTAAACCTAACTAACCTAAGTACATCACACATATCCATGCCCGAGGAAAAATTAGAACCTGCGACCGTAGAGGTCGCGCGGTTCCAGACTGAAGCGCCTAGAAACGCTCTTCCACAACGGCCGGCCTTTAACAGTTCTAATTTCGTCGTGAAACTCAGGTGTTCCCGCAATGTGTCTACCTTTCGAACGTCACAACTCATTCACAAACCATTCAATTCACACATTTGTCTTTAACAATATTAATTCTTTACGGTAGTTGCTTCCTTACAGTTTTACCACCTGTACTTCGTAATTCAGTATCCACTAGTCAGTAAACTTTTCGTACTTGACGCAGACGATATCTGCCGTCAATCGTTTCCAAAATACCTTCGAAAATCTCTCGTCTTGCTCGTGGATTTTCACCATTAAGACCTCCGCCCCTCTTCAACTTTTCAATTCTCTTCTCTGGCTTCCAGAGGGCGTTCTGAAAAGTACTGCCTCCGAATTTTTAAGGCTTTTTAAATAAAACAAACGTTAATAACATTCTATATCTATATTGCTCATGTTAACCAGTTTACTTCTCCACGTAGTCACGGTGACGACTAACAGATTTCTCCCAACGAGAGACCAGTTTGCTGTCACTGCAGAATATTTGACATCGTTGACGGAGCCACAACTTTGTCTCCACTTGCAACGCTTTAGAGCTTGTCAGAGAGAGGTCCTCTGAGGTGTTGTTTAAGTTTTGGAAACAGATGAAAGCTGGATGGGGCCAAGTCGAGACCGTATGGAGGATGACGGACGGCCGTGAAACCAAGTCGTGCGTCGGATTTTTGCAGACGTCGCAGCGGTCGTGTGTGGCGTGCCAGAGGATGCTGCATGTGTGGGCGAACTGTTCGGATCGGAAACTCGCTTCCATCACGTTGTTTCTCACTCACCGACGTATTCCAAGATATAGTTTGGAGCCCTTTAGCGGCAGAGGCTGCAAATACATAGGCATTAAGAGTAAGGATGTAGAATGTTAATAATGTTTGTTTTATTTTAAAAGCTTTTAAGAGTTTTCACGTTAAAAATTCGAAGGTATTACTTTCCATCACGCCTTCGTAGTAATAAGTCACATCGTTGAAATATATGTGTTTCTGGTCCTCTTAAGTCGAAATTTTGTTTATTCACTTAACCAAAACTCCTCTCTTAGGCCTCCAGGTAACAATTCAAATGCCTCTCGTGCTGTTTTTGGGACGACCAGTTTATACTCTAAGACACTTTCGTGTTGTTCTGAACGTTCGAGATCACGCATTGCCCTTGTTAGTGCAATAAAATGGTTATTTTTACTACGGACACTAACGTCAATTTTCATATTTTTAAAGCCTGCAATCGTTCGTGTAACGTTTTCAGTGTGAAAACAAGTGCGTCACATACGGTGTTTCTATCCACAGGACAGTATCACTGGCGTTAAGGAAACCCGGAAAGCGCTAGATTGTATTTCTGCGTAGTGTAGTGAACTGTGGCGCTCTTTAAACGTATAAAAAGGCAATATATTACAAGGGGAGGAATCTGAAAGTACCAGATTACAGTACTAATGACAAAAGTGTGGAGACTGACACATCCTTTCAATGCCTAGGGATAATACTGCGAAGCGATATGAAGTGGAACAATTACAAGAAAACAGTATTGTGCAAGCCGAAAGGGTTACTTTAGATTTGTTGTGACAATACCGGAAGATTGCAGTGCATACTGACGATGACTCCGTATACAGTGCTCTCCGTTCTAGGGTGCTCCCCTCCCCTCCCCTCCCACCCCCCCCCCCCCCCCCCCAGTGACTACATTGACTAGTGTCTTAATCAACTGGGCCTATCAGATAATTCGAGACACTTCGGCAGAACGTTCGAAATGAGGAAACACATGGGTCCCTCTTAGTTGAATCACACTGTTTCGTAAGAAATAATATTTTTATCCCTGATACTGAACACTTTACGCATAATACGAAATATCTAAATTTTTGACGATGCTGGCACTATAACTTAACCTCTGTCTTGCTGAAAATTTCTGGCCCTTTTTTATTTTCTATTTCCTTCATCAGCCCTCGATTGTTTTGATGTGTCGCGCCACGAATTCATCTCCTGTGCCAATCTTTTCATCTCAGAGTATCACTTGCAAGCCATGTCCTCAATTATTTGCTGGATGCATTCCAATCTCTGTCTTCCTCCACAGTTCTTACCCTCTACAGGTCCCTCTAGTACCACGGAAATTATTCCATGATGTCTTAACACATGTCCATCAGCCTGTCCTTTCCTCTTGTTAGTGTTACCCATACATTCCTTTCCTCGTCGATTTTGCGGAGAACCTCTTCATTCCTTACGCTATCTAACCACATAATTTTCAACATTCTCCTGTAGCGCCACCTCTCAAATGCTTCAGTTCTCTTCTGTTTCTGTTTTCCCACAGTCCATGTCTCACTGCCATACAATGCTCTACTCCAGACGCACGTTCTCAGCAATTTCTTTCTCAAATTAATGTCTATGTTTGATACTAGCAGACTTCTCTTGGCCAGGAATGCCATTTTTATCATTGCTAGTCTGCCTTCTATGTCCTCCTTGCTCCGTTCGTCACTGATTAATTTGCTGCTAGGTAGCTGAATTCTTTAGCATTGTGCACTTCGTGATCTTCAATTTTGGTATATATCTCGTTCTCATTTCTGCTACTTCTCATTACTTTCGTCTTTCTTCGATTTACTATCAGGCTGCTCATTCCGTTCGACAAATCCTGTAATTTTTCTTCAATTTCATAGAAAATAGCAATGCCATCATCGAATCATATCATTGATACCCCTTCACCTTGAATTTTAATCTCACTCCTGAGCCTTTTCTCTATTTCCGTCACTGCTTCTTCGATGTACAGATTGAACAGTAGATGTGAAAGATCCTTGTCTTATATCCTTTCTAATCTGAGCATTTCGTTCTTGGTCTCCCACTCTTATTGTTACCTGTTGGTACTTATATATACTGTATATTACTCGTCATTCCATGTACAAAAATGGTTCAAATGGCTCTGAGCACTATGGGACTTAACATCTGAGGTCATCGGTCCCCTAGAACGTAGGACTACTTAAACCTAACTAACCTAAGGACATCACACACATCCATGCCCGAGGCAGGATTCGAACCTGCGATCGTAGCAGTTGCGCGATTCTGCACTGAAGCGCCTAGAACCGCTCGGCCACCGCGGCCGGCTCATTCCATGTAGCGTTTTCCTATTTCCCTCTGAATTCCGAACATCTTGCACCATTTTACACTGTCAAACGCTTCTCCTGGTAGAGAAATCCAATGTGCGTGTCTTTATTTTTCTTAATCTTCATTGCACTATCAACAGAACGCCTCTCTGCTGCCTTTATCTTTCCTAATGTCAAACTGACGGTCATCTCTGAGATTCTAAGTTTTATTTTCCGTTCTCCTGTGCATTATTCTTGTCACCAACTTGGATACGTGAGCTGTTAGGCTGATTATGCGATACTTTTAGCACTTGTCGACGCTTGCTATCTTCGGAATTGTCTGGATGATGTTTTACCGGAACTCTGATGGTAGGCTATATCACCAGTCTCATGCATCCTACGCAGCAGCGTGAACAGTCGATTTGTTTCCCTTTCCCCCAATGATTTTATTAATTCCTATGGAATTTTGTTTATCCCTTCTGCCTTATTTGACCTTAAATCTCCCAAAGCTCTTTTAAATTCTGATTCTAACAGTGAATCTTTTCCGTTAGTAAATAGTGTAATGCCAACAAAAGACGGCTCGCAGATTTGCAGCGGCGGGCTTTCCCCCCCTGTTGTTGTTGTTGTTGTTGCTGCTGACGCTGTTATGATCGTGGTCTTCAATCCGAGGACTGGTATGGTCTACTTTCTCATGACATTATCCTTGCGTGGTGATCCGAATGGCTGACTATCTCCGGAATATATTACTCAAGAGGAAATAGTAGACTTGCATTTCCTCCGGGAAATGTAACGGTCGCATTTTGACCTTGCATTCAGTCGCACCGGAGTATAAACATAGCACGCCCTAGATGAATAATGCTGCGAGTGCAGGTTAATCGTCCTGACTGTTTTCCCTGTGACTATTGAAAAGGCTTATGTCCGCGTTTGTCAACAGGTACCTCTCGGATGTGATTTCAAATACGACGCGGCTGTCGTAACAGAAGTAGGCGAAGAGATCCATTACTAGTAGGAACAACTTAGCATAGTGAACGGAGGAAAATTAGGGGAAAATTCATGTAGTTCCAAATTTTTGAACAGTATTAGGGAGGGAGTGTAATGAGTAAAATGCTAAAAATACTGATCGGTGAGGTGAGCAGCGGGGGAGGGGGGGGGGGGGGTAGCGGCGGCAGGGGGGGGGCGCGGTTAGGTGTAGGCATTTCATCACATCTTGAACAAAAACGAAAACGGAGACTACTAGCGAAAATCTTTTCCTGTACAAAATTAAACTACATTAAGTTCACCACAAAAAATAGGCTATTCCTTTTGTCTTTGGACTAATGATTTCCGCGATGCACGGGATGTAAAAACCGCAAAATTTTGAAAATGGTGTCCCTCTGTCGTTCGCAGTACACGATGCAGTAAAACGTATTCACATCCTCCCTCATTTAGCGTTTTCGTAAGGCTAATAAGTGGGCTTACATTCTAACCACGACAAGTTCCCTCCCACTGCACCACGAATCTCTCCTCACTTCGTTGTTAGCACTACACACAATGGCAGGTAACGTTCTCCATGAATGCTTGCAACGAATTTGTCACAGGATAGCGTGACTCGCCGGCCGGAGTGGCCGTGCTGTTCTAGGCGCTACAGTCTGGAACCGGGCGACCGCTACGATCGCAGGTTCGAATCCTGCCTCGGGCATGGATGTGTGTGATATCCTTAGGTTTAAGTAGTTCTAACTTCTAGGGGACTGATGACCTCAGATGTTAAGTCGCATAGTGCTCAGAGCCATTTGAACCATAGCGTGTCTCATCCCTCCAAACAGCTCGTTTCCGACCACCCACTGTCCGGCGGCGTCGCCCTTTGCGCCACCTCGAGTGTGTCTCTGCCCCGACTGCACAAGTGTGTGGCTCTTCAGGGACTGCCCGACCGTACTGCCCCACTGTTTCTAACTCCCTGTGCCATCTGCACTGCTGATAACACTCTCGAGCTCTCGAGTGGTTCTATCAGCTGCTTTTTTATAACCATACCCAGCTGTGCTCGACTGTCCTGTTCGCCGGTACACGCTGTCTGCCTGGTCTCGATTAAGCTGCGCTCGTTCTTTCTGGTTTCCGGTGGACAATCAGGTCACCAACAGTCGACTTGGGCAGTCTTAGAAGGGTTGCAACGTCCCTCGTGGATTTGTTACTCAGATGTCGAGTGACCCGCCTATTTTTATACTGGCGGGTCTGCCTCCTCTGACTCATTGTGGTCAATTCCGCATCACATAGGGATGTCCAGGTACTTGACATCAGATAGTTTTGTAATCTTTAGACGATGACATGTCATTCAAACACATGACAGTCAAACATCTTTGGTATACACCGACTTTGTTCAGCATTGCAATTGAAAATGACTCTGTAGCCGAAATCTTCATGTTGTTGTTGTGGTCTTCAGTCCCGAGACTGGTTTCATGCAGCTCTCCATGATACTCTATCCTGTGCAAGCTACTTCATCTCCCAGGACATACTGCAACCTACATCCTTCTGAATCTGCTTAGTGTATTCATTTCTTGGTC
This sequence comes from Schistocerca serialis cubense, assembly GCF_023864345.2. Lineage (NCBI taxonomy): Eukaryota > Metazoa > Arthropoda > Insecta > Orthoptera > Acrididae > Schistocerca > Schistocerca serialis. The sequence continues at coordinate 45,460,667 of NC_064646.1, read as the reverse complement.
TCCCTCTACGATTTTTACCCTCCACGCTGCCCTCCAGTATTAAATTAGTGATGCCTTGATGCCTCAGAACATGTCCTACTAACCGATCCCTTATTCTAGTCAAGTTGTGCACAAACTTCTCTTCTCCCCAATTCTATTCAATACCTCCTCATTAGTTATGTGATCTACCCATCTAATCTTCAACATTCTTCTGTAGCACCACATTTCAAAAGCTTCTATTCCCTTCTTGTCCAAACAATTTATCGTCCATGTTTCACTTCCATATATGGCTGGACTCCATACAAACACTTTCAGAAATGACTTCCTGTCGCTTAAATCTATACTCGATGTTAACAAATTTCTCTTCTCCAGAAACGCTTTCTTTGCCATTGTCAGTCTACATTTTATATCCTCTCTAGTTCGACCATCATTTGCTCCCCAAATAGCCAAACTCATTTACTACTTTAAGTGTCTCATTTCCTAATCTAATTCCCTCAGCATCACCCAAGTTAACTCGACTACTTTCCATTATCCTCCTTTCAAGACATTGTACATTCTATTCAACAGCTCTTCAGGGCTTTTGCTGTCTCTGACAGAACTACAATGTCATCGGCGAACCTCAAAGTTTTTATTTCTTCTCCATGGATTTTAATTCCTACTCCAAATTTTTCTTTTGTTTCCTTTACTGCTTGCTCAATATACAGATTGAATAACATCTGGGAGAGGCTACAATCCTGTCTAACTCCCTACCCAACCACTGCTTCCCTTTCATGCCCCTAGACTCTCATAACTGCCATCTGCTTTCTGTACAAATTCTAAATTGCCTTTCGCTCCCTGTATTTTACCCCTGCCACCTTTAGAATTTGAAAGAGAGTATTCCAGTCAACATTGTCAAAAGCTTACTCTAAGTCTACAAATGCTGGAAATGTAGGTTTGCCTTTTCTTAATCTATTTTCTAAGATAAGTCGTAGGATCAGTACTGCCTCACGTGTTCCAACATTTCTACAGAATCCAAACTGATCTTCCCCGAGGTCGGCTTCCACCAGTTTTTCCATTCGTCTGTAAAGAATTCGTGTTAGTATTTTGCAAACTGATAGTTTGGTAATTTTCACATCTGTCAACCCCTGCTTTCCTTGGGATTGGAATTATTATATTCTTCTTGAAGTCTGAGGGTATTTCGCCTGTCTCATACATCTTGCTCACCAGATGGTACAGTTTTGTCAGGACTGGCTCTCCCAAGGCTGTCAGTAGTTCTAATGGAATGTTGTATACTCCCGGGGCCTTGTTTCGACTCAGGTCTTTCAGTGCTCTGTCAAACTCTTCACGCACGCAGTATCGTATCTTCCATTTCATCTTTATCTACATTCTCTTCCATTTCCATAATGTTATGTTCTGTGCAAAATTCTACCAGGCGGCTTCCTCTTTCATTCCTTACCCCCATTCCAGATTCACCTACTACGTTTCCTTCTCTTCCCTTTCTTACTGCAGGATTCCAGTCACCCATGACTATTAAATTTTCGTCTCCCTTCACTATCTGAAGAATTTCTTTTATCTCATCATACATTTCATCAATCTGTTGGTCATCTGCGGAGCTAGTTGGCATTAAATCTTTATAGGGAAATATATAAATAATAAAAAGCTCGCAGCAAAATAGCGGCAATTATTTCATTCATAAAAGATAACAAATTCACGAGTAACTACCACTTACGGCTAGCATTATATCGCTAACTTCGTTACCTTTATTTTACCACCAATGGCAACATCCTCATATTAGTTTTGACAGTCATATGATTTGTATGTAGTCAGACAGTACTTTGTTTTTGCTAATCTCATTCTCTACTTCTCTTCTATCTTTCCTCACCCACTAGATCACTTTTTTTCCATCATTCTTTTCTCTTTCTAAACAGTTAACTTGTGTAAAATGATCTTGCGCAGATAACTACGCTGACGGAAAAAAAATCACAACAAGAAGACGGAGTTGTGCGACGTGAACGAAAGTTGGTATGTGTGGTTTCTACACCTGAAAGATGACGCCTATTCAAATTTCGCGCCACACACATAAAAATGGCGCTAGCAGCGGCGCTATATTGATGCAAATCAGGTCCCCTTCAGATACACGCTGCAGAGGTCGTGAGCGTTAGTTACCTTTGAGGTTGGACGTGGTGAGCTGATGTTACTCAAGCATACCTTTAAGACGACAAAGACACCATTATCAACACCTCACTTAGTTCGAATGGGATCGTGCAAGAGGGCTACGAGACGATGAACGCTCCTTCTGCGATACTGCGGGAAGACTTCGAAGGAGCGTAGCCACTGTAACGATTGCTGCGAGTGGTGGTCAAGAGAATGTGCGGTCGCAAGAAGACCGGGCTTTGAATGGCCACGTGGCACTACCGAGAGGGAAGACCGCTGTATATGGCATACGGCTCTGGCGCTCTGTATTGCATCTGCAGCAACAATCCGAGTAGCACACGGCACCACAGTGACACAGCGAATTATTACATATTTGTTACTTCAAGAACAGCTACGAGCCAGACTCCCCGTACCGTGCATTCCACAGACCCCAAACCACCGCCATCACTCGGGTCGAGCAAGAGTTCATTGGACAACGGGGTGGAGGTCTGTTGGGTTTTCTGAGGAAAGCTGGTTCTGCCTCGTTACCAATGATCGCTGTCCGTTGGCAAGAAGGAGGCCTGAAACCAACCTGTCTGCGTGCCAGACACGCTGGAGCTACACCTGGAGTTGTGGTCTGGCGTGCGACTTCGTATGAAAACAGGAGCACTCTTGTGGTTATCCCACGCACCCTCACTGCAAACTACTCCGTCTGTCTTGTGATTCGACCCGCTGTGCCGTCATCCATGAAGAGCAGTCCAAGGGGGCTTCCTAACAGGATAACGCTCGCCCACATACCACTGTTGTAACCCAACGTGCTCTGCAGAGTGTCGGCATTTGCCTTGTCTTGCTCCGTCACTAGCTCTATCTCCACCCGAGTACGTATGGGACGTCATCGGACGACAACTTCAGCGTCATCCACACATTTCATTGTTGTTGTTGTTGTGGTCTTCAGTCCTGAGACTGGTTTGATGCAGCTCTCCATGCTACTCTATCCTGTGCAAGCTTCTTCATCTCCCAGTACCTACTGCAGCCTACATCCTTCTGAATCTGCTTAGTGTATTCATCTCTTGCTCTCCCTATACGATTTTTACCCTCCACGCTGCCCTCCAGTACTAAATTGGTGATCCCTTGATGCCTCAGAACATGGCCTACCAACCGATCCCTTCTTCTGGTCAAGTTGTGCCACAAACTTCTCTTCTCCCCAATCCTATTCAATACTTCCTCATTAGTTATGTGAACTACCCATCTAATCTTCAGCATTCTTCTGTAGCACCACATTTCGAAAGCTTCTATTCTCTTCTTGTCTAAACTATTTATCGTCCACGTTTCGCTTCCATACATGGCTACACTACATACAAATACTTTCAGAAACGACTTCCTCACACTTAAATCTATACTCGATGTTAACAATTTTTTCTTCTTCAGAAACGCTTTCCTTGCCATTGCCAGTCTACATTTTATATCTTCTCTATTTCGACCATCATCAGTTATTTTGCTCCCCAAATAGCAAAACTCCTTTACTACTTTAAGTGTCTCATTTCCTAATCTAATTCCCTCAGCGTCACCCGACTTAATTCTACTACATTCCATTATCCTCGTTTTGCTTTTGTTGATGTTCATCTTATACCCTCCTTTCAAGACACTGTCCATTCCGTTCAATTGCTCTTCCAAGTCCTTTGCTGTCTCTGACAGAATTACAATGTCATCGGCGAGCCTCAAAGTTTTTATTTACCTACGGAATATTTTACCCAAGAGGACGCCATCATCATTTAACCATACAGTAAAGCTGCATGCCCTCGGGAAAAAATACAGCTCTATTTTCCCCTTGCTTTCAGCCGTTCGCAGTACCAGAACAGCAAGGCTATTTTGGTTAGTGTTACAAGGCCAGATCAGTCAATCATAAAGACTGTTGCCCCTACAACTACTGAAAAGGCTGCTGCCCTTCTTCAGGAACCACACGTTTGTCTGGCCTCTCAACAGATACCCCTTCGTTGAGGTTGCACCTACGGTACAGCTATTTGTATCGTTGAGGCACACAAGCCTCCAGATTGTCAGTCTTAATGATAATAATAATAATAATAATAATAATAATAATAATAACAATAATCATAATAACAATCGCAAATCACTGTTTGCAATAGTTTCTACGGTGCTTATCAAATGTATTTATTTATTTTATTTACACGTCAAGTTCCGTAGGACCAAATTGAGGAGCAAATCTCCAAGATCACGGAACGTGTCAGTACATGAAATTATAACATGAAAGTGATAACAGATAAAAATAAATCTTCATGAACCTGAAAAAAGTCCGTCCATAAGTTTAAGTAAGCACAGTAAAACAATACAAGAAGAATCAGCTTAATTTTTCAAGAAACTCCTCGACAGAATAGAAGGAGTGACCCATGAGGAAACTCTTCAGTTTCGATTTGACAACGCGTGCATTACTGCTAAGATTTTTGAATTCTAGTGGTAGCTTATTGAAAATGGATGCAGCAGTATACTGTACACCTTTCTGCACAGGAGTTAAGGAAGTCCGAGCTAAATGCAGGTTTGATTTCTGCCGAGTATTAACTGAGTGAACGCTGCTTATTCTTGGGAATAAGCTAATATTAGAAGGAAGGCCAGAGTTGGCCGTAATATTGATGGTTTACTGATAGCAAAATCGATTTTCAGTCACATAGTGATCATCTTCAGTGAATAAAAAACAAAACACCACAGATACACCTGATTATAAACCAACTGTTGGAAAGAACGTACCTGTGGTGTACAAATTAAACTCATAGGCCCTGGTGTCAAGTTATTATCAGTATCCAAAGGTAAGAAACGATCACAATAACTGAAGCCGCTGTTTACATTAACCTATACAGCAGACCTCAGTGTGACATGGTCTTGGAACGCCCTCTATGTGGCGTGTGTCCCGTGAAGATTTAACAATATCTTATTTGGCAAGAGATTACCATAAAACATCAAAGTGCACTTGAAAATCATTAACTGAATATTTCAAATTTAAAATTGTACATTAAAAAATGCATTGCAAAAAAGAAAGGGGGAAATGCACATCTTACCAACATACGCTGGCGTGTTATTTTCAAACAACTTAAAAAATATGTCAGAATAAAACTCAGCAGCTACAATTATATGGTGTCAGATTAAAGGACGACTAAAGAAGAAATGTACAATTTGAAATTTGAAATATTCAGTTAACGATTTTCAAGTGCACTTTGATATTTTGTGGTAATCTCTTGCCAAATAAATTATTGTTAAATCTTCACGTGACACATGCCACAGAGAGCGTTCCAAGACCCTGTCACACCGAGGTCTGCTGTATAGGTGAATGTAAACAGCGGCTTTAATTATTGTGATCGTTTCTTACCTTTGGTTACTGATAATAACTTGACACCAGTGCCTATGAGTTTAATTTGTACACCGCAGGTATGTTCCTTCCAACAGTTGGTTTATAATAAGGTGTATCTGTGGTCTTTTGTTTTTTATTCACTGATTGCTATGTGAAATTTTTAACTTCCAACACTGAAGATGATCACTATGTGATTGAAAATCTATTTTGCTATCAATAAACCATCAATATTACGACCTACACTGACCTTCCTTCCAATTTCACGTATATGATCGTGGCGCACACAGCACTCCATGGAGTCGCCAATCAATAAGCTAATATTGTTAACAAGAAATTCAAGAAATTACAGTAAGGAATATATATATACACTCCTGGAAATGGAAAAAAGAACACATTGACACCGGTGTGTCAGACCAACCATACTTGCTCCGGACACTGCGAGAGGGCTGTACAAGCAATGATCACACGCACGGCACAGCGGACACACCAGGAACCGCGGTGATGGCCGTCGAATGGCGCTAGCTGCGCAGCATTTGTGCACCACCGCCGTCAGTGTCAGCCAGTTTGCCGTGGCATACGGAGCTCCATCGCAGTCTTTAACACTGGTAGCATGCCGCGACAGCGTGGACGTGAACCGTATGTGCAGTTGACGGACTTTGAGCGAGGGCGTATAGTGGGCATGCGGGAGGCCGGGTGGACGTACCGCCGAATTGCTCAACACGTTGGGAGTGAGGTCTCCACAGTACATCGATGTTGTCGCCAGTGGTCGGCGGAAGGTGCACGTGCCCGTCGACCTGGGACCGGACCGCAGCGACGCACGGATGCACGCCAAGACCGTAGGATCCTACGCAGTGCCGTAGGGGACCACACCGCCACTTCCCAGCAAATTAGGGACACTGTTGCTCCTGGGGTATCGGCGAGGACCATTCGCAACCGTCTCCATGAAGCTGGGCTACGGTCCCGCACACCGTTAGGCCGTCTTCCGCTCACGCCCCAACATCGTGCAGCCCGCCTCCAGTGGTGTCGCGCAGGCGTGAATGGAGGGACGAATGGAGACGTGTCGTCTTCAGCGATGAGAGTCGCTTCTGCCTTGGTGCCAATGATGGTCGTATGCGTGTTTGGCGCCGTGCAGGTGAGCGCCACAATCAGGACTGCATACGACCGAGGCACACAGGGCCAACACCCGGCATCATGGTGTGGGGAGCGATCTCCTACACTGGCCGTACACCACTGGTGATCGTCGAGGGGACACTGAATAGTGCACGGTACATCCAAACCGTCATCGAACCCATCGTTCTACCATTCCTAGACCGGCAAGGGAACTTGCTGTTCCAACAGGACAATGCACGTCCGCATGTATCCCGTGCCACCCAACGTGCTCTAGAAGGTGTAAGTCAACTACCCTGGCCAGCAAGATCTCCGGATCTGTCCCCCATTGAGCATGTCTGGGACTGGATGAAGCGTCGTCTCACGCGGTCTGCACGTCCAGCACGAACGCTGGTCCAACTGAGGCGCCAGGTGGAAATGGCATGGCAAGCCGTTCCACAGGACTACATCCAGCATCTCTACGATCGTCTCCATGGGAAAATAGCAGCCTGCATTGGTGCGAAAGGTGGATATACACTGTACTAGTGCCGACATTGTGCATGCTCTGTTGCCTGTGTCTATGTGCCTGTGGTTCTGTCAGTGTGATCATGTGATGTATCTGACCCCAGGAATGTGTCAATAAAATTTCCCCTTCCTGGGACAATGAATTCACGGTGTTCTTATTTCAATTTCCAGGAGTGTATATCCTGAGAGGCCAATGTCAAAATATCCAGTCTCGTGAACAGGGGTCGACGAGAGGTTCGTGAAATTACACCACTTACTGCCCGAACCACCCGTTTCTGAGCCAAAAATATCCTTTTAGACTGGGAAGAGTTATCTCAAAATATAATACCATACGACGTAAGCGAATGAAAATAAGCAAAGAAGACTAATTTTCGTGTCAAACAATCACTCACTTCAGATACCGTACGAATATTAAAAATTGCAGCATTAAGTCTTTGAACAAGATCCTGAACATTGGCTTCCCACTACAGTTTACTATCTATCTGAACACCTAGAAATTTGAACTGTTCTGTTTCACTAATCACATGCGCATTCTGTGAAATTAAAACCTCATGTTTTGTTGAATTGTGTGCTAGAAACTGTAAAAACTGAGTCTTACTGTTATTTGGCGTTAGTTTATTTTCTACAAGCCATTAACTTACGTCTTGAACTGCACTATTTGAAACCGAGCCAATGTTGCACACAACATTCTTTACTTCCAAGCTAGTGTCATCAGCTAACAGAAACATTTTAGAGTTACTCATAGTACTAGAGGGCATATCATTTATATAAATAATAAACAGGATTGGGCCCAACACTGATCCCTGGGGCACCCCCTCTTGACAGTACCCCACTCAGACCCCATATCATAGCCATTCTTACCTTCGTGAATAATGACCTTTTGCGTGTGAATTGGTATGGGTGGAGGTTATACTTAACAGCCGAACTAAGTTAATCATTGGCTCCTTCTACCAACCTCCAGACTCCGATGATATAGTTGCTGAACAGTCCAGAGAAAATTTGAGTCTCGTAACAAATAAATACCCCACTCATACGTTTATAGTTGGTGGAGACTTCAACCTTCCCTCGATATGTGGCAAAAATACTTGTTCAAAACCGGTGGTCGGCAGAAAACATCTTCCGAGGTTGTCCTAAATGCTTTCTCCGAAAATTATTTCGAGCAGTTAGTCCACGAACCCACACGAATTGTAAATGGTTGCGAAAACACACTTGACCTCTTAGCCACAAACAATCCAGAGCTAATAGAGAGCATCATGACTGATACAGGGATTAGTGATCACAAGGTCGTTGTAGCTAGGCTCAATACCGTTTCTTCCAAATCCACCAGAAACAAACGCAGAATAATTTTATTTAAAAAAGCGGATAAAGTGTCACTAGAAGCCTTCCTAAGAGACAATCTCCATTCCTTCCGAACTGACTATGCAAATTTAGACGAGATGTGGCTCAAATTCAAAGATATAGTAGCAACAGCAATTGAGAGATTCATACCTCATAAATTGGTAAGAGATGGAACTGATCCCCCATGGTACACAAAACAGGTCCGAACGCTGTTGCAGAGGCAACGGAAAAAGCATGCGAAGTTCAGAAGAACGCGAAATCCCAAAGATTGGCTAAAATTTACAGACGTGCGAAATTTGGCACGGACTTCAATGCAAGATGCCTTTAATAGGTTCCACAACGAAACATTGTCTCGAAATTTGGTAGAAAATCCTAAGAAATTCTGGTCGTATGTAAAGTACACAAGCGGCAAGACGCAGTCAATACCTTCGCTGCGCAGTGCCGAAGGTACTGTTACCGACGATTGTGCCGCTAAAGCGGAGTTATTGAACGTAGTTTTCCGAAATTCCTTCACCAGGGAAGTCGAATGGAATATTCCAGAATTTGAAACACGAACAGCTGCTAGCATGAGTTTCTTAGAAGTAGATACCTTAGGGGTTGCGAAGCAACTCAAATCGCTTGATACGGGCAAGTCTTCAGGTCCAGATTGTATACCGATTAGGTTTCTTTCAGATTACGCTGATACAATAGCTCCCTACTTAGCAATCAAATACAACCGCTCGCTCACCGATAGATCTGTAACTACAGATTGGAAAATTGCGCAGGTCGCACCATTGTTTAAGAAGGGTAGTAGGAGTAATCCATCGAACTACAGACCCATATCATTGACGTCGGTTTGCAGTAGGGTTTTGGAGCATATACTGTACTCAAACATTATGAATCATCTCGAAGGGAACGATCTATTGATAGTAATCAGCATGGTTTCAGAAAACATCGTTCTTGTGCAACGCAGGTAGCTCTTTATTCGCACGAAGTAATGGCCGCTATCGACAGGGGATCTCAAGTTGATTCCTTATTTCTAGATTTCCGGAAAGCTTTTGACACTGTTCCTCACAAGCGACTTCTAAGCAAGTTGCGGGCCTATGGGGTATCGTCTCAGTTGTGCGACTGGATTCGTGATTTCCAGTCAGGAAGGTCGTAGTTCGTAGTAATAGACGGCAAATCATCGAGTAAAACTGAAGTGATATCAGGTGTTCCCCAGGGAAGCGTCCTGGGACCTCTGCTGTTCCTGATCTATATAAATGACCTGGGTGACAATCTGAGCAGTTCTCTTAGGTTGTTCGCAGATGATGCTGTAATTTACCGTCTAGTAAGGTCATCCGAAGACCAGAATCAGTTGCAAAGCGATTTAGAAAAGATTGCTGTATGGTGTGGCAGGTGGCAGTTGACGCTAAATAACGGAAAGTGAGGTGATCAACATGAGTTCCAAAAGAAATCCGTTGGAATTCTATTACTCGATAAATAGTACAATTCTCAAGGCTGTCAATTCAACTAAGTACCTGGGTGTTAAAATTACGAACAACTTCAGTTGGAAAGACCACATAGATAATATTGTGGGGAAGGCGAGCCAAAGGTTGCGTTTCAATGGCAGGACACTTAGAAAATGCAACAAGTCAACTAAAGAGACAGCTTACACTACACTCATTCGTCCTCTGTTAGAATATTGCTGCGAGGTGTGGGATCCTTACCAGGTGGGACTGACGGAGGACATCGAAAGAGTGCAAAAAAGGGCAGCTCGTTTTGTATTATCACGTAATAGGGGAGAGAGTGTGGGCAGATATGATACGCGAGTTGGGTGGAAGTCATTAAAGCAAAGACGTTTTTCGTTGCGGCGAGATCTATTTAAGAAATTTCAGTCGCCAACTTTCTCTTCTGAATAGGAAAATATTTTGTTGAGTCCAACCTACATAGGTAGGAGTGATCATTAAAATAAAGTAAGAGAAATCAGAGCTCGAAGAGAAAGGTTTAGGTGTTCGTTTTTCCCGCACGCTGTTCGGGAGTAGAATGGTAGAGAGAGAGTATGATTGTGGTTCGATGAACCCTCTCCCAAGCACTTGATTGTGAATTGCAGAGTAATCATGTAGATGTAGATGTAGATGCTGTCTGTTGAAAAAGTAAGAGGTGAACCAATTGTGAGCTACTCCCCGTATTCCGTAATGGTCCAACTTCTAGAGCAATATTTTGTCATCAACACAATCAAACGCCTTAGTTAAATCAAAAAATATGCCTATTGTTCCAAAACTTTTGTTTAACCCATCCAGTACCTCACAGAGAAACGAGAATATAGCATTCTCAGTTGTTAAACGACTTCTAAATCCGAACTTTAAGTTTGATAGCAAATCGTGTGATGTAAAATGATCAATTATCGTTACGTACACAGCCTTTTCAATAACTTTAGCAAACACTTATGGCATAGGAAAAGGTCTAAAATTGGCTGCATTTTCCTTTTCTCCTTTCTTATGAAGCGGCTTTACTAATGAATACTTTAATCGTTCAGGGAACTGACCATTCCTAAAGGAAAAATTACGAATATGGCTAAATACAGGGCCAACATGTGCAGCACAGTGCTTTAATATTCTGCTAGGCTCTCCATCATATCCAAGAGAATACTTAGTCTTCAGTGATTTAATTATTGACGCAATCTCTCCCTCGTCTGTATCACAGGCTGGTTTTTCAGACAACAATCTCGGAAAGGCATTCGGTAAGAAAGTTATTCCCCGCAGATACTAAATTTTTATTCAATTCACCAGCAATGCTTATAAAATTATTGTTAAATACTGTACATATTTCTGATTTTATCAGTAACAGAAATATTTTTACTATGAACTGACTTTATATCGTCGACATTGTACTGCTGACTTGACACTTGCTTCACAAATGACCATATGGTTTTAATTTTGTCCTGTGAGTTAGCTATTCTATTTGCATACCACCTACTCTTTGCCTTCCTAATAACAGTTTTAAGCATCTTACAGTAATGTTTCTAATGGGCTACTGTAACTTGATTGTCACTACTTCTTACATATTATATAATTCCCGCTTTGTTCCACAAGATATTCTTATTCCACTAGTCAGTCATCCGAGCTGCCTACAGCTGCTAGTACCTAACTAACTAATAGTAGTTTCTGCGAACTTATCAAATTTAAAAATAGTAACTAATAAATTCAAGAAGAATATAATAATTCCAATCCCAAAGAAGGCAGGTGTTGACAGATGTAAAAATTACCGAACTATCAGTTTAATAAGTCACGGCTGCAAAATACTAACGCGAATTCTTTACAGACGAATGAAAAAACGGTAGAAGCCGATCTCGGCGAAGATCAGTTTGGATTCCGCAGAAATGTTGGAACACGTGAGGCAATACTGACCCTACGACTTATCTTAGAAAATAGATTAGGGAAAGGCAAACCTACATTTCTAGCATTTGTAGACTTAGAGAAAGCTTTTGACAATGTTGACTGGAATACTCTCTTTCAAATTCTAAAGGAGGCAGGGGTAAAATACAGGGAGCGAAAGGCAATTTACAATTTAACCAGATGGCGGTTATAAGAGTCGAGGGGCATGAAAGGGAAGCAGAGGTGGGGAAGGGAGTGAGACAGGGTTGTAGCCTGTCCCCGATGTTATTCAATTTGTATATTGAGCAAGCAGTAAAGGAAACAAAAGAAAAATTCGGAGTAGGTATTAAAGTTCATGGAGAAGAAATAAAAACGTTGAGGTTCGCCTATGACATTGTAATTCTGTCAGAGACAGCAAAAGACTTGGAAGAGCAGTTGAACGGAATGCACAGTGTCTTGAAAGGAGGGTATAAGATGAACATCAACAAAAGCAAAACGAGGATAATGGAATGTAGTCAAATTAAATCGGGTGATGCTGAGGGGATTAGATTAGGAAATGAGAAACTTAAAGTAGTAAAGGAGTTTTGCTATTTGGGGAGCAAAATAACTGATGATGGTCGAAGTAGAGAGGATATAAAATGTAGACTGGCAATGGCAAAGAAAGCGTTTCTGAAGAAGAGAAATCTGTTAACATCGAGTATAGATTTAAGTGTGAGGAAGTCGTTTCTGAAAGTATTTGTATGGAGTGTAGCCATGTATGGAAGTGAAACGTGGACGATAAATAGTTTGGAAAAGAAGACAATAGAAGCTTTCGAAATGTGGTGCTACGGAAGAATGCTGAAGATTAGATGGGTAGATCACATAACTAATGAGGAGGTATTGAATAGAATTGGGGAGAAGAGGCGTTTGTGGCGCAACTTGACAAGAAGAAGGAATCGGTTGGTAGGACATGTTCTGAGGCATCAAGTGATCACAAATTTAGCATTGGAGGGCAGCGTGGAGGTTAAAAATCGTAGAGGGAGACTAAGAGATGAATACACTAAGCAGATTCAGAAGGGTGTAGGTTGCAGTAGGTACTGGGAGATGAAGAAGCTTGCACAGGATAGAGTAGCATGGAGAGCTGCATCAAACCAGTCTCAGGACTGAAGACAACAACAACAACAACAACAACTAATAAATAAACAAGAAGGTTCGCTTTATATCTGTATGTGTTTACGGTTTGCAGGCCATGAACTCTGTGGAGAGCCTCAGCGACATTGGCGTGCCAGAGGACAACCACCTGGGGCAGGGTAAGCGCGTCAGCTACCGGGCACAAGAGCAACGCGCCATCTTCGATTTGCTCACCGGCATTCTGGAGACTCTGCAGACGTCCGCCAGAGCGCAGGTCGAGCGCGAGCGCCGTAAGCAGCTGCTGGAAGCCGCCCTGCAACACGCCCGCGACGTCACGCCGCCCACCGGCGCGAAAACGTGAAATCCTCCAACAGTGTGCCGAGTGGCCAGTGGAACACAAGTGTGGGACTGCCAAGCAGTGACGGGAGCAATGGACGGGGGCTGCCTGACTCTGACGAAGCGGCGCAGCGCTCGTTTATATCGTCGTCTGTACTGCCGACTGCTGAAGAACGGTTAGAAACAACCTAGATATTTGCGACAGACTCATTGAAAGTAACACAAGCAGCTAGTCCTAAAGCCAGTACCTGTATCGTACGTTGAAAACGTTCAAAAGTAATTAGTTGCGTGCCGGCCGGAGTGGCCGTGCGGTTCTAGGCTCTACAGTCTGGAGCCGAGCGACCGCTACGGTCGCAGGTTCGAATCCTGCATCGGGCATGGATGTGTGTGATGTCCTTGAGTTGGTTAGGTTTAATTAGTTCTAAGTTCTAGGCGACTGATGAAAGTTAAGTCGCGTAGTGCTCAGAGCCATTTGAGCCATTTAGTTGCGTAAACAAACTGCTTACCCACGACTGCTGGAGTAAATGGTAGGTATCGTATGACGACACCGTCAAACGTCTTACCTAACCGTGCCGCAGAAAAGCTTATAGGTAGACACTGCATACATAAAGTTGTGAATGCTATAGGGATATTTCATGTTGTAGTGTATTGTTAGTATTAACTTATTTATACTTAAATAAACAAATTTGCTATTATGTAAAAAAACATGACGCTTTATAAGTCAATCAACAGAATATCGCAGCCTTTGCAATAACTTCAGATGACCAATTAGCACACAGTCTGTTCAGAAGAACTTGCTGCTGTCAGTAAGAAAACGAATGTCAACCACTTTTTGAAATTTTTTTTATTGTAAGTAACTCAGCAGACGATCCCGTACATCTGTATCCCTTTCCTTAAGTTCTTTTATTCCTTTTTCCATAATTTCTGATAGTTGGCACAGCTGTGGAATGTTACATTTACAGTACTGTTTGTTTCCGTGTTAATGTATTCTCTACTAGAGATTTCTTCAGTAGGTGGTAATATAATTACCTGTAAAGTCTCTTTCATTTTGTGTTTTCAACATAGGAGAAAGTGTAAACTGGTGTCACCATTGCTGGGCGGTTACGGAGCCACATTTTGTGAGGATCAGTAAGAGTAAGGTTTTATTAAAGATAGCTAAAGTCAACCCACCTGCCTATGATGTGCTCGCTAGCGTTGTAAAACACCCCACATCCAGCACAATACACGTGTTTTGGTACATGTAATGGTTGATCTCGACAGCTAGCATTGTGTGGTTATGTGAGATTTGGAGGAAGAGGAAGCGCTGCTGCAAGCACTTAGCAGATACTCTGGCTGGGTGAGGAATCTACATCATACTGAGATGGCAAAGAAATCTGCCTACACCTGGTAGGATGGTCAATAATAACACAAATTTTCTTGTATAAAACCTTTATTCATTTGCACGCACATTTAAACATAGAACGTGAAAGAAAATATTGGTACAAAAGGGGAATATGGGAGTTCTGCATTTACTGTATATGCTAATGGAAAATGGTCGCACATTGGGGTACTTGCAGAAATATGATGGATTTGAAGAATTTACTACATCAGGGTGTATATGAAAAATCTGTTTATAAACCTCCATCCCCATTTGGATCTGCTTAAAAAAGGGTTGACGTATTGTATCAGCATAAGATGGATGGGATGATACAAATCTTGTTATTCCATGCATCTTAAGAAAAAAGCGCCAGAATCTGCTATCGTTTCCACAAATACTGGTATACCATGTGAGGGAAATAGATTTTTTTTATATTCTGCGCAGCTTATACTGCATTACAGACAGACAGTCACAAAACCTGTGGTAGCGTTATGTTATATAATTATTTATGCTCAAAGGATGTAGCAGTTTTTAGTTAACGTGATATATTACACAACAACATTCTGCATCAAGACAGATAATGCAGAGATGGACAAACTCTTAATATGATACCTATAATTACATTATGATCTTAACACATAATTCGAAAACACAGACCAACATTAAAAAATTGTGTTAGAATGTAGAACCGACAGATAATACCAACGTTGATAAACGTAGGCAGTCTTCCACAGGATTAAAAACTGTAGAGTATTATTGATAAAACATGTACTACACAGTTCTGTATCATTTATTAACTAATTCTTCGTTATGTGAGAGTAACACTCCGCAGGCAATTTGCACACTTCGCTAACCTAGTAATGACTTGAGGCTGAAGTGGTATATATATTAGCGGGAATATCAGGCTCCATTATATAATACCCATACATCAGAATTTTTAGTAATATTACACTGATTTTACAGATACACTTATAAAAGAGCATTACACAGTAGAAGTAATCGAAATTTGTGGTAGAAGCTGTGACCACTAGATATAAGAGAGGGAAGACATCGGATATCTATACTTGAATGGAGGAAAGATAATGTACTCTAGAGACATGATGTCAAGATGAAATTACAAAATTCTCCTACTTGGGAGCAATACTGTGACAGCAAGAGACATGTCGAGAAAAATTGGCAAAGATTTATGTTTGATCCTTTGATGAAATGTCTAGGTGTATTAAATGCTAGCATTATAGAAGCGTTATATTAAATCAGGAGTAACTTATTTGTTCTCAATCCAGAACATTGGTGGCTACAGTACCAAAAAGTATAGACACGTTATCGAATTAGGATTGGCTCCTACAGACAATGTTTGCTATAGGTCTTATGGAAAAGAACCAATTTGTTGAACAAACTCAGGCCATCCCCGAGTATAAAACACACATATATAGCATAACTCTTGTAACTTAATTGTCCCATAGTACTCGAAAAATACACAAGGTTCACATACTGCCACTACTTGGGTAGTGGGTCTCTTATGCATACAATGGTACTATTGTGATGCATAGCGATACACATTAGTTTACATGTTACTTTGGACATGCATGGAGATTTTCAATTACGCAGCCATCCTAGTTCTGCTTAAACCTACATCAATGTTTTCCATAAATTAAAGTGACCACCTTCCTGGGGTAGTGTATTGTATTGTATGTTGACCGGGGACCTAGAAAAGACTGAGAGGCTTCGTCCCCGCCACAGCCGCAGTGGTCCACAACCCCACGGCGACTACCGCAGTCCACTTCACCCCTCCGCCGCCCCACACCGAACCCAGGGTTATTGTGCGGTTCGGCCCCCGGTGGACCCCCCAGGGAACGTCTCACACCAGACTAGTGTAAACCCTATGTTTGCGTGGTAGAGTAATGGTGGTGTACGCGTACGTGGAGAACTTGTTTACGCAACAATCGCTGACATAGTGTAGCTGAGGCGGAATAAGGGGAACCAGCCCGCATTCGCCGACGCAGATGGAAAACCGCCTAAAAACCATCCACGGACAGGCCGGTTCACCGGACCTCGTGACAAATCCGCCGGGCGGATTCGTGCCGGGGACCAGGCGCTCCTTCCCAGTCCGGAAAGCAGCTGCGTTAGACCGCACGGCCAACCGGGCGGGGTTTCCTGGGGTAACTTCCTACATTAACACTTGGCTGGCATTACCTTGATTTTTAATTCAGTTGTACGCAGATGGCTGAATGGGACTTGATGCTCGTTTGAGAGTGATGTCGCACATTAAAAAGACACCATGGCTGATACTTTAATTATACACCACTAAATGTCATCCCCAAGTAGGTGTAGAGTAACACTATTCATACAGAAGATGTATATACGAGTGTTGCCCAGAAAGTAATTCACCACATTTATTGAACGTAATGAGAATTACAAACACGAAAGAATGGTGTTTTACCTACACACCCTATCTTTCCACGTAATGTCCATCCCATTCTATGGCCTTCCTCCAGCGCGAAACAAGGTCGTGTATGCCGTGTCGGTACCAATCGTCGTCCCGGTGGCGGACGCAGTGCTTCACTGTCTGAATCGCCTCCACACAGTCCTCAGAACGTCTTCCACGAATGGCATCTTTTAGTGGCCCAAACATGTCGAAGTCCGAGGGGGCTAGGTCAGGTCTGTGGGATGGGTGGGGTAGCAGTGTCCAGCCCTGTCTTGCGATGTCTTCAGCAGTCCTCAGACTCGCGTGGGGCCGAGCGTCATCGTGTTGCAGCAAAACATCTCCTGGGTTGCTGTGGCGCCAAATTCGCGGGAAGAACGTCTCGAGTTTTGTTAATGTGTTGACACATGCTCCTGAATTAATGGTACCGCGTCTTGGCATCACATCAATGAGAATCACACCTCCACACCTCCCACAGTCCCAGAACACGGTGATCGTGACTTTACTGGCGGATGCAGCTGCTTTGAATTTTTTTTCTTCTGTGAGGTGTGGGAATGGCGCCATTCCATCGACTGTCGTCCTGTTTCGGGCTCAAAATGGTGAACCCAGGTTTCAACACCTGTCACAATCCGGGGCAAGAAGACCTACCCCTCAGCTTCAAAACGTTGCGACAAATCGAGACAAATGTTTTTTCTGTGCGATTTATGATCCACCGTTAGACACCGCGGGACCTATCTTGCACACACTTCTGAATATCCAAGAGTGCGGATAACTGCAGCCACACTTCCTTTGCTGACTGACGGATGCATTGCCAACTGCCGAGTCGTAATGCGTCTGCCCTCGCGAGTGACATCAGTTCGCTGCAACATGTCAGGTGCGACGGCCGTGGATGGTCTCCCCGACCGCTGCAAATCGTGGAGCTCCGCCGAACCGCCTTCTGATGACCTAGCCCTCCGTGCCCAGCGACTAACTACTTCTGTGGACAGCAGATGCTCCATAGACTTTGCACAAGCGTTTGTGAATATTCCCCACAGTTTCTTCCTCTGCAGTGAGAAATTCAATGACGGCACGTCGCTCGTAACGTACATCACCTACAGACGCCATTTTGAAACAGTCCTACAGCTACGCTATCTGTCGGATGTTACGGAAACTTGGCGCGATCACTCAGGAGAAAACAAATAAAACATACGTAACGTTTCGCACTTGTAGCATTGTTTTCGTCTGAGAAAGAAAAATGCGGTACATTATTTCCTGGGCAACCCTCGTATGTTGCATATCTTATGGAAGTGTTATTAAACGCCCTGATGTACCTCTTCGTGAGTACAGATTACGCTATTAAGCTCCATGGTGGTGCTGGACATTTTTTGTACTAATACGTGGTAGTCTTTACTGTATACATCATGGCAGATTCATATACAGTGTGTTACAAAAAGGTACGGCCAAACTTTCACCAAACATTCCTCACACACAAACAAAGAAAAGAATGTTATGTGGACATGTGTCCGGAAACGCTTAATTTCCATGTTGGAGCTCATTTCAGTTTCGTCAATATGTACTGTACTTCCTCGATTCACCGCCAGTTGGCCCAATTGAAGGAAGGTAATGTTGACTTCCGTGCTTGTGTTGACACGCGACTCATTGCTCTACAGTACTAGCATCCAGCACATCAGTACGTAACATCAACAGGGTAGTGTTCATCACGAACGTGGTTTTGCAGTCAGTGCAATGTTTACAAATGCGGGGTTGGCAGATGCCCATTTGATTTATGGACTAGCACGGGGCAATAGCCGTGGCGCGGTACGTTTGTATCGAGACAGATTTCCAGAACGAAGGTGTCCCGACAGGAAGACGTTCGAAGCAATTGATCGGCGTCTTAGGGAGCACGGAACGTTCCAGCCTATGACTCGCGACTGGGGAAGACCTAGAACGACGAGGACACCTGCAATGTACGAGGCAATTCTTCGTGCAGTTGACGGTAACCCTAATGTCAGCGTCAGAGAAGTTGCTGCTGTACAAGGTAACGTTGACCACGTCACTGTATGGAGAGTGCTACGGGAGAACCAGTTGTTTCCGTACCGTGTACAGCGTGTGCAGGCACTATCAGGAGCTGACTGGCCTCCATGGTCACACTTCTGCGAATGGTTCATCCAACAATGTGTCAATCCTCATTTCAGTGCAAATGTTCTCTTTACGGATGAGGCTTCATTCCAACGTGATCAAATTGTAAATCTTCACAATCAACATGTGTGGGCTGACGAGAATCCGCAGGCAATTGTGCAATCACGTCATCAACACAGATGTTCTGTGAACGTTTGGGCAGGCATTGTTGGTGCTGTCTCGATTTGGCCCCATGTTCCTCCACCTACGCTCAATGCAGCACGTTATCATGATTTCATACGGGATACTCTACCTGTGCTGCTAGAACATGTGCCTTCACAACTACGACACAACATGTGGTTCATGCACGATGGAGCTCCTGCACGTTTCAGTCGAAGTGTTCGTACGCTTCTCAACAACAGATTCGGTGACCGATGGACTGGTAGAGGCGGACCAATTCCGTGGCCTCCACGCTCTCCTGACCTCAACCCTCTTGACTTTCGTTTATGGGGGCATTTGAAAGCTCTTGTCTACGCAACCCCGGTACCAAATGTAGAGACTCTTCGTGCTCGTATTGTGGACGGCTGTGATACAATACGCCATTCTCCAGGGCTGCATCAGCGCATCAGGGATTCCATGAGACGGAGAGTGGATGCACGTATCCTCGTTAACGGAGGACATTTTGAACATTTCCTGTAACAAAGTGTTTGAAGTCACGCTGGTACGTTCTGTTGCTGTGTGTTTCCATTCCATGATTAATGTGATTTGAAGGGAAGTAATAAAATGAGCTCTAACATGGAAAGTAAGCGTTTCCGGACACATGTCCACATAACATATTTTCTTTCTTTGTGTGTGAGGAATGTTTCCTGAAAGTTTGGCCGTACCTTTTTGTAACACTTGGATCCATATTTGCGTCAAAATTTATATGTAGATTCTTGTAGGATTTCAGGTAGCATTTTCAGTTACAGGTGAGCAAACAGAGTTGTGGCAGTATACTCCATACATCTCTATGTTACAGCAAAATTGTGGCAAGCTACTCTTCGGTAGTAAAATCTTGGTTCGAAAATCTTAGGACTATGTTGTAGAATAATAATCCCACTGCAAATTACAGTTCCATCATCATATTTTGTATGGGGAGTGTATCACAGTGGTTAATGCATAAATAAAAAAGTGTCAACCTGTTTCTTAAAAAAAGGTCATTACCGCTTTTATCTGTGGCAACGCTCTGTAGTTAATAAAGTAGGTAATGGTTAACTTTAATTGCTGGAAAAGGTATTCTTCAGTATACGTTTTCAATTTTTGTTACATATTCCAGAACATTGGTCTGTGACCCCAAAACTCCACATAGCGCGCCTGCACCCGTAACACCCGAGTAACATCACGAAGCACACTTAATGATTGTAGGAGGATGCCGTGTAATGTGGATCGAACTGCGAAGCTGGAACAGACAACTGACTAACCTGTCAAGTGCAGAAGATGAAAAAGTCTTAGGTGAACCGACTCCGAGTTTATCCTCGCGCTTGTTCTCCACGCCCCTTCCCCCCATTCACGCTCACAGCACGACATATTAACCGGGTGATCGTGAGTGAAACATAATGTTGGGAGTAAAACGTAATGTTGTGAGTGGCATTTACATTAAAAGGACATCGAGACTCATACTTCAATAAATATACACTGCTAAACTTCCTCCTTGAGTAGATACACAGATGTAGTGTGTGTACGTAACAGATGCAGGTTGATTGTTGTAATACACACAAATAATTACAGAGATCTAATCACGGACCACAGTCACCGGAAACGCCGCAAATAGTTTGGGGTTTTGCACTGTGTATCGCTTTAGGACATTATTCTCCACAATAACTGATACCTCACATTTCAGTCAGGCTTTTAAATAAACAGGGACATATTCGCAATTTTTGTGCTCCGATACGAGTATTTTTCCACTGGTTTCTTTTTTCTGCTGCAGCAGAGTATGTACCTTTTATGAAAAGAGACGTATTGGTCAGTAAAATTTAGTTCGCGTATCTGACATTGAAATAATGCCAAACTATTTTTACGCGTCAGAACGGATTTTAAGTGCAAAAAAAATTTTCTTGTGCTTCAGTACTACAACAATAGGTTCCCAGATGATAACGGAGACTCTTTACAGAATATTTCTCCGTGCTATGTCGCTCTAAAAAGTACATTTTCGCCTCACACCGGATTCTACGTGCGTACTTTATGTGTAGAAGTAGGCTAATTTTGAACCTCTGTATCTCGGAAAGGAATACAGACATGAAGAAAATTTTCAAGATTATTCAACATCATTATCTTAGGAATAATTCGTAAAAGTTGCAGCCACTTGCTGTGCATAGCCGATTCGGAATCCGCGCCTGGGTTTTGGTATCCAAAAAATAAGTTATTGGGGTGTTTCTCGATAACGGATAAAGATTTTTGAAAACGAGCGCATTGATCTGTCACCTAAATGACTAGAGAATGTACCGCTGAAATTTGAGCAAGTTGGAGCGGTTATTTATTATATAGATTTCGTCTCGTGCCAGACCTCTGTATCTCGGAAACGGATAAAGATATCAAGAAAATTTTCAAGGTTGTACGAAATCAGGATCTTAGAAACACATCGTAAAAATGTCTGCCATTTGCTGTGCGTAGCCGTCTTGGAATCTTCAGCTAGCGACTGGTCCACTGGTGATGAAGAAAATATACTAAAAGAACTATTGTCTTTGCGGTTTTCCGAGGAGCCGCCCATGAGATAATGGTGTCTCCGTAAGTTTGATCAAGCTCACCATGGACAAAATCAAATGCAAAAAGAGTGTGCAATTTTCACACTTCTGTCTCGACACTAAGGCGATCCTCCTCAGAAATTGTCCCTAGCCCAAGGGCAATACAAATCACTTGACACTATCTTTTTATCACCAACAGAACCCGAGGTATGAGCACCGGAAAATCCGATACCGATTGCTGACGTATGCAATTATGCTTCAAACTATAGAATAACACCGCCTTTGGCTTTCCCACCATTCTGATGTCACCCAGCATCTGGTGGAGCGGAGTGGGGAGGGAGAGATGGGAGGCGGCAACCTGAAAGAGCACAAGCGGCCATTTCATTTATATTAAGGTCATTAATTATACTTGTGTAAACATAAGAGTACACATGCATGTTTGTTCATTTTGTTTACTTAGGGGCACCAGCTAAATAAGGTGTCTGTTCACGTATGTGATGCCATTGCTTATACAGGGTGAGTCACCTAACATTACCGCTGGATATATTTCGTAAACCACATCAAATACTGACGAACCGATTCCACAGACCGAACGTGAGGAGAGCGGCTAGTGTAATTGGTTAATACAAACTATAAAAAATTCACGGAAGTATGTTTTTTAACACAAACCTACGTTTCTTTAAATGGAACCCCGTTAGTTTTGTTAGCACATCTGAACATATAAACAAATACGTAATCAGTGCCGTTTGTTGCATTGTAAAATGTTAATTACATCCGGAGATATTGTAACCTAAAGTTGACGCTTGAGTACCACTCCTCCGCTGTTCGATCGTGTGTATCGGAGAGCACCGAATTACGTAGGGATCCAAAGGGAACGGTGATGGACCTTAGGTACAGAAGAGACTGGAACAGCACATTACGTCCACATGCTAACGCCTTTTTATTGGTCATTTTCACTGAGGCACATGTACATTACCATGAGGGGTGAGGTACACGTACACACGTGGTTTCCGTTTTCAATTACGGAGTGGAACAGAGTGTGTTCCGACATGTCAGGCCAATAGATGTTCAATGTGGTGGCCATCATTTGCTGCACACAATTGCAATATCTGGCGTAATGAATGTCGTACACGCCGCAGTACATCTGGTGTAATGTCGCCGCAGGCTGCCACAATACGTTGTTTCGTATCCTCTGGGGTTGTAGGCACATCACGGTACACATTCTCCTTTAACGTACCCCACAGAAAGAAGTCCAGAGGTGTAAGATCAGGAGAACGGGTTGGCCAATTTATGCGTCCTCCAAGTCCTATGAAACGCCCGTCGAACATCCTGTCAAGGGTCAGCCTAGTGTTAATTGCGGAATGTGCAGGTGCACCATCATGCTGACACCACATACGTCGACGCGTTTCCAGTGGGACATTTTCGAGTAACGTTGGCAGCTCATTCTGTAGAAACGCGATGTATGTTGCAGCTGTTTGGGCCCCTGCAATGAAGTGAGGACCAATGAGGTGGTCGCCAATGATTCTGCACCATACATTTACAGTCCACGGTCGCTGTCGCCCTACCTGTCTGAGCCAGCGAGGATTGTCCACGGACCAGTAATGCATGTTCCGTAGATTCACTGCCCCGTGGTTTGTGAAACCCGCTTCATCGGTAAACAGGTAGAACTGCAACGCATTCTCTGTTAATGCTCATTGACAGAATTGCACTCGATGATTGGCTCAAATGGCTCTGAGCACTATGGGACTCAACTGCTGAGGTTATTAGTCCCCTAGAACTTAGAACTAGTTAAACCTAACTAACCTAAGGACATCACAAACATCCATGCCCGAGGCAGGATGCACTCGATGACTAAAGTCATCACCATGTAATTGCTGATGTAGCGACACATGAAACGGGTGAAAGCGGTGACGATGCAGTAAGCGCATGACACTACTTTGACTCAGTCCACCGGCTCTCGTAATGTCCCGTGTACTCACGTGTGGGTTCATGGCAACAGCAGCTAACACACCAACTGCACCCGCTTCTCCTGTGACGGGCCTGTTACGGACCCGTTTGTGTGCTACGACCATACCTGTTGCATACAGTTGGCGGTAGATGTTTTGCAATGCGCGGCACGTTGGATGCTCTCTGTCCGGGTACCGTTCTGCGTACACCCTGCAGGCTTCAGCTGCATTTCGTCGACACTCGCCATAGATGAGTATCATCTCCGCCTTTTCAGAGTTTGAATACACCGTGGCAGGTCGGTGTGGCCGTGCGGTTAAAGGCGTTTCAGTCTGGAACCGCGTGACCGCTCCGGTCGCAGGTTCGAATCCTGCCTCGGGCATGGATGTGTGTGATGTCCTTAGGTTAGTTAGGTTTAAGTAGTTCTAAGTTCTAGGGGACTGATGACCACAGATGTTAAG
Organism: Schistocerca serialis cubense; assembly: GCF_023864345.2. Classification (NCBI taxonomy): domain Eukaryota; kingdom Metazoa; phylum Arthropoda; class Insecta; order Orthoptera; family Acrididae; genus Schistocerca; species Schistocerca serialis. The sequence continues at coordinate 45,436,487 of NC_064646.1, read as the reverse complement.
TCCCATAGTGCTCAGAGCCATTTGAACCATTTTGAATACACCGTGGTCACAGTTCCTACAACACTAAGCTATCACAGACGTCTGGTAACACGGTGTACTACAGTTGGTCTGCGTGCGGAGACGAACGCAGAATAACAATAGCAGCAAGCACTACATGCGGACACTGCGACAGCTAGACCAAACCACAACAGTGCACTACAGCCACACTCGTAAACACAGTCGTCATCGTAAACATGTCCCTGCAGATGCTGCTCGCCGACCGTGGCCCGCGTTTGTTACAACACGCAACTGAACGTCGGAGGTTTCAAGCGTCAACTTTAGGTTACAATATCTCCGGATGTAATTAACATTTTACAATCCAACAAACGGCACTGATTACGTATTTGTTTACATGTTCAGATGTGCTAACAAAACTAACGTGGTTCCATTTAAAAAACGTAGGTTTGTGTTAAAAAACATACTTCCGTGCATTTTTGTATGGTTTGTATTAAACAATTACACTAGCCCCTCTCCTCACGTTCGGTCTGTGGAATCGGTTCGTCAGTATTTGATGTGGTTTACGAAATATATCCAGCGGTAACGTTAGGTGACTCACCCTGTATAAGAGGTTCTAGGAAGTGAGCATTTGTTTACGTAGGAGCCAAAGCCAAGCGATGTTATTGTTTGTAAAAGGTGAATCCATGAAGAAGTTACAAACTTTCGGTGATGATGGAAATAGGTAAATGTATCGCTTTGAGGTGAGTGACCCTGGATCGGAAATTACCAAGCCTAAACTTTCAGTGCGTGAAAGGAAATGCAACACAAGGTGAAACACGTATGTAACGTAGCAGCGATGGTGAGGCACGTTAAAATCTTTGACCAGAGAGCCTATAATCGTAGTTAGTCTGCGCTTGACCGCGCGAGTGTTGCGAGCAGTACGCTTGTAGTCGTCATGTAGAGCAGTACGCGAGTTGTCGTCATCCACTGCACTCTGTCAGTAGTAGCAGCCCAGTGCGGTTGTGTGATGTAGTCTGTCGGCAACACTGGTCAAGATGCTGAATGAGGTATATTGTTAATTAAGGTAATCATCAGTTAATGTAAAGTTTATTTATTGTAATTAATTTCCAACAAGTGCCCCAATAATAATTTTGATTTCAAAAGCAATTTTACAAAAAAAAAAAAAAATTTTATTTAATTGAACTAACGATTTCGTTCCGCTTAAAGAAAAGTTTCAGTTAAATTACAACAAAAAAGAAAGGATATTATTATTTGCAATGCAGTTCCTCCAAGCCGTGCGCAAGAATAAGAGCAGAAATTTGACTAGCAGTTACAATGAGGTAAGAATTTAATTCTGATTTTTGCACAGGGCCAAAGACCGATATTTCGGTTTAATTGAATTATCATTATTACTGAGATTTTCTTATCACTGAATTGACTTTCATTATTTTCGTGAGGAACTTATACTTGGGTCAGATTGCGATTCTCATTTTTTATTGTCATTAAAATTTAATTGCTAGGGAGGTTACGTTTGGCTCCTATTCATTTATTATTTCTGTCTTTATAAAATTTTGTGGGGAGGTTACAAAGGTCATTTGATTGACAAGTGATGTGACAGACAGTTCATCATTGTAGGAATAGATGATAAAAATTCAGGGCAAATGAAATAGAGATTTCACAGTACAGGGTGTACAGTACACAGCACAGCCCTAATTACGTCAATTGCGCTTCGGTTGCAGTCCATCTATGGTTCTTGGACGCTCTGGAGAACACGTAAGTTGCCACTTTATTATGTTCCACATATGTTCAGTTGACGAGAGCTCTGTTGATCTTGCTGGCGAGGGCATTTGTTTTACACAAAGAACAGCACGTCACTTAACAGCCGCCATATGTGGACGGGCACTGTCCTGCTGGAAGAGCAGACATGACGGTAGCACAGGACGTAGCGAGCACCAGTTGCTTTGCTCTGCAGAAAAACCAAATGTGGGGACCAGTGGATCTTGGGAGGACGTACTCCAGAATAGGCATCTCACTAGTTCTATGCCATATACGTGAGCGTTCAACATGCGCGTACAGACAGAACATACTCTCCCCACGACAACAGAATGCCATTCCACTCTCCAGTCGACACTCTCGAGACACCAGAGTAGCCATGCTTGGTGGTGTCGTGGTTCCAGTGGCAGCCTGGCCAGAGCCACACGTGATCCTAGCTGCTGCAAGCAGACTGTTCCCAATGGTCAGTGATGTCACAGAGTTTGCAACACATACCTGGATTTCGTCTCCGGATGTTGTTCGGTCGGTGATTGCTGCTCGCGTAACACGTCAATACTGATATCCGCCTGTACAAGGTGGACCTCCAGAACTTGGTCTACGTCTGTGGGAATGTTCCACAGGCCACCGATGCGCTGTGCACAAGTCGTACAGCAATCTGTCGACGTCAAACAACCTTCCAGAAGGCTCAACGTTCAAATTTCTGAAGCTGTTCACTAGCAGTATGTACTCGTCGTCAAAACAGAGGGTGCGCAGATGGGCCTCCTGAGAGCCATCTGGTAGCCATGAACGGGACAAGTGAATCACAACGCACAGATGCACGTATTATAAGCAGGTTGTTGCATTTTTTCCGGCAGTGTATAAGCGAAAATAGTTCTGATACATCTGACAGTGGAATATGTGTACTGGTTCCGTTGTTACTAACAAGGGAACATCCCCATCACACCCCCCTCAGATTTAGTTATAAGTTGGCACAGCGGATAGACCTTGAAAAACTGAACACAGATCAATCGAGAAAACAGGAAGAAGTTGTGTGGAACTATGAAAAAATAAGCAAAATATACAAACTGGGTCGTCCATGCGTAAGATAGGCAATATTAAGGGCACTCTGAGGCGAGGAGCGCCGTGGTCCCGTGGTTATCGTGGACAGCTGCGGAACGAGAGGTCCTGGGTTGAAATCTGACCTCGACTGAAAATTTTGCTTTCTTTATTTTCGCAAAGTTATGATCTGTCCGTTCGTTCATTGACGTCTCTGTTCACTGTAATAAGTTTAGTGTCTGTGTTTTGCGACCGCACCGCAAAACCGTGTGATTAGTTGACGAAAGGACGTGCCTCTCCAATGGGAACCGAAACCATTTGATCGCAAGGTCATAGGTCAACCGATTCCTCCACAGGAAAACACGTCTGATATTTTGTTTACGACACTGGTGACAGCATGTGCGTCACATGACAGGAATATGTTGTGGACCCACCTAACTAGTACACTTAGCGAATGGGTGAAAAGATTCTTCTACCTTGCCCGATTTAGGTTTTCTTGTGGATGTAATAATCACTCCAAAAAAAGTGATGAAAACATAAGAGTTTTTCACATAAACTGAAAATAAAAAGTTAAAATTTTCGGTCGAGGGAAGATTTGAACTGAAGACCTCTCGTTCTGCACCTGTTCGCACTAACCACGGGACCACGGCGCTCCTAGTCTCAAACTGCCCTTAATAGTGCCTATATTACACATGGACGACCCAGTTTGTATATTTTGCTTATTTTTTCATAGTTCCACACAACTTCTTCCTGTTTTCTCGATCGATCTGTGTTCAGTTTTTCAAGGCCTATCCACTGTGCCAACTTATAACTAAATCTGAGGGGGGTGCGATGGGGATGTTCCTTTGTAAGACTGTAGGGGAGACAGCTTTCAGCGGTGCTAGTACGGACCATAAGGAGAAAAACCATTTCCAGTAAAGGTGGGCTCTAAAATGTATACCCTAAGAGCTATGAGTACTTGTTCATCTTCAATACTATATAACATATCTCTTCTACTACATGCCCGTGGTTTCCGTATTTTTGTAGGAAGAAGTATGGACCGAAACAAGAAAAATATGTCCAGTAAATATGGGCTCCAAAATACATACCTTATGATCCATGGGCACTTTCTCAGTAGAGGAGACGTGTTTCCCACTACCGACGGTGAACAAGTGCTCGTAACTATTGAGGTATGCATTTTAGAGCACATATCTACTGGGCATTTTTTCTTGTTTTTGCCCATACTGCCACCTCTGAAAGTATCCAACCCTTCAATCTTAGCAACAAGAGTACCAGTGCATTTTTTCCACAGTCAAAGATATTAGGCAAATTTTCGCTTAAATATTCGACTCGGTTGTTTCCGGACCTGGGTCCGTTAGCTGACGTTGATGCATTTATCCTTCATTATCCCTGGAATTTGGATACATCATCAGGGGATCACCCCGTATAAGGAGAACAATGAGCCCATTGTTCCAGGGACGGCGCTACCCCAGCGCTGGTGCGCTAAGTGTTTCGCGTACGGCCATCTGCAGGGCCTGTGGAAATTCGTCGCAGCAACGCAGAGCGCTGCTTTTAATCAGCTTTTGTGGTCACCAAAGGGGAACGGAGAGCGCGGAAAACTAATTCAACTTTTTCTGAGTCTCTTCACGTGGTACGCAATTCATGTGAAGCACAATTTTAAAAAGTGCCACACCTGCGTTCCAGTACTGTGTCGTGTGACCATAAAGATCAATGTTATGCCAATATCATAGAGAGAAGAGCAGTGAAACGGAATGAAAACTTTACGTCAATTACCAGTCTACCGAATCAATATAATGTCAATGATAGTGTGGCTTAGATACGGCAGCTTTTAAAATTGATCATTTTTCTTAGATTATCCTCCCGCTTGGTTCTGTTCCATGTAAAAGTGAGCTGTTTGGAATTTAGGCTCAGTAACATAATGATAAGGGGTGCCCTGGGGCTTTCAAAAACGAAAATCGACAAAAAATACACCTTTGTAAAGTAGTACCAGAGCATGACAAATTCATTCACTGACTAATGTAGACAGATTATTTACTGCAATAAAGAGATGGCAGACAGAGCCGGCCCATTACCTTTTATGATCCAACCTGGCCCACTCCATTTGCCTTTCATTTTATATAGAAGACAGTAGGTGTAGGGAGTAGAACGTGTTTTATCTAGAGTCCGTTTACAGCACTCCGTCTTGAGGGCACAAGTGGCTCATCGGGACCATCCGACCACCGTGTCATCCTCAGCAGAGGATGCGGACAGGAGGGGCGTGTGGTCAGCACACCGCTCTCCCGGTCGTTATGTTTTTATCTTGAGTCTGTTTATAGGCGACAACTTATATGCTCCTGTATTACTCGCAGGAAATTACTGGAAGTAAACTGTCATCTGCTATTCCGTTTACAATTTTGGGGTTCGTAAATTAACTGTGTATCAAAGTGCCCAGCTGACTGTCAGGCAAGTTATGATTTATTGAGAAAAGTTAGAAATTCCACTGGGAAACTGTGTACCAAAACTTCTATCAACAACGAAAGCAACCGAAAAAATATGCTATAATATCGTTGGCGGTCCTTATACGTAAAGAAACATTTCAAAAGCTTTCGGACCTAACATGCTTTAAGCATCACTGAAGAAAATAACTAGCTTTCGATCACTCAAACGTAAGACTAAGGGTAAGATTCACTCACATTATCGATCAGCAGTTATTTGAGGAAGAGTGAACAACAGCCAAGCGAGCAGAGGCACCGTGAAGAGGTGAGAGTGAAGGGCACATAAAATTCAAGGCCATGTATTTATGTACTTGTTATATAAACTACACACAAAAATGTATATGAACATAAAAGAAAAGAAAAATCCACTACTCACTCAATTTTAAGCATACGTATTTCGGTTTCTGAACAGATTATGGAACAGAGCAAGGAAAAGTTTTTTACGAAACTCCCGCTGAGCGGAGTTTTGAGACCCAGTTCAAGGTTTAGTTTTTTACGCAGCAGCATCAAATACGAGCACTTCTAGACGTACAAGTAATTTAACTGAATACTTTCCGAGAAGACCTCTCCTGTTAACCTTGCAGGCACCAAGTAAATAAAATCATTCTTAGAAGCGTGTTTACGGGAAAGATGAGTGATAGTATACAGTCCCGACTATAGCAATTCTGAAGAAATTCTCTAACGCTTGGTTTGTAATCGATGTTAGTATATTATCAAACAGCAATTCAGTACAGGAAGGTCAAGGAACACTTGGATCAAGGCGAAGTGTTTCGAATCGCCGATTTTATTGAGATGCTTTGAGAGAACAGTTGTTTGGAGATGTTTATGATGGAATTTGACGTCTCTTGTCGAAGCACCATCTCGTTCAATATTTCTCCGTGTTCCGCCGACTACCCACCGTACTAAGTCGATGGCGAAAGCTATTTTTTTCTTGAAAATATTTTTGTTCCGTGACGAATTTTAATTACGCTATTTGTACTTCCTGTATCACTCTATCTCAAAGCATGATTTTGTGCCTCCTGAAGCCAAAATACCCTATTCCTATTTCACTTTCTTTGCAAAATTTTATAAATATGTGGTTGCCGGTAGCGATATGTCTCGTGTGGATTTACAAAAATAAAAAGTAATTTATGGTACTTGTCTCTCGTTCCGTCGCCTAGGCCAATCCTGATCGCAACTAGTCCTCCGTATTAAAAATGAGAATGGCCGACGCATCGAATCGTAAGCCATCACCATCACAAGAAAAGATTGAAAGAATTCGAGTAAAAATCAACGAAATTTCTAAAGTTGTCGGCACAGTTTTTTTTAATAAAACATATTTTTTACCAGATTGGATTTGAGTGAGATGTTTCGTAAGACTTCGCCGTACACGAAAATGAAGATTTCAGCTATGATGCCGACCTGGTTGCCAAACTGAGTTATATAAGTGATGTGATTAAAAGATGCGTCAAGCCCATGGAAGGCTGTGACAAATAATTTACAGAATACGGGAAACTGAAACAGTATGTCGTTCGAATTGTATCTGAACATTGCCATATGATTCCAGGGCATAAGAAGTGGATTAACCAAAGAATAATAATGTTTTTAAAAAAATATGTAATTTTAAAATTATATTTACCTCACATACGTTGCACGTAATAGCGTTATATACTGTATTATTAATGTTAATACAGCAGTATTAGTAATTAAGTTGACAGTAATAAAATTATTGGTTAATCATCTACTTACTACAATATTTTTCGATGTTTACTTTAAAGTATGTACGAACAGGCATTAGTGACGATTGACAGCCGTTCGAAATTATTTCGACGACTGGAAATTTCTTGGTATCAGCTGTGTTAGGCATACTACCTTTTAGTGGTACACGAAAGTTTGTGCCAGAGCGCCACTCGAACCCGGATTTCCTCCTATCGCCAGCGGTCACCCTTACCAATTCGACTGCCTGTGCACGTCTTCTGGACCGACCCAACTTCCATGTGTCACACTGTCTACATTTCTATACCGTAATCTCCTGCTGACAGCTTTGCTCTGTACTTCCGCACCAGTGAGCACGAGACTGTGAGAAATCGACACCCCTTTATTAGCGCCTTGTGCCCGCCTCGGTACGTCTGCGTGAGAAGCCGTTAATGACGACAGACAGCCGTCAGAAATTAATTCGAAATAAATTCTCTCACGGCATTAAAGCTGGTTCAGGTCCCCCTCCGGCACACATTCTCGTATGTAACTAATAGCAAGTATATGTTTACCTAACAGATGTGACACCTAGATATTGGCCGACGCCGAATTTGTTTTGAATACGTTTTAAGATAAAAGAAAGTAATATCTGTATGCGTTTTTTTTTTTCAAATCAAGCATGAAAAATAAGAAACCCCTTGTTCTGCAACTACATCTACATCTACATCTACATGGATACTCTGCAAATCACATTTAAGTGCCTGGCAGAGGGTTCATCGAACCACCTTCACAATTCTCTATTACTCCAATCTCGTATAGCACGCGGAAAGAATGAACAGCTATATCTTTCCGTACGAGCTTTGATTTCCCTTATTTTATCGTGGTGATTGTTCCGCCCTATGTAGGTGTCAACAAAATATTTTCGCATTCGGAGGAGAAAGTTGGTGATTGGAATTGCGTGAGAAGATTCCGTCGCAACGAAAAACGCCTTTCTTTTAATGATTTCCAGCCCAAATCCTGTACCATTTCTGTGACACTCTCTCCCATATTTCGCGATAATACAAAAGGTGCTGCCTTTCTTTGAACTTTTTCGATGTACTCCGTCAGTCCTATCTGGTAAGGATCACACATCGCGCAGCAGTATTCTAAAAGAGGACGGACAAGCGTAGTGTAGGCAGTCTCCTTAGTAGGTCTGTTACATTTTCTAAGTGTCCTACCAATAAAACGCAGCCTTTGTTTAGCCTTCCCCTCAAAATTTTCTATGTGTCCTTTCCAATTTAAGTTGTTCGTAATTGTAATACATAGGTATTTAGTTTAATTTACGGCTTTTAGTTTAACGAGTTCCTTTTAGCACTCATGTGTATGACCTCACACTTTTCGTTATTTAGGGTCAACTGCCACTTTTCGCACCATTCAGATATTTTTTATAGATTGTTTTGCAGTTTGTTTTGATATTCTGATGACTTTATTAGTCGGTAAACGACAGCGTCATCTGCAAACAACCGAAGACGGCTGCTCAGATTGTCTGCCAAATGGTTTGTACAGATAAAGAACAGCAAAGGGCCTATAACACTACCTTGGGGAACGCCTGAAATCATTTCTGTTTTACTCGGTGACTTTCAGTCAGTTACTACGAACCGTGACCTCTCTGACAGGAAATCGCAAATCCAGTCACATAACCTAGACGATATTCCATAAGCATGCATTTTTACTTGGTTCAAATGGCTCTGAGCACTATGGTACTTAACATCTACGGTCATCAGTCCCCTAGAACTTAGAACTACTTAAACCTAACTAACCTAAGGACATCACACAACACCCAGTACGCATTTTTACTACGAGCCGCTTGAGTGGTTCAGTGTCAAAAGCCTTCCGGAAATCCAGGAATACGGAATCGATCTGAAATCCCTTGTCAATAGCACTCAACATTTGATGTGAATAAAGAGGTAGCTGTGTTTCACAGGAACGATGTTTTCTAAACCCATGTTGACTGTGTGTCAATAGACCTTTTCCTTCGTGGTAATTCATAAAGTTAGAACACAATATATGTTTCAGAATCCTGCTGCATATCGGCGTTAACGATATGGGCCTGTAATTTAGTGGATTACTCCTACTACCTTTCTTGAACATTGGTGTGCCCTGTGCAACTTTCCAGTCTTTGGGTACGGATCTTTCATCGAGCGAACGGTTGTATATGATTGTTAAGTATAGAGCTAATGCATCAGCATACTCCGAAAGGAACCTAATTGGTATACAGTGTAGACCAGAAGTCTTGATTTTATTAAATGTTTTGAGTTACTTCACTACTCCGAGGATATTTACTTCTAAGTTACTCATGTTGGCAGCTGTTCTCGATTCGAATTCTGGAATATTTACTTAGTCTTCTTTTGTGAAGGCATTTCAGAAGGCTGTGTTTAGTAAATCTGCTTTGGCAGCAATGTCTTCGATAGTATCTCCATAGTTATCGCGCAGAGAAGGCATGGATTGTTTCTTGCCGCTAACATACTTCACATACGACCAGAATCTCTTTGGATTTTCTGCCAGGTTTCGAGACAAAGTTTCGTTGTGGAAACTGTTATAGGCGTCTCGCATTGAACTCCGCGCTAAATTTCGAGCTTCTGTAAAGGATCGCGAATCTTGGGGATTTTGCGTCTGTTTAAATTTGGCATGTTTATTTCGTTGTTTCTGCAACAGTGTTCCAACCCGTTTTGTGTACCAAAGAGGATCAGCTCCGTCGTTTGTTAGTTTATTTGCTACAAACCTCTCAAATGCTGCCGATACTATGTCTTTGAATTTAAGCCACATCTGGTCTACACTTACATTATTAATTTGGAAGAGTGTAGGTTGTCTATCAGGAAGGCGTCAAGTGAATTCTTATCTGCTTTATTGAGTAGGTATATTTTTCGCTTATTTTTCAAGGATTTGGAGATTACAATATCCAATCTCGCTACGACAAACCTGTGTTCACTAATCCGTATATCGGCTTTGATGCTGGTTATTAACTCAGGATTATTTGTTGCTAAGAGGTCAAGTGTGTTTTCACAACCGTTTACTATTAGCGTGGGCTCACGAACTAACTGCTCGGAATAATTTTCAGAGAATGCGTTTATCACAATTTCGGATGATATTTTATGCGTACCTCCGGAATTGAACACGTATTTTCGCCAACATATCGAGGGTAAATTAAAGTCACCACCAACTATTATCGTATGAGTGGGGTAAGTGTTTGAAATCAAACTCAAGTTTTCTCGGCTAACATGTCTTGCAAGTTTCATACCACATTCTGTGGCACTAAACAAGCTGCCACATGGACACTCGTGTTTCACAAGCTACAGTTGAGAGATATCTTTTAAATAAAAGTAGCTGAAAGCTATCGGGGCGCTTCCTTCAGCTGCGACAGGCCGGCAGGGCGTCACGCGATGTTTACGCGGCGGAGATAGTTTTGTCGGCGGCGCGCCCTCCCTGTGACCTGGCCGCAGAGATAGCGCGGACGCCTCGTGCGTTCACTGACGACGGCGGACACAGCCGCGGTCTCCATTCACACAGGGACGTACTCATCTTTAACCGTACGGCCAGCACTTCAATGCAACGGTAGTGGAATATTACTCGGAATATTAACACTATGCCGTCCGGCGACACCACAGTGGCGTCGTGCGCGATACAGCGGTCAACGGCCGGCGACACCCCAGTGGTGTAGTGAGCGCACAGTACCACGCAGGGGCCGGCGACAGAACTTCAGTATCTTTTGCATTCTGTTGGTGTTTTGTTTAGGTAACAATAAGTTACACTCGTCAACAAGTTTTTTGTTTTTATAAGTACTTGTGCACTTTCATCATGGCGGACGAAAGAGGCAACAGGATTCTTTACGATGAATGCGCACACGTCTTGTCTGACGTTCCGGACAACTTGCCCGACTGGGAAGAAGACATTGGATATCAAAAACATGAAAGTGAAGGAGAATAGTACGAAGATAGTGAAATACGTCCAAGAACAATTCGGCGAACCCTACGGTTGCTAAAATATTTGTCTGAATCAGACGAAGAAGACAGTGCACAGTGGTCAGACTTTGATTTACCGAGGACCAACAATAAATTTGAAGGATCCCCGGGTCCAAACATGTTTCACAAAGATACACAGAGCGTCGAGGATGTCGTAGAATTATATATTGGGAATGGTATATTTGAATATATTAGCTACGAAAACAACAAGTACTACAGTCAAAATTGCAATAGAAGGAAACTGGATTTAAAAAATGCCAAATTTGTCGGCGTTACGGGCCCCGAACTTAGAAAATGGTTTGGGCTTGCTATCCTTATGGGAATTGTAAAAAAAGCATGGATCGATGATTAGAGGTCAACGAATCCGTTGATAGACACACCGATATTTCGCAAAACGATGTCCTGCAACCGATTCAGACAAATATTACCATTTTTACATTTTTCCGACAGAAACAATAAACGCGTTAATGCCGACCGGCTTGTCAAAGTGCATTTTGTAACTGATTATTTTTCCAAAAAGTTTAAATAAACGTTTAATCTACGTCAAAACATCTCAACTGATAAAGGAATGATACCGTGGCGTGGAAGATTAAATTTTAAACTTTACAATTAGTCGAAAATTAAGAAATACGGCACACACATTCTGATGCTGTGTGAATTGATTACGGGATACATTTCCTTATTCAAGATATATTCCGGCCCCGGACAGCCTTTAGCGAAAACAGTGATGGAACTACTGACACCTTCTTATGGAAAGTGGCATCACCTCTGCATGGGTAATTATTAAAAAAGTTTAGAACTTGCAGAGAAGTTGCTTGAAAAGAAAATTCGAGTTTCTGGAACGATACTGCAAAATAGACCATTCTCGGAAAATTAAAGCGCGCAAAAGTCAATGTGTTTGAAGCTTGTCATCAACGTAAAGGTGACAAGCGGCCGGCGACCAGCCAAGTAATCCGAATTAGCGGTGCCGGGGCCAAGCGAATAAATTTGTACGAGGCGTGAGGACGGCAAAGTGTTGAACGGAAATCAAGATGCCCGATGTAGCCCAATGTTCTATATTAATGAGCAGCACGTGCATTAGGAGTTAAAATTTACGCCACAACCGGTCGACTAAACCAAAAAACATTCACACGAATTCGACCTGGATTTATACCGACTGTTATTCAAATTTAGCTATCAAGTGATTCTCTAACATAATCTAAGGACTTAGATGATTACATTTACACTTATATTTACGCCTGTACGCCGCACAATACCTTGTGGTGCGTGGCGGAGTGCATTCTGTGAACCAGTGTTCTTCTCACTGTTTCCCGTTCCAGTCACGAATGGTGCACGCCAAGAGCGACTGTTGGTAAACATCTGAGTGGTCTCCAGTCCCTCTAATTTCACCATCGTGGTCTTTTCAGGAGATAAAGTGACTCCAAAAAGTATTCCTCCGACCACAGCGCACAGAATATATCAAGAATAATCATAACAATATAGCTAAGAAACAAACAATAACGATTTCCTTACCTCGGTTAATGTCCACATTTAGAAAAGAGCCAGTGAGAGCCAAAGTGGTATAACTCAATTTTTCCTCTTCTGACAAATGAAAGGTTTTGCGTTTCGTTTTATGTAAATCCGTGATTTACAATAATTCATGATTCATTTGATGAAATGTACAAATGAAATATTAGACTTACGTTTACAACAGACATTTTAGTTATCTCTACCTTAAATTCCTTCTCATAGTCCCTAAAAGTTGGAGTACCACTGTCCTTCTCAGAAATTTACTCATAGTGAAAGGTAAAGTGGGGTAAATCAAGAGTTTTACCACTCTTCTTACAAACGTTTTGGTTAAGCTGAATACCTGAGGCGGAATACGCTATATTTTAATCTCTATAATTGTAATTTATTTCTAAAACAATGTGATACAGTAAATGTAAGTCTGTACTTATCACTCCCTTTATGCACTTTTTCTCACAAACTGAGGTAAAATAGTTGCATTATTTTCGTCAATTACTAGACCCTCTGAGTCTACCTAATAGTTCAGCAGTGCGTTCCTCAACGGATTATAAATAAATTCTTGTTTCTAAATGTCGAAATTTCTTAAAATGTAGTTTCTGTCATGCTGACGTTTCAAGAGGCTTTATAGTGGAGCGTGTCTGTTACATAATTTCACCGTCCACATCATCTCCCCCTGCCAAAGTGTTAACATGTAAGTGTCCAGATTCCCCAGCCGAACTTGCAGTTGTCAGTTGGTTGAAGAAAGCGAGGTGCACCGGAGTGATGTACGGCAGGGTCATCATGTGCCTCGGTGACAGGTGACAGAATATTGTTGAGTAGGATGGCTTTTATGGCTTATGTATTTAATGTGAGACATCACTGCTTGATTCGTGTAGGCTTTAGCCTAGACTTCAACATGGAGAGCACACTTATCTTATAAAGACAATTTATGCTTTAATAACATCTGGATATTACCAACCTGAAGAAAGAAAATAATGATTATACTTATTAGCAATGTTAGAATGCCTTTTTGATTTTAGAGCTTAAACAAACACCCAAAGCACCACAGAACAACAAGACCAGGTGGCCTTGCCGCTTTTCCTGCGAACGCGCTTCACTCTGGCATGACAGCGAGAATGAATTTGGAGCTCTTAAGTCACTTCGTTGGGAGTTGTCGTTATACCACTTCTCCACAACAAATTTCCGTGCATTGTGAGTAAAGTGAATGGTATAACTCAAAAACTAAATTTTTTTGTCTTAGATCACTTCAGTTTTCAGCGGCTCAAATAAAACGCTGTTTAGATTCATGTTGCTTAATTCCTGAACAAATCTACTTTATTGAAAATTATGCCCCAGTTGATGTCGCCTGGTAAACAAGAGCTCAGGTACGGTGTCGTCCTGACACACACACCTTTTCATTCCTTTGTGCAGTTGTGTTCCATCCACTGCCACGGAGAGCTCCCCCTCTGTTCTCCAAGTCGTTGAGTAATATTTAAGGAATATGGGTCGAAAACGTCGCAAAACTAGAAAAGAGGGAACGAAATATGTATCAGGTTGTTTCGAAAAATAAAACCTTTTCAACCTTTTCAACAAATCGGATAAACCGCTGGCAGACTTATCCATACGGTGGAGAATTTTATATACAGATTCAATAAGATCAAAATGTACAAAAACCAATCAAGAAACGGTCGTTCGGCAGTTCTATCCGAGATGGAAAAACGAAACTACCTAGAGAAGCCAAGAAAAATCCAAAACTACACGCTCCAAAACGTTCTTCTGCAGTTCAAATGCTTAAAGAAAAGTTTGTTTCAGCAGACTTTAAGAAATGTGCTTCTTTAAGAATGGGTACGGAGACAGAACAGTCTGTAGAAAAGAATACATCAACGTGAGGAAGCGAGCTGTGTTTGCAAGAGAACATGAATCCGATGAGTTTATTTTTTGGAAGAAGTATTATATATTTACTGACGAAGTCAATTGTAGCAGTATAAGACAATTGGGGGACTAACAGTGTGAAGAAAAAAGAATTTTGACTTGAGGAGAGAAACATAACAACCTCAGGTAAACAAGAGTAAGATTCCATAGCTGTCTGGAGCTCCACGACTGTGAATAGCGTGGGAAATTTGTGTTTAATTGATGGAATTCTAGACCACAAGGTTTACATACTCATCCTAAATACACGTTGTTCTGAAGTGTGAATAATATGGATCTTTCTAATGATTATATTTTCACATAAGATACAAAACATAAGCTCAAGATGCAAGACTGTAGCTGCTGTATAAAACTCCCCATGGATTCCAATACCATCGCAACAGAGAAATTGTGGAAAGTACTCTACAAAAAAGTGAGAATCATGAGATAGCCAATATAAATTATCTAAAGAAGGCCCTCCTAGAAGACTGGAGTAAAATAACAGTGCAGACAATCGAATTTCTGGTGAAATCCCTGCCGAGAGATAATAAAGAGGCAAGGGGACCTACTATATTCTAACTATAACATTCTATGTTTAGAGTGTCGTTTTCAGTATTGCATAAGAATATTTATTTTTCATCCTAAATTGCTTGTCCCTACTTTCGAATGTTTAACTATTTTTAAGTAAATAGAAAACTGTTTCTTTTTTGTATTCTCCTTTTCACTGATTGATAAAGAAGTACATGCCCCTGTTGTAATCCATTCCGACAATTTTCCACTACCTGAACACTCTTAAACATAAACTCATGCGTCTGACAAATAGTTTTTGGAGTATGTTGACTGTCTTTTCTCAGAATTTTAACGGTTACACCGGCAATGAAGCACAAGGCCTCTCGTGTAGCGTATGCCACTGGACTTATATCAGCATAGCAGTGACGCTTTCGCCGTTACTAAACGGACGCACGGAGTAAAACACTCCTATCATATAAAAAAAAAACATAGCTCTTCTTTGTATCTTCTCTGTTTTCCTCTGTCTGTCCTACCTGGAGTTGCGCTCTAGCAAAACTATGGTCGGTATTTTTGGCACACTACATTAATGAGATAGTAAACGGTAGGATTATCGGTAGTAATGGCAGGAGAGAAACATAAATGAATGTGTAAGAGACGAACTGGGAGCCGACGACTTCTGTTTGTGTCATGATGTTTGTTTTGCAAAAAATTATAACAGCACATCATTCATTGTTGGTCCATTCTGTCTTTTATGTCATCATAGTCCATAAATTGCATTTTATAACTACACAGATGAAGGGATCGTGTAAATTCTGCTCGTTTATGAAACCGAAGCAATTACTTTTGATGCAAGTATATTTTATTATTGTTCTTATTTCCTACTTAACAGAACGCTCTTCATCATGATTAAAGGCAAGATTTTCCTGTTATTATCGATAAATGTAAAAGTTATTTATTTATATCAGAAACTGTTTTATGTAAGTTCGACGAAGTATTGGAGCGACGTTTGATACATTTTTGATTTCCGGTTTTCTTTGTTTTACCTTTCTGTTGGGGAAATCACTTTTTATAGCATTATATGATAAATCAGTATTTTTTCTTTATTTTTAAAACAATATTCCTCTGTTTCACGCTGCAAACAAGCAATTTTCAGATAAAACCTGGATTAGACATTGACAATTTGTTTTGCTGCAGATGCTGTTTAGCTTTATGTGACAGATGGGAGGGTAACTACACAGAGGAAAAACGTTCTGTAGGTTACCTGACCTTTTATGTATCCTCACTCAGTTTCTAGACTGTTCACCACTTCCAGTTTTAGGGAGTCTTCTAAGACACTAGTCACATGCGTAAAGAAAGTGATCGTTATGAGAAAACGCCAGATAGGTACGCAACACACCTAACATAGAGGTAATGCGGGTATGGTCTTTGTTGATCGAAGCTACTAGGAAAACTCTCGTAGTGTAGGCTTACTTACGATAGTCTACAGTAGTGCTACCTGATAACGATCCCAGACTGACGAGAAATACCCTAGTATCGGGCGAACGAGAGTTTAGTGAGCTACCTTACTCGTGGGTGGCCTACACCTCAGGTGGATCCATCGGTGAATTTTACCTGGCGTATACCTTTCCTACGATTACCTTCACCTCATCGTCCTTCTTTCAGTAGCTCTGTACGCATTCTACCAGATATTTACTGGATGTGACTGGAATCGTGTAATCATACAGTAATCGGTCTCTTTCCCTGTTTGTGTGCAATACGCTGCACTTGTTCACATTGAGGATGAAGTGCCAATCTCTGCATCAAGCCTTGATCCTCTGCTGGCCTTCATGTTTTCTTTTCTTTTTTTTTTTTTTTTTTTTTTTGTTGCAGTTCTCCAGCTCCATACAGGGCGTTTCAAAAAGAGACGGCATAAATTATGTTTCTCATCTGAAGACAATTAAAAAGTTCATTACAACATGTGTCCGGAAATACTTCATTTCCCAGTTAGCCTTCAAAACAGTAATATCCAAAGGAACGTTTTTCTTACTGTAGGTAATCCCTTACACAAGATATTCAGAATATCCACCTCCTACGTGAATACAGATCTAATGTCGGTGTCTTGCGCTCCTGTGAACACGAACCCAACTTAGAGGAGTACTGCGTATTTCCTCCCAGACTTCCTCATCAGGTACCGTGGATGAGAATGCCAATGATTACAAATGGCCCCACAAGTAGAAGCCGATTGGGTTCAAGTCAGGTGTGCGTGGGGGCCAAGCAGTTCGGCCACCTCTAGCTATCCATCGGTCAGGAAACATTCGATCCAAGGTTGTTTTGTGTCAGCACGAAAGAGGGAAGAGAATTCCACGGGTATCATGTGCGAATTGGGGCTTTCATAATCAAAACAAAGGTGTTTTTCGTCGCAACAAGATGAAATTTAAATCACCAGCTTTATCTTCCAAACTCTAAAATATTTTGTTGACGCCCAGCTACGTAGGGAGAAATGATCATTACAATGAAATAAGAGACATAACAGCTCACACGGAAAGACTGAATGTCCGTTCGTTCGCTGTTCGAGAGTAGAACAGTAGAGAAATAGCGTGAAGGTGGTTCGATGAACCGGCTGCCATGCACTTAATCGTGAATTGCTGAATGGTCATGTAGATGTAGATGCAGATCGCCGAGCCGTACGACTGAAGTGGATAGGTGAGCCAGCGTGCAAGAAGTGAGCTTATGAATGAATGATCAGTAGAATGTCTTCAAAAACATGAGGTATGGTGCTTTCCACGAAGTTTGTGCAAATTTGTCCCACGGGTCCATTTACAGGTACATGGTATCCAACTATATCATACCGGATAGGTGCGTGCGTTAGCACACCGTTTCCGGGATTCTGGTAGGGGCCCCGGCCATGGATCGAATCCGCCTGGCGGATTAACTAAGAGGGCCGAAATACTTTATAATCTTGAGTAGTCCGTGAATGCCAATGTTTTATAACAAAACTTCTGTATCAAGTCTCAAAGTACCTGTCAGCTGACTCCAGTATACTATTATTGTTTCGCAATAGACTCTACCTTTAAATTCGTAAGTTCTTAAGTACATTCGAAATTTCATTTCTGTGCTGCTGACGGCTGTTCAGTGAGTCATGCATGCTCCTTCCTCGAACTAACTGCAACGCAGTACATACTCTCTGCCGTCGATGCAACGATATTGTCTCTGCCAACCAGCAGGATCCCAGCAAGATGGCGACGTCTGTTTTGCCGATTAAATTAAAATCTCAAAGCTGAAATAAAATAAAAGATACGGGTACACCGGCGTACTATTTCTTGGTTAAACAAACAGTGAATGAGCTTTAACTAATTTCGAAATATGCTAGGCAGGTTGCATAAGGTCAGTATCGTGAACAAAAATTTTCAATTTTCACAAGGACAACTTCTTGAATTTATATTTGAGCAACAAGCCGCTCTTTTATAGAGAAGTAAGCCGCTCGTTAATTACTACTTTCAAATTAATTGTTCGAAAGCTTGGCCCTAACAGTACTGATATAAAGCTTAAAACAAAACAGTTCACAATTTATTTAAAGCCTCCCCCAATTCGCAACACACACGAGACTGATCCGTCTACACTTCCAAGTTCCATCTTGAACTACTTAATGCTTGCAACTTCCACATTCGCTTCGTCCAGACTCCTACTCCAAGTCACAGCCGTCAAGTTACACTTCTTTCTACAAAAATACACTGCCTATTCCTCCGACAATTCCACATGATACTCTCGTCCGTCTTTACACTGTTCAGTCCCGCCATGAACTGCTACGCTTGTCAGTTATCTGTCAGAATCACTGTGAAATTTTTTACGCAGATGAATTTTCATTAATGGACCGAAGCTTCCAGAAATCGCTAACACTGATTTCACAATTACTGTTGATTTTGTTCTGCCCAACGTCACATTTTTTGCTGCTCCGGAATCATTAAAAAGTTTGGATTGTAGCCTGGAGTACAGTCCACTGATTTCAAAGACATGTGATGTGTAACGGGATGATAGCAATTTGTTAATTCCGCTGCTGTTACTAATTGACCTGTTTAAATGAATTTGGATCATAAGAACTTTCAATTTTTTTCTAAGTGCTTGAAGAATGCACGTTTGATACATGCTTTACGCTAAATAAATGATCTTTAATACCTGCTCTGCCCCCACGTGCAATGGAAACACAACATAAGTTATATATTCTAATTCCTAGCCACTTCTCCCTCATGTTACGAAGATCCATTCGTCTAAATATTTTTCTTGGAATGAACAATACCTTTCTGAAATTTTGAGTTCTGTTGGAACAATGAAACACTTTGGTAACAAATTAATTGTGATACGACTCAGGCAGAGGAACAGAGACCGACTGAACTGAGATAAGGGACTATAACGGAAACTCAACAGCCTCACCACGCAGTAAAACTCCTTAAGGGACTCAGCTGCGATAATAAAAGCTTTCATTATTTTTCTTAACAGCTGGAGTTGAAATATAAATCCGCGCAAAAAATTTGCAGAAATAGTATGAGACTATTTAACTGAAGTCCGAAATCCTGAACAACTGCCGACCCGAAATCATATTTCGGGACACGGATTTTTTAAATCTGAAGTCCGGACTGCTTCCGACTAATATACGTCCGTCTCAGTATTTAGTCCGAAACATGATCACTGGAAGAAACAAAGATTATAGAACAGTCTCAGGCATCTGAAGGTGGTATTATTTGTATTGATTGGAAGCCATGGAGTCTACAAAAGTTTGATTTTTTTAAATGGTCACCCATTCTGCTCTCGCCTACTTTTGCCCATAACCTCTATTTTATTTAAATTGATTACAATAGGTTTAGAACGCAAGGCTCGTTTTCTTTCCTGCACAGCTGTTGTCCATCATTGTGGCTGTAGGTGTGAAGAAGATCATGTGATGATTGATTTCAAAGATTATATTTCGATCGCTTATACCTTCAATAGCGTTTTCAAAAATAATCAACTCTCTTTCAGACAATTTATTTGTTTTGACCCTACTTTTGTACGACGTATTCGTCAAATAGGCGTGGTGCACGACAAGCAGGAGGTCGGCTAGTATTTTACTTCTTGAATTAATTTACATCAAAGAGGAGAAGCAGTGTCGAGCCGTTTTTGATCACCGGGCTGCGCGTCGTAGTGCCATGCTGTGTGCCAGATTCCTGTGCAGTCTCATGGAATGAGAGCATGTGACACTGTTGACGATGAGTCGGCCGACAGATTGGAATGTTGAGCCGCGCGACTAACTCTGACTTTCAGTTTCAACCTTGCTGCGTTTACTAAGGCAAATCTACAGCCCAGCATCCAGGGTAGCAGGAAGCGAACCTCCTGCCACAGAACATTCTTTGGTGTACGATGTGGCTGGCTTGCACGCTTTGCAACGTATGTGATCATTGATCACAGGGTACAATTTCAATTAATAGGCACAACACAACATCAAACATGTTACACACATTTACTAATGCGCTGAATGTCAGCTATGTGATCTATGATAGTAATAAGATGAGTCTTTGAATCTGAATTTACCGGGCA
This sequence comes from Schistocerca serialis cubense, assembly GCF_023864345.2. Lineage (NCBI taxonomy): Eukaryota > Metazoa > Arthropoda > Insecta > Orthoptera > Acrididae > Schistocerca > Schistocerca serialis. The sequence goes on along the minus strand of NC_064646.1, from coordinate 45,416,110 downwards.
CTCGCCACTTAACTGTCTGACGATCACTCATAAATAGCGGCTTGCTATTACTCTGGCAACTCTTGATCAGCGTCAGATGGAACTGTGGCATTGAAGAACTGATGAACCTCAATTGGATCCTCTACGATGGAACTGCAGGATCCATTCATCCGCGACCGGCGGCATAATCTTGCATCTGCGAACCCGTTGATGAAAGCAGAATAATCGATCCCATATCAGCGCCACCTGCTGTGGTTGACGGAACTAGCGGAGGATCGCTCTAACGCTCTGAAGTTCTCGTGATGGAAGAAGAAACAGTTTCCATATTATGAGCGACGTCTAGGCGACGATTGCTCGTAGCGTCGCCGCACCAGACGTGAAGAGTGTCTGCATTGAGGCACAGTCTTGTGATACTTTGGTGTACTATATGGCTACGTCCACTGCAAACCAGTTACAATGCGGCTACAAAAACGAAAATTCCATCTCATGGATTATTTTGGTTTATTATGGGTTAACAAATGGTTATGGTCTCATCAACGGCATCGAAGAATTGATTGAAAAGACAAGGTCCCACGAAGACTTTCAGGGACCATACAGTCGATGGCTAATTTCTGATCAATGGGTAACCACAAGGTTGCATGCTGGGTCCTACTCTTTTTTAAAGCTATGCTAACGACGAGCCACTTCCAGAGAATACATGAGTTTCCTTTATGCAGATGATGTGACATTGGTAGCTCAGGCAACTTAACGTGGCAGAAGCTTAGAAGAAAATGAGTATTTACTGTAGCAAAAATGAATTTCCCCCAAGTGCAGTTGAACCCGAACTGTGCGCTCTCAATTTTAATCACAGACTGGCCTATCGTAAACTCAGTGTTACTTGGAAAGGAGTACAGTTGGCTGCTGCAGTATATTAAAAATGTTTACGTGTCACACTTGACCACACCTTGATGGAAAAGCAAAATTATCATAAGATAATGTTGAAAATGGAATCCAGAAATAACGTCCTTGGGAAAATAATTAGTAATACGATATTTAAGAGCCGTAGCATTATCGGTTTCCTTCTTCGTGGCAAAACACTCATGCCCTGTTTGGTGAAGGTCTGCTAACGCCAAATAATTCGATAAGGTGCTAAGTAAAACGTATAGACTCATTACTGAATGTCTTCGGCCGACGCCACTTACCAAGGTGTATTAGCTGCCAGATGTTGCTAGCTCAGACATACATCGTGGAGTTGTTAACATCGTGGAAAGAATGAACCTTATCACCGAGCCTAGCCACTCATTACAGGATTGTGCACCAAACGGTCAAAGACCAAAGCCAGGAAACGCCTACCGGAAACCAGCAACATCTCTCAAACGACTCCAGTCAAAGCAAGAACAGAATTGTGCAAAGCACAAACAGCAAACGACCCTCACTGACCTCAACAATAAGAAAATCGCTCTGCCTGACACAAACAAAAGTATACGGGCGACATCGTCCACGTTGTCGATTGTGAAGAATTATATGTAATCTTCAGAAATTGGCCTTCTATTTGTCATTACCAACAGCGATTGCGGAGAAATGCAACTCATGGATGGTTTTGTTCTACGAGTGGCTTTGTCCCACATCCTGAACCGAGGAAACTCCACTCAAGGCGGCTCCGAGTGCCCCCAGAAGTTGCTCCACGCCGTAATCTTACGTATACCAGGCCATGTTTATGTTAAGAAAAATGTTTTATATATATAATTTCTTTTTTGTGTTTGTATCGATGCACTGACGCAAATATAAAAGGGTTTACCCGCCGACGCCCTGTAATACTTTTAGCTTAGTGTTGTATTATGAACGCCGAGACTGGTTGGCATTGGTCCAAGCGTTCCAGAGCTTTGCTTTACACGTCATCGCTCTCTTTCGCCGGCCCAGTCCTGAGGGTTAAAAAGTCTTCAGGACTGGCGCCGCTCAGCCAAGTGCCCAGGGATACAGTGGAGTCGATACTAATCCCGGTCTTTTGAAGCGTTACCTCCTTTATATTTGTGCCGCATCAATAACGGTCTTAGTTCCTGCCCCAACAGTACTTTTCTCCACTAAGTCATATAACACCAAGTTTTGATGAAATTCCTTCAGGCGTTCTTGAGTTATACCTGCCTTTCAAAGTGTCCCATAGCCACAAATAAGAGTGCTAGCGAAGTAGCATAGCGATAGCGACTTTGACTAGTAAACAAAAGTCCTGGGTCCAGGCTTAGAACCCAGCCACTGCTTGAATTCTGAATAAAAATTATCAGCAGCATCGGTTGAAGACTTTCAGCATAAGAAGCCACACTCGTTCTGTCAGCAGCCTTGTCAAAGAGGCGGAGTCGCGGCCACAGATTCAGTGCACTCTCTTTTCTGTGGACCGGGCAATCAGCAGCGATTAACCGCAAGAGTATGAAGAAGGCAATGGAAACCACTGCATTCAAGAAACGTAATGTGTATCCTCAAGACACGTAGCCTCTAATTGAAAAAGTGTCATCAACATCTCTCCACTGGCAAAATACACCACGTTAGTCCCTCATTCGGATCTCTGGAAGGGGCCAGCCACGGGGAGGTGATCATGAGGAAAAGATAGGGAAACCAACGATAGAATAACATTCACTAGTCGGGGCGTAGAATATCATAAGTCTGAACGTGGTAGGGAAGCAAGAAAGTATAAAAAGGGTACTGCAGATGCTCAGTCTAGATATAGTGGGGATCAGTGAAGTGAAATGGGAAGAAGATAAGGATTTATGGTCAGAAGAATATAGGGTAATATCAACAATAACAGAAAAAGGTATAATGGGAGTAGGACGTGAGGGAGATAGGACAGAGAGGAAGTTACTGTATGCAGTTCAGTGGCAGGGTTGTTCTCATCAGCTGCGACAGCAAACCAACGCCGACAATGATAGTTCCCATATACATGCTGACGTTGCAAGCAGAAGATAAAGAGGTAGAGAAAATATATGAAGATATTGAGCGAATAATTTACTATACGGGAGGCGGTAATGTAATACACTCCTGGAAATGGAAAAAAGAACACATTGACACCGGTGTGTCAGACCCACCATACTTGCTCCGGACACTGCGAGAGGGCTGTACAAGCAATGATCACACGCACGGCACAGCGGACACACCAGGAACCGCGGTGTTGGCCGTCGAATGGCGCTAGCTGCGCAGCATTTGTGCACCGCCGCCGTCAGTGTCAGCCAGTTTGCCGTGGCATACGGAGCTCCATCGCAGTCTTTAACACTGGTAGCATGCCGCGACAGCGTGGACGTGAACCGTATGTGCAGTTGACGGACTTTGAGCGAGGGCGTATAGTGGGCATGCGGGAGGCCGGGTGGACGTACCGCCGAATTGCTCAACACGTGGGGCGTGAGGTCTCCACAGTACATCGATGTTGTCGCCAGTGGTCGGCGGAAGGTGCACGTGCCCGTCGACCTGGGACCGGACCGCAGCGACGCACGGATGCACGCCAAGACCGTAGGATCCTACGCAGTGCCGTAGGGGACCGCACCGCCACTTCCCAGCAAATTAGGGACACTGTTGCTCCTGGGGTATCGGCGAGGACCATTCGCAACCGTCTCCATGAAGCTGGGCTACGGTCCCGCACACCGTTAGGCCGTCTTCCGCTCACGCCCCAACATCGTGCAGCCCGCCTCCAGTGGTGTCGCGACAGGCGTGAATGGAGGGACGAATGGAGACGTGTCGTCTTCAGCGATGAGAGTCGCTTCTGCCTTGGTGCCAATGATGGTCGTATGCGTGTTTGGCGCCGTGCAGGTGAGCGCCACAATCAGGATTGCATACGACCGAGGCACACAGGGCCAACACCCGGCATCATGGTGTGGGGAGCGATCTCCTACACTGGCCGTACACCGCTGGTGATCGTCGAGGGGACACTGAATAGTGCACGGTACATCCAAACCGTCATCGAACCCATCGTTCTACCATTCCTAGACCGGCAAGGGAACTTGCTGTTCCAACAGGACAATGCACATCCGCATGTATCCCGTGCCACCCAACGTGCTCTAGAAGGTGTAAGTCAACTACCCTGGCCAGCAAGATCTCCGGATCTGTCCCCCATTGAGCATGCTTGGGACTGGATGAAGCGTCGTCTCACGCGGTCTGCACGTCCAGCACGAACGCTGGTCCAACTGAGGCGCCAGGTGGAAATGGCATGGCAAGCCGTTCCACAGGACTACATCCAGCATCTCTACGATCGTCTCCATGGGAGAATAGCAGCCTGCATTGCTGCGAAAGGTGGATATACACTGTACTAGTGCCGACATTGTGCATGCTCTGTTGCCTGTTTCTATGTGCCTGTGGTTCTGTCAGTGTGATCATGTGATGTATCTGACCCCAGGAATGTGTCAATAAAGTTTCCCCTTCCTGGGACAATGAATTGACGGTGTTCTTATTTCAATTTCCAGGAGTGTAGTGTGGAAGGAAGTGCGGTGTAGAAATACTGTCGAATGATGAGGCATCGTTGAAGTTCGTTAAAGATGTGGGTACTGTTGAGGTATCACGTATCGATGCCACACTACAAGCGTCTTTAAGTTGACAAAGGAATCGGCAGGTTCCGTTAGACGCTGATAGCCGTCGCGCGGCATCTAGCACCCCCGGTGGTGTGCTCCCGTGGCTTTGGGCTACAAGCGCATTCTGCCGCCGCCATATACGAGGTGCGACAATAAAGTAATGAGAATGATTTTCTTTGCAAGATGCAACTGCTCAGTCGTGAGTTGTGCTGTAATAAGTTAACACGTGTGTGTGTGTCTCGTCACGGAAATGGAACCGCATAATATTGCGCAGCGGTATGCCATTTCTGTTTGAGCTGTGTTATCACTGGTGATGAAAGTTGGTTTTTTCAGTGCGTCCAGAGACAAAACACAAAAGTTCGCAATGGTGCTCAAAGGGATCACACAGACCTATAAAAGCTCACATTTCAAAGTGAAAAGTGAAATGCATGCTTGTGTGCTTCTTTGATTCCAAGGGAATTATTCATAAAGAGTGGGTGTCTTCTGGACAAACAGTTAACCAATATTACTACAAAGAAATTTTAGAAAGACTTTGTAAAAGAGTTCTTCGTGTCCGTGCCAACATTGCTGATAATTGTATTCTGCATCACGATAATGCGCCATCCCATACTGCTCCGTTACTACAGCAATTTTTAACCTCAAAACAGATTTCAGTACTACCACAGCCACCTTATTCACCAGATATCACTCCATGCGACTTTTTTCTATTTACAAGAGTCAAAACGGCGGTCAAGGGACACCATTTTCAAACAACACAAGATGTCCAAAAAGCTGTGACGAGAGTCTTGGAGGATATTACAGAAGATGAGTTCCAGAAATGTTACCATCAATGGCAGAAGGGCTGGAAAAAGTGTGTGCAATCAGAAGGGAACTACTTTGAAGGAGACAACACTAAACTTCACTAAAACGGTAAGCAACATTTTTTTTTCACATTAGTCTCATTACTTTACTGTCGCACGTCGTAGAACAGCAGATGGCAACCAGTGCAGCCCACTCACTCTTGGAGTCTCTTCCTTGTGCCTTCGATAGCTGGACTTTATTTCTTGCTGAAATATTTGTAATCAGTCTTGCTTCTCTTGGAGAAATACAAGTTAAGTTAATCTTCTATTTATTGTGTGATGTTGTTTGCTGCTCATTTCTGCTCCCGTCCAGCTTTCCCAAGACGACGGTTGCCACAGCAGTCTGCAGCCCATCTCCCCTTACCGTTGTGTACGAAGTCGTACACAATAACTTTGATAAGGAATATCGCAATAGGTAGTTCAGATGAAGAGGACAGGCGGTCTCTAAAAAGAGCAATCACAGATGTTGGACAGACATACATACGTACAAGGATGGTAACCGCGAAGAAACCTTGTGTAACAAGAGAATTACTTCAGATGATCAAAGAAATAGGGAAGTACAAAAAAAAATATGCAGGGGAAGACTGGAATCCAGAAATATAGTTCACTTAGGGATGAAATAAATAGGAAGCGCGGGGAAGCTAATTCCAAATGACTGCAGAAAAAGTGCAGAAACCGAAAAAATAGTTATCGTCGGATGTACTGAGTCAGCATACAGAAAATTCGAAACAGCCTTCGATGAAATTAAAAGCAAGGGCGGTAAGAGTGAAATGGAAACTTCACTGTTAAATGCAGAAGAGAGAGCAGAGGGGGTGGAAAGAGTACACTGAAGGCCTCTATGAGGAGAGGACTTTTCTGAAGAGAAGACAGAAGAAGAAATTGGAGTCTGTTTGGAAGACATTGGGAGTTCAGTATTAGGTTGAGAATTTGAAAGAACAGCCCAAGACTTGCAGTTAAATAAGGTAGAGGGGATAGCTAACATTCAGTTCGAATTTATAAAATCACTGCAGAAAGTGGCAACCAAAGGAGTCTTCAAGTTGGGGTGTAGATTCTATGAGGCTGGCGACGTACAGTCTTTTGGGTGACGAATCATCCACACAATTTCGAAGACAGGAAGAACAGTTAAGTACGATAACTTTCGCAGTGTAAGCTTAACAGCTCATGCACCATAGCTGTTGTAAAGAATAATACACCGAAGAATCAAAATGAAAGTTGAGGAACAGTTAATAACAATTTGTTTAGGTTTAGAAAAGGTAAAAGCGTGAAGGGAGTGGTGCTGACATCACTCTTGATAATGGAAGCAAGGCTGAAGGAAAACCAAGGCACACTTATAGGCTTTGCCGACCTACAAAAAGCATCCGACAGTGTGTAATGGTGCACGCTGTTCGGAATTGTGGAAAAAGAGGTGTAAGCCATAGGGAAAGACGGAGAATACGCAATATGTACAGGAACCAAGCAGGACCAATAAGACTGGAAGATAAAGGACAAAGTACACTAATTAAAAATGAGGAAGACAGGGATGCAGTATTTCGCCCCTACTGTTCAGTCCATATATCGAAGAAGCTATCATGGAAATAAAACAGATTCGGTAGTGGGTCTAAAACACGCGCTCAAAGCTATTAGTGACAAGATTTGTTGATGACAGTTCTATCCTCAGCGAAAGTGAATAATAATTACAGAATATACTAAATGGACTGAATAACCGAATGAGTGCAGAGAATGGATTGAGAGTAAAACGGAAAAGACAAAAGTAATGAAAATATCAGAAATGAAAATAGCGAGAAGCTTAAAATTGGTGAACACGAAGTTAAGCAAGTCTGCTACCTTGGAAACAAAATAACCGAGCACAGTCGAAGCATAAAAGTAGACTAGCAGAGGTAAAGAGGGCGTTCTTGACCAAAAGAATCTAATACCATCGACGAAGAAATTTCTGGAATGTACTTTTGGAGGAAAGTACTGTATAGTAGCGTATCTTGGGTAGTGGGACAAGCCGAAAAGAAGAGAATCAAAGCGTTTGAGATGTGGTGCTAGAGAAGAACGTTGAAATTGTTTTGGACTGATAAGGAATGAGGTGTTTCTCCGCAGACTCGGCGAGCAGAAGAACACAACGAAGTCACTTAGAAGAAGAAGGGACACGGGACGGTAGGACTTGTGTTAACTCACCAGGGAATACTGGCTATACTTTTCGTTGCAACCCACGTCCTCAATTATTTGCTCTATGTACTCCAATCTCTGTCTTCCTCTACAGTTTTTACGATCTACATCTTCCTCTAGTACCGTCCAAGTTATTACCGGATGTCTTAACAGACGTCCTATCATCCTATCCTTTCTTGTTGTTACTGTTTCCAGTGTATTCCTTTCCTTGCGTTTCTGCGGAGAACCTCCTCGTTTCTTGCCTTATCTATCAACCTAATTTTCAACATTCCTCTGTAGCGCCATATCTCAGATGCTTAGATTCTCTTGTGTTCCGGTTTTCCCGCAGTCCATATTTCACTACAATACAGTGCTGTGCTCCAGATGTACCTTCTCAGAAATTTCTTCCTCAAATAAAGGCCTATTTTTGACACCGGGAATTTCCTCTTTGCCAGTGTTAGTCTGCTTCTTATGTCCTCCTTCCCACGTAATCATGTTTTTTGTTGCTGCCTAGGTAGCACAAATCCTTAACTTTCTCTGCTTCGTTATCCCCAATTCTGATGTTAAGTTTCTCGTTTCTGCTGCTTCTCGTTACTATCGTCTTTCTTCGATTTACTCTCAGTCCATATAAATTGTGTACACCTTAGACTGTTCTTTCCATTCAACGTATCCTGTGATTCTTCTTCAGTTTCACTGAGGCTACCAATGTAATCAGGGAATCTTATCACTGATATCCTTTCATCTTGAGTCTTAATCCCACTCTTGAACACTGAAACACATGCAGCAAATAATTGTGAAAGTAGGATGCAAGTGCTACTTTGAGATGAATCGGTTCATACAGGAACGAATTGTTTGAAGACAGAAGACGCAAGACAAAAAAAGAAGTAGTAGGCAAAATTTTCCCTATTATTGTTCCAGCATGTCAATCTCTTAGTTCAGTGCCAGACACCCGCTTGTACAGACGCATCCTCGTTTCACTATAGTGTTGTAATGCGTTATTTTCGCATTACCCGGTATTATTATGTTTTGATTTCTTTGGTAACGTATTACTAAATGCAATTGCTTCACTGCTTTATATACTTAGATGGTGAATTGCTGAAATGACGCACTTAATTTTTTGCCTAAAATCTTAACGTTCTCTATTTTCCACTTCAGATAATTCATTATCTTTGGTTTTAACGGCAGACAGTTTATCCCCACATAATCTCTGAAATCTATTTTCACTTTACATTAAAGGATAATAGCTGTTAAATTTTTTTTAGCTACACATCAAAAGAATATCGCAGTCGATGAAAGAATAACCCAGTCAGTGGAATGTCTCATGTTAACGCAATTCGCAGACGGACTATATTTTGTTTTCAACTCGTTGAACCACTATAGGAATTCTGCCTTCTCCGAGGTAAAAAAGCGGTTTCGCTATAAAATTTGCCATATGAAAGCTCCAAATTTACGCTGTTGCAAAACAAAACTTGCGTTATTGCCATCCGCAAACAAAGAGGAGGGACTAAAGCGGTCTCAAGTAGACGAAAGGTCAGTGTTGCGGCGGATGGTAATTATCGTCCACTTTTCCAATGGAGCCCATCTCCATCTGGATGGCTGCGGGGACTGTTTACCAACTTGCTGTCTTTCATTATGGCGGTGACGGGCCTAATAGGTAAGGACGGCACGATACGGTTAACGATATGACCATTGGAAATGGAGGAAGATATGGAAAAGTAGGCTTCACCGACCCATCGTCGATGACATTATCAGAGGCGGAACACCAGCTCGGACGTGACAAGGATGAGGAAGGAAAACGGGTGAGTTTTTTTTACAAAGGAACCATGCCAGTATTAGTCTTGGTGGATCTAGGGAAGCCACGGAAAAACTGATTTTGGATTTAAATAACGAATCATTGCACCAGTTACTTATTTTTTCATTCTTAGCACAATACTTTTCCAGAATTTATTTTCATTTTCAAGTGCATTTGTTTACATAATTTTTCACGCATATATGTGTGATTTTCTGCCTCCCTTACATTCTAGTTGTCTATTTGAGGTTATACTGCAATCGGAATATAGGACAAAACGAATCTTGAAGTGTTTCTATATGGCAATTTTAGAAATGATATTTTTACTTACAAGTATTGTGCTTCCCCATTACACAATATTACACACAGGTAAGTCACCGCTTACTCTGTTTGTTTTTGTAATCAAGACATGCCACTGAGAGATTATGACACTGTGGTTTCACGAAGAGTTTGTACATACTCAGAAGTCTCACGTTTGCTGTGGATTACATTATATATACCCGTAGAATAGAAATATCTCCGAAGTGACCACTCAGATGCACAGAACTGATTTTCTGTTGTCAACATACATTGCAACTTTGGTCGTGTGACCTCGGGACGGCGTAGGTTTATCCGTTACGCGTCCTATAAATATTGAATGTCATTAAATCGCGAATATAGACTGATTTCCTTTATAGGTGCTGTGGATTTTCTGTAGCCTTTTTGCAGACACATAACAATTTGCATTTGATTCCTCGAATGAAATGGGCTCTTAGCTTTCAAGAGAAATATGAACGGACATCACGTCATGACACCGCCACGTCAAAGTGCATTTACACTGCCTGTCACGTCACGTCAGTTCGCTTATCCCAGTACCTAACAGCGAAAGTGGGGTTTTGAGTCACCATTCGAGGTACAAAAAGTCAGAATACAGTATCGGAATGGAGGAACTAACGTGTAACACCGAAAATACAGGATGCATGGCACCTGCTACCGATATATAATTTCTTTTTTTTAATTGTATGTAAATATTTGTAATTTAAATGCTTTCTTTTAATAAGTACGGACATTGTTTCACTGTATGTGTACATTTAGGTAGAAGTCTGTTGACGTTCCGTTGTATTTATCTGTGTTTTACTGTGAAACTTATAAGCTCTGGGAAAAAGCCAAAGAATTGTTATTTGCATCGACTAGCAACGATAATAGCAGTGCCTGTGCGATGTAAAATCTTTGGGTAGGGAGCTGTTGTGCAGAGCGCGCGGAGAGAGCGAGACACGGGTTGCAGCGCTTGTGGTGTGCGGAAGTGTGGTGTTAACGCTCTCGCAGTAGAGTGTACCATTTCGGCGGCATCATGTACGCGCGCCGGCCAGATGTCTAGTAGCAGGAGGCAGGACCGTGGACGGGCGGAAGAGGCTGTATTAGTTACGATTGCCCGTTCCTGTAATTAGCCGTGGCCCCACAAGATGCTACCGTCTTCAACAACAGCAGCAGTTCCAGCTACACAGATTCGTCGTCGGTTCCGAGTTTCGTCGCACGCACAGCACTGAAGTAAGACTGTTCATTGGTAGAAAGTATTAACGGCTAACCCAGCAGCTCAACTGAATGTGATTTGATTAATGAACTTTATTTAGGGCGATTGTCTCCTCATTGCCCCCAGACGTTGTTACCAAGCAGGGTCCTTGTTCCCTTTTTCCTTATATGCAACCGAAGTTTGAGAATCTATCACCAGAAAAAAACCAAATGTAAAGAAAATGCACAAATTAAGAGTGCGGAAATTTTATTTATTTTACATATAGAATACTCATAACATCACTACAAGAAACTCGATACATAGATGAAAACAATTTTGATTCCGGAGGTTTCAGAATATACAAAGGAAAGGTAGGCAAAAGAATAATGAAAAACACACCCCACCTCGGAACGGGCTTTATAATAGATAAAAGTATTTTAGACTTCATTATCAGCTTTCAATCACAATCGGAAAGACTCTCCACACTCACTTTTAAATCTGCTAATAGAGTATACACAATTGTGAATGCACATGCCCCCATAAATGAAGACAATAGGAAAAATAAGGAAAAGGTGGAACGTTTTTGGGAACAACTAGATGACGTGGTGCAAAAGATCCCAGACAAACACAACATCATACTTACGGGGGACTTCAATGCTCAAGTAGGAAAAGAGAAGAAATACAAAAATATTGTTGGAAACTACCCAGCGCACAATAGAACTAACCAAAATGGAGTCAGATTAGTAGAACTCTGCCAAGCGCATGGCTTGATCCTGAAATCCACAGCCTTTAAGAGACTACCCAGAAAACAGAAGACATGGACCTCACCAAACCCACACTTGGGTGAATTTCAACTTGATCATGTGGCGATAAAATGGAAACACCATACAGAAATACAAAATGTCAAAGTACTCAGAGGAGCAAACTTGGATTCTGATCACTATCTTTCTAAAATAAAACTCAAAATTATCCCCAAAAGGAAAGATAGAAACAGTAAACCCAAAAGCAGAAGATACGATCCAGAAAAGATAATGAATTCGAAGGAGTTTCCCCTCGCGACTCAAGATATAAGGAACCAAAATTGGGATCAAATGAAGGAAAGCCTACTAACCAAAGCTGAACAAATAGCACCTATAACCAAAATCAAAAAACACGCATGGTGGACAGAGGAATGTGACAAACTTATTGAGCAAAGAAAGAAAGCATGGCAACAGATGCAATCTCAGAAAAATGAATATAATAGGCAAAATTTCCTGAGTGTAAGAAAACTAGTGAGTAAAAACCTCAAAAGAATTAAAAAAGCACAAGAAGATCAACTCCTTTTGCAGATCAACGAAGACTTCAACAAAAACAAGACTAGGAGCTTTTACAGAACTTTTAAACAAAAAATAACCAAGTACAGCCCACCGACACTCCAATTACAAGATAAAAATGGTAATATTGCACACAACAACAGGGATAATTGCAAAATTTTGAGGGAATATTTCAGAAACCTTCTCAACTGTAAAGAACCAATTGAAAAAATGGATTTCAGCAACTCAACTTCAACAAGTCCTAACTCAGAACCACCCACCGTCGAGGAACTACAATCAATCATTTTGAATCTCAAAAACTATAAGGCTTCGGGAGAGAACCAAATTACAGCTGAGCTGTGGAAAAATGTCAATAGAAATGCCATAGAATCTCTCCAAAACATATTTGAAGAAATATGGAAAACAGAAAGAATTCCGGATGAATGGAAGATGGCCCTCATTCACCCAATTCATAAGAGGGGATCCAGAACAGACCCCAACAATTACAGAGGGATTTCGCTCCTTGACGTAACATACAAAATACTGTCTAAAGTCCTTTTGAACAGAGCAGAACCCCAGCTAGATTGTCAACTTGGAGAATACCAGGCAGGCTTCAGGAAGGGAAGATCCTGCCCAGAACAAATTCTAAACCTCAAAAATCTTATGGCCTACCAAAAATCGAGAGCAAAAGCGTATGTCATCACATTCATTGACTTTCAAAAGGCGTACGACTCCATAGACAGGGAATCTCTAATCTCCATATTAAAAGAATTGAACCTAGACAATAAAACTACAAACCTAATTAGAGAAACCATCACCAACACATACTCCAAAATTAAATTTATGGGAGAACTCTCAGACCTATTTGAGATAAAAACTGGAGTACGACAAGGTGATGGACTCTCTCCATTGTTATTTAACTGTGCCCTAGAAAAAATAGTAAGAGAATGGAACAAGAAAATCAATAGTGGAATCCGACTAGGAACAAAAAACAAAGGCATCAAGGTTAATTGCCTAGCATTTGCAGATGATATGGCCCTACTAGCTGAAACATGGGAAGAAGCCAAAGAACAGATCCTCGAATTACAGAAACAAGCAGAGAAAATAGGCCTTAAAATTTCTTTTGAAAAAACCAAAATAATCACAAATATAAAAAAGCCAATGAAATATCTTAAAGTAAGAGACCAAAAGATCGAAATTGTTAAAGAATTCAAATATCTTGGTGAATGGATTAGCTGGAACGCCCTTGAGAAAAAAGCAATAGAATTAAGAAGAAACAAAGTTGAACTAGCCTTTCAGCTTACTAAAAATACTTAAATAAAAAGTCCCTCTCATGGAATTCAAAAATAAAACATTACAACACTGTCATTAAACCAGAAGCACTATATGCAGCTGAGACATTATCTATCACTAACCATGGCCCAATTGAAAGGCTAGAGATCAAAGAAAGAAAAATATTGAGAAAAATTTTAGGCCCCAAATTTCATAACGACAAACTAATTCATACCAAAAATGAAACACTCTACAAAACCACAGAAAAACTTTCGGATACAATGAGGAAAAGAAGAATTGAGTTTTATGGGCACATTCTCAGAATGAACCCAAATAGACTTACAAAAAGAATGTTTGACTACTTCAGGAATAAAAAATCCAAACCAAATTGGTTTATCCAAACAGAGAAAGACTTAAGAGAACTACACATCACAGAAAAAATGCTCACAGACAGGACCGCAAAAATGATAAGCAAAGACAGAAAAGAGGGATTCCAGCTCCAAAATAGAAAGAAAAGAACGATTGTCATCTCTGATGAGGAAAGAAAAGCAAGATCAGAAAGAATGAAGCAGTACTGGGCGAAAAGAAAGGCACAGAACACACAGAAGTGATTGATTCAACGTACCCCAAAGTTGGGTGAAACGAAGAAGAAGAAGAAGAAGAAGAAGCTTGGAGCACATGGCTGTTTGGTTTGGTACATATTCTAGTATTTAATTCTGTTCAAATCAGTAAAAAAGGCTCTGTTGTTCAGACAATAATATGAAATCCAATTTCAAAATTAAGTAACTGCAAAGTAAAAAGTGCTTGCATATCTCTAAATTTCTTTGATGACGTTATGTTGAGATCTCTGCAAGTCATTGTTCACATAACGAAGTTCAATACTAACATACAGTTTAAGTGGATATTTTCAAATCATTACTCGATTGCCTTTTTCAAAATTTAATGACAAGCTTAACGTAAAAGTGACGTTTCAGTTTTTTTTATCATTACATACTCAAAATTAATGTCGAAAACGTGACAACCTTCTGTTACCACGTCAGTGTTTAATAATAAATTTCTTTCCCATCGTCTCGTACAGGATTTTGGATGTAAATCGCACTAGTGGGCTGGCGACCGTAATTATTTCCTTTTCGTTCATTAGTGTAACTTTTGGATTCATGATCAGTGGTACCCCTTTCCTATCCAGTGTTGTTCGTGAGTGAATGCACAAAATAACCTTATTTTTCCAAATTGTAGCTCTGTTCGGTATAGTTACTTTTTTATTTTTAGTAGACTTTTCTATCAGAAAGATCGGTTGTGCACTCTCCCCCTACTTATCGGTATTACTTCTTCGGGAAAGATAGCCTTATCCAATTAGAATAATTCCATTAGGTATACCCGCGATCCACGGTCATATTTTATATCGCAGGCTGGATAGGCAGATTAGTAAGGGGGAGGTTACAAACGACGATAAGGTTTATCAATGGCCAAAGAAAACTTCATACCGTATGTTCTTGATCAGTTTTGTTTGTTTAAGCGCTGAGAAGTGAAACAACGTTTCAAAACATCGACATTTATTTGCTAGGTAAACTTATACACACAAAAACCTCAAACAACAGCTGTAAAGGAATAAATGGAGCCTGTTACCACATCCGTTATGTTTTTTTTCCCTTACGTAACTAATAACGTCTTAAAAACTATATTTTTCTTATTCATTAAAGCTGGCCTTTTCACTTAAAACGTTATTTAATGAAAATTGTTTCGTTAACTTCTTATTTATATACATTCTGTTATTGTAAAACCTAAATAATTTTTCTCTTTTAGATATGTGACCTCACTTGTGTAAGAAAGTTGAGTGTAAAAAATATCCTGGTCTTCATGGAACATTTGCAATTCCCTACCAAAACAAATAAACATTGAGATGACACAAATTCAAAAATTACTATAACATTAGTGAGCACGGCGAAATAGGTTAACTTATAGTGTTGGTAGACGACGATAACTTCAAAACTTTCTTTCCGAGAAACCCAGACGTGCCTTGATGTGACGTGACGGTCCGCCATTTGAATTGCACTGTGTAATCTTTTGATGTGATGTGAATTGACGTGACGTGATGGCAGATGTGAGCTGAGGATAAACGAACGTCGTCCCGAGATCACGTGACAAGTCCAGCTTAATGTTGAGAACATGTGCAGAACGCGATGCTCATTTCATTTCAGAGATGTTTCTACTCTCTGCACATACCACGAGGTGTGTGCTGTAATTATCTCATGCAAGCGAAACTTGGTGGATACAGTAATACTATAACGTGGAACCGATTTATGCTGGAAATATTAGTTACGATTATGGCCGTCAGATGCAAATCTGGCGCTGTACAGAACCTCGTCGATGTCACCAGTGCTCGTGTTGAACAACTTGTGTAAGCGATGGTTAATAATAAAATCAACATTACGCGTTTCTCACTTCTTTGACCTTATCTGGCCATGTCCCACTCCTAATACATTACATATGGAAACATTTCTATACATCTCTTTTGCATTCGCAGCTTCAGATTTGCACCTGGTGGCCACGATTGCAACTAATATTTTTTTCAGCGTGAAATGGTACAGCATTAACGCATTACATTATTTACCAAGTTTCGCTGACATACGATAATTACAGCACACAATGGAAGTCTGTGAGTAGCAGCACTTAATTACAGGTCAAATTTATTTTGGCGATATTGACTACTAAATTTTCGATTACATTCTCTCTCTCTCTTTGGTAGATGTGGATTAGAATTTATGAGGAAATGTAGATATTTATAAATATTGAAACAGTTATCCTATGGAGGAGAAACATTGGAAAAAATCAACTGATCTGCTGTCTACTTAATCATTGAGAATCATTTTTTCTTGCTTCTCCATTACATCACTTTACGTGATTTTGGGAAGTATCTTAAGATCGTCCCCTATGTTTTCGAATAGGTGTCCAGTATTTTTTTATGCGTGTTGCTACAGCTGATTTTGTAAATTGGTTATTTGTGTAACACTTGATGTATCGTAATATCTCTGTAGCATTTATTGGTTACAAAATGGAGTACAAGTGATGATCTCCCTGTGTGTGATATGCTGTATAACGGAAGAGGCAGAATAGTTTTAAGCAGGCAAACAAGAATGCAATCTCTAACATTAGCATATAAAAACGTTCCAAAATTCATTTTGTGCGATTTTCCGATTGCAGTACAACCTCAAAAAGACAACTAAACTTCGATAGAGGCAGAAAAATCACACTCCCAAACGTCACAAAAAGTGTTTACGGAAACAAATGCGCTTGAAAATAAGAAATTCCCGAAACGCGTCGTGCTAAGTGTTAAAAAACAAGTAGCTGGTGCAGTTTTTCATTATTTAAATCATGAATGACACAAACTGTAGCAGGCTTTCCAAAAACATCGATTGTGATGAACGAAATGACACAGGGTGTTTCAAAAATGACCGGTATATTTGAAACGGCAATAAAAACTAAACGAGCAGCGATAGAAATACACCGTTTGTTGCAATATGCTTGGGACAACAGTACATTTTCAGGCGGACAAACTTTCGAAATTACAGTAGTTACAATTTTCAACAACAGATGGCGCTGCAAGTGATGTCAAAGATATAGAAGACAACGCAGTCTGTGGGTGCGCCATTCTGTACGTCGTCTTTCTGCTGTAAGCGTGTGCTGTTCACAACGTGCAAGTGTGCTGTAGACAAAATGGTTTATTCCTTAGAACAGAGGATTTTTCTGGTGTTGGAATTCCACCGCGTAGAACACAGTGTTGTTGCAACAAGACGAAGTTTTCAACGGAGGTTTAATGTAACCAAAGGACCGAAAAGCGATACAATAAAGGATCTGTTTGAAAAATTTCAACGGACTGGGAACGTGACGGATGAACGTGCTGGAAAGGTAGGGCGACCGCGTACGGCAACCACAGAGGGCAACGCGCAGCTAGTGCAGCAGGTGATCCAACAGCTGCCTCAGGTTTCCGTTCGCCGTGTTGCAGCTGCGGTCCAAATGACGCCAACGTCCACGTATCGTCTCATGCGCCAGAGTTTACACCTCTATCCATACAAAATTCAAACGCGGCAACCCCTCAGCGCCGCTACCATTGCTGCACGAGAGACATTCGCTAACGATATAGTGCACAGGATTGATGACGGCGATATGCATGTGGGCAGCATTTGGTTTACTGACGAAGCTTATTTTTGCCTGGACGGCTTCGTCAATAAACAGAACTGGCGCATATGGGGAACCGAAAAGCCCCATGTTGCAGTTCCATCGTCCCTGCATCCTCAAAAAGTACTGGTCTGGGCCGCCATTTCTTCCAAAGGAATCATTGGCCCATTTTTCAGATCCGAAACGATTACTGCATCACGCTATCTGGACATTCTTCGTGAATTTGTGGCGGTACAAACTGCCTTAGACGACACTGCGAACACCTCGTGGTTTATGCAAGATGGTGCCCGGCCACATCGCACGGCCGACGTCTTTAATTTCCTGAATTAATATTTCGATGATCGTGTGATTGCTTTGGGCTATCCGAAACATACAGGAGGCGGCGTGGACTGGCCTCCCTATTCGCCAGACATGAACCCCTGTGACTTCTTTCTGTGGGGACACTTGAAAGACCAGGTGTACCGCCAGAATCCAGAAACAATTGAACAGCTGAAGCAGTACATCTCATCTGCATGTGAAGCCATTCCGCCAGACACGTTGTCAAAGGTTTCGGGTAATTTCATTCAGAGACTACGCCATATTATTGCTACGCATGGTGGATATGTGGAAAATATCGTACTATAGAGTTTCCCAGACCGCAGCGCCATCTGTTGTTGAAAATTGTAACTGCTGTAATTTCGAAAGTTTGTCTGCCTGAAAATGTACTGTTGTCCCAAGCATATTGCAACAAACGGTGTATTTATATCGCTGCTCGTTTAGTTTTTATTGCCGTTTCAAATATACCGGTCATTTTTGAAACACCCTGTATGTGGATTTCTGGGTGGGGGTTTAAACCTCATTCCTCCCAAACTTGTTTCCGCGCTTGAAGGCTTCATTGGTTGGCAATCTAATTACCTGTTTTGTATTTCGACTGGTTCAGTGATTTCACATTTATTTGATACTGACCTGTCAGAAGCTGGCTGCGAAATTCTGACCCGTTCATACGTCTCCAAGGTTATTTCGACTATGCTGCAGAAGTTTCCTGAGAAAGCCCTATACATCAGCCATATAATGCCAATCTTTCCTCAAGCAATTCCCTTTATTTTTGGAACACAGAAGAAAGTTTTGCTTTGGCCGACGAGGTGTACGCCTCGATACAGTCATGTTTCCGTTGGCAACCACAAACATTTTTCCATTAAACCATTGACCGCTCCCTATAAACGGAAAATCTGGGTTCGAGGGCTGGTCCGACACAAATTTTCATTGTCGACACTCCATTACACAGCTGATGGTTGTCCATGCTCACAACTGCGAATACATTTCGTATGCTCGTACTTTATACAGAATTTGAGAATGAGAGTCTCAGAGATTTGCCTCAAGCTTTACTCATAATTTCAGGCCTTTATGAAACTTTTTCTCGCTGATGACACCCACAAAATAATGAAAGGAAAACAGTTAGCCACTTAATACATTTTCACTACTTGTGCAGTAAAACTTAACATGAAACATGACGTTATTATTTCTTATTACTTTACTACTAACTGTATTCGTGAGACATTTTGAAAACAATATGCATATATACCACTAAATGTATCAAGAATTTTCGTCATTGTACAACGCTTAGTTCAGGAGATACAAAATGATAAACACTGAATACGTGAAAAACTACCACATCATGCAAGACGCTTAAATCTATTTCTTCGTTGCTACTAATTCTATTCGCAACACTTTTTACAGGCAGAAACCACGTTTACCGCTGAAAGCACCTACAAAACTACCTCATTGTAAGACACAATTCAGGAGATATGACGTAAAATACTGAAATGCATGAAAAACTGCCACATCATGCAAGGCGCTATAATTTGCATTCACATATGCTACTGAATGTACCTAGGAAATTATATCACTTACTGATACATATTTTAGGAGATATGACGTCATAAACACTGGGATACGCAAGAAACTGCTGCATCATGCATGACTTTTTAATTTATTGCCTCGTTACTGCTAAGTCTAGTCTCAACACATTTCGCAGACGTTATCCACGTATGCCGCTGAATGCACCTAGAAAAATATAACATCCCACGAAACATAGTTCAAGGGTTACGACATCACAAACATTGAGATTTGTGAGAAACTTCATGACGTTTTAATTTATTGCTCGTTTACTACTAGATCTGTTCACAATACATTACAGAAGGCACTATACCACTTGCACAATTACGTCATAAATATTAAGCTGCGTGAAAATGAAACTGAATGGAGAAATTCGAATGACAAATAGGTGAAACATGTGTACAGCTACGCGTGAAATATGTCAAATGTGCGTGAAATGTACTGTATTTGACATGCGCGTATGCCAGCAAAGCCATCCTAAATCCCCTGACGATTTCAATCAAATTTGATACACATTAGTTACAATATGGGCAGAAATAAGTAAGAGACAGAGCCACCAGCCTCCTATTAGAAGGAGTGTGATAACGTGGAGAGAAGATGGAGGACGAGGAGATGCACAGTCAGTGAGGGAGAAGGAGGCGATAGGCACAGATAGGAGGAGGAGATGAACAGAGATAGGGGAGGGGGGAATGGACAAAGGGAGAGGAGAGGAGGGGATGGACAGAGAAAGGAAAGAGGAGGAGATGGAAAGATAAAGAAAGTAGGAGGAGAGGGGCAGGAAAAGGGGGGAGGAGTAGGAAAGGCAGATGGGGAGGAAGAAATGAACGGAGAAGTGGAAAAGAGGAGATGGGCAGACAAAGGGAGAGGAGCAGATGGCCACAGAGAGGAAATTGGGGGAGATGGAGAGGCTTACAAGGGAGCCTCCCCATCGCACCCCCTCAGATTTAGTTATAAGTGTGCACAGTGGATAGACCTTAAAAAACTGAACACAGATCAATCGAGAAAACAGGAAGAAGTTGTGTGGAACTATGAAAAAAATAAACAAAATATACAAACTGAATAGTCCATGTGTACGATAAGCAACATCAAGAATTGTGTGAGATTAGGAGCGCCGTGGTCCAGTGGTTAGCGTGAGCAGCTGCGGAACGAGAGGTCCGTGGTTCAAGTCTTCCCTCGAGTGAAAAGTTCACTTTTTTTACTTTGGCAAAGTTATTGTAAGGAGGCTGTTTATGTTTTCTCTATGTAAGTAGGCTGTTTATATTTTCTTGTTGGCAACGTTAAGTAGGCTGTTTAGGTTTTTTTATTGGTAACGCCACCTCAATATGAAAATCACTGGCTGTGCTGTGTGCAGTCTGTGGCTGCTTTGCATTGTTGTAATACTCGCCATTGTAGTGTTAGGCAGCTGGCTGTGATCAGCGCGTAGCGTTGCGCAGTTGGAGGTGAGCCGCCAGCAGTGGTGGATGTGGGGAGAGAGATGGCGGAGTTTTGTAATTTTTCATGAACTGCTATATTTATATATGATGATATCAAGGTAAATACATTGTTTGTTCTCTATTAATATCTTTCATTTGCTAACTACCCCTATCAGTAGTTAGTGCCTTCAGTAGTTTGAATCTTTTATTTAGCTGGCAGTAGTGGCGCTCGCTGTATTGCAGTAGCTTGAGCAGCGAAGATTTTTGTGAGGTAAGTGATTTGTGAAAGGTATAGTTTAATGTTAGTCAGGGCCATTCTTTTGTAGGGAATTTTGAAAGTCAGATTGCGTTGCGCTAACAAAATATTGTGTGTCAGTTTAAGCACAGTCGTGTATAATTGTTCAAAGGGGACGTTTCATATTATGATCTATCCGTTCGTTCATTCACGTCTCTGTTCACTGTAATAAGTTTAGTGTCTGTATTTTGCGACCGCACCGTAAAACCGTGCGATTAGTAGGCGAAAGGACGAAAACATTTGATCGCAAGGTCATAGGTCAACCGATTCCTCCACAGTAAAACACGTCTGATATATTCTATACGAGACTGGTGACGGCATGTGCGTTACATGACAGGAATACATTGTCGACCCACCTAACTTGTACACTTGGCGAATGGGTAAAAAGATTCTTCTACCTTGCCTGATTTAGGTTTTCTTGTGGATGTGAATCACTCCCATAAAAGTGATGAAAACATAAGAGTTTGTCAGATAATAATTGTCTGAAAATAAAAAATTAAACTTTTCACTCGAGGGAAGATTACATTGGCCCTGCAAACAAATGTTTGTTTAGGCATTTCAGCAATTCTGTAGTAAGTTGTCCCAAATGAATTCATCATCAAGATTTAATTACAAGAATTAACCTCTGTCGACATCTATCTGCGTATCGCCATACTTAATGAATATGTTGGACTGAAACCTCTTACAGGTTGTGAACGAACGTAGTGTGCATTTTCAAATGTTTATGATGGTCAACAAGCTAGACTTACAAGGAGCGACCACAAAGTTTTCGTTCGAAGATCGTACAGACCAGAATCCGTATGCCGATCAAGAAAAATCGCCGTGAGCACTGAGGCTGTTATCCGGCCGATGCACCAGCCTCAAGATACACTTTTAGTCACACACCGTGTCTTGCTACGCGAAGAAGTCCGTAACTGGCCGCTGCTCACCCTCGTCAGACGGGAATCGACGACTTTTCGAGGCCTCTTTTTAGGAGTGGAGGGTGTGACGGTCTCACGGGGGGAGGTCGGCACTGTGGTGCGAGTGCTCGGTGCCTCCCTCTCGAGTTGGCGTAACTTCTGCGTTACGATGTCTGCGATATGGGGACGTGAGTTACCACGAGACAGCAGCACCACGCGTCGTAGTTTTCCCGAACGTTTCGTACTGCTCCATACGCGTCCTTTATTTATTTATATTGTGTAGCTCAGTTGGTAGAGCACTTGCCCGCGAAAGGCAAAGGTTCCGAGTTCGAATCTCGGTCCAACACGCAGTTTTAATCTGCCAGGAAGGCACACTAATCGTTTGTCGACATGTTGGTGCGTAGAAGTTTGTCGCAACATTTCTGGGGCACCGTGTATATTTCTGAATATTTCACGCATTTCTGGATCAGTTCTCCCTATTTCGCTGCAGCAACGCCCTCAAACTGGAACTCTTGGATCGCTCGTTATATTGTTGTTTATGAAAATTTCATTAATAGCTCTTTGCCGTTTATTTGAATAGTTGTATTATAAGCAAACAAAACTAACTAGCATGTTACCATTGAAGTGTCCAAGAAAAAGACAGCTGTTATTGTGGAATACGGGGATTGTAATACAAACGGTCTAGGTTACACGATAGTCCGCAAAATCAGCACGTGGTCTTCAGAGTACAGATTAATGCTTAACTAAAACGAAACGCAGTGAAACGATTTCTGGAACGGAATATTTGTTACAGCGAAGTTTTCTTGTCACCAGGTAGTCACACATTCAGTGAAGTCGACTGTTTCAAATTCTCAGTACCGTAATGTGAATTATGACGATACGAGCGCAAGGACAACAAAACACCCAGTCTCCGAGCGGAGAAAATCTCCGACCCGGCCGGGAATGAAACCCGGGTCCTTTCAGTTAACAATCTGCGACGCAGACCGCGCAGCTGCCGAGGCGGATGAAAAAGTTCCTTCGACGTATCACGTTCAAGTTCACGTACATAAGCTGAATACTGCTGTCGGCACCATGTGAGTGATCTCCAATGTCTGCGACATTGAAACGTGAAGGCTTGTTTACTTTACTTACTTTCCTCCTGTTAGCTCGTGTGGTGTTATGTTGTGGGAAACTGTGCGCTCACCAGGGATATTTCTAACTTAGAAACGGGCTGATAGTCTGGTTGTGGTGTCAGTTCTGGAAACTGGTGTAGGCTGTTGTTCAGGTGTGTCTGCCCTCTCTGTGCATATAGGCCGTCATGGCATTTCCTGTTCACAATATTGACTCATTTAGAAAAAAAAGACTGAAACATTCATTAGAAAACGCAAGACGACAAAACGATTTGCAGTTAGACAACACTTGCTTAAGGAATGAACAGAACTGTATGCACTTTCCAGCAGGTTTAATTTTCTACATCTACATATATACTCCGCTAGCCACCAAGCGGTGTGTGGCGGAGGGCACAATTCGCACCAAATCCATATCCCCCCCCCCCCCCCCCCTCTGTTCCACTCGCGGATCGCGCGAGGGAAAAACGACTGTCTGAACGCCTCAGTACGACCTCTTATTTCCCTTATCTTTGAATGATGATCATTACGCGATTTGAAAGTTGGTGGTAATTATATATGCTCTACATCCTCGGCGAAGAGCGGATTTCGAAATTTACAGAGCAGCCCCTTCTGTTTAGCGCGTCGTCTGTCTGCAGCTGAGTCCCACTTCAAACTTTCTATGAGATTTGTAACGCTATCGCGATGGCTAAATGTACCAGTCACGAATCTTGGCGCTCTTCTTTGGACCTTCTCAATCTCTTGAATCATACCCAACTGGCAAGGGTCCCATACAGCTGAACAATACTTTAAGACTGGACGAACTAACATATTGTAAGCTATTTCCTTTGTTGAAGGACTGCATCGCTTCAGGATTCTACCAATAAACCGCAATCTAGAGTTCCAGTTACCCGTTACTTGTGTAATCTGATCATTCCATTTGAGATCATTTCGATTAGTCACACCCAGATACTTGACTGATGTTACCACCTCCAAAGACTGATCATTTATCTTGTACTCATACATTAATGGAGATTTTCGCCTTGTTATACGCAGTAGATTACATTAATATTAAGAGATAACTGCCAGTCATTACACCACGCATTTATTTTCTGCAAATCCTCATTGATTTGTTCACAACTTTCCTGTGATACTACTTTCCTGTAGACTACAGCATCATCGGCAAACAGTCTAAGGCAGCTGCCAATACCATCAACCAGAAATTTTCAATAGGCTGAAGTCTTCAAATCTAAATGGTACACTCCTTCTGTTCTGTACTGGAATTACTCGCATTATTGTGTATTTTTTTCTGTAATATGTTAATTATTCGTAAACACACTCATAATTTTTCCTGTTTTGTAAGTTCTTTAGGTTTTTTTTGTTTATAAATTTTGTAATCAGCGTGCTGTAAAGTAAGTACTTTCTCGATCCATGATTATGTCACTTTGTTTCATATGGCCTCTCTTGACCTGACAAATAAGTAAAAAATAAAAATAAGCATCCTAAGACGAACCTTGTGGATCACCGCGCGTACTTAGGGTGATGATATAAAAGGTAAAGTTCTACGTTCTAGACAAGCGGCCCGGTCGACCGGAATATTATCGTATGTCGATGGCGTTATCGGATACCACACCGCTCTGTCGGTCATACTGGGGTTTCTTGACCTTAGAACTAATCGGCCGAGTAGCTCCTCATTTGACTATATTAGGCTGAATGCAGGCCGTACCAGTCTTCCCACCAAGGAAAAAAAATCCCGAGCAGTACCAGGAATCGAACCCAGGGCCCCACATGATAGTCAGCGGCACCGACCACTCAGCTAAGGAGGCGTAGATTCGGATGAAGACTGATTGCCAACACGAGACTCTTTCCTGTTGATAGCCTTTGTTTCGAGTTTTGCAGAATGTCCTGTGCTACCCTAATATTCTAATTCACGTAAAACGATAGTGTGATTTATACAGCCGAAAGTCAGTGAAATATCTCTGGTAACTTCTTGTGTGACCTCGTTTACAGCAGCAGAAAAAAACTGCTTGTACATAAGACTGTGTAATGTTTAAAAGCAAAGTATTAAGATTAAAGCTGAGACTGATTAATCTGGTGAAGCAAAGTATTAAGGTTGCGAGAGTTGAAACGCAAGGGGAGATGAAAGTCACAAAAATGTGGAAGCACAACCGGCTGCTATCGGCAGGCCGCCCCAGAGTAAAAACAGTGCATACGGATTTCACAAGTGGGCTGTGCGACATGGACCCTGGACGAGCCGGATGTCGCACTCAGTTACATGCAGAACACTTGCCATTACGAAACAATTGTGATGATGAAAGCCACTCAACCCCGGAGGCTGCGTGTTCTCTGTGGACGATCAGGAGGCCGGGAGAGGGGGCAGGACTCGGGCCTTTTAAGGAGGCAGTGGGCGCGCGGCGCCTCCAGTCCGCCTGTACCACACGGCATCGCACCAGCACTGCCAGACATGGCCCGCCACGTGTTCGTCTTTCTGCTGGTAGCCGTCTTCTTGCTGCAGGTAACGTGTTGCAGCTCACACCACTCCGTCTCACGTAGCCGCTAGTGTACTCCTCTCTATGTACTGTAGATGCTCCGCAAGGTGCTGTACAGTACTAGATGGATGTGACTTCGTTCCAGTATACACAAATTTCTGTCCGGTTCTGCTCGCGTAACGAGCGAGTAAAAAATGACTGCTTATGCTTTTTTAAACGTGCTAATATCTCTTACCGTATTCTCACGGGACCTATGCCAGATAAAATATTCGCACGAAGTAATGGCCGCTATCGACAGGGGATCTCAAGTTGATTCCGTATTTCTAGATTTCCGGAAAGCTTTTGACACCGTTCCTCACAAGCGACTTCTAATCAAGCTGCGGCCCTACGGGGTATCGTCTCAGTTGTGCGACTGGATTCGTGATTTCCTGTCAGGAAGATCGCAGTTCGTAATAATAGACGGCAAATCATCGAGTAAAACTCAAGTGATATCAGGTGTCCCCAGGGAAGCGTCCTGGGACCTCTGCTGTTCCTGATCTATATAAATGACCTTGGTGGCAATCTGAGCAGTTCTCGTAGGTTGTTCCCAGATGATGCTGTAATTTACCATCTAGTAAGGTCATCCGAAGACCAGTATCAGTTGCAAAGCGATTTAGAAAAGATTGCTGTATGGTGTGGCAGGTGGCAGTTGACGCTACATAACGAAAAGTGTGAGGTGATCCACACGAGTTCCAAAAGAAATCCGTTGGAATTCGATTATAAATAGTACAATTCTCAAGGCTGTCAATTCGACTAAGTACCTGGGTGTTAAAATTACGAACAACTTCAGTTGGAAAGACCACATAGATAATATTGTGGGGAAGGCGAGCCAAAGGTTGCGTTTCATTGGCAGGACACTTGGAAGATGCAACAAGTCCACTAAAGAGACAGTTTACACTACACCCGTTCGTCGTCTGTTAGAATATTGCTGCGCGGTGTGGGATCCTTACCAGGTGGGACTGACGGAGGACATCTAAAGGGTGCAGAAAAGGGCAGCTCGTTTTGTATTATCACGTAATAGGGGAGAGAGTGTGGCAGATATGATACGCGAGTTGGGATGGAAGTCATTACAGCAAAGACGTTTTTCGTCGCGGCGAGATCTCTTTACGAAATTTCAGTTACCAACTTTCTCTTCCGAATGCGAAAATATTTTGTTGAGCCCAACCTACGTAGGTAGGAACGATTACCAAAATAAAATAAGAGAAATCAGAGCTCGAACAGAAAGGTTTAGGTGTTCGTTTTTCCCGCGCGCTGTTCGGGAGTGGAATGGTAGAGAGATAGTATGATTGTGGTTCAATGAACCCTCTGCCAAGCACTTAAATGTGAATTGCAGAGTAATCATGTAGATGTAGATGTAGATGTACAGCTGAAATGTCGCACAGTATTCCTGGAACAACGGTTTTCTAAATCTACGCGGTACAGATTCCCATTTTAATGCCATGATCATCTCAGATACATATCCGTACCGTATGTGACGACCCACTGCGATCCTAGCAACACGTTTCTGAACTCATTCCACGTCCGATGTGAGGCCAGCTTGCTGCAGCAGTGGTCCACAATTTGTATAACTAGCAACTGGCGTTTGATTTCCTGTACAGATGAATTTCACTTTTCCAGAACCCTACCAACAAATTCTAAGTTTTCCAGTCGCATTAGCTAATACTGATCTTACGAGCTAATCCCACTATTTGAATTTTTAGTTACCGCCGTGAAAGATAAAGTGAAGCAATTATCTGTATCGCTTATTTTCTCCCACGACACGTTTCGAAAACTTACGCCCTCGTCTTCAGGTGGATCAGTGGATTATGTTCTTGGTCTGTGTTTGTGTGCCATCTAATGATGAAAACGTATAAGGAACTTCAAGGTTCGTTCGGGCGCAAAATCTTCTAAATGATGCTCAAAACGGACAACTGGCTACATCCCGCAAACTAAAATGTAAGAATAATTCACTGATCCACTTGAAGATCAGGGCCTAAGCCCTGGAAACATGTTGTGGGAGAAAATAAAAGTGGCTGACGCAGATAATTGTTGTAATTTATCTTTTATGTGGTAAACATTCGTAGTTTCCAAACCACCGTCCAGTATTTACAAGATGTGACGTGCTGCGAAACTTTGCTACTAATCTTGTACTCGGACATCCGGCGTTCTTTCTCCTTGTTGTAACCATTATCTTACATTTATCTACATTTAAAGAGAACTGTCATTCCTTACTGCAAGTTCGTATTTTGTCCAAGTTTTTCTCCATTTCTTTACGATCATCCAGTGTCGATAATATCCTGTAAACTATGATGTTCCAAGGAAATTTGGAAATTTGTGGTAAGGTCTTATGGGACCAAACTGTTGAAGTCATTGGTCCCTAAGCTTACAAACTACTTAATCCAACGCACACTATACACACACACACACCCATGCCCGAGGGAGGACTCGAACCTCCGATGGGGGGAGAGCGGCACGAACCGTCACAAGGCGCCCAAGACCGTTCGGCTACCCCGCGCGGCGATGTTCCACGCGAACACTTCGAAGGTGCTTTAGACACTATCAGATACGTCGTTTGTGCATATTCAGTGCGTATTGCGTAATTGAAAACTTTTTCTATAAATGAAGAACAGTCTGAGTTCCCATTTTCAGTTGTAACCACGAAGTTGTTCTACAAAGCAGCGACGAAAGAAAATAAATCTTCAGGGCCACTTCGAACCATATTTTACTTCGGGTTGTAACCATGATTGCGACAGCCATACATTCCTCAGTCATCCGATCTGTACATTTGTACTTCCCTCTGACCTCGATTGGCAGTTGCCAGACTAGACTCCACATTCTCGAAGATGTGCTCTTAAGGGGATGGGCGTATCCAATCTTATAATCAAACTAAAGATTAAAATAAAATTAATTCACGTAAAGGGTGGTGCCACTGTACTTAAATAAAAACCACTGGAGGGTAATGCACAGTCGATCAAATCACTAATGCTACCAATTGCACGAACTTAGCGTTTTACTACAGAGACAGGAATAATCTTCCAGGCAGTATATTATCCAACGCCCCCCCCCCCCCAAATATAACAGAAACCCTCAATTTTTAAATGCATTTTCATTTGCCATACTGTTGGCAGTTCTACTAAATAGTTATATTATCGAATTTGTCTCACACAGAACTACAACTCTCTCCCTAAATTCGTCTCTAGGTTATTCATGGATTTGAACATAGACAAACAAGTGAGTCCTTAAAACCTTGTTACATATTAAGTTTTGAATGTAGTTCTAGCTTCTCCTTCACCAGAACTCTGGCACACATTTTAATAAATTACAAAACAAATGTCGTTTAATGTATCATCTAAAATTAATATTAAATATCAGCTATAGCATTTTTTTTCTTGTATCTGTACAAATCAGTTAAATAGACCTGTAACTAGAATTTCCGAAGTACCTCGCACATTAAAAATAAGACACTGCTTTACCAATTACCCAACAGTACATTATTTTTGTTTAGGTTTCTTTTAATTGCATCTCCACCTACATGGATACTCTGCAAGTCACACTTAAGTGCCTGGCAGAGGTTTCATCGAACCACCTTCACAATTCTCTATTATTCCAATCTCGTACAGCGCGCGGAATAAACGAATATTCTTTCAGTGAGAGCTCCTCATTTTATTGTGGAGATCGTTTCTCCCTATGTAGGTTGAAGTCAAAAAAATATTTTCGCATTCCGAGGAGGAAGTTGGTGATTGAAATTTCGTGAGAAGATTCTGCCGCGACGAAAAACGCCTTTGTTTTAATGATATGAACCTCAAATCCTGTATATTTAAGTGAAACTCTCTCCCCTATTTCGCGATAATACAAAACGTACTGCCGTTCCATGTACTCCGTCAATCTTATCTGGTAAAGACTCCACAACCCACAGCAGTATTCTAAAAGTTGACGGAAAGCGTAGTGTAGACAGACAGTCTGTTTAGGAGATCTGTTATATTTTCTATGTGTCCTACCAATAAAACGCAGTATTTGGTTAGCCTTTCCCCCAACATTTTCTGTATGTTCATTCCAACTTAAGTTGCTCGCAATTGTGAATCCTAGGTATTTAGATGAATTTACGGCCTTTAGATTTGATTGATTTATCGTGTAACCGAAGTTTAGCTGATTCCTTTTAGCACTCATGTGGATGACCTCACACTTTTCGTTATTTAGGGTCAATTGCCAGTTTTCGCACCATACAGATATGTTTTCTAAATTGTTTTGTAATTTGTTTTGATCTTCTGATGACTTTATTATTAAATAAACGACAGCATCGGCTACAAACAACCTAAGACGGCTGCTCAGACTCCCTCCCAGATCGTTTATATAGGTAAGGAACACCAAAAGGCTTATGACACTACCTTGGGGAACGCCAGAAATCACTTCTGTTTTACTCGATGACTTTCCGTCAATTACTACGAACTGTGACCTCTCAGACAAGAATTCACGAATCCAGTCACATAACTGACGCGACATTCCATAAGCACGGAATTTCACTACGAAACGCTTGTGTGGTACAGTGTCAAAAGACTCCCGGAAATCCAGGAATACGGAATCGATCTGAAATCCCTTGTCAATAGCACTCAACACTTCGTGTGTGTAAAGAACTAGGTGTGTTTCACGAGAACGATGCTTTCTAAATCCGTGCTGACTGTGTGTCGATAGACCGTTTTCTTCGAGGTAATTCATAACGCTCGAACACAATATATGTTCGAAAATCCTGCTGCATATCGACATTAATGATATGGGCCTGCAATTTTGTGGATTACTCCTACTGCCTTTGTCTGGAACCGCGCGACCGGTACGGTAGCACGTTCGAATCCTGCCTCGGGAATGGATGTGTGTGATGTCCTTAGTTTAGTTAGATTTAAGTAGTTCTAAGTTCTAGAGGACTGATCACCTCAGATGTTAAGTCCCATAGTGCTCAGAGCCATTTGAACCATTTCGTACTGCCTTTCTTGAATATAGGTGTGACTTGTGCAACTTTCCAGACTTTGGGTACGGATCTTTCGTCGAGCGAACGGTTTTATATGATTGTTAAGTATGGAGCTATTGTATCAGCATACTCTGAAAGGAACTTAACTGCCATACTGTCTCAACCGGAAAACATGTGAGAGTTCCAGAAAAGATGTGCCAAGTAAAATAGTTTTGTACAATATTTGATATACCTTCGCTTTAGAAGCTTTTTCGTGCGAATTCGTCTGCTTAACCAAGCTTAGTGACTAATAGTTCCCCGATCTGAGTTCCTCTGAAAATAAAGTTTAGCGTCCGTCAGCAGCTATGTCTACGGGGCCAAATTGCTGATTGGAGAACGATGTCAAAGGAAGTAGTCTGTACGCTTACGAAGGGAACCACCCAGGTATTTGCCTTGTGCGATTTAAGGGAACCACGGAAAAAGTAAATGTGAGCCCTCGGTCAGGGACGTGAACCGCCTTCCTCCGGAATACCATTCCAGTGTCTTGCCGTCGACACTCCTCGCTCGATTGGAATTCCTGACTCCACGCTGCTTTCGAATCTAAAAAGAGAAAGAGTAATCTCTGCCTGGAGCACTACTTGCTGCTTCTTGCGTCTGTGGCGATAGAGCCGTTGAACATCAACTCCCTGTCTGTCTGTGCCCGTTATCACGCTGTAGCGAGCGAAGGGCACGCCCTTTGACCGCAACCGCCTTAGATATGCGACCGCCGCACACTCGGCGGCCATCGCTGTTGTGACAGCAGACGATGACCTCCGACTGTCGCCGATAACAACCCAACGGAAACGCAGAGACATTCAATACTGAGCCAGAACCGTAATCAACCGGGCCAGTGTGCTGCAAATACAACTAACCGTTCTCGCATTACATATAAACTTCTCTACACCGTATATGAGTTGAAGGACACCAATAAATTCACTTTACCTGCAGCCGTATGTGTAAGCTACCCTTTCATTAGCTTCAACGTTCCTAAAATTCTCTCAATAACCGAAGTCGACCATTCGCCTTCCCTAGCACAGTTCTCACACGCTCCTTCCACCTCACATCGCTTTGCAACGTTACGCCCAGATATTTAAACGACGTGACTGTGTCAAGCAGGACACTGCTAAAGCTGTGTCCAAACACTGCAGGTTTTTTCTTCCTACTCACCCGCATTAACTCGTATTTTTCCACATTTAGAGCTAGCTGCCATTCATCACACCACCTACAAAGTTTGTCTAAATCTTGTATTTACTACAATCACTAAACTTCTACACCTTACCGTACACCACAAATTCATCAGTAAACAACCGCAGATTGCTTCCGACTCCGTCCGCAAAATCATTTATGTATACAGAAAACAACAGCGGTCGTGTCACACTTGCCTGGGGCACCCCTGACGCTGTCCTCGTCTCTGATGAACACTCGCCGTAGAGGACAACATGCTGGGTTCTCCTACTTAATAAGTATTCCAGCCACTCACATATCTGTGAACGTATTCCATATGCTCGTACCTTCGTAAACAGCCTGCATTGGGACACCGTGCCACATGCTTTCCGGAGATCTAGAAATATGGAATTTGCCTGTTGTCCTTCATCTATAGTTTGCAGCATATCATGTGAGAAAACGCCAAGCTGAGTTTCGCACGAGCGATGCTTTCAGAAACTTTGCTGATTCGTGAACATAAGCTTCTCAGTCTCAAGAAAGTTTATTATACTCGAACCGAGAATATGTTAAAGGATTCTGCAACAAACAGAAGTTAGGGATATTGGTCTGTAATTCTGCGGGTCCAGTCTTTTGCGCTTCTTACGTACTGGAGTCCCCTGCGCTTGGGACTTTGTGCTGCGGGGGAGATTCACGATGAATGCAAGCCAGGTAAGGGGCCAGTGCGATAGAGTACTCTTCATAACATCGAACTGGGATTCCATCCGGAACTGGTGATTTATTTGCTTTCAGATCTTTCCGTTGTTTCTCTACGGCAAGGATGCTTATTACTATGTCGTCCATATTGGAGTCCGTACGATGGTCAAACGACGGTATCTTTGTACTAATCTCCTGAGCCGACGTTTCCTGGAACGTGAAATTCAAAACTTCGGCTTTGGTTTTGCTGTGCCACACCAGACTGATCAAAAAGATGGAAGCCTTAGACTCGTTTAGCGAGTTTACATAGGACCAGACCATAGGACCATATAGACTGTATATTTGCGTATCGCTATCCCGTGACTTTAATTATTCCAGTCTAATGCTCCTCATTATTTACCAAACTCCACGCGCAACTCCAAATCCGTTAAATTCCTGCAGCAGTTCGAGAGTAAGCCAATAACTTCTGCATTGATAAGGAGACCACATGGCAATCGAATTTTGGAATTTTTTTAATAATTATGGTACGTGAAGTTCAGAACCAAAATATCAGTCGCCATTAGTTGTAACTCTCAAAAATCCTCTAGGATATCGACTTCGAAGATTTCCGAATTTCTTTAAGAATCTAAAGTAAGAGCTGTGTCGACAAACAATGGGCTCTATGTTAGAATGTTCGCCTCCGGTATAGATGACCCAGTTTCGATTCCTGGCAGAAGCAAATTCTTAAACAAAGGTGTGTTCTGTGAGCATTTCCGTGAAGCGTAAAACACATAGAGATGTAAAAAAATCAGTAGCACTTGAATCTGGTAATCGCTGGTTTGAGTCTTCTTCCGGCCATTATTCTTTTAATTTTCTGTCCGTTTCCAATACCTACGTCATCTAAATATAAAATTCATCAAATATATGCCAATTAACACATATCTTTCATTTATATGAAGTATGCACTCTTTTTATTTCTAATTACATGTGAGTTTAAAATTTGAGTCCGTTTCGAATACTTACCTCATTCAAATATAAAATTTAACAAATATATGCCAATTAACACATTTCTGTCATTTTTATGAAATATGCACACTCTTTATTTCTAATTACATAGACCTATGACGTTAAAAATTCAAATTTTAGTTGTGAATCTAAATTCTCAATTGCTGATCTTTTATAAGAGTTTGTTAATAAAGATTGTCAAAATTAAATAACACTAGAAATTAAACCGTCATCTACGTATTTTTAGGATCCATAGATATGCTCACGGAAAATGCATCTTGGTTTAAAAATGTGCCATAGTTAGGAACTGAACCTGAGACACAGACCTGCCAGGCGAATATTTTAACCCAGAGTCAGGTATGCCTGTCAAAAATCGACTTAGTACTAAAAACATTCGGGAAACTTGAAATTCTGTTTTCTTTAGAATTTTTGAGAGTTCCATTGAACTTCTTTGGTTGACTGACATTTGAGTGTTGAGCTTCAAGTACCATAAACATAAAAAAATTGGCCGGAGTTGGGAGTAAGTGTCGCGCCGTGAGGGTTCTGTACAAACTTAATTACGTATACAGCCAGCTCATCCATCCCGGGACTCGAGAAACTCGACAATTCTTCCCTGCTATCGACATTCATACTGGCAAGATATCGCTCACAATTCGAAAACTTTCGGGAATGTTTCAAATTTAAGTTTCAAATCGAATAAAAAAATGACAAAAAATTTATGTCGTGTGATGTAATTACAAATTAACACTTTTCTGATTTTGTTCTTTTACTTGTGCTGTTAAACTTTGTTTCTTGCCAAATTTCTTGAGTGCATATCAACGGGAAGTGCCCTGCAGGTTTTGATGACTGAGTGCCAAAATATGTGGCATAAATGGCGGCATCATTTAACTGCATTAAAGTAAAAGCTTAAATTTTTTACACACCAAAGGGATCATAGACTTTGTTATGTAGCATAAATTTCAACTTGGTACAGCTAACCGTTCCTGAAAAAAAAAAAAGTCTTCACACAGAGGAGGACAGACAGCTGGATGGAAAAATAATGATTTTTTTCGTGTAATATAAATACAGATTAAGAATTTTCGGATATTCTCCTCTAGTAGTACATTGAAATCTTGCTTCTTGTTCATTTTCATTCATCTAAATCAGCAGAAAGTATGCTATAGGTGAACTTGTATCAAAATATGTGACATGAATGGCCGGTACTTTTGATTGCATTTTCTTAGAAGTTTACATTTATTGCACTGCCAGGGGACCATAACTTTAGTATGTGACGTAAATTTGAAGCTGATACGTCTGCCTGTCTCTGAGAAATAGGGGTATTAACATTTTATTCACATGATGTAACGATAAATTAAGAATTTTATGACTTTTTTCTTTAGTTGTACATTGAAATCTTTCTTCTTGCAAAATTTCATGAGTATTAGTCAACGGGAAGTACACTACAGGTTTTTATGTGTGAGTATGCGAGCATCAAAGTACGTGACATAAATGACCGTATCTTTTCATATCATTCACTTAGACCCTTCAATTATTTGTATCGCTAAGGGACGGTATACTTTCGAACGTGACATAAATTTCAACTCGATAGGTCTACCATTCCTCAGTAAAATGGTTTTTACCAGTCAGACAGACAGGCAGCCACACACACAGACAGGCAGGCAGATGGACAACGAAGTGATCCTAGGTATACAAGGGTTGCATTTTTTACCAATTGAGATACGGGACCCTACAAATTAAAAAAATCAGATTTATGACTCCTTGTAAGACTAAAACTTTAGCCCACCAACTCTTCCACTCCACAGGTAGCATTCCAGCCGACTTTAGCCTCCGTAGCTGAGCGGTCAGTGGCTACGATTGGAGGACCTGGGTCCAGTTCGCAGCGCTGGCAGGGATTTTCTCTCGGTGCTTGGACTGTACAGCCGACCCCAGGGTGGAGGGTTGCTTCGATGTAGGATGGCCAGTGATGAAGGGTTGTGACAGGATGGCAGGCTTGTTAACGCCCATAGACACTCGGCTGTCTTAATTAGCACTTTATGTTACTTGTACATTTGTGCCACATTGGTGCAGGGTGACGACAATGTCCCCACTCCACGTGGGGTGAGCCAAGTGCCTGGTGAGATGACAACCAGCGTCCAGCCTGCTGGCTGCAAACATTCAACCAGCTTTGCTGACGCCTGTGCTCAGTGTGTGGCACACAAACCTGTTGTGTGAGTCACACATCGAACACCTTGCATCGCCAGTGCACGAACATGGTTGGGAACCGTGCTGTGGCAGCCAGCTTGCAATGAATGTGTTCCACTGGCTGTTTGGTATTGGCCCGGGGCCGTGCCCACTGTGAAGGTTAAAGACTGCTGCTGCTCACTTGATATGACCAGCTACCCCCTGGGTAGAAGTCCGACTTACTGATGGATTCAGCCCGCTGCACTGTGGCATTAAGTACAGAAGGCAGACTTAGAGCAGGAATCTGGTACTGTGATAAAGACCTGTACTCGTGGCTGCTGCTGCTGCTAGGCCAACATTCTCATAGCACTGCTGGGCTATGAATGAGACTGCTACGAATACGATATAGTGAACATCAGCAAACGTGTTATGCTACTGTGACACTTCTAATCACGTTCTCAGTAGTAAAGGTGGAACCCATTGATGGAGAAATCCCCTTGTCTGTATTGTGCATTACTGTTACACTGGCAGGTTTCACTGAGCCAACCTGGCATCCCTTGCAATAATTCGAGAACTCTGTTGCTGTAACCAAAATAACAACACACTGCCCTCACCAGATACCAGCAGCTTCCGTAATACTCGACCACGTATTCCCAAACGTTTGCCCATGAAATGGTAGTGGCATTGCAACTGCAATGATGTGCACTGGAATGGCTTTCACACAGCCTTGTGAAGCCAACTGATGAGCTACTTCTACATCTACATTTACACTTACATCGCTGCTCAGAAATTCACATCCAAATGCTTGGTATTCACAGGAGCAATTTCAGACTATTTCTCGACTATTCCACTCTCGCATAGCACGTGCGAAATGTGAACATTTAAAAGGTCCCTTCGGAGTCCTGATTTGTCTTACGTCGATTGTCATTTCTGCCTATGTAGGTGGGAGTTAGCAAAATATTTTCGCATTTGGAGGAGAAAGCTGATGATTGAAATGTCGTGGAAAGATCTCCCCACAGCGGAAAATGTCTTTGTTTTAATGACTGCTACAGAAACTCGTGTGTTGTATTATATGAGTGGGATTCTCTCCCTTATTTCGCGATAATACAACACAGTACTTCGGTGAGAAGTAGCAGCTCCAAGGCCTGGGAAGCAGTCTGAAGGCAGGAGGGCAGCATGCTGAATTCACTCCCCTCCTCACTGCATCCAAATAGCGCTAAATGGCAGAAGGTGATACAATGGCCTCTTTGCACTGACTTGTTTGTTGGAACTAGTCTGGCAAAAAGATGACAACGACGAAATCGGAGAAATTAAGAGCCTTCCGCACACCTTCCGCAAAGGGAACACAAAGAAAATTATACCAGTACAGTAGTGGAAGTGCCCTCTACCACACACTGTAAGGTGGCTTGTGGATACAAATTAAATGCAGTGATGTGGGTTCGAATTGTGGCCAGACCCACACTTTTAACTTAGTCAGATTTTTACGTTACTTACTTAAGCGCAGCGACCTTCACACGCGTGGCTCTGGTGTGCAGGTGGTGGTGTCCCTGCCGCGAGACCGCCGGGACGCCGACGAGACGACGGAGACGGCGGCCAACATCCTGGAGGGCATTGAGCGGCTCGCCAGCGACGTCTCCAAGAAGACGCAGGAGTTCTTCACGGCCGACTCGTGGCGCGCCATACAGGGCAACGCGACCGAGTTGGCCAACAAAGTCGGGTCGGCCATCACAGGCCTCGTCGAGGGCGCCGCCACGACTCACGCTCCCGCCTAAGTCCGACCCGACGCCGCCGCCGCCGCCGCCGCCGCCGCCGCCACGGTCTGGGGACAGCCTCTGAAAGTTCCCACACTCCTGGTTCCATAGCAGCCCGCCAGCCAGGAGTCGCACTAAACTCTGCTGCGACTTTTGATCAAAATTCCTTGTCACCAAATGGTCCATTGGACTCTGGACAATCTTCCAGTGACACAATCTACAACTGATTTGCCCCATCATTTTTATTACAACATGCCACCCTGCACATTTATTTAACCTGTAACAACAAACTGCTTAACACAGTCACCTTCCTACAGTGCGTACCAGCTAACACTGTAATAAATATAACTAAAGATTACTGCACGCTGTGAACTCACAAGCAGATCTGCATTGGACAGCAATGATTAAACTATAATAATGTTAAAGAGCCCTTGTATGGCAATCATGCTTTCTAAACTACAGCCAAAAAAATCCATATAAATTTTCAGTCTATAAAATTACAGCATACTCAACAAAAATGGAACAGAAGACTCTCATTTACTCTGGATATCAAACACGAACACTTCTTCAATCTTCAGCTAACAAGTAGTCGGAGAACTAGAAGATCTGCTTTTGCAATTGCTGTGTAGCGTTCACTTTGATAAAGGTTACATCTGAGTACTGAATATGGTGTAGTAAAGACGACAACAAATGCAAATGAACAAAAACTTTGCTCCCTAGTAACTCTTTGCTGCTCTTTCACCTTGTAAACAACGATATAAACTATACAATAATAAGTGAAAATGTGATTACGTCCCAAAACTTCATCTTCTGTTTGTGGTGGCAGTGTACTAATTATACTTTATTAATATGTAAACGTCTCTCATGCTTTTCAGATATTTATTCCTGTTTCTCATACCTGTCAACAACACTTGAATAATACATGCTTCTACATTGCTTAAAAACAAGTGTTACTCGGGAATTTCTTATTATTTACGTACAATATGATCAATGTTTACCACCCACCATCCTTTTCCCCGTGTACCTGCAAAATAGTTCCCATGTAAATTTTTAAGTTTACTGCAGAAGCGTAAAATTTTCCGAAAGGAAAGTGAGTTTGGTTGCAGAGCTAAGACTAGACACGATCTACTGTCAAACTTCATCTGAATAAAACGATGTCACACACAAGTCGAAGTACTGCGTAATTATATATTTTGCAAAATGCTGAGTGAATGACTCAAAAAACCAAATCGAGGATTTTGGTGAATGTTACACGCATGAGGCCACAGGACAGTGTATCAGGAATCTGCACTAGGGGGATTCATGAAGAGGGGGGAGGGGAGGGCAAGATATATTAGTTCCATGGAAGGGCGTGGGGTGAAGAAACCTAAGCACAAGTTTTTTACAAAATAAAACTCAAAACCGTTGAAAAACTGCGTTCATAAATCAAGTAAGAATCTAAAAATGTCACTTTATAACAGGTATCTGGTACATATATTGTATTTAATTTAGATAGTATAGTTGGAACATAATTTGTAGACATTATTTTGCTCTCAGATAATCCGAGTAAGAGAATATTTTAAACAGTCACATTTTTTGGAATTTTTTGGACATTAACTGGTAATAAGAGAAAAACTCTGAATTGGAAGTGCAACTCTACCGGCCACTTTCAGAACACAGGGTCATCTGGCATTTTCAGATTACAAGAGAATAACGGAGAACGACGAAATACTTCTGAAATTTGATTACAAATAGCTGTAGCTGCGCTTCCTACTGGTCAATATCCGATTCCTGTTCTTGTCTTCAAACTCATACTGAATTCATATAGGGTTTTCCAAAGTATTTACAGCAAACGTCTATGGGTGTTAGATCACGTTATGGAGAACAATTTTTGTTAGAGATGAAATGTTCGCTGACGCTTCCCGGCGACCCCAGGCATTCGTCGGCCCTGAGATGACGACATGTCACTTAACTAGTGGAGTTTACTAACCAGGTATGCCGCACACTACCTACCTCAGTATAGTGCTTTGCATCAAGAAAAGCAGAGAAAGATGTTTTAGAAGCGACGCCAGGCCCTTTCACGTAGAGCGAACGAATGGATTATAGGCAACACACACTACACATGCACACAGCAGAGTGCCTGCGCACCAGTGACTACAAAAGGACACCTAGTGTCGTCGTGAAGTGTCTTCGAACATTTTGTCTCTAACAAAAGCTGGGTCCCATGACATGATCTACCACTCCTAGACGTCTGATGCAAATTCTTTCAAACATTGTGTTTATCTGTCTATGTGGTGGCAGGATGCAAGTTCAGTTTGTGAGGACACTATCTTTTTTCTAGAGTAAAGGGGAGAGTTCGAGGCAGATGTCTTCTATGCCCTTTGGAAGAGGTAATTTTGTTAGTAGTTTATACTCTTCACTTTTACATCAGCGAAGATTCTGAAACAAACAGTTCGGGAACCCACTTGAAGTTGAGTGGCTGCGAAATCATACTTCACCTCTTAGCAGCAAATAATCCTGAGCGAATATGGAGCATCATGACGGATACATCGTTGTAGTGAGACCCACCGCCGAATCTTCAAATCCACCAAAAATAAACGCAAAATACGTCTATTTAAAAAAAAAAAAGCAGATAAAAATTCGCTTTATACCTTCGTAACAGACAATCCCCACTCATTCCAGACTAACTATGTAAGTATAGAGCACATGCGGCTTTAATTAAAAGACATAGTATCTGAGGCAATCGAGAGATTTGTACTGAATAAATTAAGAAAAGATGGCGCTGCTCACCCATGGTACACGAAACAGGTCAGAACACTATTGCAAAAGCAACGAAAAAAGCATGCCAAATTTAAAAGAACACAAAATATCCAAGACTGGCAATGTTTCACTGAAGCTCGAAACTTACTGCAGACTTCGCTGAAAGATGCATTCAGTAGCATCCACGACTAACCTCTATATCGAAATATGACAGAAAAGCCAAAGATATGCTGGCCGTGCTTAAAGTACGCGAGTGGCGAGGCCAGACAGTACCTTCACTGTGGAACACCGATGGTAGTATCGACGACGACGACGCCACTAAAGCGGAGTTATGGAACACAGTTTTCCCAAAGTCCCTCACCAAAAAAGGCGAAGTAAATGTTCCAGAATAGTAATCAAGAACAACTGTCAACATGAGTAACTCAGAAGCAGATATCCGCGGTGTAGTGAAGAACTTGAAAAAGGCAAGTCTTTCGGTCCAGACAGCATACCACTTAGGTTTCTTTCAGAGTATGCTGATACAATAACCCTTTTAGTAATCACACA
The DNA here is from genome assembly GCF_023864345.2 of Schistocerca serialis cubense. Classification (NCBI taxonomy): domain Eukaryota; kingdom Metazoa; phylum Arthropoda; class Insecta; order Orthoptera; family Acrididae; genus Schistocerca; species Schistocerca serialis. Next base: position 45,375,530 of record NC_064646.1, on the reverse strand, counting down.
AAACCGCTCCCTCGACGAAAGATCCGTACCAAAAGACTGGAGATTTGCACAGGTCACCCAAATACTCAAGAAACTCAATAAGAGTGATCCGATGGATTAAGGTCCCATATCACCAACGTGGACTTGCTATAGGATTTTGGAACATCTACTGTGTTCGAGCATTATGACCTCGAAGAAAAAGGTTTATTGACACATAATCAACACGGTTAGAGAAAATATCGTTCTTGTGCTTACAATTATCTCTTTATTCTCTTATCTTTATGAGTGCTATTGACAGAAGATCTCAGATTGATTCCATATTTCCAGGTTACCAGAAGGACTGTGACACGATTCCTTACAAGAGACTTCCACTCAAATTGCGTGCCTACGGAGTATCGCTTCAGTTTTGCGACTCGGTTCGTGATTCCCATGTCAGAAACGTTATTAAGGTTTATTAATAGTGGCGTTGAAATGTTCTGCTAAGGTATCTGAGAATTTTTTTTTTTCCTTGAGAAAGAAGATGGTCCGATTCGGCGAGACCACTCGTTGCATATAGCGACGTATCCTGGCAGGTTAAGCCCCACTTGACGACTTTTATACTGCAATAACAGTAGTATTAGATGCGGCTGCATTCCTAGAACTTCTGGTTGCTACGTGTTGTTTAAACCATTGTCTTTACCAGTATAACGTAAAAAGCCAATAATTAATAATAAAGAGCCAATAAATAATAAGAAAATTTACGTACAACTGCAGAATTCACTCTAGAAAATTTTTGTGTGTAAGGAATGTAAAGGCTGACAACCCTTATGATTTAGGAAACGATGGAATTCCAGATTGTAACTGCTGAGTAGACGGAATCATGTTGAAACCTCTATAGGCGAATAATTTTCTTACCTAAATTTATTAAAGGGAATTGCAAGTGCCATACAGCCCCATGTGGACCTGACGTATTCAAATTAGCTAATATTTACGCTTTTATTTTCAGTTTCCATTAAAATTACGGTAATACGAAGAAGTGAACCAAAACTGTTATTGGAGTGAACAAGACTCAACCAAGACAACAGCCTTGACATTTGGTTCCAATACCAGTATCTTGAAAGGAGGATATAAGATGAACATCAACAAAAGCAAAACAAGGATAATGGAATGTAGTCAAATTAAGTCCGGTGATGCTGAGGGAATTACATTAGGAAATGAGACACTTAAAGTAGTAAAGGAGTTTTGCTATTTGGGGAGCAAAATAACTGATGATGGTCGAAGTAGAGAGGATATAAAATGGAGACTGGCAATGGCAAGGAAAGCGTTTCTGAAGAAGAGAAATTTGTTAACATCAAGTATAGATTTAAGTGTCAGGAAGTCGTTTCTGAAAGTACTTGTATCGAGTGTAGCCATGTATGGAAGTGAAACATGGACGATAAATAGTTTGGACAAGAAGAGAATAGAAGCTTTCAAAATGTGGTGCTACAGAAGAATGCTGAAGATTAGATGGGTAGATCACATAACTAATGAGGAGGTATTGAATAAAATTGGGGAGAAGAGGAGTTTGTGGCACAACTTGACTAGAAGAAGGGACCTGTTGGTAGGACATGTTCTGAGACATCGAGGGATCACCAATTTAGTATTGGAGGGCAGCTTGGAGGGTAAAAATCGCAGAGGGAGACCAAGAGATGAATACACTAAGCAGATTCAGAAGGATGTAGGTTACAGTAGGTACTGGGAGATGAAGAAGCTTGCACAGGATAGAGTATCATGGAGAGCTGCATCAAACCAGTCTCAGGACTGAAGACCACAACAACAACCAATGCACTCACATCAACAGCTTGCAGTCCTGTGGAGATCCACTGAAAATCTACTGTTAAAGAGTTATGCTGAATTTTGCGAACAGTACTTAGCAATGCACCTGAAACGTTACGATTAATCTTCTACCTTGTGTTCACTGAACGGATAATGAGCGTCTGCCTCCGTCACGCGCTCGTGAAACTCACGTGTCAACGTACGATGTCGTCGATTAATTTTGGGTTGCCCTTCCTTGAAACTCAATAAAGATCTAACTTCGTCACTTTCCGCCAGAGCAACAAGTATCGTACTGTCGCTGCTTTCTTGGCTACTTGCAACTTCCAATTCCATATTTATATGACCATTCTGCAATTCACACTAAAGCTCCAGGTAGAGAGTTTATCGAAACAGTTTCACACAATTTGTGTACCATTTCGCTTTAGAACAGCGCGACGGAAGAAAGAATATCCAAATCTCTCCGTGCGAGCTCGGATTTCTCTTATTTTATTACGACGATCATTCTCTCAATGCCGGTAAGCGTCACAAAATATTTTCGCATTCGGAGAACAAAGTTGGAGATTTAAATTTCGTGAAAAGATCTCGCCGCAAAGATTTGTTTTGACGATTGCCACCCCAATATTCGTGACACTCGTTCCCCCTCGTATTTCTCAATAGTACAAAACGGGCTGCCCATCTTTGACTTCTTTCGATGTCCTGCATCAATCCTATCTGGTAAGGATCCCATACCGCACAGCAGTAATCTAGCATAGGACGGACAGGGATAGGGATAGTGCAGGCAGTGGCGCGAGTGGTTTCAGTAGACCTGTTGCATCTTCTAAGTGTTCTGCACTCTTTGGTTCGCTTTCCCCACCACATTATCCAAGCGATCTAAATATTTTTGGAACATTTATCGAATTTACATTCCTCGAGGTAGCAGCCCAGATCACGTGATCTGGGGTAGCAGGAATCCCTGGCGTGGAGCAGAATTGTCCGTGCCGACGTTGAGAACACAGCGGTTAACGCCTCGCGCTCTCCCTTATTTCCATCCCTAAGACTTTATTCTGTTTTCTCGTATCATACTGTGTTGCTTTGCTAGCCTATCGTCGCTATACACGTGCAATTCCATCTTTTGTTTTCTCGCATCATTCTGTTGGTTCGTTAGCCTATCGTTTAATCGTTTTCATCTCGCCGGTTAAATTTTCGTTTTACTTCGTTATTACGTTCATGAAATTCTCTAAACACGCCATGAGTGATTCTTTAGTCATGACTAAACAGTTTCGCTGGTAATTTTCACGCTGCTGCATTTTCCTCGAACCCTAACTCGCGATTCAGGATCTAGCAATGTCTCCTACACCATCGTTACTACCACTACTACTACTAGCACTACTGTTACTCGTGTGTCCAGCACACTCTACAGTTTCACACGCGGCCAGCGCCTCAGCCCCGTCACCTCCTGTAAGGGACCGATGGCCCTAGCAGTCTGGTCCCTTCAATCCCACAAACCAACCAACCAACCTCCGGTAACAGCAATTTATTCGTCAGACAAAGAGGCCATATCCGGTCCGCCACGTGAACTTCCCAGAGCCAACGGGACGTTCTCTGACGCACAGTACGCCTTCACTTGCACTGGAAGATTCCTCGCTTACATTATACTTTACGCGTCATGAAGTGCTCTTCGATCTATTCCGCGTCGCCATTTCGCGTCAAATTTAGATATCCACATAAAAAATGTTCCAGATACCCATAAAGTAAAAAGAAAAGAAACTTCGGCCGAATTAGCACTTCCTAACTCTTTAACGTAACACGCGCCCTACAAAAATTCCACCCGGTCTCAGCACCGCTACACTAGGCCATCACAAGCATATAAAACCCATCGAAAGGAACACACATTATTCCTCACAACGTAACACATGAAAGAATACAGGATCACATAATACACTACTGGCCATTAAAATTGCTACACCACGAAGATGACGTGCTACAGACGAGAAATATAACCGACAGGAACAAGATGCTGTGTTATGCAAATGATCAGCTTTTCACAGCATTCACACAAGGTTGGCGCCGGTGGCGACACCTACAACTTGCTGACATGAGCAATGTTTCCAACCAATTTCTCATACACAAACAGTAGTTCACCGGCGTTGACTGGTGAAACGTTGTTGTGATGCCTCGTGTAACGAGGAGAAATGCGTACCGTCACGTTTCCGACTTTGTAAAGGTCGGATTGTAGCCTATCGCGATTGCGGTTTATCGTATCGCGACATTGCTGCTCGCGTTGGTCGAGGTCCAATGACTGTTAGCAGAATATGGAATCGGTGGGTTGAGGAGGGTAATACGGAACGCCGTGCTGGATCCCAACGTCCTCGTATCACTAGCATTCGAGATGACAGGCATCTTATCCGCACGGCTGTAACGGATCGTGCAGCCAAGTCTCGATCCCTGAGTCAACAGATGGGGACGTTTGCAAGACAACCATCTGCACGAACAGTTCGACGACGTTTGCAGCAGCATGGACAATCAGCTCGGAGAGCATGGCTGCGGTTACCCTTGACGCTGCATCACAGACAGGAGCGCCTGCGATGGTGTACTCAACGACGAACCTGGGTGCACGAATGGCAAAACGTCATTTTTTCGGATGAATCCAGGTTCTGTGTACAGCATCAGGATGGTCGCATCCGTGTTTGGCGACATCTCGATGAACGCTCATTGGAAGCGTGTATTCGTCATCGCCATACTGGCGTATCAGTAGGCGTGATGGTATGGAGTGCCACTGGTTACACGTCTCTGTCACGTCTTGTTCGCATTGACTGCACTTTGAACAATGGACGTTACATTTCAGATGTGTTACGGCCCGTGGCTCTACCCTTCATTCGATCCCTGCGAAACCCTACGTTTCAGCAGGATAATGCATGACCGCATGTTGCAGGTCCTGTACGGGCCTTTCTGGATACAGAAAATGTTCGACTGCTGCCCTGGCCAGCACATTCTCCAGATCTCTCACCACTTGAAAACGTCTGGTCAATGGTGGCCCAGCAACTGGCTCGTCACAATACACCAGTCACTACTCTTGATGAAGTGTGATATTGTGTTGAAGCTGCATGAGCAGCTGCACCTGTACACGCCATCCAAGCTCTGTTTGACTCAATGCCCAGCCGTATCAAGGCCGTTATTACGGCCAGAGGTGGTTGTTCTGGGTACCTATTTCTCAGGATCTATGCACCGTGAAACGTCCCCTTTGAACAATTCTACATGACTGTGCTTAAACTGACACACAATATTTTGTTAGCGCAACGCAATCTGACTTTCAAAATTCCCTACAAAAGAATGGCCCTGACTAACATTAAACTATACCTTTCACAAATCACTTACCTCACAAAAATCTTCGCTGCTCAAGCTACTGCAATACAGCGAGCGCCACTACTGCCAGCTAAATAAAAGATTCAAACTGTGGAAGGCACTAACTACTGATAGGGATAGTTAGCAAATGAAAGATATTAATAGAGAATAAACAATGTATTTACCTTGATATCATCATATACAAATATAGCAGTTCATGACAAATTTCAAAACTCCGCCATCTCTCTCCCCACATCCACCACTGCTGGCGGCTCACCTCCAACTGCGCAACGCTACGCGCTGTTCACATCCAGCTGCCGCTGCCCAACACTACAATGGCGAGTATTACAACAATGCAAAGCAGCCACAGACTGCACACAGCACAGCCAGTGATTTTCATACAGAGGTGGCGTTACCAATAAAAAAACCTAAACAGCCTACTTACATAGCCCCCATGCTCCCCACAAAAAATTTTACAAATTGGTTTGGGCAGTGGCCAAGAATGATTTGATAAAATTTTTCATAATTACAATAACAAATATATCAAATGCACACACTTATTGATACAATGTTGGTCAAAAGCTAAAATTTTCTCACAGTCTATAAAGATAGTCCTGATCATTCATCATAACAGTAATTACAGATTTTTTTTCACAAAGTCTCATTAGTAAAATAAATTGCACACAGAAGTAGTGGATTTCCATGCAGTCTTGAAGAAGTAGTGTCCTTCCATCGGAAAGACAGTGCTGGCTCTTGACATGCTGACAGGTAATGGGCCACAACAGAGCAAACCCACAGCGCAGTCAGTCGAAGTTTTGAAGAGTATTGGTGGGTAGGTCATCACAGAGCAGATCCACTGTAGTCCTGGTAGAGATTACGGTATTGGTGGGCCACCAGAGGTGCAGACCCACTGCAGTCCTTGTAGAAATAATGGTATTGGTGAGTCAGCAAAGGTGCAGACCCACTGTAGTCCTTGTAGAAATAATGGTATTGGTGGGTCATCAAAGATGCAGACCCACTGTAGTCCTTGTAGAGATAGCCAGCAGCCATCTGTTGTGACTGTGCAGGTGCACAAACACCATTGAAGAGTCTTGTGGATAATATAGCAAGTCCATAACCACCACTTGTGCACTCACAAAGTTTTTGGAATTGTCCTTAGAACCAGCAATGCTGTTATCCAGTCCCTTGCTGAATTATTAACACATGTGCAAACACTAACAGTCCCTACTTCTCACATATTGTCCATATACTATGACCAACAGAAAATGTGCAGTGAAATGGAACTTACAAGTTACTTAATTTGATGAACTGGTGTCAAGTACAATTTTATAACATAAGAACACAATAACAAAGGTACAAAGCACATCATTAAAAACATAATAATACAGATAACATTTGTAGTAATAGGGGCTTTACAAAAGAATAGAAAAACATATACATCAGTGTCACAGGAATTATGACATAAGTACATACATGAAAGATCAGAATAACTTTTGAAAAAATCAACTTCACTCATGAGCAACAAAACAGAACAGATAAATAATGTCTAAACATCTTTACAAAGTAAATAACATATTATAAAAGCAAATTATATTTGAGGATAACAGTATTCCTCATCATAGTGAATGTAGCTTAGTATTAGAAGAGTTCTACAACGTAAGTCTTATCAGATAAACACATAAAGACAGGAAGTACACAAATACACAAGGGTACACAAACACATAGCATAATAATACAAAAGGAAAGGACAGGGTTTGTTTTAGTGCAGCATTTTGCAAACAAAACTTTCTTTACTTCTTGGAGATCTCCCTTCGTTCGTCATTATTTCCAAAAAGTCCTATCTATACCTGCTTTCTGTACTTTTCTCATATAGCCTCTCAGTGCATTTCTTCAAATTCATCGCAACTCATTCTCTTATAGGCTACCCCCTCTTAAGCTAACTTAAATCTACTGAGCTCAGATGCTAAACTAAGGGACGAGGCAATGCAGCAGCACAAAACAATTAACGCAAACAGCAATGAAAAAAATTCAGATTTGCGAAGCAAGCAGCATTATAGAAATTAGCAAAGCAATTCCAATATTACAACTAATATAAGGCAATGTGCAGCAAACAATGAAAATAAATCATTAGTAAAATGGCTTAACAGAGTAATGCAAAGTGAAATTTAGTAGCACTATGCCTGGCAAACAGCAGAAGCAAAAGCAATAAATTATATCTAAACATGACATAGCTCAAGCAGAAAAAATAGTACACTAAAGATAACAATGCAGATAAAGGTAATGTATAATCGCATCTTAATGTCTATGTAATTAAAGTGGTGCACCACAACAACTGATTGTAAAAAGAAATATTACCATATACTTGAAAAGAATATTATGTATGCAGTTACTGTTACTAGTCCCTTCTTATTGTTCTTTCCTTTCCAAGTGCACCTTTTTTGAAGAATGTGGATCACAAAATTATCATTTAATAGATCTGTTGACAGAAAGTGTTCACATTAGCAAATGCATCTAAGTTAATTTTATAAAACTAATGCTGTAACACAGCTGGAAAACAGGTATCAAATGAAATAAGCAATTACGCAAACCAAAGCATAAAAATATCATTCAATAGTCATGTGACATTTCATAAGTTAGTAGAAATTCTCTCAACTCTCGTAGAAAGACGCTTGTCGTAATCAGGTGTGCAGATGTAAAAATATTCCTCGTCATTTCATTAGGCATTTCAGTAAATATCATAAATTACGAGTACCACAGTATGCTTTCAACAAGGAAAAGTCTATAGCGAGGATAATGGCCTCCCCTTTCTTTTATTCTACCTGTGCCGCTGAAAGGCTAATGGCTTTTTTTTTTTCGGGTGGCTGTCGCCCAGGTGGGTGCCCGCGCCGCATTACGTGCAGGTGGTCACTTAACTTTCTAACGGAAATATTTACGACAGCAGTTTCCGCTACAGTGACAGTCTCACGTAAAAATTTCACAGGTCGAAAATTTGCGTTACAAATGTGTAGAAACAAAATCCTATAAATATAACAGCGTCCAAAAAATTTTCGCCAGCATTGTGATACATTCACGCATATACACACATAACTCTTAAAGTACGATTCTTGGTTTCCAACAACCTTTCTCACAAATCAGCGTCCCTAACCACTACTCATTATTCGTTACTTTATTCGTCGACACTTCTTTAATATTTCATCATAAGAAATACGTAGCATAATAAACATTCCTCAACAACATAATACACATCGTCATCGTAATAATATCATAACACCTCAGTCAAATCTCAAAAAGGTCGTAGCTTTCTGCAATAATTTCAAACCATAAAAAATATTCTCTGCTCATTTCAATAGTGTCATCTGCCTCAAACGTACTTTAAAAATCATGATCTCATACCAAATACATCATTCAAAGCTCTCATAGTATCACAATGGTTCCGAAAAATGTGAGCATTTCTCAAAGTACAGACAAAATACAATTTCGTAAGTGTGAAGTTATCCAACTGTGTAATTACGTAAACATCTGTCACTGATGTAGTAAAAACGTTTGTCTGTCTCAGTTAAATGATCAGATAGCTGTGTAATTATGTGTTGGAGAAATATGGTACCGATGTGTAAAAATGTATAAGCAAATACCATATTAGCTGGGGTTCCTTGTGGTTGCCACACACATGGTACACAAAGTAAGCGTGTACCCCCCTGAGGATTAATGTAATTATACCCTCAGGTGTTACAGATTACAGCAATGGAATGAAATGTATCACGGAAAACTTTCTTTGTAATTCAAAAATCTTTAAAAATAAATGTTTTAAGTACAAAATTAATCACTGAAATGCGTGTCCTGTAGCGCTAAATGTGCATCTTGTTGTAAAATAATCTCTGTGGAAGTGTCGCAGTTATTTTCCTCCGAAAGCTAAGTTCTGCAGAAGCCAATGTACTTACCTCATGATAAACAAAAGTGAAATGCTTTGCGTAGAGATATCTTAGTTATTACGCTTATTGTTGTGATGATGAAAGTACTGTGCTGTAACGTATTGTTGTGCTATGGAAAAGGCTATCTCCTTGTAGCTATACCACAAAAGTTACTAATAAAGCATGTTTTGATTTCCAGAAGAATTCAGAAAAACTGTGCAGATATAAAACAGATACACCGCAAAAGCAACATTGTAAATTGTCACTCATTAGTAGCGTCGTGATAAAACCGTGTAGTTGTCACTTAAACTAACCACTGTGTCGTCTGGTATCTCACAGAAAGTACATTAAACCCAGAATGTATTTTCAAGTAAACCAAAATGTTGCATTAAAATCTCATTAGCAGTACCAGTATGTGTCCTAAGTATGTAAGCCTGATAGTCGTTACGTAATCGTGCAACTAACAAGCAAGAATGTACAAATACAACACTGTGTCGTCTGTACACTATAACAATGCATTCGTAATTTCTGTTTAAAAATGTTCCCTAGGTTCTAGACTGGATATTTAACTTCAGATGTTGTTGCATGTTAACAGTTTCTTAAGTCTGACAAAGCATACTAGAAATGTGAAGTGAAAAGTTTTATGGCAAAGACAAAGTTAAAAAGCAGATTATCTTTCAATAAACGGTTTTACATGTGAAATGTGGTGTAAACCTTTACTCTTCCTAGTACGCAGAGTTTCAACTTCAACGCAATTATCATGTGGTATACGTCGGATTCTGTAAGGTCCATTGTAAACTAGAAAGAATTTGTGACTCAAGTGTTTCTTCTTATGTGACAATGAATGAGCTTTAATGAGAACTTTCTGACCAATATACAATTTCTTTGCATTTGCTTTACCGTGTAGTTTTCTCCTTTTGTCTGCTGCAGATTTTATATTTTTAAGAGCCAAATCAATTATGTCTTTGTGTCGAAGTTTACGTGTATTCGGGAAAGGTACAAGCTCTCTGATTCTGTTCGGTGGTTCTTCATTCTTCAGTACAAGAATAGGTGGTAAAGCAGTGGAATCATGAGGCATTTCATTCAGCACTTTTTGAAATAAGTGTAAATATCTGTCCCAATGCTGATGCTTTCTGTGACAATAAAGTCTGCAAAGCTTATTGATTTCTTTCATAATCCTTTCAGACAGGTTGCAATGTGGTGAGTACAATGAAATAAAAACAGGTTTGATTTTATGATTCCGAAGCGTGCGTGACCAAACAGCAGATCTAAATTGCAGTCCGTTATCTGAAATGACTTTAGCAACATGGCCAACTTCACGTAAGAAATTTTTAACAAAGGCGTTGGATACAGATCGTCCAGTGGCTTTACGTAACGGAGTGAAAGAAACAAATTTTGAAGTAAGTTCAACAGCGACTAGAACGTACGAAAATCCATTGGATGTTCTGACAAGGGGTCACAAGAGATCAACAGCAGCAAATTCTTTTAATTTAGAAGGATTGATAGGAAACAACGGAGCACGATGTGAGATAGTAGATGGTTTCGCCTTTTGACAAAGTTTACAAATAGACAAGACTCTTCGAATTCGCTTTTCCATAATGTTAAAATAACAAGTCGTTCGAAGAATATGATAACATTTTCGTGGACCAAAATGTGCGTAGCTGAAATGAATGTACCAAATGAGCTTATTAACAAAATCGTCTGGAATGCAAAGTACCCATAGCTTGTCATCAACAGTGCAGCGTTTGAAGAGTATGTTGTTTCTAACCAGGTAATAATGCCGAATCTGAGTGTATGTCTTTTCATGCCATTTACTTTTGATGTCTTTCCAAATCGGATCTTTATCTTGTTCATGAGCAATGTCCTTTAAAGATGTGGTGATGAAGTTTTCAAAGGCGACTTTCTGAATGTAAAGAATACTGAAATTTTTCTCGAGGTTGCCTTCTGTGTTACTTTTCTCAAGCCCAGCCGGTGCGCGTGACAGCACGTCCGCAACAATGTTCTCCTTGCCGGGAATGTAGACTATTGTAAAGTGGAATTCTTGCAGAAACAATGCCCAACGTTTTAACCTGTCATGATTTAATTTTGAAGACATAAGAAATTGTAATGCACGATGATCACTGTATACTTTTACGTGCTTGCCAGAAAGAAAGAAACAGAATTTGTTAAATGCCCAAACGATAGCTAAAGCTTCTAATTCAGTAACGGAATAATTTTTTTCAGATTTTGTTAGCACTCGGCTAGCAAAAGCAATGGTTTTCTGAATGGTAGTGTCATTTTCTATGGCTTCTTGAAATAAATGGGCACCAAGACCGACTTTAGAAGAATCCGTGCTAAGGCAGAAATCTTGTGACAGATCTGGATGAGCTAAGATTGGCGCGTGAAGTAACGCTTCTTTCAAAGAATTGAATTCCAATTGTGCTTGTTCGTCCCAGTCCCAAATAGTATTTTTTCCAGTGAGAGAACAAAGTTTTGGTGTAACAAGAATTTGCATATTCAGAAAACGACGGTAAAAATTTACGAGACCTAGGAAACTGCGGACTTGTCTTTTTGTGGATGGAACTGGAATGGCTTTGATTGCTTCTAACTTTTCAGGATCCGGCTTCAGAAGAAATAATATGTCCCAAAAACTTCACCTTTGTCCTACCGAATTCAGACTTTTCCAAGTTAACTGTAATTCCAAATTCTGCAAAAATACGTAACAAACTGTTGAGGATGCGATTATGTTGTTCCCATGAAGCTTCTGCTATCAGAATATCGTCCCCATATAAGGTGATGTGACGTTTTAAGAACTCAGGTAATATGGAATTTAACCCACGAATGAATGTTGCCGAAGAAATGTTCAAACCAAAAGGAAGTTTCCGAAACTGATAACAAACGCCGAAACAAAGGAAAGCTGTGTATTTTCTACATTCTGGATGAAGTTCGATCTGATAAAAGCTGGATCTGAGATCAATGGAAGACAACACTTTTACACCATTAAAATTTTGAAGAAGTTCTTCCATCGTCTGCGGCCTGTCTGTTTCAGGAATGATGATAGTATTGATTTGTCTCGAATCTAAAACAAGCCTGATCGATCCATTTTTCTTCTCAACAACATGTAATGGGTTGTTGTATGAGCTTACTGCAGGCTCAATAATGCCCTCATTAAGCATAGATTGTATTTCTGTTCTAACACGGTCCCTATAATGCGCCGGAATTACGTATGGTCTAACACAAAATTTAGTATGCTCACGAACACGAAATTGGTAATTGAAATCCCTTGATTGTTCCTGTTTTGTGAGTAAAAACTGTGGAATGTGCTTGTAAAATCTCAAAAAGGTCCTGCCTATCAGTGTTATTACAATTCTCAATTGTTTGAATTTTATTCTGAATTAACTCATTAATTTCAAATATGCCGTCGATGTCATCCCTGTCAGTACTTGCAGAGTGATTGTTAGTGTCTAGTTCCGTAGAAAATTCCGAACTGTTGTCTAACAGAACGTAAAGCCGATTAATTTCCTCATCATGGTTTGAGAGCCAGTCTTCAAATTTCAAAGCTATTGACTTACCTTCTTTCTCTAAACTTATTTCAGCATCGTGAAAGTTTAAGATTGCTTTGAATTCATTCAAAAAGTCTACTCCCAATATAATTTCCGTCGACAATAATGGAACAATGAGAAAGTTCATAGAGAAGCTGTGGCTTTGACAAAAGAATTCTAAATTGGTTTGTTGTCGTACATCTACACTTTTTCCAAAGATTGCACCTTGTAATTTAATCTTACGTAACGGAAGTGTGGGGCAATCGTTCGATTTGTTGCATTTGCTAAAGGCTGTTTCACTGATTACTGAAATGGGACTGCCAGAGTCAAGTACTGCCGTAAATTTTACGTCATTTACTGTAATGTGAATCACAGGATATGCAATGTTGTTATGTTTTACGTCGTGTTCTTGGAGTAAGATGTCCCTAATGTCTTCCATTTTTACGTAATTACTAGCTACGGCAGCTGCGTCGTCAGTTTCATAAGTACGTTTTGTTGCTGCCAGCGGTGTGAGTCATTGCCTATTGTCTCTTTGTTGGCGCGCGTCGTTATTGGGATTTGGAGACCTAACTTCTACAAATTCACCGTGACGAGAGGGCCCTGCTCTGTTTGAATCCCGCCAGTTCTGATGCAATTCAGGTCTGTCGTTACGATCATATCGTCTGTCGTCATGTCGGTAGATTCCATAGTTTCTTTCTTGTCGGTCACATGGTGGAGAATTTCTCCCTGAATCGTAACTGCGCGCTGGTCCGTTGCGTCTAAAGTTATTCTGTCTCCCTTGATAGTATTTATTTTGGTTCCCATATTGTCTGTTTATCTTATTGTCTCTGTGATAGTCATTACCACGGAGAGGTGATCTTTCCCTGTAGTTATTACTACTCTGCCAACGGTTGTCATACGGGTGGTGTCTGTTTTGGTCACGATTTGTGTTGTGAGAATAGCCTTGTCGTGTCAAGTTATTACTTCTTTCATCGCGGAATTGCGACGGATGTGACCTGTAATTGTTGTGTTCCTGGTTTCGCATTCTGCGATTGTCAGTGTCAATTTCTAATTCTTGTAAGAGTCCCTGAAATGCTTCAATGTCGTCTTTACAACGTCCTGCCAAAATAATATGTCGTAAATGTTCAGGCAGTTTGATCAAGCAAATGCGGATGAGTTCTGAGGGGCTGTGTGGGTTTGAAAGATACTGATTCTTATGCAACATGTCTTCAAAATATTTCATAAGACTGGAAAATTCAGATTGTTCGAAACGTTTCATCATTATGATGCTATGTTTTACTCGGTCTTGTGTGGCTTGAGACCAATATGCTGAGAGGAAGGCATGGTAAAACTCTCCTTCACTGTGGCAATCGTGAATTACCGATCGCATTCTTACAGCTGGTTCATTCTCCATGTAGCCACACATAAATTCTAATATGTGTTCTAACGACCAGTTGGGAGGAAAACAATGCGAGAATTGATGGAGCCATGCTTGTGGATGAATGTCGTTGCCAGAATTCTTAAATGTTTTGAATTTACGTGTAGTGATGAACAGCTTATAGTCAAAATCATCATGTCGCCGAGTCGCATATCGGTCATTGTTAGGTCGTGTCGGCCGTTCCATCTCAAAATTCGGTGCACATTGCCAATTTCTTTCATAACTTCCGAAATGCCCTGTGTTATTATTTTGTGTTTGTACGGTATTTCTATGTCCCTCTTCCCGTATTGGAGCGCGAGTGTCCTCTGAAATACGTAATTCTTGTATTACCTGCGTCAACTGATTTTGTACTTCCCGGATTTCTCTTTTGTACTGTGTATTGATTTGATTTTGATTTTGTTTGAATTTTCTTATTTGTTCATACTCTTCTGTGTCAGTGAAGGCTACAGGTCTTGTGTCATTCAGATCATCATCTACCTTTGTAGATAAGTTAGTGACCTGATCCGAAAGTTCGGCTACTTTCTCCGATAGTGAACACATTTCCTCAGTGTGTTTTTCTGAACCAAGTTTCAGAGTGTCCATTTGTGTTGAAATCGAATCTACTGTGTCCTTTAAGTTTTCCTGAGTTTTTGCAAGTTGCGTAACCGAATCGGTAGATGCAACTGAGTCAATTTTAGCCCACAAAGTCTCATGATTTTCATGAACAATGGTTTGCAGTTCTTTTATGGCTGCTTCGTGATTCTGTAATGCATTTTCATGCCGCGAAAAAATAGGTTGAAAATGCTCACAAATTTGTGTTTTTACGTCATTACAGACTTTTTGACATTTCGATTCAATGTTATGTAACTCAGTAGTTAAATCTTCACGTGTTTGTTCAAGTGTTTGTTCCAATGAGTCTAACTTTTTAAGATTTTGTTCCACTGTGTCTAACTTTTGAAGCTTTTGCTGTGTTTGTCTCTGATTTTGTTCCGTTGTGTCTAACTGTTGCTGTGTTTGTCTCTGATTTTGTTCCATTTGTTGCATTAATTGCAATAATAATGTATTAGTGTCTGGAATCTGTTTCTCTACGCTTTTCGGCAGTGCATTTGCACCGGCAACATTCACATTTTGACAAGCAGTAAATGTGTCTTGACTTATTTGAGAAAACGGTGATGACCTGAATCTACAGTATTTGCGAAATTGTGTCCTGTCATTTCGGATTCCTGAGGCGAGCTGTTGCCGACCGATCGATCGATAATGCTTCCCTGTTCACTACCTGTTTCACTGTCTACACCAATGTTTGCAGCCCGCTCCATTTCCCTATGCACAATTACCAAATTACTACTTTGAACATCAGTTAATTCATTACTCGGCGGCGCTAACACACTGCTTTCATTTTCACTGTCATTTCTCAGTTTACTTTGGAGCCTAGTATTACGTTTTTCACACGCCATTATTGTCACAGTATTTCACACGACAACACAGAAAAACACAATTTGAAGATCAAAAATAAGAGGACACATTAACATAGCACTGAAAATAATATCTAGTTAATTGCAGCTGCGAAATACTTGGTGCAAATCTACATGCATGCCACAACTGTTTTACTGTACAACAATGAAAGACTGCAACTACAAAGGAGATTTTCTCTACAATTACGCGCTAGCAATAAACAATAGCTACACTAATTACACAAACTACAAGAAAAAATCAGAAGATTCCAGTGAGGTATCCTGGCAGGGTCGACATATGAAACGTCCCCTTTGAACAATTCTACATGACTGTGCTTAAACTGACACACAATATTTTGTTAGCGCAACGCAATCTGACTTTCAAAATTCCCTACAAAAGAATGGCCCTGACTAACATTAAACTATACCTTTCACAAATCACTTACCTCACAAAAATCTTCGCTGCTCAAGCTACTGCAATACAGCGAGCGCCACTACTGCCAGCTAAATAAAAGATTCAAACTATGGAAGGCACTAACTACTGATAGGGATAGTTAGCAAATGAAAGATATTAATAGAGAATAAACAATGTATTTACCTTGATATCATCATATACAAATATAGCAGTTCATGACAAATTTCAAAACTCCGCCATCTCTCTCCCCACATCCACCACTGCTGGCGGCTCACCTCCAACTGCGCAACGCTACGCGCTGTTCACATCCAGCTGCCGCTGCCCAACACTACAATGGCGAGTATTACAACAATGCAAAGCAGCCACAGACTGCACACAGCACAGCCAGTGATTTTCATACAGAGGTGGCGTTACCAATAAAAAAACCTAAACAGCCTACTTACAACCGAAATTGCGTGAAAATGTAATTACGTGTCAGTTCTAGTATAATACATTTGTCCAATGGATACCCGTTTATCATCTGCATTTCTTCTTAGTGTAGCAATCTTAATGGCCAGTAGTGTAGAACCCCCAAAACCATTAGCAACAACAACAACAACAACACTCGAAGCAACGCTGAAAAAACAATGGAGAGGAAAATCTTTGAACCTGAAAGAAAAACTTTATTGTTTGTGCATTATATGTTTCCTGTCTAACTGCTTCACCAACGATCACACTACCTTTCGAACGTCCTGGACATCGTACACCAACTGAAAATTCCCATTTAACTGTACTTCATTTCTGAGTTCTGTAACATATCCCGTGACGGTTGAGGGGGTGGAGGGGGGATGGGGGAATTCACTATCTTTGACCATAAATCAAGCTTTATCGACATTCAAATTTACAAGTAATGTAGGCAATGGTAACCTAACATTTTATAGAGGGTCAATTTTAATAATACCGACAAACTACAGGGACGGATTCTTGAGTGGAAACGGAGGAAAAGTGGTGCTATGAACACGTGTCCCAAAATGGGTGGTGCGCGTGCAACGGCAACTTCGCCTCCACGTCATAACAGATATTCAAAGTGGCCTCCGTGGGGTTCCAGGTGACAGGGGTAGTGGCATTTGTCATGCAGGATACACAGAACCGTACTTTGGCTTACAAAATGCTGGCGGGCCACTTCCCTGCAGCTTGTATTAGGGTTCGTCTCAACATCCCGTAGAACCCGGTCCTCCAGATCTGGTGTACATACAGTCCGCCGCCTCCCTGGACGTTCGTCTGTCTGGAAGGACCCAGGATTACACAGACGCCCGTAAAGGGCTTCAGATGTTGTGTAACGCGGTTGGTGTCTGCGACGGTACTTGTTTTGGCATAGGCGTGCTGCCTCTCGACCGTTTCCATCTGCTTGGCAGTACGCAGGCACCATCTCGGCTTATTTCTCACATGAATACCGAACCATTCTGCTGCTTACAGTACGCTACATCAACCACACAGCCTCCAACACGCAAGGAACACACGGCACATAGGCAGGAGAACTTTGATTCCTCAGTGCCATCTACCGTGGCAACGATGTATTTCCGGACAGATGTTCATAGGACCTTTCTTTCCTCAAATTCCAGGCATGGATCCGTTCTTGCAGTTTGTCGGCGTTACTAATGTTCACCCTGTATTTAAATTTATACCATGGACTTTATAAATTAAAAGCTATCTGAATGGAATAGGATGGATTGTTATTTGAAAAATACAAGACCTAGAGCTTTTTGAGACTTCACAAATGAAATTTGTTTTCATTCCCAACAGAAACAAAATTCGACACTCAGTAACCATTAATCTCTGTAGGACAATAATGTGCACTCATATTAAGATTAACCAGAAGCATACAGCCATGGTCAATGTCCTACCATTTACTTAAAAATCTCGGTTCATTGCATCGTAATGTGAGGGCAGAAAGGAGACACGTGGATTCACAACGAACACAACTCGACCATTCATACAAAAGCAGCTTTAGCCAGAGAGAATTTTTTTTTTTTTTTTTGGTTGGGGTTTAAGGGCGCTCAACTACTGAGGTCATTAGCGCCCAGTCACAATTGTTAGAGCACATGGAATCTAATAAAACTCAAGGGGAGGGGGGGGGGGGACACCAGAAAGTCCTTACAAAGAGGCAGATAAAACAAGGAAAAGAGTTAGATGTCTTTGGACAAGCCAGTCAAAGTTATAAAACGAAGAACACGAGCAGCTGCTCGAGCGTCATCAGCTAAAATATCCGGTAAAGTAGATGGCAGGGACAGGACAACACGAGATTGACTAAAGCGAGGACACGACAATAAAACATGGTGCACTGTTAATGCTTGACCACAAGGGCACTGCGGGGCTGGGTCACCGGAGAGCAGGTAGCGGTGGCTAAACCGGCAATGCCCAATCCGCAACCTGGTCAGAAGGACCTCTTCTCGCCGAGATGGTCGGAAGGATGTTGTCCAAGCAGTTGGAAACGGTTTTACTGCCCGGAGCTTGTTTCCTTGAAGTGAGGACCAAGTATCCCACCCCAAGGAAACAAGCCTCTTACAAACAACCCCACTAACGTCAGATGACGAGACACAATGGGAGGCTGGCCGAGGCAGGAGCACTGCAGCCTTGGCTGCAGCATCAGCAGCCTCATTCCCAGGCACTCCTACATGTCCGGGAACCCACAGAAAGCTGACAGGAGAGCCATCATCAGCAAAAAAAATGGAGGGACTGCTGGATCCGTTGCACCAAGGGATGGACCAGATAGGGAGCTCCAAGGCTCTGAAGAGCACTGAGTGAATCAGAGCAGAGTACATACGACGAATGGCGGTGGCGGCGGGCATACTGAATGGCCTGATGAAGAGCAAAAAGCTCGGCCGTAAAGCTGGAACATTGGTCGAGGAGCCGGTATTTAAAGGTGACGGCCCCGACGACAAAGGCACAGCCGACACCATCGTCAGTTTTGGAGCCATCGGTGTAAATAAAGGTGTGACTAGCAAGTCGCGCACGAAGCTCGACAAACCGTGAGCAATACACTGCAGCCGGAGTACCCTCCTTCGGGAGCGAGCTGAGGTCGAGATAAATATGAACCGGAGCCTGGAGCCAAGGTGGTGTCAGGCTCTCACCCTCTCTGAAGGTGGTAGGGAGGGCAAAATCCAATTGTCGAAGCAGGCGACAGAAGCGGACTCCAGAGGGCAGCAGCGCAGGCACATACAACCCATACTGACGGTCGAGAGAATCGGCGAAGAAGGACTGATAAGAGGGGTGGTTGGGCATTGACAACAGCCGGCAGGCATACCGACACAGCAGTACGTTGCGCTGGTAGGTCAATGGTAATTCGGCAGCTTCAGCATAAAGACTCTTGACAGGACTAGTGTAGAAGGCTCCGGTCGCAAGATGTAACCCCTGATGGTGGATGGAGTTGAGATGGCGTAAGAGGGATGGCCGCGCAGACGAGTAGACGAAGCTCCCATAATCCAGCTTCGATCGGACTATGGACCAGTACAAGCGAAGCAGGACAGTGCGATCCGCTCCCCAAGATGAACCACTAAGAACTCTGAGGACATTAAGGGAACGTGTACAACGGGCACCCAAATAAGAGATGTGCGGAGACCAACGAAGTTTCCTGTCCAGTGTGAGCTCTAGAAACTTAGTTGTTTCCACGAATGGGAGAACAACGGGACCGAGATGTAAGGATGGCGGAAGGAACGCTTTATATCGCCAAAAGTTGATACAAACCGTCTTCTCTCCAGAGAACCAGAAGCCATTTGCCACACTCCATGAGTATATGCTGTCTAGACAACGCTGAAGGCAGCGCTCCAGGAGGCATGTTCTCTGGGCACTGCAGTAGATCGCAAAGTCATCGACAAAGAGAGAGCCTGAGACATTAGGTGAAATGCAATCCATAATTGGATTGATCGCGATGGCAAAAAGGGCTACGCTCAAGACGGAGCCCTGAGGCACTCTGTTCTCCTGGAGGAAGACGTCGGACAATACGGAACCCACACACACCCTAAACTTTCGATCTGTTAAAAAGGAATCAATAAAAAGGGGCAGGCGACCGCGTAGACCCCACCTGTGCAGAGTGCGGAGGATACCTCCTCTCCAACAGGTATCATAAGCCTTCTCCAAATCGAAGAACACAGCGACCGTTTGGCGCTTTCGCAAAAAGTTGTTCATGATGAATGTCGACAAGGTCACAAGGTGGTCAACAGCGGAGCGGCGGCGACGAAAGCCGCATTAAACATTGGTAAGTAGCCGTCGAGATTCAAGAATCCAGACTAACCGAGCGTTAACCATGCGCTCCATCACCTTACAGACACAGCTTGTATGAGAAATGGGGCTGTAACTAGAAGGAAGGTGTCTATCCTTCCCGGGTTTGGGTATAGGAACAACGACAGCGTCACGCCAATGCATGGGGACCTGACCTTCGGTCCAGACGTGATTGTAGATACGAAGAAGGAAACTTTTGCCCGCCGGAGAAAGGTGTGCCAGCATCTGAACGTGAATGGCATCTGGCCCCGGAGCAGAGGACCAGGACAGTGCAAGCGCACGTTCCTGCATAGTAAAGGGGGCATTATAAGTTTCCAGATTCAGCGAGTGGAAGGAAGGTCGCCGAGCCTCTTCTGCCTATTTCCTGGGAAGGAAGGCAGGGTGGTAATGGGCGGAGCTTGAAACCTCCGCGAAAAAGCGGCCGAAGGCGTTGGAGACATCCACAGGATCAACAAGGACCTCATTACCTGAAGTCAGGCCAGGTACCGAGGAATGGGCCTTAATGCCCGACAGCCGGCGCAGGCCAGCAGACGACAGAAGAGGGAGTAAAACTGTTAAAGGAGCTGGTGAAAGAGGCCCAACAAGCTTTTTTGCTGTCTTTGATGACTCTACAGCATTGCGCTCGGAGTCGTTTGTATCCAATACAATTCGCCAACGTAGGATGGAGGCGAAAGATGCATAAAGCACGACGTCGAGCACGGATAGCGTCTCTACAAGCCTCGTTCCACCAGGGGACGGAAACGCGACGTGAAGAAGAGGTAGTACGAGGAATGGAACGTTCGGCAGCATTGATGATAACAGCCGTGAGGTATTCGACCTGACTGTCAGAACTGGGAAAATCATGGTCCGGAAAGGTCGCCAGGGAGGAGTAAAGTCCCCAGTTAGCTTTCGGTATGTTCCAGCTCGAAGGACGTGGGGATGGGATGTGGTGCAGGAGACGAACGACACAGCGGAAGTGGTCGCTCGAATAGGTGTCAGAAACGACATACCACTCGAACCAACGAGCAAGAGTGGTAGAACAGATCGAGAGGTCCAAGTGGGAGTAGGTATGAGTGGAGTCCGAGAGGAAAGTCGAGGCGCCAGTATTGAGGCAGACAAGATTGATATGGTTGAAGACATCCGCCAAGAGGGAGCCTCTTTGACAGGATGCAGGAGAGCCCCAAAGGGGATGATGGGCATTGAAGTCGCGAAACAATAAAAACGGTGGTGGAAGCTGAACAAGCAGGTGCATCATGTCAGCCCGACTAACTGCGGATGACGATGGAGTGTAGACGATTCAAACAGAAAAAGTAAAGGCAGAAAGAGTAATACGGACAGCTATTGCTTGGAGTGGGGTGGTCAATGGGATGGGATGGTAATAGACATCGTCCCGAACGAGCAACATGACCCCACCATGAGCTGGAATACCGTCCATAGGGGTGAGGTCATACCACTCCGAGGTATAGTGGGTAAAGGCAGTACGGTCAGTTGGGTGCAACTTGGTTTCCTGGAGACCGAGGACGAGCGGACAGTGCAGGCCAAGGAGCAGCTGTAATTCCTCCTGATTAGATCGAATACCTCTTATGTTCCAATGTAACAAAGCCATCGCTAGTCAGAAAAAAGGGGTGAACGAGACGGGGGAAGAGCTGGTCATCTCGACGGCCGTGGAGGGCCAGGTTTCGAGGGAACAACGCTACAACCGGCGGGAGGCGGATCCTGTTCCATCGAGTCGTCGCCAGCTGTGGCCGCTGTCCCAGGTTGCGTAGGAGGGGCAGCATCATTTGCCGACGAGAGGCCAGCTGAGCGCCTGGCAGCAGAGCGTCCCGGCGAAACTGAGGACGGCCGGGAGCAGCGACTCACGGATGGAGCGTCAGACGAATCGCGCCGGGGTGCAGAGGGGGATAGAGACTTCTTCTTGGAGGCCTTCTGGGAAGTCCGATGAGGCACGGGGATGGTGGGCGGGACCCGAAGAAGGTCCTCATGCGTGGGGTCCGTTTTGGAACGCCGGACCTCAGAAGTCGGAGTCCGGAACGTTTCCCCAATGGACGCCTGAGAAGAGGATCGCTTCTCAGGCGGCGGGGGGGGAGGAGAAGGAAGGGTGGCCCCTGGGGCAGAGGGGGCAGAGGGGGCAGGGGCCGTGAGGGAGGAGGATTTGGAAGGGAGTGATTTGGGAGGTGGAGGCATAGACCCCGGATGGGGTGAGGAGGTTGAGGGAGGACAGGATAGGGGTGAGGATACTGTGGAAGGAGTGGACACGACTGAGGCAAACGAAGTTGTCAACGGCACGGGATGGAGGCGGTCGTACTTCTTCCTGGCCTCAGAATAAGAGAGACGATCC
This sequence comes from Schistocerca serialis cubense, assembly GCF_023864345.2. Taxonomy (NCBI): domain Eukaryota; kingdom Metazoa; phylum Arthropoda; class Insecta; order Orthoptera; family Acrididae; genus Schistocerca; species Schistocerca serialis. The sequence goes on along the minus strand of NC_064646.1, from coordinate 45,353,171 downwards.
AAAGTTTTGAGTTCTTGTATCTTCTTCTCCTTCTGATACGTGGGACAGTCTAAAGATCTAGGCGAGTGGACGCCAGGACAATTGACGCACCGAGGTGGTGGGGTGCATGTATGTTCCTCACGAAGAGGACGTCCACAATCGCCACAAAGAGGCTCAGCCTCACACAGTGATGACATGTGCCCAAAGCGCAAACACCGAAAACAGCGCATAGGAGGCGGGACGTAAGGTCGCACGTCGCACCGGTAGCACATCACCTTTACCTTCTCCGGGAGAACGTCCCCCTCGAAGGCGAGGATAAAGCCCCGGTGTCGATGCGACGATCTTTGGGGCTGCGCTGGACTCGACGGACGAAATGCACGCCTTGGCGCTCCAGGTTGGCGCTGAGCTCCTCATCAGATTGCAGCAGGAGGTCCCGATGAAAAATAACCCCCTGCGTCCTACTCAGTGCCAGATGCGGGACAATGGACACTGGGATGTCTCCTAGTCGGTCGCACGCCTGGAGCGCCGCCGACTGTGTGGCGGAGGTGGTCTTTATAAGAACGGACCCCGAACGCATTTTACTGAGAGCCTCGATTTCGCCGAAGATGTCCTCGATGTGCTGAACAAAGAACATGGACTTGGAGGTGGCGAACGTCCCCCCATCAGTCCGAGAACAGACTAAATAGCGGGGGAAGTACTTCGCCCCAAGCCGGCGGGCCTGTCCTTCCTCCCAGGGAGTGGCCAAGGGGGAAAGGGCAGGAGAACCAGAACCAGAGACAGTACCTTTCTTTTTAAAAGACTCGGCCGCAGAGCGACCTGATACATGTTGACGTTTCATCTGCGAAACGTCCAACCCGATACCACCCACTCCGACCAGGGGCTCTCCCCACGGGCGCCACCCAGCCTCAGCAAGGGCCACCTGGCAGGATGACCGTTGCCGGGAGTCCTGATGCCCCATGGAGACGGGCATCTACTCCTTGACCGACGTGGGGAGGGTGCAGCTCAGATATCGGCAGTACGATCCCTGTGTTGTCAGGGGGCTACAACCTAGAGGGTACATGACGACCCCACCACAACAGGCTGGCTACTGTGCTGGATTTCTGGTGCCATGGAAAGTCCACCATGATCGTGCAGATGGGGACGCACTATGGGCGTAACTTGTACAACCCATCAGGCGTTTAGGCCCAATTTGAGGAATAGTGGGTGTGGTTACAACGCCAGTACAATGCTGAGTGCCAAGGTCTTAGTGCACTGAGGACCAGTGGTACACCACGTAAGGCGTCCTTCCCCAAAAGGCTCGTACTTCTGTAGAATTTTGAAAAAAGGAGGTCAAACCCCAAGGGGGACCATCACTTGGAAGGCCGAAACGGTTGAAACTCCTTTTAGTCGCCTCTTACGACAGGCAGGAATACCTCGGGCCTATTCTTACCCCGGACCCGCAGGGGGGAGCCAGAGAGAAGACACCAAGACACCACGTCTACTGAAACTATTGGAGACTGGGCAGAAAAGCAAGTCACCACGATGAACAGGTACGAAAACTGCGAAAATTCGTTAAACTGAGAAAAATTAAAACAAAATAAAATCTCAGTACACATCAAGGCACTCGATCTGCAGCAAGGATTGAGAGTAATCGATTACTGAAAGGCATAAAATGCCCCAGCATAATTTGATGAACTCCTGGGTGGACTGAAACCCTCACATCAGAAAATCATAAAAACTGTTCAATTGGAAATTAGAAAATCAGACAAAATTTAACTATACGAATAGCTATTTTTATGAAGAAAATTTAACATATTTATATCGTGAATACGAATATCTACCTCAATATAATCTAGTGAAGATGTCGAACACTGACAAACATACAATGCTACAAACTCGACGTTTTAGCCACAAAAACCACATCCTTATGAGAAAATCCTCCCCCATTCTAGAGAAGCACTCAATGCGCGAACACTTAGGAAAGAGTATATCGGGCGAGGCGGCGCAGTGGTTAGGACAACGATTGGTTCAAATGGCTCTGAGCACTATGGGACACAACATCTGGGGTCATCAGTCCCCTAGAACTTAGAACTAGTTAAACTTCACATCCATGCCCGAGGCAGGATTCGAACCTGCGACCGTAGCAGTCGCGCCGTTCCGGACTGAAGCGCCTAGAACCGCTCGGCCACCGCTGCCGGCCATGACCATTGAAACGCGTGTCCGACCATCCAGATTTAGGTTTCCCGTGATTTCCTTAAATCGCTCCAGGCAAATTCCGGGATGCTTCCTTCGAAATGGCGCGGCCGATTTCCTTCACCGTCCTTGACACAATCCGAGCTTGTGCTCTATCTCTAATGACGTCGATGTCGGCTGGACGTTAAACGCAATCTTCCTTTCTTCCACCTATGAAAGACTACGAAAGGAAAAGACATCGATCCCATCACAGTATCACACAATAACATGGCTGAAGCAAAACCCCAATTACAAAGTCTGTCGAAAGCAGGGAAATTCAGAATTACAAAACTGCGTTAAGTGCAAATAAACCCCTTTCGTTTATGTAAAGAATTGAGGATAAGACAACTTGATAGTATATCTAAGAGTGGTTCCTTTGTCTTAGCACCCTACGTGGAAGCCAAATGATCTCTAGACAAAGTACCACTCATGTGAAAAATGAAATGATCGTATAGGATTGTTGGCCGGGAGGCCCCATTCGGGGGAGTTCGCCCGCCGTAATACAAGTCCTTTTTAGGTGACGCCACATCGGCGATGATGGAGGACACACAACACCCAGTCCGCTGCCGGGAATCGAACCCGGGACCCCTGCGTGGTAGGCGGTAACGCTACCGCTACGCTACGGGGGCGGACTCCACTCATGTAAAAATCAGAAACGCTCGTGCACATATGAAATTATACGCTAAACGAATAACGTAAATTTTCTCCTTACGTTCTAAGACAAAAACCTTCCTATAAAACAAATTATCATGACCATTCCCATACTTTGTCCACATCTCGGAGACACAACCAGACTTACCAAGAGATCGAACGAAAGTGGCACGATTCGAGAGATGAGCACTCGTCCACTCTGGAAGCCAGAGAGGAGGAGATTGCTAAGACAAAGACCACTGTCACCCGAAGACAAACCTTCTCTAATCTCTCACACAAGAACACCTGTCTCTATCCGCCCAGCCGCCTTAAAGTGGCAAAACTCCCCTCGCAGACTACGAGACGCCCTCCATCCACGAGAAAACATAACACTCAGACCAGACATACAGAATCAAAACAAAAGTTCAGGACTGGATAAAAGAATTAGGACAGCAAAATATAGATGTGTTGTTGAAAGAAACAAAAGAAAAAAAAGAATATGGCACATTTGCTTCCTTGAGGTTCGCTTCCGTCAGGTAAAGGAAGCAACAGGCATTAAAAGCACAGAAACAACACATCTAATTGCCACAGAAATACCAAATGACTACTGTAACTATTAATGGGATATTATCAGAGTCTTAAATATATAGTGTAAGAGAATAAACGAGTGGCACAGACGTGGCTGTTGCCATGTTCTCGGAAGTAACAGGTATGAATTTTATTCCGCGGTGTGCATGGCCAACCTGTTTAAAGAAGGAATTCTTAATTCCGGCCGACCTTAGTGACCGAGCGGTTCTAGGCGCTATAGTCTGGAACCGCGCGACCGCTACGGTCGCAGGTTCGAGTCCTGCCTCGGGCATGGATGTGTGTGTTGTCCTTAGGTTAGTTAGGTTTAAGTAGTTCTAAGCTCTAGGGGACTGATGATCTCAGAAGTTAAGTCCCATAGTGCTCAGAGCCATTTGAACCATTTTTACCATGAAACATTATTATAATAAAGCTTGTTAAAATTACATCGGTACTTCGGTGCAATAGTCGGTTAGGTGTTACTGTCTACGATCTTGTAGTGTGGTCAACATTGCTCTGGAGTGTACCTCTGTGTGTCACATAATGAGGGAAGTGTGGAGTATTAATTAAAAAACATTAAAAACTTTCGAGGGTGAACTTCACAACTATTATTATGACTAGTTGACTTAAGCAGACACGTGAGACTGTATTACACGAAACTGTGCGCTGAAGCCGAAACCGACCTCGTTACACTGGGTTATTTATAAATACCTCCCGGATTTTTGAAGACGACAGCGTGAAAACTGCGAAACATAAGAAAATACACTGATGGTAAAAGAAAAGCGCAACACGAAGAAAAAGTTGTGTGAGACAAAAGGAAGTTGGTAGACGTGTTTCTACATCTGAAAGATGATTTCTATTCACATATCGCATCAGAGTGGCGCTGGTAGGGACATTATGGCGACGCAAATCAGGTTTGATTTAAATGCTCGCTGTAAAAGGTCGTGAGCCTTAGCAACCCTTGAGATAGGACGTGGCGAGTCGATGTTAGTCAAGAATGCCTTTAAGGCGGCAAAGACACCATTGTCAATATGTCACTGAGTGTGAACGAGATAGTGTAATTGGGGTGCGAGAAGCCGCATGTTCCTTTTGCGATATTGCAGAAAGACTCGGTAGGAATGTGACCGCTGTACACGATTCCTGGCAGCGGTGGTCACGACAATGTACGGTCACAAGATGACCAGGTTCTGGAAGGCCGCGTGGCACTACACAGAGAGAGACCATCGTGTGCGGCGTATGACTCTGGTGCATCATACTGCATCTGCAGCAGCAGTTGGCACCACTGTGACACAACGAACTGCTACGAACTGGTTACTTGTAGGGCAGCTCCGGGCCAGATGCCCTGCAGCGTGCATTCCACTGAGCCCAAACAACCGCCATTTGCCACCTCAGTAGTCTCAGGCGAGAGCTCATTAGAGATCAGATTGGAGGTCTGTTGTGTTTTCTGATGAATGCTGGTCCTGCCTCCGTGCCAGTGCAGGCCGTGTGTTTGGTAGAGGGAGGCTAGTTGATGGTCTGCAGTCAACCAATCTGCGTGCTAGAAACACTGGACCGACACTTAGACTCACGGTCTGGGGTGCGATTTCGTATGGTAGCAGGAACACTCTTGCGGTTGTCCCACAAACCCGGACTGTAAATTTGTACGTCATTCTGGTGTTTCGACCTGTTGTGGTTTCCAACAGGTTAGCGCTAGTCCACAACATGCTCTACAGAGTGCCGACATGCTGCTTTGTCCTGCTCGTTCACCAGATTTATCTCCAGTCGAGCACATATGGGACCTCGTCGGACGAGAACTCTGGCGTCCTTGATCCATCGACCACGTGCGACAGGCATGGCTTTCCATCCCATAAACTGAAATCTGGCACCTGTATAATACAAAACTTGCACGTTTGTAAGCTCGAATTAACATTCTGTCCGCCCCCAGTAGCTGCGTGGTCAGCGCGACAGAATGTAAGTCCTAAGGGCCCGGCTTCGATTCCCGGCTGGGTCGGAGATTTTCTCCGCTCAGTGTCTGGGTGTCGTGTTGTCCTAATCATCATCATTTCATCCCCATCCACGCGCAAGTCGCCAAAGTGGCGCCAAATCGAAAGACTTGCACCAGGCGAACGGTCTACCCGACGGGAGGCCCTCGTCACACGACATTTACATTTTAATTAACATTCTAGCGTTTACACTTGTTATTAATGTACTACCATTTCACATTGGCAATAGCTTATATCGCGCCTACATTAACCTGTGATTTCACGATGTTAATCACTTGAATATGTTACCTAGACAAATGTATTACCGAAATTTCATTACACTACATTAATTATTTTTTGGTGTCGCGATTTTTTTGTCGGTGTAAATACATGTCAGCAGAAAGAGCATGTACCTAAATTTTTTACATACTTAAGAGGTGGTCAATACGTCACTGTTTGTTCTTCCTATTCGTCTGGGTAGGCCAGGAGGCTGAAATGATTTCAGCCGTCACATTTGGGTGACATTCGTTTCGAGCTGTCATTCTTCATACTTGGCGAGCCTACTCGCTTTATCTACTAGACGCTCTATTCACAGGGCGCGCCACAGGAAGGCTGTCACCATCCCCTGTTTGTGATGTGGCAAGTGTTAAAACAGGGAGAAGGGCACATACGCGCAATTCGTAGAGTGCGCTACTGCTCAGGAAGGAACAATGAAAGCAGTCTGATGTGGATTTAAGAAAGATGTATGGAGAGACACCTAGCAGTATCTCAGTGTAGTCGCAACCACTTGTGCACAAAATTAAAATTTTGAGAAATTTTGGATACCCTCTCATATAGTCAGTACAACAACAGTTTTCGAAGGGTAGTTGGACAACGTGAGCTCTTTGCTCAATAGTAACTAAGAACTGAAAACTCTGTAGAGATTGGCTTTGTTCAAGAGAACTGCTAGCCCATTAGAAAACAGATAGGAACGTACGTTATGGTCCACTCACTGAACCAACCACGTTGAATTGGAAGCCTAAGATTAGCTCCATGCAAGCGATCTGCAGAGAATATGGCATCAGAACCCTTGATCTGACACCAAAAGTTAGGCTTCGACATAGTTATGTTTTAACTAAGTTATATGCTGCAGCACTGTCCATGCATGTAGACATTGCATGCACAAAACAAACTGCAGCTGCTGGCAGATTTGGATTTCCAACAGCTTTACGTTTGCTCTTATTACTGGAGCTCTCACCTATGTAAACAGAGGGTTACGACTAAAGAATATGTGCACTTTGCTCAAGCTAACTATCAAGATTCTATGAAGCAACCATGGCAGCATAACCAAACGACTGTTTGATATCTACAACCTAGAGATAGAAACTCAGATTAATGTGACAGCCATCAGTCCACAGTTCAGGGAATGCTCATACCCGTTAATGGAACGACAATGCCCTGTGTAACGATGTTGGGGATGGAAACGACATAGTTGCGGGATAAAGTTCATTCTGGGGCGTTTTGTTAGGCCCCCAGGGGGTCGTAAGTCAGTTAGCATAACAATAGGTTAAGGAGAGGGAAAGGGGGTCATAAATTAGTTTTTCCCCTGAATGTATTCTAGTCCTTGATGTAGGCAACTCTCATAACAGAACGCCCCAGAACAAACTTTATCTCACTAGTAATATTAGCAAGGATGGCCACTTCTGCCCCAGAGTGGGGCATGCTGGGTCTGTGGGTTCCATTCTACCAATATCACAATGAGTGCAGAATCAGGAGATCTCTGTCTTAATAATATTCTTTATTCTACAAGTCTACTATACAGAAGTTGATGACAGGGTTTCGAAGGTTTGAGTGGCCATGCACTTAGCAGCTGCTGTCTCAGCATAATTCCCAGCAGGGCGTGGGTTCACAAGTCAGTGGTGCTGCTTGAAGGAAAGGGTTGTCGCTGCTGAATCAGCTTTGCTGATAGCCAGCAAGCTTATACTGGATTGGTTGCAAACAGCGGGGTTGACACAGTGCTGAACCCAGAACCCTTGGAGATGCCCATAGTGCTAGATAAAGGCATTCCAGAGGAGGTCTTCCTTGGACTCACTCGCATGAGTCATGGAACCATAAGGTTTAGCAGCTTCTTTTGACCTAGTGACTAGCTGATGACAGCAGTAACGTGAAGGCGAAGCTGCTTGCCCCACACAGAACTTTCAGCTGGTGTGGAGGTGGCGTCAGTCACAGTATAAAAACAAGTGCTGCTAGGGGATGAGCGGAGGGTATTTAATTATATCTACTCAGCTATTTTGTGACAGAACCTCGCTTCCATTCACGTAGTGGCCACAGAAGTGCAGCATTGTGCTACAGCATATGGAAATTCAGCCCACCACTGCGCAGACTGTGGTCTTACAGAATGCTGTGCCAGAAATACGTAGCACCAGGTGGCAGGATTTCGTAAACAGCTGCCTAATTTCTCACAGTAGGTTGCAAAATCTGGAATGTATTTTTTGCCACAACACTCCTTCTCCTGTGCTAACATTCAGTCCTCCCAGACCCAGACTGCTGCGAAACCCGTGAATAATAACCAAGTACTGTTGTCCTTTCACTCTCTTAGGCTGCAGTCACAATGGCACCGATGTCTGTGGAATATTGTAGTGTAGTGACGTAAGTTATGTATAAACGATTTTCTTTTGACATATGACCATGTGCAGACTTCGTCACCTACGTCAGTTACAACACACTTCAAAATTATTTAAACTCTTTTTAAAATTGTCTCTGAATGGTTCTTGAACGAAACTCTAATTAAAACATCATCATTTGAGTCGTATGCGCAGAATTACGTCACTCAGTCCAATTGGTTTGCGCAAACTTTTTCAATTTAGATGTCGTTTGTTTCTCCTCAGAAATCGTATTAATGCAAGTTATCTGCTTTAATAGATATTAGAACCACATTGAATAAACCTTCGAGACTCAAACTCGCGATGAACGTTGTCAAAATTAATAATCTTGTCAAATAAATTAGTAATTCATTAACATAATTCTTCATAAATAAACTCTCGGAACACGTATTTAAACTTTAGTAGCATTCAATAGTTTATTATCTTCCTACATATAGACGTGAACCTGAGCCTTGACAAGATAGGGCCGAACATTTACAACATGATTAAACTTTCTATGACGTCATTGTTGTAGAAACATTACAAATTCTTATTTTTTCAATTTTTAGAAGCACGACGCAACAACTCGGTTGCAGGATCTTCTGTTGCTCTTTGGCTGTCGACCTGTGACGTGTAGTGGCCAGCAATTTTCTCTCTGGTCCCGGCAGCGAAGATGATGTCTCCGTTCGTTGCGCCGCCCTCTCCGTACATGAAACATAAAAATAAATACGAAACTTTAGACAATTCACAACCATTACAAATATTACAAAAAATACATAAACAAAACACTAAATTAAACTTATATTCACCTGCAAACTGGGCTGACGCTGGTGGATGGGTGACGCTTCAATTCCGCGTCCCACTACATGCCCCACCCACAGGCTCAGTTTGTCAGGTTTTAACCGAAAATAAAACTTCTTCTATATACAATATTTAACTGTTAATATTATACATTTTTCTCACATTTTCCGTAATCTAAAGTCCTTGCTCTTAGATAGATTTAATCCTTTTATAACAATATTGTTGTGACTATTTGTCATTTACTTTTAATTGTGCTATTATGGTAATTCACAACCGAATATATGGAGATTACTCCTTTTCATTTAATAGTTGCTAGTAAATAATAATTTAGTACATTCTTTAACGTTGTTACATTAGGACAGAGCGTTCAAATTGTGATAGGTTAGTTTCAGTTTCATTCATTTACTAGAGTTATTCTTTCCAAAAATGTATATTACTAGTAAGTTTCTCACAATAACTAATAGTACTATTTACTTTACGTCGTTCTTCTCCCTAATGCTTTATTTATGCCTGAGGTCAAGAAGAAATCAAGCAAAACTTTCTTTAGAATCTCCGCACGGCTTTCTTTACCTTCGGGCACTTTGTTGGGTAATGGCAATTTATTTGGGAGAAACAAGCGAGAGAGCCCGGTTTGGTGTGTTCTATATTAACACTATTACAAATCTCTATTAAAGGCACTCTGCTATGTTCTCGTGAGACATATAGCTCTGGACGCCCATGGTCCCTAAAATTATTAACTATCCCCTTTGGTTCCTACTATCCGAGTAAATATAAAATATACAAAATTCCTTCTGACCTAATAACAAAATTTCTTCCATATAAATGCCCTTTTAGTTATCTTTCCCTTTTTGAAGTACCGGTAGGTTATTGTAGAACACTTGTTTAAACTTCCTGTCATTTCTTTAAAATAACACGTAACTATCACGAAAAACTTCACATGAATAAACTACGAACGCTCGTCCATATGTAACATATACTAAATATTAACTTATTTAGGAATGAAGGGTTTAATTTGATCGACACTATATAATCCTTTAATTACACCTGATGAAGGTTCCATAAGAAGTAACGCTTTGGGATGTACAATCTTATGTACAACATATCGACCTTCAAAGATAAAGAAGAATTTTCTACATTCCTTATTGATCTTCGAACTTTTAGGATGAGATCGTACTAATACAAGATCTCCTACCTGAAATGAGGGTTCTATAGCATGTTGACTATAACTTTTAATTCACCGTTCAGCATTTTTAACAATCTGTTCGCAAATTTTTCCGTTTGGAATGCATTGTTGGATCTCATTTACTGGTGGCCAAGGTAGAGTAGCTAGTAAAGGCTCACCTATAATTCGTCTGCCTAAAATTTCTATAGGTGATAATCCCGTATTTAGATGAGGCAATTCATTTAATATCTTTTCGAATTCAGGCATTAGTTTGGCCCACCGAGTATGTTTATATGCACAATACGTTCTACATAATCGTCCTAATTCTTTCATGACTCTTTCTACTAAATTACTTTGAGGGTGTTATTTCGAAATTAAGATATGTTTGATTCCATATTGATTTATCATATCATGTGAAACGTCCCCTTTGAACAATTTATATACGACTGTGCTTAAACTGACACACAATATTTTGTTAGCGCAACGCAATCTGACTTTCAAAATTCCCTACAAAAGAATGGCCCTGACTAACATTAAACTATACCTTTCACAAATCACTTACCTCACAAAAATCTTCGCCGCTCAAGCTACTGCAATACAGCAAGCGCCACTACTGCCAGCTAAATAAAAGATTCAAACTACTGAAGGCACTAACTACTGATAGGGATAGTTAGCAAATGAAAGATATTAATAGAGAACAAACAATGTATTTACCTTGATATCATCATATATAAATATAGCAGTTCATGACAAATTTCAAAACTCCGCCATCTCTCTCCCCACATCCACCACTGCTGGCGGCTCACCTCCAACTGCGCAACGCTACGCGCTGTTCACATCCAGCTGCTTCTGCCCAACACTACAATGGCGAGTATTACAACAATGCAAAGCAGCCACAGACTGCACACAGCACAGCCAGTGATTTTCATACAGAGGTGGCGTTACCAATAAAAAACCTAAACAGCCTACTTACATAGAGAAAACATAAACAGCCTACTTACATAGAGAAAACATATACAGCCTACTTACATAGCCCCCATGCTCCCCACAAAAAATTTTACAAATTGGGTTGGGCAGTGGCCAATACAGATTTGAAAAAATTTTTCATAATTACAATAACAAAGAAATCAAATGCACACACTTATTGATATTATGTTGGTCAAAAGCTCAAATTTTCTCACAGTCTATAAAGACAGTCCTAATCATACATAACAGTAGAATAGCAGTGTTTTTCTCAAAGTCTGAGCAGTAAAAGAAAATGCACACGGAAGTAGTGGATTTCCATGCAGTCTTGAAGAAGTAGCGTTGTCCTTCCAACGGAAAGACAGTGCTGACTCTTGACAACAGTGCTGACTCTTGACATGCTGACAGATAATGGGCCACAACAGAGCAAACCCACAGCAGAGTCAGTCGTAGTTTGGAAGAATATTGGTAGGTAGGTCATCACAGAACAGACCCACTGTAGTCCTGGTAGAGATTACGGTATTGGTGGGCCACCAGAGGTGCAGACCCACTGCAGTCCTTGTAGAAATAATGGCATGGTGGGCCATCAAAGATGCAGACCCACTGTAGTCCTTGTAGAGATGGCCAGCAGCCATCTGTTGCGATTGGGCAGGTGCACAGTCACCATCGAAGAGTCTTGCGGAGAATATAGCAAGTCCATAAACCACCACTTGTGCACTCACAAAGTTTTTTGGAATTGTCCTTAGAACCAGCAATGCTGTTATCCAGTCCCTTGCTGAATTATTAACACACGTGCAAACACTAACAGTCCCTACTTCTCACATATTGTCCATATACTATGACCAACAGAAACGTGTGCAGTGAAAGGAATGCTTACAAGTTACTTAATTTGATGAACTGGTGTCAATTACAATATTATAACATGAGAATACAATTACAAAGGTACAAAATACATCATTAAGGAACATAACAATACAGATAACATTTGTAGTAAAACAGGCGTTACAAAAGAATAGAAATAAACATATACATCAGTGGAATTATGACATGAGTACATACATAAAAGATCACAATAACTTTTGAAACATCAACTTCACACATGAGCATTGAACAGAACAGAATTAATAATGTCTAACATCTTTACAAAGTAAATAACATGGTATTTGAAAAATTCTACAACATAAATCTTATTAGCTAAACACATAAAGACAGGAAAAAGACAAATACACAAGGGTACATAAACATATAGCGGAATAATACAAAAGGAAAGGACAGGGTTTGTTGTACTGCAGTATTTTGCAAACAAAACTTTCTTTATTTCTCGGAGATCTCCCTTCATTCGTCATTATTCCCAAAAAGTCCTATCTATACCTGCTTTCTGTATTCTATTCATATTTCTTTCAAAATAAATATGGCTCATTGTACAATACTCATTTAGGCCCAAACCGTTTTCATGTAACTTTCAAAGCATTCTTCCCCTATTCTCTATAGTTCGTTTCTTATAGTCTACCCCCTCTTAAGCTAACTTAAATCTACTGAGCTCAGATATTAAACTAAGGGACGAGGCAATGCAGCATCACATAACAAATCAACACAAACAGCAATGCAAAAAATGCAAATTGGCAAAGCTAGCAGCATAAATGAGCAAAAGTCAAATTCAATAACACTATGCCTGGCAAACAGCAGCAACTTATACCTAAACATGACATAGCGCAAGCAGAAAAAATATTACAGTAAAGACAACAATGCAGATAAGGGAAATGTATAATCAAATCTTAATGTCTATGTAATTAAAGTGGTGCACCACAACAACTTATTGTAAAAAAAAAAATATTACCATGTACTTGAAAAGAAAATTATGTGTTACTGTTACTAGTTCCTTCTTATTGTTCTTTCCTTTCCAAGTGCTCCTTTTTTAAAGAATGTGGATCATAAAATAATTATTTAATAGATCTGTTGACAGAAAGTGTTCACATTAGCAAATGCACAAATCACTTACCTCACAAAAATCTTCGCTGCTCAAGCTACTGCAATACAGCAAGCGCCACTACTGCCAGCTAAATAAAAGATTCAAACTACTGAAGGCACTAACTACTGATAGGGATAGTTAGCAAATGAAAGATATTAATAGAGAACAAACAATGTATTTACCTTGATATCATCATATATAATTATAGCAGTTCATGACAAATTTCAAAACTCCGCCATCTCTCTCCCCACATCCACCACTGCTGGCGGCTCACCTCCAACTGCGCAACGCTACGCGCTGTTCACATCCAGCTGCCTCTGCCCAACACTACAATGGCGAGTATTACAACAATGCAAAGCAGCCACAGACTGCACACAGCACAGCCAGTGATTTTCATACAGAGGTGGCGTTACCAATAAAAAACCTAAACAGCCTACTTACATAGAGAAAACATAAACAGCCTACTTACATAGAGAAAACATAAACAGCCTACTTACACATGAAACTTTTGACTAATAAAGGCACTACCGTTGTCAGACATAAGTCGTTTAGGAATGCCCCAGTTAACAAAGTGATCTTGGGTGAGGCAGCGTATAACGCTTGCTGTATTCGCTCGTTTCAAAGTATATAGCTTCACATGTTTGGACCAACATTCCATTACAACAAACACATAAGTAAATCCTCCTGAACTACGAGGCAGAGGGCCGAAAAAATCTAATGACAGTAGATCCCACAGATCTCGAGGAATTATAGCATATAATTTATAACGCTTGGATTTGTTATTAACTTTAACCTTTTGACAGGTTTCACAAGTCCTAATAATACTTCTCACAATACGGGACATATTCTTGAAATAATAATACTTCATTAGATGTTTAATACATTTATGAATTCCAAAATGCCCGTAACCTTCATGAATATAAGTAATTAATTCGTACACAACAGTTTTCGGAATGCAGATTTTCCATCTCTGGTGTTCCCTCTGTGCTTTCCAATACAACAAGTCGTTGAAATATAACCACACACCCCGGGTGTTAACTGTTTCGTCCCCATTATTAAGGTTTTGTATAAGGTCCCTATATTGATCGTCATTTCTTTGATTGCATCTAATAGCAGTTACTATCCGTTTAACCTTACGTTCGTTCTCCTGAGTTAAAAGGAAATAAACATGGTAATTTGTTCCTGGTTCTTCTGCAATGTTAATATTCTCCATTCCTACTGGAAGTCTCGACAAAGCATCCGAAACTACATTTTGAGATCCTCTTATACCTAATTTCGTACTGAAATTCTTGCAAGCATAATACCCAACGTAATAATCTACGGTGAAGTAACCGACAATTGTTCAAAAAGGTTAAAGCTTGATGATCAGTATATACAATTGTTTTTCTTTCCATTAATAATCCTCTAAATCGTTGAAAACCCCATACCACTGCGAGAGCTTCCTTCTCGGTTACAAAATAATTTCTTTCATGTTTATTTAAAGTTCTACTAGCGAATCCAATAGGCCGATATAATCCCTTTTCATTGGTCAGATCACCTTGGAATATTACGCAAGACACACCATAATCAGAGGCATCCGTACACATACAAAAGTCCTGATTGAAATCTGGATGGTATAACATTTTGGCTTCTGTTAACGCTCCTTTTATCTTATTAAAAACTCCTCTTCCTCTTTTCCCCAGAGCCATATTGATTTCTCTTTTAATAAATCCAGTAATTTGGGATTAACAATATCCTGCCCTGGAAGAAATCTTCTCAGAAATCCTACCATTCCTAAGAATGATTTAAGTTGTTTCCGATTTCTAGGACTCGGACATCGAGCAATAGCTTCAATACGTGCTGGGTCTGGCCTAATACCTTTACTGTCCACTATATGCCCCAAAAATCTCACTTCCTCCTTTCCGATGTAGGACTTAGATAATTTTAACGTATTTCCTCTGTCAATTAAACGGTCAAACAATTCCCGTAATATCGTTACGTGTTCTTCCCACGTTTTAGTGGCTACCACAATATCGTCTACATATAAAATAATCTTTTGTAATAATTGCTGACCCAAAGCAGAATCTAATGCCCTAATGAAAGTTGACGCTGATATATTAAGTCCAAAAGGTAAAACTTGGAACTGATATGATCTGCCTTCAAAAAGAAAAGCCGTATATTGCCGTGAATCTGGGTGTAATATTACTTGATGGTAGCCAGCAGTTAAATCCATTGTACTCATATAACGAGAACCCGCAATCTTAAGAAGTACGTCCTCCATAGGAATAGGTCTGTCTCTTTCCATCTCTATAATTTTGTTTAATTCACGAGCATCCAGAACCAGTCGTACCCCACCAGTAGCTTTCTTAACTACCCACAAAGGACTGTTAAAAGCACTACATGATCGTTCGATAATATTTTGTTCTAGCATCTTACTTATTTCTCTACTAGCCGGTTCTTTGAATTGTACTGGAATAGGATAAGGTTTCTTAAAGAATGGTTTTTGATCTTTAATCTTAAGTTTACAAACGTAATCTTTGATTCTCCCCGGTTTATCTGAGAAGACAGCTCTAAATTCTAACAATAAAGATTCCAACTCTTCCTTTTCTCGTTCGGATAGACAATTCGCAGAATAACATTTTTCTTTCGCTTCGGTTTCGATACTATTACTAGCCTCACATTGGTATACTTCATATCCAAGATCACTAGAATCTATTAATAGGTTCATGGTCTGTGTGTACTTAATCTGTAAGGATTCTTAGCAATTTTCAGGTGCTTGATTATTAGAAAACCTCACTTTAAAAGCACATGCCTCCTTATGGATAGTTAAGGAAGAGTCTTTAAAATCTAGTATAGCTATATATTTACACATCCAATCTATACCTAAAATTATGGCCACATTTAAGTTGGCTACGACAAGTACAGAGTGAGCAATTAATTGTTTAGCAATTTCAAAAGTTAAATAAACTTCCTCAGTAATATTTTGACTTCTTTTAGCAGTAACTCCTATAATTTTCACCCCAGTTACAGGTAAGGTTGGGAGATTCCAATATTTTCTTTTAAGTTGAAATAATTCTTTAGATAAAATACTTACTTCGCTACCCGAATCGATTATAATATTTACTTCGGTATCTTTAATATAACCTTTAATAACAGGTTTATAAGTTATATTCTCCCTTATCTGATTGTCTTCCTGAAGTAAATCGTGTTGCCAATCACCTTCCTTTTGGCAGCTTAATGATAAACTGCAATTGGGTCTTGTATAAGTTTGACCAACAGTTCCCTTTAGTTGACCCGTACTAAAAGACTTCACTAGTTTTCCGAACTTTCTATGATAACGTCACCTACAACTTGACCTTCATTACTTACTTGAAGATGATTTATCTCATTATCGTTATTGTGTAATTTCCGCATTTTAGAGTTATTACCACGATTTTGTTGGCTCTCTTTATCTTTAGATTGACGTTTTATATAACAAAACCGGCTATGATTGTTGTTGTTAAATTTTCGTGGTTCTGAATTATTATTATTTCGAGGATTGTCATTTCTACAAAATCTAAATTTTTTGTCTTCCCGTTCTCTGTTAAGTATATCTAACTTCTCTAAATTCCTAATAATTCGCAAGGTTGTGACCATTCCCTTTCTATCATTCTTTCCTTTACATAATACGGTAACCTACTAATTAGGACTCGTATTAGATGACTTTCAATAATTGGTTCTTCAATTAATTTAGCACGGTTTAAATGCCATTCGAAATAATTCTTATAACCTCCCCACCGTTTAGAATTTGGAGGAGGGTCTAACAACTCTAAAGTTAAGTGTTGTTGTTTTCCTCTTGACCAATAATTTTGTTTAAACTGCTTAACAAAATCATCCCAGTCCCTAAATTCAGTTCTATGCAGTACTGCCCATTCCGCAGCTTCTGCTTCTAAATGTCCTATTACAAACTGAATCCGTTTTTCATTACTCCATTTAGGAGGTAATGAAGTTTCAAAAGCTTTTATAAAGATTATAGGGTGAACTTCGCCTCCCGGTTTGAATACAGGAAATCGACTTGCTACGCTTGAATTTGTCGTTATATCATCCCAACATTCTGCGAGAGACATAGTTGGATTTTGTTTAGATTGCAGAGACGGAGTTGCGTCGGATTTGCTTGCCGTGATTTCTTTATTTGTGTTGTTGTCGTCCGAGCTAGCAAACACGATGCGACTTGTCTCTGATTACGTTATTACTTCTACTACTTGAAATGTTTTCATTATTATCTAATTCCGATAACCGTTTAGTAATTTCCTGTATTCGCATTTCTGTATTGGATACGCGGTTAGCTAATATCGATTCTTCACTGTGTTCACGATGTGAACGCTCTGTACCTTCGTCAATGTTATTATCTTTGGAAGTCTCAAGGTTACTGCATATTTCGGTAATTAAAAATTTCATGTTTTCTATTTCAGTATGATCTTTTTCTACTCGATGAGTTAATATCTCTAATTCTACATTATCTATTGAAGAAATCTCTACAGGTTTGGCAGAAACCTCTTTAATAGATTCTAATAATTCTCTACGAACAGTTTCTGTTTGCATAGAAAATTCATCTCGTAACTTATCGTTATTTTTCTCTATTTCATTTACAACTAAGACATTGTCTCTTGGTTAAGTCAGTAATATCATTTCGCATGCGAGCTTTTTCCTCACGCGATGTCTGGATATGTTCTTCTAACCTTTTATAATTATCAGCAATCTTATTACTAAGTCCTACTAGTTTTTCCTGCATTTCAACTTCAGAAGCATCTATTTTATCACTTAATTCTCGACTGGTTTCATTAAGATGTTCCTGTAACCTGTCTGTAGATTTTGTTAGCTCCCCTTTAAGTTCCTCTTTTAATCTAGCCGTAAATTCTTCGTTAGACTGTTTTAATTCCTGTTTTAGTTCCTCCTTTAATCTAGCAGTAGATTCTTCGTTAGATTGTTTTAATTCCTGTTTTAGTTCCTCTTTTAATCTAGCAGTAGATTCTTCGTTAGACTGTTTTAATTCCTCTTTTAATCTAGCAGTAGATTCTTCGTTAGATTGTTTTAATTTAGCGATCGCCCTAAAAAGGGGTCTCATGCTCCTATCGGACACAGATTGCTCTTCGTCTAACATTTCACTTCCCGACATTATTGTAATATATTAACTAGTTACACACGCAGACTTGTAATCAACAATCCTATTAAAAGCACACTCCCTGTGTACAACACTCCACTTCCAACTTGAAACAGACTCACTGGACACTAATATTGTAGTTTGTTGTTCTCTGTGATCAGTGTGCTGCTATGGGCTGCAGAAGCAACAGCCGTCGATGCAGCCGCTGAGTTGCTGCGACCGCGCTTCCGCAACCGGCAGGACGCCGAGTCGAACACCGGAGACGCCACTGGCTGCAACCAC
Source organism: Schistocerca serialis cubense (assembly GCF_023864345.2). Taxonomy (NCBI): domain Eukaryota; kingdom Metazoa; phylum Arthropoda; class Insecta; order Orthoptera; family Acrididae; genus Schistocerca; species Schistocerca serialis. Next base: position 45,334,909 of record NC_064646.1, on the reverse strand, counting down.
GCCCGGCCCACCGTTGACAGGCGAAGCCCTCAGCAGCACCTCTAATACCAGCCGGAGGACCGCCCCCCAGCCGACGTACTGAGCCTGTTAGTTTAGGGAGGAAAAGGTTGTCGGGGTTTGCAGCGTTCAGCTGCTGCCCAACAGATGCGCCTTCTCGTGGAATAACTGCGTGACCGTACTGCTTGGCTGCGCTCCGTCAGATGCCCACAGCCGCGAAGTCGCCGCTGGCTGGTGAAGGCTCCACGAAATTCACGTTGACTTCCGAAGGACTCTTGATGCTTTGTTTCGTACCTGTGTGTCTTAGTTGCACACAAGTCCTATTTATAAGGTCGCCACGATGTAGTGTAACGACGTAATTTATGTATAAATGATTTTCTTTTGACATATGACCATGTGCAGACTTCGTCGCCTACGTCAGTTACAACACACTTCAAAATTATTTAAATTCTTTTTAAAATTGTCTCTGAATGGTTCTTGAACGAAACTCTAATTAAAACATCATCATTTGAGTCGTATGCGCAGAATTACGTCACTCAGTCCAATTGGTTTGCGCAAACTTTTTCAATTTAGATGTCGTTTGTTTCTCCTCAGAAATCATATTAATGCAAGTTATCTGCTTTAATAGATATTAGAACCACATTGAATAAACCTTCGAGACTCAAACTCACGATGAACTTTGTCAAAATTAATAATCTTGTCAAATGAATTAGTAATTCATTAACATAATTCTTCATAAATAAACTCTCGGAACACGTATTTAAACTTTAGTAGCATTCAATAGTTTATTATCTTCCTACATATAGACGTGAACCTGAGCCTTGACAAGATAGGACTGAACATTTACAACATGATTAAACTTTCTATGACGTCATTGTTGTAGAAACATTACAAATTCTTATTTTTTCAATTTTTAGAAGCACGACGCAACAACTCGGTTGCAGGATCTTCTGTTGCTCTTTGGCTGTCGACCCGCGACGTATAGTGGCCAGCAATTTTCTCTCTGGTCCCGGCAGCGAAGATGATGTCTCCGTTCGTTGCGCTGCCCTCTCCGTACATGAAACATAAAAATAAATACAAAACTTTAGACAATTCACAACCATTACAAATATTACAAAAACTACATAAACAAAACACTAAATTAAACTTATATTCATCTGCAAACTGGGCTGACACGGGTGGATGGGTGACGCTTCAATTTCGCGTCCCACTACAATATGCCGACGATAGAATCGGCCGAATAGGGCTGATCTTTCCAAATCATTACCCTACTATCTGTGTGGTCTCATTGCAGCCAATCTGATCACCTGAAAATACAGACTTTGGACGATAATCGGTGAAATTTCAATCAGTTTGTTTTCTTCGATCGAATCGATCGATGTTCTCACACACCCCATATCAGTTTCTCAGGCCCCATATTATTGGGGTGTCAGAAACTGATATGTTTGGTCCAAAAAAAGAAATGTGAGTATATGGAATACTGAGGATAAAAATACCATAATCTGAATACAGTTTAGAAGCTATGGGCTGAACACGCAGTTTTGTGGGATTTTTGGATTGTGAAAGGTCGTCATTAGCTGTCTACAAATTACTATTACTGCTTACTGGCGTTATTACGCCAGTTGGGTGGTGATTTGCTATAGGAAATGGTTTGCGAATGTGGTGTACGTTATGCATTTCCACTCTTCAGTGCTTTAGGCATTCTCAGTATCTTATGCTAAACTTTATGTTTTTATGTCACACTTATGCTGAATGACAGTTATTGGAGCTTAATTGACGTGTGTCTACACGATTTTAAATGAACACAGCGAAATAGAGTGTTCGTAATCTTGCTTTTCAATATCACCACGAATCATCTAGAGTATGTAACAGAACCTTTCTCCCATTGTCTTATATATTCGAAAAACTTGGGTGGTTAATCCAGTAACTGGAGACAGAGCGAACACCAGGCCTGTGCAACACGTTCTTTTCGTGGCACATATAGCTCAGTCACTTGCATCCAGCCAGCATCTCTGTAATAGCAAGTGCCGCAGTGCAGCACTCGTCTCTCTGAGCACAGAGGTGTCGTGGTATCCACCCACCCTAGTAGGTTAAATCTGACTTATTCATACACAGAATAGATTCCGCTCTGACGTAACCTAACCACCGTGACCCTGCTAAAACCTGACAAAGGAGTTCGGACGCACTGTGAGCACGCTGTCAGCTAATGGAACAGGGCGACTTCTGGCGACGGTGTCTGACGACATCCATACTATCAGCTCTTACCAACTAAAATTGTGACTCATCTGACCAGGCCACAGTTTTTCAGTCGTCTAGGGTCAAACTACTACTGACGGCCGTGGGAGAGCCAGTCCTGACAAAACTCTACCATCTGGTGAGCAAGATGTATGAAACAGGTGAAATACCCTCAGACTTCAAGAAGAATATAATAATTCCAATCCCAAAGAAAGCAGGTGTTGACAGATGTGAAAATTACCGAGCTATCAGGTTAATAAGTCACAGCTGCAAAATACTAACACGAATTCTTTACAGACGAATGGAAAAACTAGTAGAAGCCAACCTCGGGGAAGATCAGTTTGGATTCCGTAGAAACACTGGAACACATGAGGCAATACTGACCTTACGACTTATCTTAGAAGAAAGATTAAGGAAAGGCAAACCTACGTTTCTAGCATTTGTAGACTTAGAGAAAGCTTTTGACAATGTTGACTGGAATACTCTCTTTCAAATTCTGAAGGTGGCAGGGGTAAAATACAGGGAGCGAAAGGCTATTTACAATTTGTACAGAAACCAGATGGCAGTTATAAGAGTCGAGGGACATGAAAGGGAAGCAGTGGTTGGGAAGGGAGTAAGACAGGGTTGTAGCCTCTCCCCGATGTTGTTCAATCTGTATATTGAGCAAGCAGTAAAGGAAACAAAAGAAAAATTCGGAGTAGGTATTAAAATTCATGGAGAAGAAATAAAAACTTTGAGGTTCGCCGATGACATTGTAATTCTGTCAGAGACAGCAAAGGACTTGGAAGAGCAGTTGAATGGAATGGACAGTGTCTTGAAAGGAGGATATAAGATGAACATCAACAAAAGCAAAACAAGGATAATAGAATGTAGTCTAATTAAGTCGGGTGATGCTGAGGGAATTAGATTAGGAATTGAGGCACTTAAAGTAGTAAAGGAGTTTTGCTATTTGGGGAGCAAAATAACTGATGATGGTCGAAGTAGAGAGGATATAAAATGTAGGCTGGCAATGGCAAGGAAAGCGTTTCTGAAGAAGAGAAATTTGTTAACATCCAGTATAGATTTAAGTGTCAGGAAGTCATTTCTGAAAGTATTCGTATGGAGTGTAGCCATGTATGGAAGTGAAACATGGACTATAAATAGTTTGGACAAGAAGAGAATAGAAGCTTTCGAAATGTGGTGCTACATAAGAATGCTGAAGATTAGATGGATACATCACATAACTAATGAGGAGATATTGAATAGGATTGGGGAGAAGAGAAGTTTGTGGCACAACTTGACTAGAAGAAGGGATCGGTTGGTAGGACATGTTCTGAGGCATCAAGGGATCACCAATTTAGTATTGGAGGGCAGCGTGGAGGGTAAAAATCGTAGAGGGAGACCAAGAGATGAATACACTAAGCAGATTCAGAAGGATGTAGGTTGCAGTAGGTAATGGGAGATGAAGAAACTTGCACAGGATAGAGTAGCATGGAGAGCTGCATCAAACCAGTCTCAGGACTGAAGACAACAACAACAAACAGGGTCAAACCAAACTGGTCACGAGCTCAGGAGAGGCGTTGCAGGCCATGTCGTGCTGCTAGCAAACTCAGTCTCATCGGTCATCTGCTGCCACAGCCCATTAACGCCAAATTAAGCACTAGCGGATACGTTCGTCGCACGATCCACATTGATTTCTGCGTTATTTCATGCAGCGTTGCTTGTCTGTTACCACTGACACTATTCGCAAACGCCACTGCTCTCGGTCATTAAGAGAAGGCCGTCATGCACTGCATTGTCCGTGGTGGCAGGCGATGCCTGAAATTTGCTGTTCCCTAAACACTATTGACAATGTGGATCTCGCAGTATTGAATTCCTTAAGGATTTCCGAAATGGAATGTTCCATGCGTCTACCTCCCACTACCATTCCAAGTTCAGAGTCTGTTTATTACCGTCGTGCGACAATAATCAGGTCGGAAATATTTTCACACGAGTCACCTGAATACAAATGACAACTCCGCCAATGCACTGCCCCTTTGTACCTTGTGCACGCGTTACTACCGCCATCTGAATATCTGCGTGTCGCTATCCCATGACTCTTGTCACCTCGGTGTGAAAACAAATGGGCTTAAACACGTGTGTCATTTTGTGAACTGCACACTTTCAAGCGACCTTTTGGTGAGTCGTGGAGGATACCTGCGGTGCCAGTGAGAATTAAACCGCTTCCTGTTTGATTCACGAATGGTATAGAGTAAGAATGACACGTCTGGAGAACGTGGTAGCGTGCTAGCGAGGGAAAAAGTCGGTCTTCCGTTATCTTGTTGAAACACAGAAATTTGAAGAAGGACACAAGTAAGAAGTGTAAAGGCTGCTGCCCAATTTACTCGTTATGTGACGAAGTGATCGTGTTGTGTAACCAGTACATATATCATACCCATACCCACACCGTAAAGCCAGCTATTGTCCCATATGGCGATGATAAATGGTATCTGGCCACGTTCGTTCTCCTTGAAACTTCCAGGTATGGATATATTCATTGTGACACTGTTCAATAAAGCGGGTGTTATTTGAAAAGACGGTGGGATTGCATTCCACGGCTACGCGCACCACTGTGGGCATACGTCTCCCTGTTCCCTCGTCAAGGGAAGGGTCAATAATGGTGCTGTGCTCATTGTGTACGTTGCTGCAGGTCTCATAGTCCTGTGCACGTAGACAGATGACTTGCATCAAACAAGGCAATATCCTGACTCAAAGTACATGGAGTGGTTGTTCGATTTTGCACGGTCAAGCAAACCTTACGATCGTCCTCTCAGGTGCTAGTCGCTTGCAGTTGCTGAGATTCTGTGTGGTCTAGGATACAGCCCTCTTAAAGCGTTCGACAGCTGCGGTATGCCGACCAATGTGAGCAACAACAACACGCAGTGATAAACTGAACCCTTCATAGCCCATGATCCTACTGCTATCGAATTTCGACATGTCCTGATAAATGCTTCTCTTCTGCATACGAGGAATAGCTCCATGTTTCACAGAGAACTTGCGATGAATGTTATTTCTGAAAGAGAAGCTCGTAGCGTAATCTGTGTTTACACATACACTGCTGGAAAAGAAAAAAATTGTGCACTTGGAAAGACGGCATCGATTTTCGTCCGATGAGGAATACGCCACCTGGGGGATAGTAGATGCACTGATAACAGTTTCAACGTTGTATACCAACAGACAGCGTTGTTGCACAGCTATCAGAGCTCCATCTATGTCTACCCTTTGAGAGGGAATGCTCACAGCCAGAAGGGTCAGTGTGATGCGGAGCTGTGAAGCATGGAGGCAACCATACCACGGAGGCACAATCGTACCTCCTACAGCCAACTGAGCGAGTTTTAAAGGGGTGAAGTTGTGGCCTTACAAGTTGCGGGACGGTCCGTTCAGAGAATTGTCACAGAAGTTGGATGTGCTGTGTCAATTGTGCAACGATGCTGGTATCAGTGGACACCTGAACATTCTCACACCCGTACATGAGGTTCTGGATGTCCACGTAACACAGATACCCAAAAGGATCTTCGTATTGTAATGGCAGCAGTGGCAGGCTGTACAGCTGCTACAGCACAGATAAGACGACTTGCGAGCCCAGACGTGTCAACAGTAACTGTTGTGGACATGTTATGAGGAGTGAGACTACGGGCACTCACGCCTCTAGCCCGTCTTCCACTCACACCACAGCACCGACGTGCACGGCTTGACTGTTGCCGTCAGAGGATCACTTGGAAGATGGAATGGTGCGCCGTAATCTTTAGTGATGAAAGCAGATCCTGCCTGCATGCAAGTGATGCTCGTTTCCGCGTAAGACGTAGACCTGTTAAGCGCTGTCTCGTAGAGTGCGTTAGTGCAACACACGCTGGCCCCACCCCCGGCCTTATAGTCTAGGGTGCGATAAGCTACAACTCTCGTTCACCTTTGGTGTTTCTGGAGGGGATGGTAACCACCTATCGTTACGTTCAGAATGTTGTTGACCTGTTCTCTTGGTGTTCTTGCAACTGGAGTATTATGTATTGTTCCAAGAGGATAACGCTCACCCACAAACTGCCCCTGAAACTCAACGTGCCGTGTAAGACGTGCAGCAATTTTCCAGGCCAGTAGAATCTCCAGACTCGTCTCCAATCGAGCAACTGTGGGATATGATGCGACGAGAAGCGACTCGTGTGACTCATCAACCAACAACTCTTACAGAACTACGTGAACAGGTCACCCATGCGTGTTACAACTTATCCCAGGACAGTATTCGCCATCTGTACAATCGACTGGATACCAGAGTAAGCGCTGCATTGCTGCCCGTGGACGTTACACTGTGTACTAATATGGGGGTTTCAGCATGGGTCGATGCCTGGTACCTCAGAATTGCTTGTGCTATTGATCTGCAAATGTAATCCATATACACAGTTTTAACAATAAACTTTGAGAGAAATGGAAACCTCTAAAAGGTTGCACTAATTTTTTTTCCAGCAGTGCAGAATGCACTTGGCGTTACTCCTAATTATTTGCTTACCTTGGCATGTAGCACCACCTGTGCCAATTTCACGTTTGTTGCTTGCCATCTTCATGGTGCTGCAAATTAAACAGTGAGAAGTGTATTATTTTTGACGTTTGTGCAATGATTGAATGACGAGACCATATTACGATCTTCTGTATTAAAAGAATTTCGAATTACCGAATTCCGACATATCAGGCACTGCGAGTGTACAATGTTCCAGATGTCGTGGGGCAGACCTGTGACAACAGAGGAGGCCTTCCGTGTGCTGACCGTGGAGCGACAGTACCTGCAGGAGGCGGCAGACCTGCTGGGGCGATGGCGGCGCTCCGGAGCCGACTATATGCAGCTGGCGGAGGAGATGAGGCGTCTGCAGGCGCAGCACGACCAGCTGTTGGCCACCATAGGGGCAGGCCTCAACTGGACCAGCGAGGGCCAGCCACAGAGCGCCCACAGTGGAATCACCACCGATGTTACAGTAAATCCTCTTCCTCAGAAATTCGATCATCCAACAACGAAGGCTCGAGAAAACCAAGAAGCCCAACCTCTGTCCACTGGGGACGTGTCCGGATGGACAAACGACGTCTGGGATCGGACGGTCGAAGTCGGGCCCACGGCGGAGGTGTTGGACCTGCTGCAGGTGGAGGCACCTTCTGCCGAAGACCTGCACCAGCTGGCGGAGGAGTTCAAGCGCATCTGGGCGAGTCACAAACTGCGCTTCGACGAATTCGACGTTGACAATGATATTTCCGATGAACAATGAAGGAAAGTAGTGAGTCAAAAAACTTTTGTGTCTGTCTGACGTCGTTGTACTGGACACTGTCAGTCAACAAATGCGTCACTGCTCTCTGATTCATTGATTTAAAACAGTTATAACTACCAATAAAAATTTTCGTATTTCTATTGAAGTTTGGTATACATACCATGCTGCTAAGACACAATTAGATAAATGTTGTTTCTCAAGATTAAATACATACAAACGGCATAGTAACTGATAACAGATGATAGTAACATGTGATGGTAAGTTATAACAGATACAACGTTACCTAGAGGTAGTCATGAAGCTTGAATTATCACGGAGAAAATAGAAAAATAACTTTTTTTGTTTGTAGGAACTTATTTGCAGTACACTATTGATCTAAAGTATCCAGACATCCTATTAGCGGTTGTCAATGTGTGGTTTGTGGGTCTGTCGACGCTTCGCCTTTATGGCAGCATGAACTCTGGTGGGGACCGCTACAACGAAATGTCAGAATTTCTGTGGAGGAGCGGCAACTCATTCATTCTCAAGAGACTATACCCGTCGTCGATTTGTTGCTTTTTGAAGCAATAAACTGCGTGTAATCGAACCTCACGTTTTCGTAATAGTGTCTGATTTTACTGTTAGGGTAATGACGTGTGTAACTAATATACACTACTGGCCATTGAAACTGCTACACCAAGAAGAAATGCAGATGATAAACGGGTATTCATTGGACAAATATATTACACAAGAACTGACATGTGATTACATTTTCACGCAATTTTGGGTGCACAGATCTTGAGAAATCAGTACCCAGAGCAACCACCTCTGGCCGTAATAACGGCCTTGATACGCCTGGGCATTGAGTCAAACAGAGCTCGGATGGCGTGTACAGGTACAGCTGCCCATGCAGCTTCAACACGATACCACAGTTCATCAAGAGTAGTGACTGGCGTATTGTGACGAGCCAGTTGCTCGGCCACCATTGACCAGACGTTTTCACTTGGTGAGAGCTCTGGAGAATGTGCTGGCCAGGGCAGCAGTCCAACATTTTCCGTATCCAGAAAGGCCTGTACAGGACCTGCAACATGCGAACGTGCATTATCCTGCTGGGATAATGTAGAGCCACGAGTCTTAACATCTGAAATGTAACGTCCACTGTTCAACATGCCGTCAATGCGAACGAGAGGTGACCGAGACGTGTAATCAATACCATCACGCCGGGTGATGCGCCAGTATGGCGATGCCGAATACACGCTTCCAATGTGCGTTCACCGCGATGTCGCCAAACAGGGATGCGACGATCATGATGCTGTAAACAGAACCTCGATTCATCCGGAAAAATGACGTTTTGCCATTCGTGCACCCAGCTTCGTCGTTGAGTACACCATCGCAGGCGCTCCTGTCTGTTATTCAGCGTCAAGGGTAACCGCAGCCATGGTCTCCGAGCTGATTGTCCATGCTGCTGCAAACGTCGTCGAACTGTTCGTCCAGATGGTTGTCTTGCAAACGTCCCCGTCTGTTGACTCAGGGATCGAGACGTGGCTGCACGATCCGTTACAGCAATGCGGATAAGATGCCTGTCATCTGGAGTGCTAGTGATACGAGGGCTTTGGGATCCAGCACGGCGTTCCGTATTACCCTCCCGAACCCACCGATTCCATATTCTGCTAACAGTCATTGGATTTCGACCATCGAGAGCAGCAATGTCGCGATACGATAAACCGCAATCGCGATAGGCTACAATCCGACCTTTATCAAAGTCGGAAACGTGATGGTACGCATTTCTCCTCCTTACACGAGGCATCACAACAATGTTTCACCAGGCAACGCCGGTCAACTGCTGTTTGTGTACGAGAAATCGGTTGGAAACTTTCCTCATGTCAGCACGTTGTAAGTGTCGCCACTGGCGCCAACCTTGTGTGAATGCTCTGAAAAGCTAATCATTTGCATATCACAGCATCTACTTCTTGTCGGTTAAATTTCGCGTCTGTAGCACGTCATCTTCGTGGTGTAGCAATTTTAATGGCCAGTAGTGTATTTCACTTCCTCTAACTTAATGTTGTGCTTAAATGCTTTGTCTAACCGAATTTTACCACACTAGGTGTACAGAAGTGACTGACTGTCTGTTAAACTGAAGAGCTGCCACTACTACGGCCGTTTTCGCAGCTTCCGTACATGATCTTGGCTGAGCGGCGTAACGTGAAATTCTGTGTTTGTCACAAACTACTTACACTAAGGTATCTGCCCCGTTTCACTCAGATGAGTACAGACGTTTAGTCTACAGGTGTTAAGTTATCATAGACTACTTTTTGACCGTATTTCTACTGAAACTGCAGTCGTTAATCTTAAAATAAATCAGCTATAAACTTCCAAAAGCCTAAGTTGGTTGTCGGGTCCGATCGTAGTTTGTAAGACAATCACAAATTCTTCATTTTACTCCATACCTGAGTTATCCTTTGATTACTTGGTTCCGTTCAACGAACAACAATATTGTAGTTAGAAGCCTGGCTGAGATCTAGTATTAACTTACCATAGGGCAATAAGTCTGCAGTAAACGTTATTGTAATGAAACTGTTGCCAGCTCTGAAGGAATAACAGTTTATTTAATTTCTCTGATCTTTATTTTGAAGTTCTGAAATCAAATATTTTATTTACTGTGTTTACTTGAAAACAAGATAAATTGAAGACGCACAGCTAATATGTAGCTCTGTGGCCACAGTTTCTGAAAACTTTAAAAATGATTTATTATGGAAAATAATTATTAAGAAACTGTACGTTAAAACTCAAGCAGAATTACCATTTCCAAGAAAAAGGCGACAATATTCATCAGCACCGTAGATAATAGATTCTTCACCTTTGGAATAATTAATAACCTTTTACGATTGTGAATATGGTGTAATAATCAGTATTTGAAATAGTATATTCAACACAAAAAATTAAATATACAAATGACCAGGAAAACAGGATAAGTAAATGATTGTAGGTGACTAAACGTAAGAACCTACTGAGAATATAAACAGTATCCTTAACTTTGAACAACCTAAAGTTTTTCACCGTAATACCTATAAAACTACTAAGAAAATTGGTTACCATTAAGTTCTTGCCTTGAAATGTGCGGAGTCGTCGAAAACAGTGGGACAGTTAAATACGAGGTGTGATTGGAAAGTTTTAAGAATGCATCCGCTGCTGCTTACTGATTTGGAGGGCAGACACACGGAGGGTGGAGAGTGAGTCATTGCCTTGTTCTTGAACGGCCTCTGGCAGGAAACTGCGTTTCCTTTATTCAGTTCGTTGTGGCAGCTGGTTGAGTGCAGGTCTGTTAGGGCCTGTTGCCAGATTCTGTCTGTGTGAAAATGGACGTAAAAACGGAGCAACGAGTTTCTGTGAAATTTTGTTTTCCAACTGAGAAATCAGCTTCTGAGACTTATGAAGTATTAAAAACAACTTTTGGAGATAATTGTATGAGCCAGTCAAATGTTTTTGTCCGGTTCAACAGATTTAAAAATGGCCACAAATCATTTGAAGATGAACCATCGTTCGGCCATCCTTCCACCTCAAAAACGAATGAAAATGTTGTGAAAGTTCGCGACTTAGTGCGCTCTGATCGTAGACTTACAATTAGGGAGATGGCTGATGAACTTAATCTAAGTTTCTACGCATTTCAGGCAATTTTAACGGAAGATCTGAAAACGCGTCGAGTGTCCCCAAAATTCATTCCGGAAGTGTTGTAAAGTGACCAGAGACAATAGCGATTCGAAGTGTGCCAAGAACTGATTAATCGGATTAAAAATTACCCAGATTTGTTAAATAGTGTAATTATACGTGACGAATCGTCGGTATATGGATATGATCCTGAAACCAAAGAGCAGTCTTCGCAGTGGAAGACTCCAGATTCATCACCAGCGAAGGAAAAACGCGGCAAAGTCGGTGGAAGATGAAGACAGGGTTGGTGATTCTTTCTAGATTCTACCCGTATTGTGCATCATGAATTTACCCCTCGGAGGACAGACAATTAACCAGGAATACTACAAATGTCTCCTTTAGCGTTTGCGCGAAAAGGTGCGCAAGAGAAGGCCTGCGTAGTGGAAAGACAGTAGTTGGGTGCTACACCATGGCAATGCTCCGGCTCACCGTGCCTTCTCCATCGTTGAGTTTTTGACCAAATTTAAAATTCCTGTGCTTCCGCAGCCTCCATATTCCCCTCATTTCGCCCCTGCGAACTTCTGCCTGTTTCCTAAACTGAAATTTTCACAGAAAGGGAAGCGTTTTGACTCGATTGACGACATCCAGGCAAATACGGAGAGCGTCCTTAACACACTTCAGGAAAAAAAAATCTCCAGGAATGTTTCCAAAAGTGGAAAGACCGTTGGAGTCGGCGTGTTGAGTCAGAAGGGGACTATTTTGAAGGAGATGCACCACAGTAGCATGTAAGTACCACCATTGTACAATTACAAGCCCATTCTTAAAACTTTCCAGTCATACCTCGTATATGCCAGCTCCTCACCTCTCTGGACGTGTGAATTAATAGACATTAACTCACTATGATGCCTGTAGAAGCCATTGTTCGTACTTCTGATGTTGCTCGAATACTTCGACAGATGTTATAAACGAAATCCTATCATTTTAGAGATGAGTTTTTGGTATATCTTGTCAATAGTCACCTGTCGATGGTGACCTATGATTTTAGAGACGAGGTTTTGGTATATCTTCTCAACAGTCACACAACGATGCATAAGATTCGATGCAGTTTTCTGCACTTTATAGATTCTCATCGCCGGACATGGGAGCCACTTTCACGTCGGCGCTCAAGACTACGAAATCTGCGACTCTTTTCGTTCTGTCACGCTAGTGGCAGTACCGGGTCATCCAAAAATCCTCAGTGGATACCCTCATTGCTTAACAAAGTTTTGAAATTTGACTTTCCTAACTACGTTACCTAGGAATACTGGAGTCTTTTCTAAAATTAATTATATATTCTGTTGTGATGCTACAATAATTATGCAATACATATTAATATACCTTGATTTAGGTAGTTCCAATGATACAAAACATTTCTGTCAATTAAGTATCGATAAGACGATACCAAATGTTTATGAAAATTTTAAGTTGTTTATTTGTTGAATAATGCTAAACGCAAAGGAAGTATTGATGTTGGACGTAGGGGTCTGGAGTGAAGTCGTTGTTCTAACTCATTCCACCAATGTTCGGCTGGGTTCATGTCAGGGATCTGGGCAGGCCAGTCCACCTAAAGAACATTCTCTAACACCACTTGACCTGCACTTCTATGTTGACATTGCTTATGATGACAGGTATCTTTCCCTAGACATACACCAGACCCAAACCCAAAGCCTTCTCTCAAATTGTCACAGGATATAGCATGATTCATGACTCCAGGAAACGAATCTCCAGTCATCCAGTAGCGTCCCGTGGCGTCTCTCTGGACGCCACCTCAGGCTGTGCTTATTGTTTACTGCAGCAGCTGGTGACCTGCGAGGAGGTGTTCGCCCACACCACCACATCCTTTACAAGTCCCTACGCACAGTCGTCTCTCTAGCTGGACTCCTGGTAGCACTTTAACACTTACGAGTGATTCCTTTCGCTGACAATTTTTTTCTTCTTTTACAACCACCCTCTGAAAACTCAATGGTCCCCGCAGTACATAAGATCTACGTAGCCTGGGCTTAGCCGTGGTTGTTTACTCACGTTTCCCCTGCGTAGTCAAGATGTACCAGTTCCTGCCGCTCTCCTTGAATCAGAGCCTAGTATCTTAGCTGTCATTAAAAAAAGTTTGGTGATTTTAGCACACAACAACAGATGAAGACCCTTTACATATTTTAGATACCGTTGGAAAACCTAAATATTTAATTGGAGGGTGTTATACGAAGGATATGCCTAAATTATTACATTCATAATACATATTCGCCTCGGTGCTTGCCTAGTAATTTACCCCCAGCAGGTTAGTTTCGATCTTTTAGACCTAACTTTAAAGCACGTGTGTTTAGGCACAGAAATCGCACAGAGGCACTTAAGTTCAGCGACGTTTTTTGAGTGCTTGCCTAGTATTTTATCTAAGATATATTTTTTGCAGTTATAAGCCTGATCAGGTTAGTTCCAATCTCTTTGGCCTGTTATCTGTCTGCTCTTTTTTGAAGTGGGAAAATGGCAGTGAGGCACTTAACCTGAACGTCCACAGCTATGTTTTAGGTATGGGTATGAGTGCAAAGTAATGCTGTGATACTTAATGTAAACACTGGAATTTTTTTCCTAGCCGATGCATTTTTGTGGACGTTTTAGTCTGCTGTGACATTTGACAAGCTTTATAGATGTGGTAAGTGATGAATTCGAATCTCTACTGTGTCTTACACCAAGCATGGTAAATGGATCTAATTTTGAACTCTTTCATGTGTTGGTGAAGACAAGCAACATGGAAGAATAAAGAAGCAGTGCCTTTTCGTTTGCGTTTTTTGAAGTTTTGTAGAACATTTAAATTCATATTTGACAATTATGCACAACTGATTTGTTAATTATATTGCGTAACTAAGTGTTGGTTTTTAACTATTTATGGAGAGTATGTTTGATTTTGGTTGTATTATTCCATGCTGAATCATATACAGCTTCCGATGAATTTCACAGATATGACTGTTGAGCCAGTAAATAAACGTTTTTTTATGAGTATTGAACAAATATATGTGTATATTTTTTACACAATTTAACTTTCCGAAATACATTTTTTTTCCTTAGGACAGACTGTGCCGAAATTGGCTCTTTCATTTTAATGATATCTGAAATACTAGACGCTGGTTGAAGGAGAGGGAGAGAACTGTTTCATATGGTGTGTGTGTGTGTGCGTGTGTGTGTGTGTGTGTGTGTGTGTGTGTGAGCTAATTTACGTAAGTATCACGGAAGTATTTAATTCAATTAATTTATTTAACCCGATCTGATTAGGACCATCACGCCCCCTCTTACATTGGACCAGGGTTTCATACGTACAGCACCTTCTTTACGTCATTGTTTCCAAGAAATAAGAATTTTAATGTGAGAAATAGTATTAAAATGATTTGAATGTCTGAAGTGGCAATGTGAGTAAATAATACTGCAATAATACACTTTGGTGTCATTTTTATCCATCATTTTAGTACTACACTCTTATTGGCTGGAAAAGATGGGGAGGGGGCCTTGGAGCACAAAGCACAATTGAGCTATTCCCGCCATATTGATTTTTTTTTAAATTTATTAACTGAAACTGCATTCTGATGGGAAGAACCATTATAAATGCTTCGCTGTGACTGGTTGCAGAGAGTATGGGGAGCAGGGCTTTCTCAGTTTTACAACTGCACAGCTGGGCTATTTTCGCTATCACTAATTTTTCGTTTGCCTGTTTCATTACTAGTGTGTCATTGCGATGGGTTGAGATAAGGAGGGAAGAGAGGGGATTGGAGGGAAGAAGTGGAAAACGGTAGGGGAGGGGATGGAGAGGAGAAAGAGGCTTGACTCGAACGCATCAGTGATAAGAAGGGTGGGACTTCATGATGTCGTAATTCCTCGTATTCCAAAGGGTTCAGGAGACTGTAATCCTTGCATTCGAAAAGCGTTGTCAGAATGCCCACTGCATTCCTATTTCCATCCAGTGACTGGTCCACGCTTCAGGCCACTTACCTCTCCTGGCCGACTCATTCTGCTGTTCCTGCTGCTCTGCTGACAGCACAAGACTCCCCTAATACGTTTGCGGTGGCTTATCCGCCTCTCGTGATGTCTGCTGGTCGATTCAGCTTCTCACTGGAGAGCCCAGATACTGCTCATCGGGTGCTCCCGCCGCTGAACTACAACACTAAAACAAGTGAAGCCCATTTATTCAGCTGAGTCTCTCGATGGAACAGCTTCGATTGCCCCCATATGTTTAGGTGCTTCTCACAGTTACCGACATACACGGAAGGACCATCACATTTACGCTGTATCCACGATAACAAAAGTTATAGAAATCTTCTACATATTGACTACGGTCGTGGCACTCATTTTAATTCGCGTGTGGCACTCTAACCGTTTATCGAGTAACATCGCATTTTCAACTAGTCTGTTCCTTAGTTATAAAACAGTTCGCTATTTCTTGACCTTTAAATGATTCTGCTTCATACATGAAAGGAAGATGATAAATCCAGGCTTCTTACAGATGCCGGATACCATAGGATGTTGGAATTGAGGTAAACAGAAAATTGAAGGCTAAGATTTTCTTGATGCTTAAAGTGTTGTGAGATGAATACCAGCTGAGATGAATACAGGCAGTGAAAAGTATGTGATAAAAATAGGATTGAGTACAGGTGTGTACAACATTTTCATAGGTTAAGATGGGTTGGACGATTGTGGATTATAGAAGCGAGATGTGGTACTCTTGTTTGGCTAGTTAGAAGTTAGTTTGTTGTGTACATTTTTTTCAGTTTGATGGTAGACACTGGTACTAACAAGTAAACCTACCGAAGCGATACACTTCGATTTTGATCGCTTTGAATATGTTGCAGTGTAGTGCAAATAAAAGAGATATATATTTTTATACTTGCCCATACGGTGGCTAATGGTGTGAAACATCCCATTGATAGTAACTGAGTTTAACATTTCTGAATAAATATAGCTGGGATAGTTACAGATATAAAAAACATTTCAAAGAAAAGTTCTTTGCTTTTTATTTACGTTACAATGGTGCACGCAGATTAGTCGAAAACGTCATCTGTTTCCAAAATTCCCTGCCCCCCCCTCCCCCTCCCCCCCCCCCCTCCCACACACACACACAATTTCGTTTTTCATTTCGACATTTGGCTAACAGCGAAACGTGCAGCATCGTTAATACTGTATTTAACAATATATGATGAAATGGTATTCCAAAGGCGGATTTGTTTTTTCGATGGTGTATTTCACCCCTTTAACGGGCACATGGGCAAGTGTAAAAAAATATGTCTCTTATGTTGCACTACACCACAACATATTCTAAGCTGATCAAAATCGAAGTGCATCTCTTAGGTTCACTTTAAATCGAATCTTTGTACTAAGGGTTTTAGGTCAGTGAATCATGAAATTGTGGAGTGTTAGACTGAGGTCTCTGGAGGAGAAACATTTATCTATGCCTGCCACACAAGCTTATGTTTCACACACTAGGCTCGCCTCCCATTTGCCTTTACTATCGTGAATATGACTCCACGCTTTCCGAGATTGCAAACGTTCTTAGTGGTCTTCAAGTACTCTTTCACTGTGGGGAAGTCAATTGATGGAATGCATATCTGTTGGCTATACTGCTGAGCTGGTGTAGATGGAGGGTGTTTGATTACAGATGAAAAATTCTTCACAAACCAAGGGTCACTAAAACACAGAAATTTGCACTATCAGTTTTAAATGTATGTTGGGTATTAGAAGTTCGATGTGTAACCACACACATGCTGTCCAAGAATCACATCATTGATCCCTATTTTGTTACTAGGCTCTAAACAATCACAAGTATCTACAGTTAGAAACAGATATGCTGTCACAGTTATTGGAAAACATCCCACTTGACACAAGACAATGCATATATTACCTACACCCATTCCATACATATAATTACAGACCTTCTTGAAAAAATAGTTGGAGATCGCCAGAAGAGCAAACTCAAAATGGCCTGCACACTGTTAGAGTTAACACCCCTGGACTTCTGTGCGTGGGGAAAACTAATGCAAGAGGTCTACAAGGAAATACTGGTGGCTTTCAAAGATAGGAAATACAGTACGAAACATTACTATGTTGCGATAAGTCCTGATAAAATTCAACATGCAGTTTTGTTCTTAATCGCTTACCAGCTTTATACCAGATATCAATACTTTGAGTCTTTTCTATGACATTCGTAAAAATAAACGTGTGAACCGTCTCTGAATTAAGTAACCCGGCACATTAGGGTAGTCGTTTATGCTACCTTTTCCGCTTGTGGTCGCACTGTGATTTGCTGTACTGTTATCTTGTACTGTTTGGTCAAGTTATACAAATATGATGTCACGTAATTCCTCTTCAATGTCTTCTTATAGTGTTGTGGGATACGACATTCATTTAAAAAAAATAATAGAAACGAAGTTGGTGCCATAGCTACAAAAGTTAAAAATTACTTGCCTTCCTCAGAAAATTCGTCACTTTGTCCGCTATGGGTTAGCAGAAACCGTACCACGAAATATTTATTTGCTCTGAATATATTTTGGATCGTGTGACGTAGCTGTCTCACCAGAAACAGCAACTTCACCAGTACCAGACACTATGATCACGTGCCCATAGGCTGAAATAAAACTGAGTTATTGTGTACAGGTGGAGGCAGGAGAGAGGAAGGGAAAGGGAAGGAATTGATGAAATAAACTGCATGAGGACTTTATGTGGAATCATTCTCTGCACGCTGCTCGGCTGATCCACGCTCCCATGTAGCACCACCACTTATTCGCAGTCCCCCTCCACGTATTCCAGCTTGCTAATTTTAGATACCTGCTCGAGGTCGAACATAAATTCGAATCTGCGCTGACAGCTGTGAATTCATAGCCCACTGAAGCGTATCAGTTATACATGAATTCGTGGTATCTGTTCCTTCGGACGTGTCCGAAAGAATCGACACTACGCGTTCATGTATAAACGGAGCTGGCATCCAAAACTCATAAAATTCTGATACATTATAGAAAGTGGGGCTAAAAACATACCTTTTTGTATTTTAATATCTTAGGATCTAGAATTTTCTGCCTGAGTTTTTACTGGCGACCTGTTAGACTTTTGCACCAGAAAATAAGATCACATACTGAACTGGGAAGGACTCTCATTGAAGAGAGAAATTATTTTTACTTCTAGTATTGTTTCTGTGTATTTCGCATTTCGTTCCTTATTATTACGTCCGTTCTTAATATTAACCCCACATTCAAGTGGAGTGTGAACGAAATGGCACGAAGGTATAAGACACCAAGGTCCCTGAAGGAGTCACGTTCTGTTATGAACTTATTACTCATGTTTCTGTAGAATGAATACTGTTTTGACATTACCACATCTACATGCCAAAGACTGTGATACACTTAGCAGTATATAACCTGAATATAAAAAGTCTTTGCAGTAGCTTAGCGACCCAGAACTCGCATAAAATAAATAATTTCCTATTCGACTTTCGATTCGATTCGATTGCTTTCGTTTGGTTACTGTTTCCCGGCTAGTAATTGCCCTCATGTTAGGACAACTAGAACTGAACCTACGTAATAGCTGTCAGATTCTCTTCGCTGACGAGTCGTCGTAGAAGAATGCGGAGGAAGTCAAGCTTGCAGGCTCAGGAGGCAGGTGATGTAGTCATGTTTTGCGCCGTTATTACATACACATGTCAGACGCCTCTCATTGCCGCCTTACATGTGTGCTAAATGAGATGAAAGAGTTAACAAACTATGAATTGTTAAATGTTACTATGCTACTTTTATACATCATTAGAAAATTACAGAAGCATCCTCAAAGACGGAACAGTTTGCGCGTAGAATGGAGCTATCCAAAGCTGGTGCCGGGGCACTTGTGGTGCACCAGGGATCATACAGGGTGGATCACTTAAAACTTAACCGCAAATGCTGCGGAAATAGAACGTGCTGTTGATGTGTGGTTTTTATAGAATGGGTTGGTAGTCAGGGGCTCGTATTTCGATTGTATTGATATTTAGAAAGTGTATTTTTTGTGCCACAATAGACTTATTTAAATGTAACAACGCATATTGAAATTAGCAAACTAAAAGTCGGGTAAATTAGAATGTCAGTGGTATTTGTTGCAGGATTCTAGTCGAGTAGTTTCCGAGACATTGTATTGTGCGAAGTTTCCACACTGACACTTGTTTATGCCCTTCAACCTGCGCAGTTGCCAGGTATAATGTTGTTATCCAGAATGAGATTTTCACTCTGCAGCGGAGTGTGCGCTGATATGAAACTTCCTGGCAGATTAAAACTGTGTTCCGAACCGAGACTCGAACTGGGGACCTTTGCCTTTCGCGGGCAAGTGCTCTACCAATTGAGCTTCCCAAGCACGACTCACGCCCCGTCCTCACAGTTTAGAAGGTAGGAGACGAGGTACTGGCGGAAGTAAAGCTGTGAGGACGGGGCGTGAGTCGTGCTTGGGTAGCTCAGTTGGTAGAGCACTTGCCCGCGAAATACAAAGATCCCGAGTTCGAGTCCCGGTCCGGCACACAGTTTTAATCTTCCAGGAAGTTTCATAATGTTGTTATGTTTGCTTACAGTAGGCTTGCGTGTTCCTTCAGTGCACTGCGACTTGCTTGTCAGTTACTTTGTGACAGTCCAAACACTACCTCGTGAGTGGATGATGGAAAAAAAAAAAACGACATGCTCATGGTGTGCGGAGAGTGTAGGAAGAAAGAATTTCGTTCTTGTACAGTCTATGCGGCAAGATATCCCAACAGACGTCAGCTCTCTCGGCAATTATTTATCGACCTCTTCAACGAGTTACATGGTAGTGTAACATGCAGATAACCTAACAGAAGAGGGGGAAATTAATGTTCCTGCTGCTGTCGCACTTGACCTGCATGTTAGCTTCCGCGCAGTTACACGAGGAAGTGGGATGGGTCAGGCAAGTGGCCTACGGATTCTCCGTCGACATAGGTTCCATCCCCCTTACATCTCTCCCCATCAAAAGCTGCGTGGAAACAATTACGAGAATAGTGTTAACTTCCGTACGTGGGCATTAAGAAATGATCTTCCAGGTGTATCATGTGTCTAGTTTAGAGATGAAATCAGATTTACCAATCATGGTCAGGTAAATCGCCTGAGCCTGAACTATTGGTCTGTTGACAATCCCCTTTGGCTTCATCAGGTGAAACGTCAGAGCCCAGGGAGTGTAAACGTCTGGTACGGGATAGTGTACAGTCAGCCCATAGGCCCGATATCCATGGACGGAATCGCAACGCCCACAAATATATCGCAGCCTCCTAACAGACCATCTCCCACGGATCCTAGGAGACGTTCCTCTGCAGACTTGGAGGAACCTTTGGTACCAACATGACGGCTGTCCAGTCCATAGTACACTAAGTACAAAGCTGATAAGATATTTTTTAAATGATTAAAATGTGACAAATTGTTTCAGTAAACAGATATGGCAAAAATGAATTGTTTTCGTTTTTGATAAACCCCTATCAAAAAGGCCGGTTAAGACCATAATAATTTTTTTATGATTCTGCACAGGATATGGTCATTTTTTTCATACAAATTTATTAACATATGCAGGTACACTAGTAATTCGTTATTATTATTTAATAAATTGCAGCCATATAGCCACATACAGTTACTTTGCTTAACATTTTACATTTCACATTTACATTTTACATTTTTGCATATTCGTTTATAGATTCCACTCTTTTACTGCACAGTTCCATGTGATATCGTCCACAGGCTTCGTTACACAGCTCACACACACATGTAGTGGTTGGGTCGTGATAATTTCTGTTTTTGCAAATTAGATGATGAAAGCCGTGAATAGATAATCTGGTTACGAAATGCCGCCGTTCGGTGCTGTCCATGAGCGGTTCGTCATTGCTTCGGTGCCATAGAACCCCGGCGATACTGTTTCTTGTCTATCCTCCATGATTTTCAGTTGATTTCTGGAAGCCTTGGTGTGTAGCATCATATATCGAAGTTTGATGTCTTCAATTGGGAATGTCTCTCTCGCTAGCAGGTACACTAGTCTAGATCTTGTTGTCTTTGAGAGACCTATTGCTCTTGTTAGATAAGTCGATTTTACGTTTTCTTGTGTTTCTATATTTTTTTATGTCAGAGGGTCCAATACAACCTTTACACCGTAGACCAGGATTGGCAAGATTTTGCGTTGAATAATTTCATGGCTGTTTCTAGACTGAGTAGGAGGATGTTTCTGATGTCCTGTGTTGCTGTTATAGCTTGGGCTGCACGATCTGTTGTATGTTTTGTGAAGCATTTGGCTGTTGGTTGCAATGTCACCCCTAGGTATTTAAAGTCTGATGAGATTTTTATATTTTGTTCTCTGATGTTGATTTCCGTATTCTTGGGTGTTTTGCCTCCTTTTCTGAAAACCACTGCCTCCGACTTTGTTATGTTTATGTGTAGTTTGTGTTCACTGCACCATTTCTTTATTTTCTCAAAGATTTTCTGCAGCTTCTGTATATCTGTTAATCCTACGGCTATGTCGTCAGCGTATGCATATATGTGTACATCTTCTTCATTTTCTCCAATTCGCAGTATTCCTTCAGTGGTAAGAATGTACAGCAAAGGGCTTATTTGGTCACCCTATAAGAATCCGTTCGACTGCAAAATTATGTTCGAAAAAGAGAGGTTGTCTGATATTGAGATTAAGTTGTATTCGAGGATTGACTTAGTTATTCTTGCCCATACGCTATCTTCTCTCATTGTGGTTTCCAATTATTGGACTGTGAGATTTCTTTCCAGTAGGTCAAAGGCTTTAATGAAGTCTATGAACACTGTGTAGGACATTTGTTTCTTTTGTAGCGCTTCGTCGATGTTGTTTAAAAGAAGCCTGACTGTCGTAAGTGTTGATCTTCCAGATCTGAAGCCCATTTGTCGTTCTGGGAGATGACTGTCCACAGAGGCTTGGATTTTTTGTGTAATTATCTTTGAAAACATCTTGAATTGAGTACTTTCTAGGGCTATACCTCTGTACTTTTGTGTACATTGAGTCTCCTCTACCTTTGTTGAGAACTTTTATTATCGAGTGTCTCCATTGTAATTACAATGAAATTAATACCCCTGCCTGCATACAGGCGTTGATATAAGTCAACGGGGACAGTTGAAAATGTATGCCCCGACCGGGACTCGAACCCGGGATCTCCTGCTTACATTAATAATGCGTTTTACCTCTGTTATTGCGTTTAAAATATTTCTGTTGACTGCAAAAGCAGCTCCCAGATGTGGCGCATTAAAAGCATTCTTTTATCAGTTTTACTTTTAATACGACGATAATTGCCGAAATCCACGCTGTTATTGCCCGTCATTTGTGTTTCTTGAAGTGCCAAAATTTGAACGTTCTGTTCTTTTAATGCATCTCCCAACTTATGATTGCAAAACTGTCTGTATGTTAAGTGTTGCAGAAAATGTATTTGTTTTGGTTTTAAGGGGACATGCCCCTGAATGTGCTGCATTTTCAGCATTATCTTCACCCTCATAGCGCAACTGATCTATAAATGAGAGATAGCTCAAAACTCTTACACACAATTAGGGTCGTTAGTCAAAGCATTTCCCAAAAAATCATTGAGATATTTATTATATTTTCGTACTGACAACAATATTTATAATAGTGTATAAAACGGAACACTATTTCTCTGCGGTATCATTTTCTTTGGCACCACTGAGTGCACGGCTTGGAAAAAGAGTCAGAGTACAGGTAACATTCACATAAATGTTTTATGCCTCCAATTTCCAACCCTGATGTTGATCTGAGAAAAAGACATGTAATTTATTTTACTACAACAAAAATATTTAAAAATGTAGCTCAAATATCACCGACATCATCATCATCATGTTATAAATTTTTCAGAAAAAATTAGGCAAGGGAAGTAGAGGAGGTCATCCTAAATATCTGTACCAATTTTTGTGTGTTGAACTTTTAGGAGAAAAGTGTGCCTGAATGATGAAAATTCAAGGTTTCGGTAAACCGCAAAAGAAGATTTACAGATTTATTAACTTACCACTATGCTCGTTTAGAACATTCCAGCTGCATACTCCAGTTGTCTTCCTGTTTCCTTATCCTCCATACTCTTTCTCTTCATTCTTTTCTTTATCCTTGACTCCTTGGTAGCAGTTTCTGCAGCTGTCTCTGCTTCGGTTATCTGCCGCTTATCAATAGCACTTAGAGCTGAAACCATATTCATTCCCATCTGGATGTTCAACTTCTTCATAACATTGATCCTTGATATTTCACAATCATTGAATGTTATTATTGCATCCATTACACTAATCTTCAGCAATTTCATCCCAACAAATGCGATTTTGGGTATTCTCTCTCATATACAGCTGTTGAAGCTTTCATTTGCATTCTGAGACCACGCATACTTTTTCTATGTAGATTTTTGTTTGCCAGATCCCTATATATAGTCGTAATTGTCTCCATTACAGCAAGTGGTAAGGAATGCTTGTGGGTATATTGTATGCCTGTAGCATTGCTCAACCAGTACTTGCACCACGAATCTTCCCCTTTTGGACACAACCCATGCTATGGGCTTTCATCTGTCGACACTCTGTGAAACCATCTTGCCCCAACAGCTCGTCCCACGTTCTCCAAATCTCCTACATTTCTCCTTATTGCTAGTCCGTAATATTGAGTCAAAGATACAATTTCACTTTCTGCAAAACGACCTGGACCACCTATGTGTTTTCTGTCCGACAGTTTTTTTCCACTGAAGTCCTTACGTAATTTTCTCAGCCGAGCTCCCATTCTTTTTTGTACACGCCCAACACATTCAAGCTTTTCTATCAGGGTGTCCCCATATGGTCTGTCATTTACAACAGTGGTGTGTCCTTTACAGTCTCCATCCACAAGATAGCCTACATACCTAACACCACGACTAACCTCTGACCTTTGGTTTCCATGTTTTCACTTGAGCCATCAGAGTTCTTTACACAAACATTGGTGCCAATAAATTTACTTGAACAACCCTGGCAGTGCTTTGTTAGACATTCATAATCTAGTATGTTACAGTTTCAAAAAATGTGGCAGTTACAACTCCATTCAGAGAAGTATGACCTCTCTTCTGCCAAAAGCCATCAAATGCTGCTACAGTGTCTGTATTCTCAGACAAGGCTACTGCTTCTTCTGCTTCTCTTTCCATTGAATGTTCGCTTACACCACATAAAGCATTATGTATTAAATTATTGTATCTGTCAAACCTCAGCGGAGGTGGAGACAAATCCATCAATGCCCAAAAAGACTGGGCAGCTCTCCTTCCCCTTCCAATACATCGCATTGCATAATCGAGCTGAATAATTACACTGTAATGTCGACTATCAGTTACTGGCGATGCCATAATATCACTGTGCATCTTACACGAGTTACAGGCAATCAGTAACCGATTTGAAAGACCCTTCCTTGCTGAAATGTCCCCAGAAACGTCAATACTATCTTCACAATTGCAATACTTACATTTCACAGCACTCTTCAAAAGTCCTGACAGCATATTTTGGTTCACAATAACGTTTCCATCGTTTTTTGCTGCTCACAATACTTCTAGGCTTGTTCTTATTACATTCAGAAAGCGAAAGTTTACGTCTAGAAGCACCGCCTGTAGACACAGTTTCCGTAGGCGACTTTTGAAGCAACTGATGTGTATTATTCGGTTGTGTTTGGAACTGGTTGCCGCGAAACTTTCGTTTGGGGCTCAGTATCTTTACTCTCGGCATTTGTTGTACAGGAAATACAGAAACAGAAACAAAATAACACGCAATAACTACTAAACCACGCGAGTATGAAATTCGTAAATCATACATTCTCAGATCTTTGTTTACATTCGAACCATAGCCTTCTAGACGTGCCTGTACGTTGGTTCCAGTAGTCGGTGCCTTCCAGAATACACCTGTGTTAACGATCCATAACGAACGATGGAAAAAACGGAAGAACAAAATAATGCACCACGTATTCTGACGCACTTCAAACTGACAGATGGGCATGTCCCCTGTGCAACATAACGTTCGAACTCAATTTTAGAACAAACGGAAAATGATAATGCCCATAAACTATACATTTTTGAAATCAGCATGAAATGCTCTTTTCTATAGACCAAGAAAATGTTTTTCAAATTTTTGTTCATTTTCACGAGCATGTCCCCTTAGTTGGCCAGAGGACTCCGACTTCCTTTGCTGAATCTCACTGCATTTTAATGTGGCCGCCCCAGAATCCGAAAGACCAGTTGCGACAGTAATACCGGCGGTGGATTGACCACCTGGCGTGATACTGTGACTATCAAAATGCTCCATGATGGTTGTACCTGTAATCAGGTGGGGTTGAGTAGACTCATTAAGTGAACTCAGAATACTAAGACTGGAATGGTTAGTTCCAGAATATGAATTTCAGCCGAACCACTGGTGAAAAGACGCTGACCACTTCGCCGCTTGCTACAAGACAGACGCAAAGTGGATTCGGTTTTGTTTTCTCCATTAGGTTCTTCCGCTCTCTCCACCATTGGGAGTTAGGATTCCTCTTCCGCCTTTGAGACCACTGACCGGGATTCTCCCGTCACCATAGGCAACGGCGCTCGCAGGGTACTACCATCTGGAGCCATATGGACCCTGTTTGTTTTTACTAGGTGTTACTCCTCGACCTCCTCCTTCCCCATCACTTGCGAGAAGAGGCTCTGGGCTTGGGACTGGCAGTGGCGTAGTTAAAATGAAGTAATCATACCAGATTTTCTTTTCTCAAGATTTTTCTGAATGGTTTCTGTTTCCCTTTCTTTCACTCTTTTTTTATGATTTCGTGATTTGTGCACCTTGAAGAATATCCTGGGCTAATTTTTATGCCGTTAATCCTTTCTTTTTCGATTGCTTTCTTCAGTTTAGCTGTAACTTGAGAGAGAAGTTCTTCGCGTATCTCCTCGTAGATAGTTCTTGTTCTTTTTCTCTTTGCTTCAGAGTCATGGTCAGTTTTTTTCATGTTATTTAATTTTTTACTGTCCTCTACAGGACGTCCTTGAATTGTTCCTCTTTTTGCTTTTATACTAACTCAGGTTTTCTTCTCCTTTCAGATTCTTCCTTATCACCAGTATAATTCGCGCGTGTATGCTGGACGTACCTAATGCGCTGAGAGTCAATGGGCACAAAAAGAAAATTGGGGTATTGTCCTAAGCATCCCTCACAAACAAAACACTGTTTGAAAATCTTTCGTCCATCTGTGCTTGTCTTCTCCTTGTGTGTGCTTGGAAATGGAATACCTTCTGCCTGTGCTGCCTTTTGCATATGTCAATGTAAGAAAAGCCTTAACAAGTGTTGAAAGATTTGAATATGGATGTTTGTACAGCAGAGCTAGAATCTGAAGCAAAAAGAGAAGCTTCTTGATGCAATAATTTACCAACAGCCGTATCTATTGTAGAAATTTATTTTATTTTATGAACTTCTGTGTGCTTCTACCAGTTTCGGCATTACATTGACGCCATCTTCAGGCCCCACTCGTCCTAGTCGTAAAATCGCTATACACGGAAGGAGCCATAAAGCTGGATACGTGAATCAATCGTCCTGCAACAGTTTGTTTATGATTCGAAAGATGGCGTAATGCTTTCGAATCATAAACAAAGTGCGAAAGTTTTGCTTTTCTGTGTGTGTGGAATGAGCTGCACGCCGTCCAAATAACTTGCAAATGACATGATGCACGCTGAGAAAAACGTCAATGGAAAAAGCACAGAAAATATGCCGCAAACATCGACAACAGTTCTTAAAACTATGCCATAAGGTACAATAAATATGATCTAGAGAACCCACTGATGATGGCGATATTTGTCGCCGAAACTAGTTTGAGGAATAAATAAGTAAACAAATAACAAAGTGTTTTGCATCAAGGCGCACTCACAATTCCGATATTGTTTTTCTATGTAAACACGGACCAAATGGAAGAATTCCAAGATGAAGTTATTGCTAAAAAAAAAAAAAAAAAAGAAAGAAAGAAAGAAAAAACGAAACTATTTATTTCAGACTTCAGAAGCCCCTCAGATTAGATTTTAATTACTTTCATCATTTGAGCATTCCAGTAAGTTAAATGAAAGATAATGATTACAGAAACTTGGAAAAGAAAGTATTTTCTCACTAACGAAAGTATTTTCTTCCTAAAACAGGAAAACAGGTGATTAACATACTTAAAAAGGTGAAAACGTTTATAAATGGTGATGAAAGGTGACAAAGGTGACTGACTCCTCACAGGCTGTTGTGACAATCACCTATGACTGTTGCAACTTCCATCGTCATCAACTAGAGATGTGTGCCGTAAATGTCGCCAGCCGTCCTTGGTTTGCAGACATCTTCTCTGCTTTGTATTTGATGTGATTACATGAATAAATTCATTTCCCTGTAGCTATATGTGTAGGCTACCCATTCACTGGCCTTAACACCTACGCTGTTCCATTTGCGGAAAGAGCGATTTTAGCAGTCCCTCGGTGTGAAAGGTCAACTCTGACAACACGACTTCTGACGGAACGTTTAACTGCAGCAAGAAAGAATCATGCCTACAAGCTTTCTTCAATTTTGTCTCTTTTCTTTTGCTGATCTTATGATCGATTGACTTCGCATACCGAACATTTTCGTACCGCTAATCACACCAAAAACGTTGAAAGACGTCTCTCGCATTACTCATAAATACGTGTCTGAGTGAAGCTACTCATCTACCACCACAACAGGATAAAGGCAGTGAGTAGCGGAGGGAGTATGAATCAGAACACTGGTGTATTCAAGTTTACAAAATAATGACAAGTTTTATTAAAAATTTAGTAATTACAGCGAGCTGATAAATCTTACAGAAAAATGACAAACACAGATCAGAAAAGGGAAGGTGCTTGATTGGCCAAGCATTCATTGGAGTAGAAACTATACAAATTCTCCCCTGAATTAATGCCTTTTACAACGCAGTCTGACTGTTGTGTACAGGCTTCCATTGTGAGGTTCAATTCTATTCAAATGGAATCATCTACGAACAAGTGCAGCACAAACTACGGTTCACCGGAGAACAGGGAGCTGTGAATATAATGAAACAACCCTACACCGGTGCAGCAGTACTTCAGCCTCAGCCGGCCGCTGTGGCCGAGCGGTTCTAGGCGCTTCAGTCTGGAACCGCGTGACCACTACGGTCGCAGGTTCGAATCCTGCCTCGGGCATGGATGTGTGTGGTGTCCTTAGGTTAGTTAGGTTTAAGTAGTTCAAAGTTCTAGGGGGCTGATGACCACAGATGTTAAGTCCCGTAGTGCTCAGAGCCATTTGCACCATTTTGCACTTCAGTCTCACACCTTGATGTACGCGGCGAGCTGGGGAGAGGAGCGGCGAGCCTCACCAGCTCTAATGTTCTGACGCGTCCACGAAAACTTGCAGACTACGCGGTCTGGCGTTCTGATTGGCAGAACGTGGGAAAATTTCCTATCAGAGCCCTAAAATCGCGGCAGATTTCAGTGTGAGTGCACCCGTTCGCTGGTCTGGACAAACCAATTTGACTCACAGGCACGACAGTGCGTGCTGGATTTGTCAAACGTCAGGCGGCCGACTAAGGTCGAACAAGTTCATCCTCGTGTCACACAATATGTCCGAGACGATATGCAGTCGCACTGGCGGTACAGTTGGAAACTGCCACAGACTCTTAGCCCACCACAAGATACAGACCACGAGTCTCACCCATTAGGGAAGAGGTCTGAAGTTCTCCACCAGGGGAGGACCACAAAACGAAAGGCGCCAAAGAATGACAAGCACGTTCCACCAAGCCTCGGTATGGGAGTCGGATCAGCGAAATGAAGCCGCTCCCACAATACAAAAACCAGTCGAACTGTCCTCTACTCACCGAATCTCAGGTCTTGACTGCTCTGTTGGCCTGGCAGCCAATACAGACGCAGCACAGGAGTTCCCAAGGTGGGGGAGCAAGTCTCTGCTTTCCACTTCCTGAGAGGAACCAATCAGCGACACCAAAACTCTCTAGCCTGAAAAAAGAAGATTTTAGACTAGGGAAGCGTCATTCTCATGGTAAACTTTGCTATTTTTTGGCAAAAAAACATCTACCTAGACGGGATGTAATATTTCTGCCTTATTCAGCCATCATATTAGGCTCCAGGAAGCTATTCCCAGGACAGTGGAGATGCAAGAAGCATAGAGATGACGCAATGTGGGATGAGGTACCGGTGACAGATGTCAGATTCGGTGCCATTCCCGTGAGAAAGACCGCCTGCATGATGCTGCTGCTCTGTGATTGGCTGCTGTGTTCGGCGGTAGGGCGCCAAAACGTTAAACTTTAGTTGCTATTATTAATTAAACCTGTCATCCAAATTATTTCATTTTTTTAAATAAACATCTCTCAACAGCCAGCTATCAATCAGTCATTTCAAAATTATTAAAATCAAAGTATTACTAAAACAAAAGACTGGCGGTATTACTGCCGATGCACTTCGGTGGCGTTCGGGTCACGCCTTGCTGGCTTGGCGCGCGAAGTGTCTCGGGCAGTCCAGCTCTCCAGTTCTGACCGTTCCAGTAGACAGACATGTTGTCTGTTACAGCAGTATTTGTTTCATGCAATTTTATTTACTACATTTCCGAACGTCGCTAGGTACAGACATGTTGTCTGTAATAGTAGTATTTGATTCGTGTAATTTTATTCCCCAGTTCTGACCGTTCCAGTAGACAGACATGTTGTCTGTGGCAGGATGTATTTCATGTTATTTTAGCCAGATATAATGACTGTGGAAAGATATGTTCAATACGTTGTGATCAAGAATAGTTTCTCGTGTCTATATCAATAAAAACGCGAGTGGCATCCCAAATGAGTTATAGTTTATTCGTAGCAGGAGTTCCTTGCGAAGTTAATTTCAGCCTCAAGAAAAAGAATCCACGACCTGCGTGCTGTTTTCTGATCTGGGGACATCATCATCATGAAGACAGCAGGTTAGTGAAGTGTACAAGAACTTAGGTATTCCACACAGGGCAGTGGAAACAACTAGGCACCTCACCTCACGGGTACTGCATGCACAGTACAAATGTGCTCAGTGACACGTCATCTGCAGTAATGCAGAGGAGGTAAAGAAGGGTGAAAGTATTAACACTATCTCACTTTTATTCCTTTTTATTGCCGTAGGGACCACAGTCCCTCATGTACAGAACGCTCTAATCTTTCAGGTCCGACCATTTCTGATTTCTGAAAGAAGCCTGTTAAGCTTCCCAGACAGTCGTACCTCCACAAGACATGTACGCCAGCCGTTCTGTCCGTACCGTCCCAGCTTCTAACAAGAGAATGGATGGAATTTTATGACTTTCCCACCGTTTGCACAAAAGCTCAGTCTACAGCTTACTCCACACACTTTCAGACATCCAGCCGTCTTCCGAGACGGACTAGCGCCTGTCCCAGGTAAAACGTTTTGCAAGCTGGCACCATTCTATCTGACCCCAAGCGCAAGGAGAAGAGTGCTTCGGTCAGAAGTCCCTCTGCAGGTAAGAACCACTGAACACTGTTTCCCAAATGGCTCTGAGCACTGTGGGACTAAACATCTGAGGTCATCAGTCCCCTACAACTTAGAACTACTTAAACCTAACTAACCTAAGGACATCACGCACATCCATGCCCGAGGCAGGATTCGAACCTGCCACCGTAGTGGTCGCGTGGTTCCAGACTGTAGCGCCTAGAACCGCTCGGCCACTCCGGCCGGCCACTGTTTCCCAGAATAGCTCTCATGGCCACGTCGCTGCGCTTACCATTTATGGCCCCCACCTCATCTCGTTGCCTGTTCTCTGCTGCGGCCCCCCAGTTTCAAGCTCTCTACAGGTTACACATCCAATTACAAGAACGTTCTGCCCACAATTTCCTCATGTAGAAAACGTCATTAATCACATATGGCAAATCAAGTACCGGTGAACACTGAGGTCAGCTCCTAAAATATGAATGTTAATCTGACTGCCAATGTTGTTAGTCAGACAATGGCGTGCCACCTGTCAGCTATGCGTTTGTGAGAAATGTTTGAGACTCTATTCCATCGGTCTGCATATTTTTGTAGCGCGCCAGTTTAAAATTACAATCCTTAAAGTTCTGCACTTTCGATACGATAAGTACCAAATCAAAGCGGCGTCTGTTCGATTTGCTTCTGCCGGTCAGACACAGTGTAGGACATGTAACGTCACAAAATATGTCCCTGGCGGGAAGCCAGAACAACGAGAAAATTTATTTCTATAGCTGTTAATTTTTTTCTTTTTTATGAAATGAACCATATTAGAAGAGCAGGCTAATCAAATGGTTCTGAGCACTATAGGGCTTAACATCTGACGTCATCAGTCCCCTAGACTTAGAACTACTTAAACCTAACTAACCTAAGGACATCACACACATTCATGGCCGAGGCAGGACTTGAACCTGCGAACGTAGCAGCCGCGTGGTTCCGGAGTGAAGTGCCTAGAACCGCAGACTAATCAGCAGCGTAGCCTGTCACCTATGCTGGGTTGAAAGGAGATATTTTTCTTGTGAGTTGACAAAGCTAAAGTATTCGTGGATCTACTTTGTCTAAATCATGCAAGTTTCCAGCAAAATTTACGAAGTGTCCATCGTGAACCAATCAAAAGACAGTAACGACTTACCACCTTTCCGTTTAACGAAAAAAAATACGAGCTTACGGAGTATCGGAACAGACCTGCGATTGGATTCAAGACTTTCTTGCAGACAGAACTCAACACGTCGCTCTTAACGGAACTAAATCGACAGATGTAAAGGTAATATCCGGACGGAGTACCATAGGGAAGTGTGATAGGACCGTTGCTGTTTACGATATACCTATGTAAACGATCTAGTAGAAAGCGTCGGATGCTCTTTAAGGTTATTCGCAGATGATGCAGTTGTGTATACCAAAGTACCAACGCCAGAAGAAAATAAGAATTTGCAGAACGACCTGTACAGAATTTATGAATGGTACAGGCTCTGGAACTTGATCCTGAACGTAAATAAATGCAACATATTGCACGTACATACGAAAATAAATCCCCTACACTACTCACGATAAACAGCTGGTGACAGCGTCTGCCGTAAAATATCTACGCGTAACTATTTAGAGCGACCGTAAGTGGAATGATCATATAAAATAGATAGTGGGAAAAGTACACACCAAACAGATTCATCGGAAGAATCTTAGGGAAATGTAACTCATCCACGAAAGAAGTGGCTTATAAAGCGCTTGTTCGCCCGAATCTTGATTATTGTTCATCTATCTGGGATCCCTATGAGCTAAGACTGATAGAGAAGATCCAAAGAAGAGCGGCGCGTTTCGTCACGGGATCATTTAGCTGGCGAGAGAATGTTACGGAAATACTAAACAAACTCCACTGGCAGACGTTACAAGAGAGGCGTTGTGCATCACGGAGAGATTTACTATTGAAATTTCGGGACAGCACTTTTCAGGACGAGTCGGACAACATATTCTTCGCCCCACATACATCTCGCGTATTGACCACGAGGAAAAACTTCAAGAAATTAGAACCAATACAGAGGCTTACCGACAATCATTCTTCCCACGCACTATTCGCAAGTTGAACAGGGTTGGAGCGATTAGATAGTGGTACCGAAAGTACCCTCCGCCACGCAGCATTAGGTGGCTTGCGGAGTATGATGTACTCGTAGATGTAGCGTAGATGAATGCACACATTCTTGGCTTGGCAGACAGTATTATATTTTTCCCGGTGATAACTTCGCTACTGAGCGCTCATAAACCGTACACATGTACTGAGGTGACAAAAACCATCGGACACCTCCTAATGTCGTGTCGTATCTCGTTTTGCCCGGCGCAGTGCAACAACGCGACGTGACGTGGACTCCACGGGTCGCTGCGACTGCCCTGCGGATAATAGTGAGCCGCGCTGCCTCTACTGCAGTCCATAATTGCGAAAGGGTTGCCGGTGCAGGATTTTGTACACCAGCTGACCTTTCGATTGTGTCCCATAAACGTTCTATGATATTCATTTCCGGCAATCTGGGTGGCCAAATCATTAGCTCGAATTGTCCAGAACGTTCTCCAAACCACAACTGCGGCCTGGTGACATGGCGCATTCTCATCTATAAATAATTCCTTTGTTGTTTGTGAACATGAAGTCCATGATTGGCTATAAATACTTTCCAAGTATGAAATTTTCACTCTACAGCGGAGTGTGCGCTGATGTGAAACTTCCTGGCAGATTAAAACTGTGTGCCGGATCGATACTCGAACTCGGGACCTTTGCCTTTCGCGGGCAAGTGGTCTACCGACTGAGCTACCCAAGCACGACTCACGCCCCGTCCTCACAGCTTTAATTCCGCCAGGTCCCGAGTTCGACTCTCGGTCCGGGACACAGTTTTAATCTGCCAGAAAGTTTCATATTAGCGCACACTCCGCTGTAGAGTGAAAATTTCATTCTGGAAACATCCCCCAGGCTGTGGCTAAGCCATGTCTCCGCAGTATCCTTTCTTCCAGGAGTGCTAGTTCTGCAAGGTTCGCAGGAGAGCTTCTGTGAAGTTTGGAAGGTAGGAGACGAGGTACTGACGGAATTAAAGCTGTGAGGACGGGGCGTGAGTCGTGCTTGGGTAGCTCAGTCGGTAGACCACTTGCCCGCGAAAGGCAAAGGTCCCGAGTTCGAGTCTCGGTCCGGCACACAGTTTTAATCTGCCAGGAAATTTCAGTTTCCAAGTAGTCGAACAGTACCATTTCCAGTCAATAACCGGTTCAGTTGGACCAGAGGACCCACTCAATTTCATATAAACACAGCCCATACCATTGTAGAGCACCAACAGTTTCCAAAGTGCCTTGTTGACAACTTGGGTCCATGACTAGGTGGTGTCTGCGCCACACTCGAACCCAACCGTCAGCTCTTACCAACTGAAATCGGGTCTCACGTGACCAGACCACGGTTTACCAGTCGTCTAGGATCCAAACCATATGGTTACGAGCCCAGGAGAGGCTGCTGCCGTAGCCCATTAAAGCCAAATTTCACAGCGCTGTCATAATGGATACATTCGTCGTGCGTCCTGCATTGAGTTCTATGGTTATATTGTTGGGTCGGCAGAAGAGCCAACACGGTGTTACTAGAGGAGGCCGAAATGCACTCGTTTTAGCTCACGCAGGCTGGCATGAGGAGGGAAGAACTATACTGACGTGAGGTCTGGAACATGACAAGGAATTAGAATTCAGAAAGCGGACGTAATTAGTTTTATACTTAACTTTAATCCATTAATGATGAATGTCGCTCTTGAAGGTACATGATTCACAATATCAATATCAATAGTAACTGAATATGGCGCCTTGCTAGGTCGTAGCAAATGACGTAGCTGAAGGCTATGCTAAACTGTCGTCTCTGCGAATGAGAGCGTATGTAGGCAGTGAACCATCGCTAGCAAAGTCGGCTGTACAACTGGGGCGAGTGCTAGGGAGTCTCTCTAGACTAGACCTGCCGTGTGGCGGCGCTCGGTCTGCCATCACTGATAGTGGCGACACGCGGGTCCGACGTATACTAACGGACCGCGGCCGATTTAAAGGCTACCACCTAGCAAGTGTGGTGTCTGGTGGTGACACCACATATATCACGCGGTGTTCCTTGTCTTTTAGCACTGACTGCGTTGTTCGTGGTGGGAGGTTATGCCTGAAATTTAGTATTCTCGGCGCATTCTTGACACTCTGCTTCTCGGAATGTCCCAAGCGTCTATCTCCAACTGTCATTCCGTGCGGCCAAAATCACGTCGGAAACACATGAATAACCTGAGTACAAATAACAACTCTGCTAATGCCGTGCCCTTTTATAACTTGTGCACGCAATACTACTGGTATCAGTATACGTGCATATCGCTATCCCATGACTACTATGATGTTTCATGCAGCGTAACTTGCTGTGACAGTGCGAGAGAGAGAGAGAGACAAAGATATTGTTTATTACTCTGTGGCAGTCAGAGCTCATATAATTATTTTTAGGATAGGAGAGCCATTCTTGTGATGTAAAAATCGACGCCATTGCGAATTTTTAATTCAGATTGTAAAATATGTGTGTATATGGAAGGAAATCAGTTAACAGAATACTTCTATTGTGATTTACTAATAATCACCAGCTTGAGAACAGTTCCGACGGGAGCGTTCAGTTCTAGTGAAATAGTTCGATGTTTTCTTCGGAAAAGAAGTCACTTCATGGATCATTCAAATTCACAATAGTACCTGGACATTTCTCAGAACTGAAAGCAATCTGATTGCTATGCAACAGAGCCCCGAAGAATATTTCTCCGTACTTTGGTTACCACTTTCAGCTCAACACGGTATCTGCAGCATCTGGAGCAGATTTCTACAACAGCGGAAGCGTGTAATCGCTACCAGTTTCACACACCGCCCTGTGTACGCTGTATGTATTTACCCACAACAGTGAATATACAGTTACTCACACACATAGAAAGACAATACTAGGTGGTGCGGGGAAACATTTCAGTATAAAGGTTCTGTAGAGCTAAACAGTAATTAGCCTAGTAGTAGTAGTGGTAAACAAAAAAATTTTTCTTTTTTTTTTTTCGAAGGAGTCTTTATATATGTCTACCGTTAGACAGAACACGAGCCTCATACAACACTCATAGTGAACCTGCAATATAACTATGTTAGTAATTTAGTAATTAGTGTTTCATTGTGTGTATATATGTCTAGTTTTATTGAGTAACTGCATTATGGTCCTTTGTATGTTTCATGCTAACTGAACGTGCGGGAGTATCTCGTGAAGAGAACGAGTACGCCGTCCCAGCAGCCGAGCAGAAACTTCAAAAAGGCCAGAACATTTGAATTACTAGCTTTCTTGAGCATTTATGCATTGTAGTGACCTTTCCCGTATTAATTTTCTAAGTATAAATAGTGTTGCTACATTACTTTTACTAGAAATCCAGTATTTCAGTAGATATAGTAAGACAATATTTTATGTGTTATCTATGTACTGCGTTTGTGTCACATTGTAAAGTGTACATTAACAGCATTAGGACATTAACGTTTTTTGCATGTGTAAAATTTAATAGTCACTTTTGTAGGACTTATTTAGCGGAGAAACTGTCAATTGCTTATTTACATGGTGATAACTAGATCTATGTTCAAAGCCAATAAGCAAGCACGCATCACAATGCCACAAAATGAATTAAATAGTGTGAATGCATCGTCAACTAGTGCCACAGAATTTAATACCGCCGTAGTTAGCGATATGTCGATTACGGCTGAGCAACCAGCAGTAATTAATGCGCTCATGCCGTCGACACAAACGGTTGCTAGTTCCGACATTCATATGTCGAAGAAAGTCCAGAGAAATATGCAGCAATCAACAAACAACATGAATTTCATCTCTGACACAGACGCGTGCGAAAACGAAATGACTGTACCGAAAATTGTGTCAGTACAATCCTCATTAAGCCCAGTGCAATCGTCAATTGCTGAGAATACCGATTTGTTGTCCCAGCTGATGTCAAGTTTGACTGTCATAACACAAGGGATTAAAGCATTGGAAACCACACAATCCACGTTGGCAAACTATATGAATCGTAGATTCCAGGCATTGGAAACCAAGCAATCCACATTTGCAAATGACATGAATCGTAGATTCCAAGTATTGGAGAGTGCGCAATTTAATTTGGATCAGGAGCAATCTAATAAACTAAAAGAAATAAATGATAAGTTTACTGAAGAATTCCAGAGTTTGGAAACAAAGCAGAGTCACTTGATTGCCAGTCAGGCACAAC
The DNA here is from genome assembly GCF_023864345.2 of Schistocerca serialis cubense. Classification (NCBI taxonomy): domain Eukaryota; kingdom Metazoa; phylum Arthropoda; class Insecta; order Orthoptera; family Acrididae; genus Schistocerca; species Schistocerca serialis. The sequence goes on along the minus strand of NC_064646.1, from coordinate 45,298,019 downwards.
TCATAGTTACACAAGAACAACAGTATCAGGAATTAACAAACAAATACAAAGACATCTTATGTCGTCAAGGTACACTAAATCATCAAGTGCAAGAAGTTATTCATGTACAGAACACTACTGCGCAAGACGTGAATACAATTAAGCACGATAACGAGGAAGCTGTCATTGAGCTTACTCGGAGGATAGACACTCTCAGTCTCGAAGGCGAGATACACATAGAGAAACTTTTCAATGAACATAAGATCGCATTCTCTAAGGACATTGAAGATTGGGCGAAAGAGCAAACCGAGACAGTGCGAAATTATGTTGACATAACCTTGAAAGAAACGGTTTCTAACGTGCAAGTTAACAACGAAACTGCACAAGAACAACTTAAAGCAGAAGTTAAAGAGATTAAGGAGAATATAGGAGATGAATTTCCTGCTTGGAAAGCAAAGATAGAAAATACACTAAAAGCATGCCAGCAGGGTCTAGTTAATACTAGAGGGGCACATACTACTTGCAATTTATCAAAAGCAGACATTATTCCTGATGAAACCAGTGAAACCGAATCCATGCAACAATATTCATGTATTGGTGCATATTTACGTAATCAACCAGAAACAAATTATCGAGCTTATCATTCACCGCGAAGTAGCCACCAGAATACACCTGTGACTATGAATGAAGAAAAAATGCTTAAATATCGTCAATTCCAGATATTTATTCCCGAAAGGAAGTCGATCAATCCCGTGGTATTTATCAAGCAATTTAAAGGGATATTGCCGCGAATGTGGACTGAGCAACAAAAAATTATGTACGTTGCAGGATCCATACATGGAGATGGATCGATGTGGGCGTCAGAAGCATCCGATTGGTGTCAAGATTATGACCAATTTGAACGCGCTTTCTTGCACAAATATTGGAATAAGGGTGTACAAGAAAGACTACGTAAGGAAGTTTTTGACCCACAACCTTTTTCTTTCAAAAATGGATAGTTAAGAAAGTATTTCGAGGAGTATATAAATAAAAGCAAATACTGGAATGAACCAATCCCGACGCAGGATATCATTCGAATATTAAAGGGCAAACTTCCACTTGAAGTTAAGGAAAAACTTCTACATGTGCCTGTACAACATGTGGAAGATTTTCTAGCCACATTGGATTCAATAGACATTCTGTTCGAAGAATCACGTGTGCTCTATAACCAACCAAGTTACCAACCTAACAAATACAATAGTAGCAACAAACAGTATGGAAACAAACCTTTTGCACACAATTCACCAAACCCACAGGTGAATTATTTCCAGAAAAACGTGAAATTTGGTAACGAAAATCCCGACCAGTGTAAATATGACAAACAATGTGAACAAACATATAAACGGAAATGGAGGAAGAATAATAAGAAGAGGAAAGGATACTATCAAGAAGGGAATTATCAGCAAAAACGCCGATATCAGCAACCAACCCAAGAATATCACAACGAACCACAAACTTCAGGTTGGGTACCAAATGCTAATGAAAATGAATGGAGAAATCAACCACCAATAATAACTGACGTAACGGAGCAGACATCTACTAATAATGGACAATCGTCAAACTAAACTCGACTGTCAGAAGCCCCGAGGTGCAGTCGAGGAAGTTTTGAGGGGCGAAAATTCAAGCGTCAATTTTTTTCGGTACAATGATGGCAGATTATTAATAGAAGACCTTCAGCAGGATATGATGCCTTGTCAAGAGGAACATATCACTGAACCTGTTGCGAAAATTCAGGCGGCAATTGAAGGCATTACTGTGCAAGTTACTTTAGATACAGGAGCAGCAGTAAATGTCATTTCTGAGAAGTTATTTCAAAGAATACTTCAGAAAGCAAATCCACCGATTTTTCCTGTTCAGTGTTGTAGAATTGTAGGTGCTACTGGTCATAAGTCTTCTCAGGTTAAAGTGCAGACTCAACTCCAGTTAGATATAGGAAATGCAGCTATAAATTGCACGTTCCTTGTAATAGAAAAATTGGTTGAGGACAGTATCCTGGGTATAGATGAATTTAGAGAGAGAAATTGGCATATCGATTTTTCTCTAGGCCGCGCCAGTTTTACAATAATGGATCAGAAACATCAAGTGAATCTTCTCAGGGAATATAGTACCCATGGAAAGTATTGTCACGGACGAAAGCTGCAAATAAAGTGGATACATAGCAAACCTGCACGGTATTAACAAATTAATTACTTGCAACCAGTCTTAAACCCTGAAGATATGGTATATGAAAAGGGGCAAGAACCTCAATATTTGCAACAACACCAAAGAAAGTAATTATATGATCTTCTAGAGGAATATCATGAAGTCTTTCAAGAAAGACCTGGTAATCAAGGGATACACATGCCATTTAGATGTGATACCACACCAAGTTTTCTGCCGTACTTTTTATCCAGTGCCGTGGCACCAACGAAAGGCAGTTGATACGGAAATCCACCAGATGCGTGAATGGGATCTGATCGAACCTTCGACGAGTCCATACTGTAGCCCGCTTCATGTTGTCTTGAAAAAGGGAGGAAAAGTTCGTCTCGTGCTAGACGCACGGCAGATACATAAGATTATCGTGCCCGTGCGAACTCATCCGAAAAATATCGACGAGCTAATTCAAAAGTTCGTGGGGATAAAATACTTAACAAATATTGATCTGAGAAGTTCATTTTGGCAGGTGGCTCTAGACGAACCATCAAAAAAGTACACCGCGTTTGTACATGCAGGTAGAAGATTTCAATTTAAGGTTTTACCTTTCGGGCTAAACATGAGCTCAGGAGTTTTTATAAATGCTCTAGATTACGCATTGGGACCTGCACTTCGAAGCAATTTAACTTTGTTTGTGGACGACATGCTCATAGCTACGACCAAATGGAAGGAGCACGTTGATTTATTGAGAAGAGTGTTAGAACGTTTCAAGGAAGCAGGCATAACCGCAAATCTGCAAAAGCCCCATTTTGCTCGAGGCAAAATCAAATTTTTTGGTCATCTTATAAATGGAAAGGGCATCTTACCGGACTCCGAGAAACTAAAGGCAATCAAAAACTTTGCAGTTCCAACAACAAAACGGCAATTAAAGGGCTTCCTCGGAGTTGTCTCTTTTTTCAGGCGTTTCATTCACGACCACTCTATTAATGCAGAACCGTTGTACAGCTTGTTGCGCAAAAATACTCCGTGGGTGTGGACGCAACAATGTCAGAATGCATTTGAAGCAATAAAACATGCCTTAGTCAATTCACAAATATTATGTCATCCAGATATGAGCCAAGAATTCGGCTTAATGGCAGATGCTTCGGAAATTGGAGTAGGTTCATGTCTCTTCCAAGTAAAGATGACAGATAGAAAATCAACTTTCTGTCCAATGGCGTTTGCTAGCCGACTCTTAACTGCTTGTGAAAGAACATATACGACTACCGAAAGGGAAGCATTGGCCATAGTCTGGTCATTTAAGAAATTTTACTATTACTTATACGGAGCGAAGACAACAGTATACTGTGACCACAAAGCGTTAAGTTTTCTGCAAACATGTAAATTATTACATCCAAGATTAGCAAGATGGACGCTCTCACTCCAAGAATTTCAATTTGAAATTAAATACATAAGCGGACAGGATAATTTCATCGCCGATGCACTGTCTAGAATGCCAGATGGAGATTTGTCAACTATCAACATCACGGACAATCCGTCCGAATTTAATGTTCTTATAATGACTGATAGAATATATAGAAAACATTTTCTTGACATGTGTAAGAACATGGAAAAACTACAGAATGAAGATCCTCGTTGGCATTTAATAAAGGAAACTTTAGCAAAGCCTGGAAACGATGATCTGAAGAGACTGTACAAAGTTGAGGACGACGTCTTATTTTTCAAAGGGCATCTTGATTCAGATAATTGGAAAGTGTGTATTCCCGAGAAGAATGAGATGACTTAATTTTGCATACGCACATCACTTGGGGACATTTTGGAGTATTAAAGCGTGCTCGGGAGATTGAAGCATATTGCTACTTCCCAAATATTCACAGGAAAGTACACAGACAGTTAAGGAAATGTAAAATTTGTCAGCTAGCCAAAACAGGAAATTTTTGTGTGAAAGATTTCCTACATCCTATTATACCCACTAAACCGCTGTCAATCATTTCGGTCGACGTCTGTGGTCCTCTACCGTCATCGAGGGGAGGATGCAAATATATTGTAGTTTTTCTTGATATATTCACTAAGTATGTCAAACTTTATCCATTAAAATCAGCTACTGCTGCATCCATAGCCAAGAAGCTGGTCAAGGATTATATAGTCAAGGTAGGCAAACCAGAGGCTATTCTTTCTGACAATGGGTCAATGTTCACTGGATTTCGTTGGAAGCAAACATTAACCAGTTGTGGTATAAAACAAATTCTAACTTCAGTGTACCACCATTCGTCGAATCCCGTGGAACGAATTTTTCGTGAATTAAACCGGTTCATGAGAACATATTGCCACAACCAGCAGCCCAAATGGATCGATTATCTTCACGATTTTCAGGAAATTGTAAACAATATGCCACATACTACGACAGAATACACCCCATACGAACTGATGTTTGGAAAACAGGAATAGAATGACTGGATTCGACCAGTTCCTAAAGTAGCTATTAACAAAATAGACCTACAAAATAAAGTACGAGAATCCTTACTCAATATAATGGACAAGACAAGGAAAATATATTTTGACAATCGACTTGGAAAAATAAAAACATATAAAGTGAAAGGCCAAGTTTTAGTAAAAACTCATCCTAAGGCTTCACTTATACAAAGGAAGAACACAAAATGGCAATTATTGTATCAAGGACCATTTGTGATTACCAAAATACCCCATCCAGGAACTTATATTTTGAAGGATGTGAAGAATGGAAAGGTGAAAGGAATGTATCCTCATCACTTGTTAAAGCAATTTCATGATAACTGAAGATTTTGAAGATTGAAGATACTATTCTTATCAAATAATATTGATTTAGACAATTTTCATTAAACTTATGAATCATACTTAGGATAGTTTCTTTCTTTTTGCAATTTAGTAGTTATTTTTTCTTTTCAGGCATAATGTACGAGAGATATGCAGACATTATGTATTTGTTTTCCACTGTAAAGATAAGTTTTCTTTTCAGTATGCAGAGAATTTAGCTATAGTATGAATGATTTCTTTTAAAATTTTTTTTTATTTAGTTGATAGTAACTTCAATCAGGCTCCACAATGCATAATGACCATGGGTTAGTTACTCAAATGAATCTGGTCTATGGCAAGATATTTTTTCTTATGTCAATTTAACAATGTCAGTGTATGTTTGTATTTGTTTTTTTTACTCGCTGAGCTGAAGTCATGCTGTTCGGAAGGGGTAACCCGTTCTCAGTATAAAAAAATTAAAAAAATAAAAATAAATAAAATAAAAAAGACGCCTATTACTTTGTTTCAATCTTTTGTGATGGACATTGTGTTTATAATTGTACTATTGTTTTAACATACCTGTTTATGTAAATTATGTTATGTCAATTGTTGCTCGCGTAGTTACCAACTGAGAGAATGCCTTTCAGTTATAAGCACATCAACAAGTGTTAAAGTCCATCTGAAAGATGACGAGCATAAGTTGACACGGCATCACCAGTTGGATTTGTGTATAGTGTATTCTATGGTTGTTGATAGAAATGAAGAACACCTTACGACTTCCGAATATTTCGAATTCAGGACAGAGAATTAGAAAGAACTTTAGATTAGATTCTATTTCAGCTCAACATAGATCAAACACCTTTTCCACGGAACTTACACTGACTCTTATTTTCATGTTAACCATATGCGGAAAACCATAATACCCACGAGGAAACGGTGAAATGGGAGTAGAATTCAATCAGTTACCCGGTGATGACAGATAGATGGGAATTGTAGATGGACGTAAACCAACGCGTCGACGGTTCACCTCAAGACACAGAAGATTAACAGTGTTGTGTTTCTTTTGTGAAAAGTGTTTAAATTCATTAAAAAAATCCATATTGTAAATATTTTTCCATTGTAATTCAGTCAATTTTCTTTGCAAATGAGAAATACGAGGATGGTAAATGTACCGCGAGGTTTTCCTTGGTTTTCCTTTGTGGGGTTTGGCCGAATGGCTAGATTACCAGTTTGAGACATCCCAAGGCGAGTGACAGAAGCTTTGAGTGATGATGAAAAAGGTTTCTGATCAGATCTCATGCCATCCTCAACAAATGAATAAAAGCAAGCACGTAAGCTATGCATATAAGCTGCATCAGGAATTTTCAAGCAGCACAGGCTTTGTCAGCAGTATATGCACCCAAATCTATAATTTACATTTAGATAGTCATTCACTAATACCAAAATATCATAAGAAATATAGTGGACATTAATACTCTAGTGGACATTAATAGAGCGTCATAAACAATCACCGATATAGTGTTGTGTGAACCCTCGTGTTTCTTTTTGCCCAAAACCGTTCGTCCACAAGAAGGGCATATATGATGTATCATGCAGCGTAACTTGCTGTGAGAGTGCGAGAGAGAGAGACAAAGATATTGTTTATTACTCTGTGGCGGTCAGCGCTCACATAATTATTCTTAGGAGATAGAGCTTTTGTTCTTCTTAAGAGTAAAAATTTGTTTAGGAGAGGAGAGCCATTCTTGTGATGTAAAAATCGACGCCATTGCGAGTTTTTAATTCACATTGTAAAATATATGTATATATGGAAGGAAATCAGTTAATAGAACAATAAAATATTGTTCATTTCAAGAAGGTACGTGTTATTATACACCCAGCGATATACTTCTATTGTGATTTACTAATAAACACCAGCTTGAGAACAGTTCCGACGGGAGCGTTCAGTTCTAGTGAAATAGTTCGATGTTTTCTTCTGAAAAGAAGTCACTCCATGGGTCATTCAAATACATAATAGTACCTGGACATTTCTCAGAACTGAAAGCAATCTGATTGCTATGCAACAGAGCCCCGAAGAATATTTCTCCGTACTTTGGTTACCACTTTCAGCTCAACACGGTATCTGCAGCATCTGGAGCAGATTTCTACAACAGCGGAAGCGTGTAATCGCTACCAGTTTCACACACCGCCCTGTGTACGCTGTATGTATTTACCCACAACAGTGAATATACAGTTACTCACACACATAGAAAGACAATACTAGGTGGTGCGGGGAAACATTTCAGTATAAAGGTTCTGTAGAGCTAAACAGTAATTAGCCTAGTAGTAGTAGTTGTAAACAAAAAAATTTTTCTTTTTTTTTTTTCGAAGGAGTCTTTATACTACCGTCACCTCAGTCTGTACTTCCCTCTCAAGGAGAGCGAGTGCTCGCCGAACGCCGAGTAGGACTGACAGCTCGACAGCTGCTCGCCGAGCGTCTATGACGGGTGCTCGCCCTTTCCTCAGCCTTGTTGTTCTGCCGTGAAATTTCAAAGTAAACCAGAGAACGATAAAAGCAATGAGAAGTAAAAGAAATAAGAATAGTTAGCAACTTTGCATCAAAACTGGTGGTCGTGAAGTAGACGAAGTTAAGGAATCTGCTAATTCTACTACCTTGGAAGAAAATAACCCATGATGTACCAAGCAAGGACACTCGGGCCGTGAGGACATTCCTGGCCAAGACAATTCTACCGGTAACAAACCTTAATTTGAGGGAAAATTTCTGAGAATGTACGTTTGGAGCACAGTGTTGTATAATAGAGAGACGGTGGATAAGGATTTCACGCGTACGGGACAGACAAAGAAGTGGCGTTTGAATCCGGGAAGTGGCAGATGGCGTACCAAAAATCACCCACAACACTTGCCGTTACAAAACAAATTGTGATGATGAAACCAAAGCTCGGAGACTGAGAGTTCTCTGTGTGGGGTGGCGAGTAAGTTTCTTCACTGGTTTTAAGTTTTGATGCCATCTTTAATCACGTGAGCCTGGCAACTAATTTGGTGGTCAGCCAGAAAGCGAAGGGAAACATACTGACCTTAGTTTCCAGTCTGCACGTCCACATTCCGGTCCAGCCCACTGAAAGAAAAGTGTCTATTTCCCATTTCTTTGCGGGATCAGGACTATGACTTCACTAAAAGTTTAAAGTTGCAATCAAGATTTTATTTAATTAAAGTTTCTCACAAAAAACAAAATTCCGTTATGTTCAATTGAAAACAAGTCTTTCTAATCTAACAGCTCCTTTAGCAGTTCAGAGGCGACCTCTACGGTAACTTCCTACCAGATTGTTTTTCGCCCTGACTAACATCACTCAATTGAAAGTTCGCAATAAATGTTCCAAAATTAATGCTCACCGTAAAAGTGGAAATAAATTCACCACTTGCCACGCGGAATTGAATTTCACACGGGCGGCACACTAACAGTTATTTTACCGAATTCTAAACGATCCAGGACGGTGTACAGTCCTCGCGAGTTCACTATCCGTTTTCACTGCCAAATACGCGCTTGTCACAGCTCGGCTCTGACGTCATCCGAGGCAGAGCGCGACCAGACGTTTAACTGGCGTGGACCCCACAGTGTCTGAGAGCGAAGTGAACCTTCCTACTGCTTCTAGAGGCTCTATTTATAAGGTGCCGGTGCGGACTGCCGAGAAAACATCTGTTGTCTCTGTCTATTTGCATGCGGTGGCAGTCTACAAACAACCGCTATCTCGGGCACATAATATTTAATAATATAGATATCAATTACTTCATAAACTTCTTAATTTTTGTTGGTATGCAGATAAGCAGTTTGAAAGCATGTAGAAAGTTTCAACGCGCTAGAATGAAAACTTTGCTCAATAGAATTTATTTAGTGGAACTAACGGTAGATTGTTACCTCTGAACCATACCTTTGCTAAGACTTATATCAGTTGCTATTTATGTTACAAGTCTTTAACCTGGTGTAGCTCTATTATTTGATATATTTGATCATCTGGTTTAACCAGAATCCTCTATCATTAAAATTTCAAGTACTTAATCTACAACACTTAGGTACATTTTAGTTACAAAATTAGTTGTTATTTAATTACGCAAAAACCATAAGAGGTAGATTAACTTGGACTCTCTGTCATTATTTTTGGGGTGTACTGAAGCATAAAACAAATTTTCAAGTTTCTAAGTCCATCATTCAGCGCCTCTGATTTTTCTCTTAAAACGGCACTTTTCCGTAAACTATTAAGTTTAGAACATCAAGACTTGGTATTTGGAACATTATTACACTAAACTATAATTTAACAATGTTTTAAACATAAATTTTGATTTTTAATTTCATACTAAATTGTGGTGCAATACTTGTGCGCTACATGCAGACGCGTTATGGTGATGTGGCGCTACTAGCAGTGAACTGGGGTGAGTCCCGGCGCACTCGCTCGCATCTGTATCTCACACACGATACGGCGCTTGGTTTGCTTCAACTGGGAGGAGAAAAAGTTAGATATCAGTCAGTCATTATGTGGTAACCAACAGCATGCCAGTGCACGGATGGGATGGAAAAGACACCATCGATGTACTCTAATAACAAGCATCACAGTTGACAGCGCGAACAATTTTAGCAATTTTACAGTAACTTCGACACAGGCCAATGATGTGACAGCATGATTCCCCAATTTCAGTATCATAGCTAAACCACCCCTTCTCAACTCTGCGAGTATCATTGCGAACATGGTTAGATGACTGTACAGTACATCCATTCGTAGTCATCACCCATCTCGAGATGCGCCCATGTCGAGGAGCTTAGCACTCCTCATCGATGTATAGTAACAGATTTCAAAGTGCCGTGATGTAATAGCACACAGTTAAGAAGAACAAGAAACGAATGATTTTTATGCTCGTTGGAGCTCCAGATGGATGGAGTTCGACGCATTTTTACGTCAATCAACCAAGCTATCAACTCTATTGTTCTAGAGTCTAGGATCTGTACCTGGAAGGTATTGGTAAGAGAGAACATAAACACACGCACTCCTAAGGCTACAACGTTCTGCACATGTAATAGGCTATAATGTTAGATCACCTGCGTTTCCGACCTATCAGTCATATGGGATGTAGCGTTGTTAATATTTCACTGTGGGAAATATATTTCAAGTGCATGACATACATCCTTCTTCCCAGTTTCTCTACGATAAACTATATTATCGAACCGTAAAACTAAAACAAAACTACTGCTGTAAAACACTTGCTCTGAGTGAAACAAGCGCAATATAGCTTTCCGGAGACATATAGTGTCCACTGTTCATATCTGATCACGGTTCAGAAATTATACAATGCCGGCATCAGGCCTATATCAATAGTAGCGGGGGATACCTCCTTCAAGGAAACAGATAAACGCATAGCAGCAGCGTCCGACATGTGAAAATTACAAGTCATTCTGTCACTAACTCTGTAAACAGCACATCTGTCGGGCCAATGTGTACGTGGGGATTACAGCACGTCACAAGCACTTATCGATAACTTAGTTATGACGCTCTCGATTTTACACCTGAGATGCGACAGCGGAGATGGAATACATCGCTTAAATCAAAGTTCGTTTAGAGGAATGTGTCAAGTTTCTTCACACATGAGATGGAAGTCCTCTGATGACCGACAGATTTACCGTTAACGATCGCAAGTAGACAGTGCTTTAAACCACATACAGAACACGTGGCTGTATACGACTAGAATGCACGCTACGTCACGCGACTGATGCATCTGGGCAGAACACTGGAAAAATTTACCTGCAGCAACTTCTCTTTCTCTAGAATGCATCAGTCAACCATTAAATCGTACCTCATTACAGCTCCATCTCAATCGATTACCCCATCCACTCTCTGTTATCCTTTAAAACGGATGCAAGTAAGTTTAGAGGTGAAAGGTTCTCTGTCCTCCTGAAAAGCGTCAAATAAAGTAGTCAACTCACGTGTATCACTGGTACCTCAACAGACATAGAGTATAATGCTGCCTTGACAGAAAAAAATTGACTGCCTCCCTGATTCCCTTCGATTCGATGTCGACATTTTCTCGGATTCCTCTTGTTGCCGCATACTTGTTCCCATGTACAAATTGTTCGGCGTGAACCAGAAGATACGCAAGTACTTCGTTAATTTCCCCGCATTTCAGTGTATATTTGGTCAATTTATACCTATTCACTTGTAATTTTTCGCAATTCTAACGATTTTATATCAGATCCATCCATGCTATCATGTCATAAACTCTCGTTCTGTGTTCTAAAATTGACTGTAAATGTAGCACAGCTGCCAACAACTAGCCCAAATGCACTGAATGGGAGGCTAATATAGCACTGTACTCGACTGTATCCAGTTTTCTGTACGTCTGTGTACATGCATGCCTCGCAGAAGGCTCCCAGGACCTGCAAATAGACACGAGTTAGCGTTCGAATATGTATCCGCCGCTGTATTCTATGTTATTCTGCGTTATTTTCGTAAACAGGTTCTGTTAGAGCAAGAATTTTCGTGCATACAACCTGAGACATCAAGAAAGCGAGCGTTAACTATTTCTGGGATAGTATACAATTTCTGAGAGGTCGACTCGGTTCTTATTTTTTACATAGTCACGTGACATGAGTATAAGATTGAGAACGTTGTTAGATGCATTTGCGAAAGTTTGTAGCTACTCTGTCATCAATGGTAAAGACACGTGCTGCCTGGAGGTGTCTCGCATATGGGGGCTGCGTGAGCGCACCTTGGAGTTCTGTGACGTCAATATAACACTGACTGTATACTCGAAAATAGAGGCAATTTTCACCTGTGTACGGCGGCGGCTCACAGCTGTGACTGCGCGCGCGTCCGGTTACGTCATCAATGGCACCTAGGTGACCATGTATTTCACGAGGAATTTCTCAGGTGTCAAGTATGAGAGGGTTGCCACCACCTCATGCATGCGGGACCTTAACAGGCGTCTGTGTGTGGCTTGACAGCTGACAGCTGTGTCACTCCGCGGAGGCTGCCGTTAACCTCCTGTGCGGTCTAGTGGACAGGGGGTGGCTGAGGGTGCTTCCGAGTGTTGTTTGCGTGTCTGTTGCATTACTTTGTGAGCAGATCTGAAAGCTGTGCTATGCGTTATTTGGACAGTTTACGATTTCGTGTCTGCACATCAGTGTGCTGCATTATTTAGGAGGAGTTTGCAAGTCTGCACTGAAATTAATTCGGTGTAGTAGTTTGCATGAGTGTACGCTGTGAAATGCATTACTTCGACAGTCTATGATTAGCAAGCGTGTCCGTTGGGTTATTTACGAGAAGTTTGCATGTCTGCAAACTGTGTATTGTGACCCTAAGCACATCAGGGCGAGTGTTTTGTGACAGTGTGGTAAATATACTCCTTTCATAAATGAACTGTTCGAAAATAAATAAAGCACACTCCATCCCCTCTCCAGCAGCCCAGTGCAGGCTGAGTCATTTTCCCACCAATCCCTAGGAAGAGGTGGCAGTAGGGTGACTTAGGTTAGTTGAGGGTAGCCCAAGTGACATATTTTCCTGCGATTTTCTTAGGTTAGTAGAGACAACCATCGTGTGATGCATTATCGTGTTGGAATTTGAACTTCCCACCGTCTTTCTGGGGGAGGGGGGGTTGTTAGATTACTGGATGTAGCCCAATTGACCTATCATCCGCCAAAAATCAAACTTCCAACAACGGGGTGTGTCACTTGTGTCATCAACTGACGTCACAGTCGCCATCTTGGTCACGTCATGCGCTGTGCACGTTAGTACACATTAGTGCACGTTAGTGCACGCTAGCCCGACACCATAGGCTGGTAAGGGGATGTGGTGGTCGGTTAAGGATCGTGGTGGAGACTTTAACTATTTCCTTCCAAGTCCAGGTGGGCATGGCAATAGCAAAAATTTATTCCAAGTCCACAGTAGCGCTCTCTGGTGGTGTCAATATGTACTATGCCTCGTGGTGAACACACTGTTTGCCGCCATCTCGGATAATGGTACTAGCGTCATCTCCTGACATCATGGCCGCCATCTTGGACGACAGCGCCCTCTGTTGGTGACACTGTGTACTAAGTCAGTATGAGTCTGGACCTCGTGGTGAACACACTGTTTCCTGCGATCTTGGATTACGTCACAGATGAGAGTGCCCTCTGGTGGTTGTACTGTGTACTAAGTCAGTTGGAGCCCGGACCACATGGTGAGCACACTGGATGGCTGTGCTCCATGAATTTGTTTAAATAAAGATTGTTGCATGCAAAATAAAGATTTATGTCCAACACTGGTCGAGTCCTTTTCCCACAAAGGAGGAGGTGGCTGTCAGGTGACTGAGATTAGTCCAAGTGCCCTTTCTTTCATGCCACTTTCTTAGGTAAATATAGATATACGAATTGACCTTTCTTTACAGCCAAAATTCAAACTTGACCCCAGTTCATTGGATGAAGTGTCAGTCAGGTTCAAAAATGGTTCAAATGGCTCTGAGCACTATGGGACTTAACAGCTGAAATCATCAGTCCCCTATAACTTAGAACTACGTAAACCTAACTAACCTAAGGACATCACACACATCCATGCCCGAGGCAGGATTCGAACCTGCGACCGTAGCGATCTCGCGGTTCCAGACTGACGCGTCTAGAACCGCACGGCCACAGGTCAATTAGGTTAGTGTGGGTAGCCCAAGTGAGCTATCTTCCCACTATTTTCTTAGGTTAGAAGACATAGCCGTGGTGCGATGCATTATCCTGTTGGAATTTGAACTTCCCACCATTTTTCTGGGGGGAGAGGGGCGTGGCACTTTCCCGCCAAAAGCCATCATCTTGGATAACGGTACTTGCGTCATCATCTGACGTCATGGCCGGCATCTTAGATTATGTCATGCGCAGTTGTCAAGTCTACACGCCGCCTTCTTGAATTACGTCATTGCCGCCATCTTGGATGCATCTGGCAACAATTCAGAGTGGCGCAGGACCGGCATTGCCCCAATAATAACATCATCAGTACTAAATAGTATCAGAACTGAATGTGGCAGATATGCAAAAAATTTTATGTAAATGGATTGCACAACCATTGCTACTTCATGGTGGTGGAGAACGACAGACCATCAGATACATCCCTGAAGAATGTGTTTCAAACTGGTACAATAGCGGACTGCAGCGATTCGAGAATTGGTAGATTTCATAAAAATCCTAGATGTTCATTTATAACGTTTTGCATTACACACAGGGTGTCGGAGGAGGAATGATCAACATTTAGCGATATGACAGGAAGGCTCATTTTAAGCACAAAATTTCATATGGGCTATGTCCTCTTCCGAAATGATTCCGAAATAGAACATTTGTAACGTTTATCTGTATTTAGGCTAGTGGCGCCCACGTATGTGTCTTATCCGCCTGACATCTTTCACGTTTCATTCTAGCCCGCCCTACACCACAGTTTTCAACCTCTTTGCTCCGGATGTCTTTGTGCCACTAAAATAGGCCATTGAACAGTCTGTTGTCCGTGATGTGTTTTGAAGGAAGTACTGAGAGGGAATGAAAGTGTATCAAAGAGAAGCATCGGTAAACTGTGTTTGTACACGCACTGGCTGAAATGCGACACAAATACACTAATGATACGTAAGGTGTCACGGCGAATGTTTACGGCTTCTGCGATGGCAGTCTCCTGCTGCTGTCGAAGAGTACAGCCGGTGCTTTCCGACGCTTCTAATTCCTAATCGGAGAGTGCTCACCAGAGATTTCATCACATTGCGTAAAATGTTCGCATTTTTCTTATCAGAGTGTAGTTCAACAACCTGTGCGGGGACAGCAACACATTGTTGAAATGGTGCAGTGTAGTCCTACTATCAGGGCACGGCAACTTTCTGCACGTGTCGACGTGCCACGAACACGTGTGTGGCGAATCTTATACGCGGAAAACTTGCACCTATTTGACATTGGTGACGATTCCAAACGACTTGAATTTTGGGACTGATTAAATGAAAATCGTCATTTGCTTCCATTGATACTATTCACTGATGAAACCAGATTTACAGGGAATCGAACCAACAACACACGTACTGATGAACGGTTACAGGAAAATTCACACGCCACAGTGGACACTAATTTCCAAGTTCGTTTTTCGGTTAATGATTGGTGTGGCTTGATCGATAACATCTTGATAGATCCAGTCATTCTAGTAGAGCGAAGGACGGGATAGAACTACTTGCGGTTTTTGGAAAATTCACTTGTTCAGGACGTTCCTCTGGCCACGCGAACTGCAATCTGTTTCCAGGGTGACGGAACCTGTCCATATTTTACTGGACGTGTGGACCATCTGAACCGTCCTGGACTGGTCTTGGTAGTACACATAACTGGTCACAGATCGCCAGACCTTACGCCAGCAGCTTTTTGTTTGTGAGGTTGGATGGAGTCTGAGATGTACAAAGGAAAAGTGGGTACGCGACATAAACTGCGTGGTCACATCACGGGCGCTGCTGGCGTCATTAGGCAACGTGCAGACACACTCAGACAAGCAAAACGACACGCTCACCTAACAGCGCACAAACGCACTGAAACAGACCGTGTGATACTCACAATGTCTTGAGATCTGCACAACATCTGTAATGAGATTTTTGAGATAATGCTTAGACGCGACTGTGTGAAAAATACGTATTTTTCAATGGATACTTTCCAAAACTCATGTTGTAATGTTTTAACTGTTGTACTTGTGCAAACATGGCAGTATATTTAATAATATGGAAAATAAATAACAGTGTACATTAACTGTGCTCTGTCTCGGAAAGCTTGCGGAATAGAGCACATGCCCGTACGAATACTGACCATTCCTCTTGGGACATCCTGTATATTTTGCAGCAACCTAAGACTTTAGCTACACTGCAACACAGCCAAGAGTGGCAGGTAGCAGCAGCGGCAGGCGTCAGCCGCCACTCAGCAGCAACGACGGTCGACGTCTGCTACGACCAGTAAATACTCGCAACACGTTTACCAGCCAGGTTGCGGAAGACTCAGCTCAAACACACGATGCCAGTTTTTCTGCGCCTGTCGCATGTCCCGTGGAAAGAAAACAAGTAACCTTCCGCTCAACGAGTACTTGAGTGGCCCTCCTGCACCCAGTACGTTCAGCGAGCAACCAGGCCGTCAACAGCCGTTAACCTGTATTAAAAATAAAACTGTCACGTGAAGGGGTCGCTCTCACCATTCATCACTGCCTCGTTGGACTCTGCCGCCAATGGACAGTAACTGGCAGTTGAAATCTGCATGCGAAATTTCCTAGTTGGACATAGTCTCAATGATACATTTTGCAGTCCTCTTGGTCTGTCAGTTATTAACTAACTATTCCTTCGGACTTGACTGAAGAAGAGAACTTGTTGTTTCCTCTTTTGAACTCTGATTGTGACGAATAGTCCCGCAAGTGAATCATTTTTTGGTACTAAAAGTAAACACACACAGGGACGAAATTTTAATCTCTAGAATTAATAAAATCTCGGTGATATTTCTGCAGACGTTACAGAGAACAAACACGCGTCACAAACACGTCCTTTATACATATATAATTTCTAGACACGTTTCACATTTTATCTACTGAATTTTTCCTTATGAAGATTCCGTAGAAGGATGTGCTTACCGTTAATCTAAAACCCCTCTACCAGCAGGAGGCATAATGGCACGTGGAGACGGACTTTAACTGATGTACAGAACCAGTGTTTTTCCCAGTTCCGCCGGCCAAGTGCAGTGTGGCATCTCGCGCTGAGCCTTAGGAAGACACCGCCTATCCTCTGTCTTTCGATTAAATCAGTTTGAAAGAAGCCATGGGACTTGTTAATTTTTCCCACTTGGCATTTGATTGCTTGCACCTCGTAAATACGAGGGCTGAAACTTCAATAGTGGCAACTATTTATTTACAGCTCGCACAAAACAGATACGCGTTTCAAAGTTTTACTGACCTTCAAAGTAGTCACCAGAAAAGTGTATAACCCGTTGCTAGCGATGTGAAAGTCGTAGGATGCTCTTAGCAGTGCCAGTTGTGTTGACAGTCCGAGCAGCGCGGTCTATTGCCCGACGAATTTGTAGCAGTTCTGAAGCGAATGCCGTGAAGTGTTTCCTTCGATTTAGAAATCGAGTTGACCTTACAAGGGCTTAACTCAGGGGAGTGCAGTAGGTGGTATAGCACTTAGCAGCCACGTGAGTCAAACAAATCAGTAACAGCTTAGACTGTACGTGCTTGAGCATTGCCCTGAAAAATGATGGTCAGGTGCTGCAGAAAGTTTCATCACTTCTGTCTCTATACTGTTCATTTTCCGAACACAACCTACGACCAGCTTATACTAGAACACGGGCAATTGTCGCCGTTGAATGACTGTAGAGGATGCGGAATGGCACAGACACAATTTTTATTGGGCGGAATGAATTAAAATCCAATTGTCAGTGTGGATATTTTTAGTTAATGGGAATGGATGGGACAAAAGTCGCCGTAATGTTCGAATACATGCTAACGATTTGCTGCTTGGCTCAGTCATGTAGACTGATTATGTTGGCGCAACGTTGCGAAATGACAGGAGATGCGGAATGACACGAAAGCAGTGCTTAAGATCAGCTGTGCGGAATGCGGCCTGCTGAGCAGGGTTAGCTGTGAGAGTCGTGGTAAAGTGTGGTCCATCCGCAAAGCAGACTGTGAACTGCGGCAAAGTCTACTCCATCCGCAGAGGACACTGCGAACGGAACTCTTGTGCGATCCACTCTTGAGTACTGTTCGAGTGTCTGGGATCCTCCGCCACGCCCCATTAAAGGAGACGTGGGAGCGATTCAGGAATGTGCTGCTAGATTCGCTATTGGTCGGTTCAATCATCACTACGAAATGATGTTGTTGTTGTTGTTGTGGTCTTCAGTCCTGAGACTGGTTTGATGCAGCTCTCCATGCTACTCTATCCTGTGCAAGCTTTTTCATCTCCCAGTACCTACTGCAACCTACATCCTTCTGAATCTGCTTAGTGTATTCATCTCTTGGTCTCCCTCTACGATTTTTACCCTCCACGCCGCCCTCCAATACTAAATTGGTGATCCCTTGATGCCTCAGAACATGTCCTACCAACCGATCCCTTCTTCTGGAACTTCTCTTCTCCCCAATCCTATTCAATACTTCCTCATTAGTTATGTGATCTACCCATCTAATCTTCAACATTCTTCTGTAGCACCACATTTCGAAAGCTTCTATTCTCTTCTTATCCAAACTATTTATTGTCCATGTTTCACTTCCATACATGGCTGCACACCATACAAATATTTTCGGAAACGACTTCCTGACACTTAAATCTATACTCGATGTTAACAAATTTCTCTTCTTCAGAAACGCTTTCCTTGCCATTGCCAGTCTACATTTTATATCCTCTCTACTTCGACCATCATCAGTTATTTTGCTCCCCAAATAGCAAAACTCCTTTACTACTTTAAGTGCCTCATTTCCTAATCTAATTCCCTCAGCATCACCCGACTTAATTAGACTACATTCCATTATCCTTGTTTTGCTTTTGTTGATGTTCATCTTATATCCTCCTTTCAAGACACTGTCCATTCCGTTCAACTGCTCTTGCAAGTCCTTTGCTGTCTCTGACAGAATTACAATGTCATCGGCGAACCTCAAAGTTTTTATTTCTTCTCCGTGAATTTTAATACCTACTCCTAATTTTTCTTTTGTTTCCTTTACTGCTTGCTCAATATACAGATTGAACAACATCGGGGACAGGCTACAACCCTGTCTTACTACCTTCCCAACCACTGCTTCCCTTTCATGTCCCTCGACTCTTATAACTGCCATCTGGTTTCTGTACAAATTGTAAATAGCATTTCGCTCCCTGTATTTTACCCCTGCCACCTTTAGAATTTGAAAGAGAGTATTCCAGTCAACATTGTCAAAAGCTTTCTCTAAGTCTACAAATGCTAGAAATGTAGGTTTGCCTTTCCTTAATCTTTCTTCTAAGATAAGTCGTAAGGTCAGTATTGCCTCACGTGTTCCAGTGTTTCTACAGAATCCAAACTGATCTTCCCCGAGGTTGGCTTCTACTAGTTTTTCCATTCGTCTGTAAAGAATTCGTGTTAGTATTTTGCAGCTGTGACTTATTAAGATTTTCACATCTGTCAACACCTGCTTTCTTTGGGATTGGAATTATTATATTCTTCTTGAAGTCTGAGGGTATTTCGCCTGTTTCATACATCTTGCTCACCAGATGGTAGAGTTTTGTCAGGACTGGCTCTCCCACGGCCGTCAGTAGTTCCAATGGAATGTTGTCTACTCCCGGGGCCTTATTTCGACTCAGGTCTTTCAGTGCTCTGTCAAACTCTTCACGCAGTATCATATCTCCCATTTCATCTTCATCTACATCCTCTTCCATTTCCATAATATTGTCCTCAAGTACATCGCCCTTGTATAGATCCTCTATATACTCCTTCCACCTTTCTGATTTCCCTTCTTTGCTTAGAACTGGGTTTCCATCTGAGCTCTTGATATTCATACAAGTCGTTCTCTTATCTCCAAAGGTCTCTTTAATTTTCCTGTAGGCGGTATCTATCTTACCCTTAGTGAGATAGGCCTCTACATCCTTACATTTGTCCTCTAGCCATCCCTGCTTAGCCATTTTGCACTTCCTGTCGATCTCATTTTTGGGACGTTTGTATTCCTTTTTGCCTGTTTCACTTACTGCATTTTCATATTTTCTCCTTTCATCAATTAAATTGAATATTTCTTCTGTTACCCAAGGATTTCTACTAGCCCTCGTCTTTTTACCTACTTGATCCTCTGCTGCCTTCACTACTTCATCACTCAAAGCTACCCATTCTTCTTCTACTGTATTTATTTCCCCCATCCCTGTCAATTGCTCCCTTATGCTCTCCGTGAATCTCTGTACAACCTCTGGTTCTTTTAGTTTATCCAGGTCCCATCTCCTTAAATTCCCACCTTTTTGCAGTTTCTTCAGTTTTAATCTACAGGTCATAACCAATAGATTGTGGTCAGAGTCCACATCTGCCCCTGGAAATGTCTTACAATTTAAAACCTGGTTCCTAAATCTCTGTCTTACCATTATATAATCTATCTGAAACCTTTTAGTATCTCCAGGGTTCTTCCATGTATACAACCTTCTTTCATGATACTTAAACCAAGTGTTAGTTATGATTATGTTGTGCTCTGTGCAAAATTCGACCAGGTGGCTTCCTCTTTCATTTCTGTCCCTCAATCCATATTCACCTACTATGTTTCCTTCTCTCCCTTTTCCTACACTCGAATTCCAGTCACCCATGACTATTAAATTTTCGTCTCCCTTCACTACCTGAATAATTTCTTTTATTTCATCATACATTTCTTCAATTTCTTCGTCATCTGCAGAGCTAGTTGGCATATAAACTTGTACTACTGTAGTAGGCGTGGGCTTCGTATCTATCTTGGCCACAATAATGCGTTCACTATGCTGTTTGTAGTAGCTTACCCGCATTCCTATTTTCCTATTCATTATTAAACCTACTCCTGCATTACCCCTATTTGATTTTGTGTTTATAACCCTGTAGTCACCTGACCAGAAGTCTTGTTCCTCCTGCCACCGAACTTCACTAATTCGCACTATATCTAACTTCAACCTATCCATTTCCTTTTTAAATTTTCTAACCTACCTGCCCGATTAAGGGATCTGACATTCCACGCTCCGATCCGTAGAACGCCAGTTTTCTTTCTCCTGATAACGACATCCTCTTGAGTAGTCCCCGCCCAGAGATCCGAATGGGGGACTATTTTACCTCCGGAATATTTTACCCAAGAGGACGCCATCATCATGTAATCATACAGTAAAGCTGCATGCCCTCGGGAAAAATTACGGCCGTAGTTTCCCCTTGCTTTCAGCCGTTCGCAGTACTAGCACAGCAAGGCCGTTTTGGTTATTGTTACAAGGCCAGATCAGTCAATCATCCAGACTGTTGCCCTTGCAACTACTGAAAAGGCTGCTGCCCCTCTTCAGGAACCACACGTTTGTCTGGCCTCTCAACAGATACCCCTCCGTTGTGGTTGCACCTACGGTACGGCTATCTGTATCGCTGAGGCACGCAAGCCTCCCCACCAACGGCAAGGTCCATGGTTCATGAAATGATACGCATGCGAATTCGGAAAGATCCTTTCAGCGAATGGTATGGATTACGTTTGAAGAGTCGGCAATTGCGACAGACTACAGAAGGGTTGTACTGCCTGTAACGGCCATGTTGCGTAAAGATCGTAATGACAAAATGGGAAAGATTACTGCTATTACGGGGAAAGACGGAGCTGAAATGCTAACAGTCGTAGAAGGTACTGTTCGCCATGCACTGCATAGTCGATTGCGGAGTATTCGTGTAGGTTAGGTGCACCTAAAAATTGTCTAGTTAGTCAAATACTCTTAGAACTGTTCGGTGTGCTTAGTGTGACTGAAGGGAAGTTGTCGCGCCAATGTCCAGTTCCCAGCCATGCCGCTCCACCATACGCAAGCCTCCGGCCCACGGACACTGCTTTTGAACGTAGTGTTGAGCGTGCCGAGTTCTCCGCGCCGCTGAACGCTCACAAACGACGCGACTCGTGCACACGGGACGTGAGCCCCGACGTGGAATAAGCGCTCCAGCGGCAGTTGTCGGCTGCATCTGGCTCGTAGATCACACTGTTTACGAAATGTGCGCGCGTAAAATTCGTACGTTAGCTCTATTAAACGTATGCAAGTCACGTTGTTCTGTTTGTAGTATACATAAATAAAAATTTCAATATCCCTCGACATTTTTTGAGACGAAAGGGAAGTACCATGTCATGTGAATATGGACATGGGCTTACAAAAGTTCCACTAAAAATAGTACGATACAAATTTACGGTAGTTCTCCACGTAAGATAAAAATTATTACTTCATTCTCACTTTTTATTACAACCGTAAGGACATTCTAACTTGATCACTGTTCTTGTTCAACAGCAGAATGTTTACAACGTATGAAATACATCAACACATCACACCTTTTCTTACGAATCAGTGAAGCTACTCATATCACTAAACCGACCACAAATCTTTGATGACCGTACTTGGTATCTTACCCATCTCCTGAAAGCTTTAATCGTAGCTGTATTACTAACTAAAATTTAATTATAACCAATCGTACCAAGTACAATGCGATTTTGATGGATCCGCGATATGCCATTGCCTTCGAACGCGTAATCTCGTAATACGCAAGTTACAGCAACTCTTTAACCACGAATGTGACGTTTCTCGTCATTTTGTTACAACGGATCGTACAATTAACCGCGGGTATTAGAGAGATCTTCAATCGCTGGTGCTCAGAAACGGTGTATGTGCATACGGGCTCCAGCTGAAAGCGAAAGCGGCGCCTCACAGCAGAGTCTTGCAAAGCGGCCCGCACTGGGCTGCAGCAGTCTCGGAAGAAACGAGCCCGTGACGTCACCGCACGAGCCGAGCCGGGCCAGCCGTCTGTGAAGGGGGGTGCGGCGTGGCGGGGCGGCCCGGGGCTCAGGCCCCCCCCCCCCCCCCAGAGACAGATGGGCCGACACCAGGCAGTAGACTGACGAAGCGACACCGTGACGTCACTGCGCAGGCCAGGTTGCCCCGCTCAGCATTTTACCTCTCTTTCCCACTGTTAGGAACACATACTTCATTTTGTTGTTCATTTATGTAATTCTATTTCACAAATGAAATTTTACTCCCAGTACTTTATCAAAACTACATGTCGTGACCGTTGCCTCGTGTAGCACAATTAGAGCTGTGATAGGAAGAACGTTTTAGTCGACACACGCAACTCAGAGTTGTAACTAGCATTTTCACGCCGCTGCCACGTCGTAAGGTGCAGTTTAATTTTTATTATAGTTATCTACTAGACCTTTTATTAATTTTAGCATACCATGGTTTCTGAAACTGTGTATAGTTTTTGTAGTGTAGTGTAGCTGCAATATGACCAAGTCGACTGTAAGAAATCCTAATGTAGTATCTTACGTGTATTGGGAGACAGAGAAAAAAAAGAAAAACAACAGTAGTTTACTTTCCCATTGTTGGTGTTATTCATTGTGCACTCGCAAGTATTTGCTTCTGTGAGCGAAATTTGCAGATTTGGCTCCACGTGTACAAAAGACCATAAATAACCATCATTTTTTCAAACTGTATACCTTAGGGCAAAAGAAAATAGTGGTAGAACACAGTTCATAAGAAGTGTTAATATATAATCAAATATGTAGCATATGAAATATAGCATGAGACGTAAAACAAAAGCCGGCCGGAGTGGCCGTGCGGTTCTAGGTGCTGCAGTCTGGAGCCGAGCGACCGCTACGGTCGCAGGTTCGAATCCTGCCTCGGACATGGATGTGTGTGATGTCCTTAGGTTAGTTAGGTTTAGTTAGTTCTAAGTTCTAGGCGACTGATGACCTCAGAAGTTAAGTCGCATAGTACTCAGAGCCATTTGAACCATTTTTTAAAACAAAGATATTCTGGGCACAATTTCATAGTGAACGTTGGCCATGGTTATCGTTAAAGGACGTCAAATCGATGTACGTTGAAAAATTCTTTGTTTAAAAATTTAGAGGGAAATACGCTCGGTCAGGAAAATCCGTCGAGAAATTCACTACTAGACACAAAGAGTCAGAAATATTATTTTGGCTTTATTTGTGAATTGAGGGTGCCTGAATGAGATCTGTGTCGGTATTTATCAAAGGAAATTATTTTTTAACGACTCTGCGTCACAACAGCGACAGGGATATCCGGATGTATATTTACTTTTCTTCCTACCATAGCGTAGAACTATTATTAATTTCACTAAATGATCTGCAGCCCTCATTCAATTATTTATTGCTTCGAGGTACACTGGTCATACAATAGTATGTTCCCTTTTTTTTCCTGGTTTTCATTATTTTTTTCTGAGGCTGTTATAGAGCTATTTATGTTATTTCACGTGCAGTCTAGATCGTTAATAGACACAGACTACTTTCTCTTTCTCAACGTATTGCCTTTTTCGTGTTTTTACCGACAAACATACGTATTATGTCTGAAAGACTCACTTCAGAGCATACGACGTTGCAGAAGCACTCGCAGAAAAACTGGCATTCTCTATTATGCAACATACTGCTTCTTAGTTCGTTGCCGTCTTTCACCACAACGGCCAGTTTATTGCCGTACCTAAAGACACTAATAGCCTCTGTCATTTGCATGCATAAGGTTTAAGCTTTTTTTAATTTTTATAACCAGGATGGCAGCAGCTGGACCACATTGTGACGTCTTCATGCTTCTAGAATAGATACACTCCTGGAAATGGAAAAAAGAACACATTGACACCGGTGTGTCAGACCCACCATACTTGCTCCGGACACTGCGAGAGGGCTGTACAAGCAATGATCACGCGCACGGCACAGCGGACACACCAGGAACCGCGGTGTTGGCCGTCGAATGGCGCTAGCTGCGCAGCATTTGTGCACCGCCGCCGTCAGTGTCAGCCAGTTTGCCGTGGCATACGGAACTCCATCGCAGTCTTTAACACTGGTAGCATGCCGCGACAGCGTGGACGTGAACCGTATGTGCAGTTGACGGACTTTGACCGAGGGCGTATAGTGGGCATGCGGGAGGCCGGGTGGACGTACCGCCGAATTGCTCAACACGTGGGGCGTGAGGTCTCCACAGTACATCGATGTTGTCGCCAGTGGTCGGCGGAAGGTGCACGTGCCCGTCGACCTGGGACCGGACCGCAGCGACGCACGGATGCACGCCAAGACCGTAGGATCCTACGCAGTGCCGTAGGGGACCGCACCGCCACTTCCCAGCAAATTAGGGACACTGTTGCTCCTGGGGTATCGGCGAGGACCATTCGCAACCGTCTCCATGAAGCTGGGCTACGGTCCCGCACACCGTTAGGCCGCCTTCCGCTCACGCCCCAACATCGTGCAGCCGGCCTCCAGTGGTGTCGCGACAGGCGTGAATGGAGGGACGAATGGAGACGTGTCGTCTTCAGCGATGAGAGTCGCTTCTGCCTTGGTGCCAATGATGGTCGTATGCGTGTTTGGCGCCGTGCAGGTGAGCGCCACAATCAGGACTGCATACGACCGAGGCACACAGGGCCAACACCCGGCATCATGGTGTGGGGAGCGATCTCCTACACTGGCCGTACACCACTGGTGATCGTCGAGGGGACACTGAATAGTGCACGGTACATCCAAACCGTCATCGAACCCATCGTTCTACCATTCCTAGACCGGCAAGGGAACTTGCTGTTCCAACAGGACAATGCACGTCCGCATGTATCCCGTGCCACCCAACGTGCTCTAGAAGGTGTAAGTCAACTACCCTGGCCAGCAAGATCTCCGGATCTGTCCCCCATTGAGCATGTTTGGGACTGGATGAAGCGTCGTCTCACGCGGTCTGTACGTCCAGCACGAACGCTGGTCCAACTGAGGCGCCAGGTGGAAATGGCATGGCAAGCCGTTCCACAGGACTACATCCAGCATCTCTACGATCGTCTCCATGGGAGAATAGCAGCCTGCATTGCTGCGAAAGGTGGATATACACTGTATTAGTGCCGACATTGTGCATGGTCTGTTGCCTGTGTCTATGTGCCTGTGGTTCTGTCAGTGTGATCATGTGATGTATCTGACCCCAGGAATGTGTCAATAAAGTTTCCTCTTCCTGGGACAATGAATTCACGGTGTTCTTATTTCAATTTCCAGGAGTGTACTTTGTAACACAGCTGCTATAACATACTAGCGAGTTGATTGTGATGGACACGAATAAATGATGTGCGAATCGTTAATAAATTCTAGGAAACAGATCACTAAAGTCCGTATTTAATCTTTTGCAAAGATACTTTGCCTTGCTATGTGTCAAATAGAAGTGATGGTATAAGAGACTTTCATGTTTTCCTTACTATATAAGAGGTAAGTGCGGAAATTGCAAGGGCTTCGAAAAGAAAGTAAAGTTCGTCAAGAAAACGGGAAATAAAACAAAAACTAATGGTTGAGCCTGATCCAAATCTCAAAATTTCAATTTGGTCAATGCTTAACTCTGTAGCAGATGGTGATGGCAACAGTGTTAACTATAGCTGTTGTGTTGAGTGCAATGAACATTAGTTGCATGCTAAAGGGTCGCCTGGCGCTTCGCATGTTTCACGCCATCCGTGTGTGTCTAACAAACAAGTGGCGTGTGTTGACCAAAAGCACCTCCCCAAATCTGCTCAGAGCAAGACTACTGACAAATGCGTGGCTATGTGTGCACGAGATTTCAGGTCTTATGAAACTATTCAAGGTGAAGGATTTCTGTATCCCGCTCAAAGATTAGTCAACACTGCAGCAACTACCTAGTATGCCTCATCCCACAACTGTCTCACGAAACATCAAGAAAATGGTGGAAAACCTTAGAAAGGAAATTATTCCTAAAGTAATTTAGTATGTGAACGGAGGCGAATGCTCGGCGACATAGGTATGTAGTTGTGTGGCTCAAAGAGGATTCGTTACTTCACACGTAAAGTCCTTTGTTTCGTTAACAGATGAAAATATTAGAAAGGGATTGTTGAGACTGTTTATCTCAATCATGCATCTTTTACAACTGATTAAGGTGCCAGCATTACGACTGCCCTTGATAGATGTTGTAGGCTGGATCGTTCCTTTCACATGCTGAACACAGTGCTAAGAAATGCGTTTAATGTGCGGTATAAATTTCCCGCAACTTCATTTTTTTCCAACTGCAGTGAATGAACTTGAGACATTTGCAAAGCAAAGTAGTCTTGTTCATAGCCTAGAGAGAACTCTGGAGCAGTCGAAAGACACTCGTTGGAACCTACGACTGACCATGCTTTAATCGATCAAAAGGCACTATTCAGTATTGTGTGAAAAGCTCTATGACAAATGAGAAACAGAGAGAATAGAGCGGTTGACAACACGTTGATGGACGAACTGATTTTTGTGATTTCTGTTCTGACGGTATGTATGCTGTTGTGTTTTTGTATTAAACTGGTATTCATTAGCACGTAAATTGTTTGAGGAATTGTAAGGCAGGCTTTTTCTTACACCCCTTCCAGGAGACCGCAAGAGAACTGGAAACAGAAAAACCATCTACATTGCACCTCCTACTGCCATGGAAGATGATGCTGCTGAAACGCTTAAGAACTTCATAACGGAGAACTCTCTGGAATAGATACTGCGACTACGACTAAAAAATTAGGTAGACAAAAAGGCAGTTCCAGCTAGCTACTCTCCTGTGAGCACTATTTCGCCATCTGAAAATGATGTCTGAATGTCAGACGCGTGAAGTCATGTGAGAGGTAAAGCATACAATCTAGTAACTACTACATCAGTAATTTCGAGTGACCGTTAACAAAATGACGCTTCCTCGTGAAGCGCCGCCTACCGAACAAAATTAAATTCTGTTGCAGAAAAGATGATCATCTCAGGTGTATTCTCCCGTAAATAGTAACGAAATATAAATGAACCGTTTGTCATACTGCCCAGGTAAAATCTGAGAGCAATTTTGACTAAGCCCAAGTTCAAATGGTTCAAATGGTTCTGAGCACTATGGGACTTAACTTCTGAGGTCATCAGTCCCGTCGAACTTAGAACTACTTAAACCTAACTAACCTAAGGACATCACACACAACCATTCCCGAGGCAGGATTCGATCCTGCGACCGTAGCAGCAGCACGGTTCCGGACTGAAGCGCCTAGAACCGTTCGGCCACCTCGGCCGGCTAAGCCCAAGTCCTCAAATGCTGGAAAATAATTAAATATTTTTAAAAATGTAATTTTTTTCCGAACTACTTTTACGTTCTGATGATTTTTGCCCAACGGTATATTAAAAGTCTTTGTTTCTCCACCATGAAGAAAAGTATAGAAGTTTCCTTTGAGGGGAGACATTGACGATAATCCGACTCCCACAGATGAGTTGGATAGGTACTTAAACCAGAATTGTAAATTGGTCGAAAATGTAGCATATTATTGGAATGAAAACGGACAAATGTTTCCGACTCTCCAGAAAATAGCCAGAAAAATTTTGTGTGTACAGCCATCCGGCTTTGCATCAGAGATAAATTTTATTTCTGCATGTTTCATTCTAAGTGCACGACGGTAAATTTTGGACCCAAACAATGTTGATGCTCTCCTCTTTCTTCACAGAAACTCCAAAATAACAGAGAAAATGGATGAAGGAATACGTTGTAAAGATTTTTCACACCACGTTTTGTTTTATGTTCTCTCTGAATCGACTGCCGGCCATCGTATCTATTTATCTTGTAGCTTTCATTTATGCAAACTACTCTCAAATTAGTATTGATTTATTGCAGCCGAATAAACGAATTATTATTGCACTGTAAAGATTATGTTGGCTGTTTTATCGCACCCTAACTCATCATGTTTTGGTGTTAGGGTAGTGGCAACCGTTTAACATGAAAACGCTTGATTTGAATAATCCGTTGACATGAAATAGTTCTTTGGAACCGGTGTAATGACATACTCAATTTTTCTTTAGCACGAAAGACAGTGGTTTGACACGACAATAGTCCGCTTCTCAGTAAAATTAGATATTTAGTACGTACTTTATGCGCTCGCGCCAACACTCGGAAGTTTTCTTCTTATTTTTTGTTTATTTGTTAGACCGAACAGAACAAACAGTGCCGCTTTTGGGCAGGTTCAGGTACTGGCAGTCTCAGCAAATTTCATTATCTTAGTCAGTTTTCGAATTCGGTTCTGCACGTATCGAAACCTAGTTTACGTATCTAATGGTGGATAAGTCTACACGTATACGACCGATCAGTTTGCTTAAAATGAAGATATTCAAAGTGGAAACAGTTGTATGTAATCGGATGTATTAACAACCGCATGTGTAAATTTTAGCAGCGAATTTGCATTTCAAAAACTTTTTGTAATCTATTGTCGAGCATTTATTTCGCGTGCACAGTGTAAAATGAGTTAACAGTGAGAGGAAGTAGCAGCACGCCTAGAGTGGTAGAGCTCGGTTCGCAGCGCGGGATGTATACCTGGCAGGCGGTGGGCTGCGGCGGCTGGGGAGACAAGCAGTGAAGTAGGCGGCGCTCTGCCATCTACTGGTCAGAATATCGGGCGTGCTAGATATTGCTCTGCACGTTCGGAAAGACTCCCCAACGTGGTATTCCACGCTGTGTCGTCAGAAACCCGGTACGCTCAACATTCGGATGCACGGTGCGTGTGCCGACGGTTTTAGTGACGAGAATGATGTGAGGAATCCACGCCCTGAGGTCTAGATGCCGACAAACTTCGGCAGTTCTTCAGTCGACCCCCTGCCTCCCTCCCCCTTCAGCCCTCCCTCATCTTTCTAAGTCAGCAGTCTTGCCGCTGGTTCGATGCTCTCTTAAGTCTTCACCTAGCTTATGCTAAACCTTCTATCGCTACCCATCTACTGCTCTCAACGCTCCCTATAATGTTGTTTTACGTATTCTGATGTTAATCTACTGCTACTGTTCTTCCGCTCTGCTGCTCCTTTTACCACTGTGTTAGCTATTGCTTTTCGCTTTACTCATCTATGCTTTAGTACCTCTTCGTTAAGCATGTTTTGTATCTGCGTAGCTTTCTGCGTTCTTTGATATCTGCACGTTGCACATGTTTCGAATTTCCTATTTTCCGAATTTCTAATGGTCCACGACTGATTACCCTCCAGTGCTGTGCTCCACTTCTCCCTCAGTTCATCACCAATAAGTGACGCCAGTGGAGCTCACAAATACAGGACGGCAGTAGGCGACGAAATGAAACTTGACGTTCTGAGGGGTTATGTGACGCTATACCAGTTGTAAGTAGGCTGTTTAGGTTTTTTTATCGGTAACGCCACTTAGTGCTCTGTATGTAAATCAATGGCTGTGCTGTGTGCAGTCTGTGGCTGGGTGGCATTGTTGTTGGCTATTGTAGTGTTGGGCAGTTGGCTGTTAACAGCGCGTAGCGTTGCGCAGTTGGAGGTGAGCCGCCAGCAGTGGTGGATGTGTGGAAGTGAGATGGCGGATTTTTGAGAGCGGATGATCTGGACGTGTGTCCGGCAGAAACAGTACATTTGTAAGAATGGATGTCATGAACTGCTATATATATTATGACTTTTGAACACTATTGAGGTAAATACATTGTTTGTTCTCTATGAAAATCTTTCATTTGCTAAGTATGCCTAACAGTAGTTTGAATCTTTTATTTAGCTGGCAGCAGTGGCGCACGCTGTATTGCAGTAGTTCGAAGATTCTTGTGAGGTAAGTGATTTGTGAAAGGTATAGGTTAATGACAGTGATTAAGAAATCGAGTGAGGTTAACAAAACGCTTGGCAGTATGAGTCCAGTTGTCGGTGTGTCGCTGCACTCGTTCTAAGCTGGATTCATGAATCGGTCGCCAAGGGTAGCGTAAAGCCACTGTGCCCTTTCCCTAGGCAAGGTGGCTCACAGCTAACTGTAGCTGGTCCTTAATACCCTGGCCAGCCGGAGTGGCCGTGCGGTTCTAGGCGTTACAGTCTGGAGCCGAGTGACCCTTACGGTCGCAGGTTCGAATCCTGCCTCGGGAATGGATGTGTGTGATGTCCTTAGGTTAGTTAGGTTTACTTAGTTCTAAGTTCTAGGCGACTGATGACCTCAGAAGTTAAGTCGCATAGTGCTCAGAGCCATTTTCAGCCTTAATACCCTGGGTTCGGCAGTGGTCCCACACGTGTTCTGTCTGGGGCGGACGTGGTTCTCTCACAGGCCACGAGAGTAGCTCAACATCATAAAGTGAAGTGCCACGTGTGGGCGAGCATTCTGCTATTGAAAAATGGCCCTATAATGCCTGTCACATGCGAGGTAGTCAGAGTGCATTCAGTCACTACGAGCTGTGACCTGAAGTCATACCCGATGGCTTACTACACCATGACGCCAACAATAACATCGTTGTGCGTGACCGAAAAACTGGATGAGTGGGATCACCCTCCAGGTCGCCCGCCGCCATACGGTGGCTACCCGGGGTGGCGCAGAGCCGCGATTCGCCGCTGACCACAGCCCGTCACCACTCGTCTGCAGTCCGCTCCACACACAGCCGTTTGTGGCGTGCAGTCAGCGGCAGCCTGTGCGTGGGATGACGCAGGGACCCCGTTACTTGATACTGGACGTCTTACACAGCTCTGACGAAGTTACTGTCTACTTGGAGCGCAATACGAAGGCCCTACCTCGACACGGTCGACCAGAACCTTGACGGCGAGTGCGCCTGCCCTCACATTCTCGTGCAGTCCAACATCGGGCTACAGGCGAGTGCCCCACAGATCGGCATACTGCACGATTCGACCAGTCGGCGAAACGGAGACCCACAGTAGGGCCCCTTTCCAACTCTGTCAGATACTGATAACGTCGCCTCGCGCCAGTATTTGGGAACTCCGTGTCCTTCGCAGTGGTCACTCACCTTCCGACACTGTTCATTCCCCTTACCAGACTAGGTAGGAACACGAAACACGTAAAACACTAACGTACTCTTGCCATCCTTCTTCCTGTGAATGAAAATAGCAATGCTAATGATTTCCCTATCCGACAGAGTAAACCCGTAGGAAGCTACACTGACTTACGGCTGCTTCACTGTCTTCATCAGTGTTAACAAGTCATTGTTCTCCATCCTGCTAAACTCCACAATTTTCGTCTTTCCTCTGTCTGTCGTTAAGCGATATTCTGTAAGAAGCCTGGTGTCAGTTCCCTTCAACAGTTTCTCTGACACTGACTTGTATTCGGACACAGGGGTTGCGTCAGCTGTGGACCTCAGCTTTGTAACCTTC
The DNA here is from genome assembly GCF_023864345.2 of Schistocerca serialis cubense. Taxonomy (NCBI): domain Eukaryota; kingdom Metazoa; phylum Arthropoda; class Insecta; order Orthoptera; family Acrididae; genus Schistocerca; species Schistocerca serialis. The sequence goes on along the minus strand of NC_064646.1, from coordinate 45,266,346 downwards.
CTCCCTCACCCCTCCCCCCTGCCCGCACTCTTACTACATTCATCCTCATAAATTGTGGATAATGCGATACATGCTGAAACAACGCTCTGGTGGGCGGTTTGCGGGTTTAAATCACCTCGGGGTATGAGCACGCGTTTCATTTGACCTGCGGTCGTCGCACGGTGGCGCTGGCAGCAGTCCACATACGCAGAGGTGTGCTGGTGCATGTCAGAGTACGGTGCTGCGAGTAAGTGTGCAGACGTTTTCAGACGTGCTAATGGTGACTGTGTGTTGAAAATGGCTCAAAGAACACACATTGACGACGTTATGAGGGGTAGAATAATAGGGCGACTGGAGGCTGGTCAAACACAGCAGGTCGTAGCAAGCGCCCTCCGTGTGCCACAAAATGTGATGTCAAGATTATGGCAACGATTCCAGCAGACAGGAAACTTGTCCAGGCGCTACAGTACAGGACATCCACAGTGTACAACTCGACAAGAAGACCGATATTCCACCATCAGCGCCCACAGACGGCCACGGAGTACTGCAGGTAGCCTCGCTCGGGACCTTACCGCAGCCACTGGAACAGTTGTGTCCAGACACTCAGTCTACAGACGACTGAACACACATGGTTTATTCGCCCGGTGACCTGCAAGGTGAATTCCACTGACCCCTGGTCACAGGAGAGCCCGTAAATCCTGGTGTCAAGAACACAGTACATGGTCATTGGAGCAGTGATCCCAGGTTATGTTCACGGACGAGTCCAGGTATAGTGTCAACAGTGATTCTCGCCGGGTTTTCATCAGGCGTGAACCAGGAACCAGATACCAACCCCTTAATGTCCTTGAAAGGGACCTCTATGGAAGTCGTGGTTTGATGGTGTGGGGTGGGATTGTGACTGGTGCACGTACAACCCTGCATGTCTTTGACAGAGGAACTGTAACAGGTCAGGTGTATCGGGACGTCATTTAGCAAAAGTATGTCACCCTTTTTAGGGGTGCAATGGGTCCCACCTTCCTCCTGATGGATGATAATGCACGGCCCCAGCGAGCTGCCATCGAGGAGTATTACCTTGAAACAGAACATATCAGGCGAATGGAGTGGCCTGCCTGTTCTCCAGACCTAAACCCAATCGAGCATGTCTGCGATGCTCTCGGTCGACGTATCGCTGCACGTCTTCAAACCCCTACGACACTTCAGGAGCTCCAACAGGCACTGGGAGGCTATACCCCAGCAGCAGCTGCTCGATCTCCTGATCCAGAGTATGCCAACCCGTTGTGCGGCCTGTGTACGTGTGCGTGGTGATCATATCCCATATTGATGTCGGGGTACATGCGCAGGAAACAGTAGCGTTTCGTAGCACATGTGTTTCGGGACGGTTTTCTCAACTTATCACCAATACTGGGGTACTTACAGATCTGTGTCGTGTGTGTTCCCTATGTGCCTATGCTATGAGGGCTATCCACAAAGTACATTACGTTTTGGAATTAATAGTTGCCATTTAAATTAAGGCACTTATCGTAGCGATGGACGAGCTTGGAAATTCCTTCGTCGTAAAATTCGGCCGCCTGCGCCTTCAACCACGTGGTTGCCTCTTCTTGAAGCTGTGCGTCGTCATCAAAACGCTGCATAGCCAACCCTTCTTCATTGCTGGGAATAAGAGGAAGTCGCTCGGTGACAGGTCGGGACTGTACGGCGGATGAGGAAACAACTCCTACTTACAAGATTCGAGAACTTCACGAGTGGCATTTGCCGTGTGGGCCCGGGCGTTGTCGTGAATCAGCAAGATCTTTGAGCCCAACTTTCCCCTGCGCTTGTTTTGTATTGCTCTTCTGAGGTTATGCAGAGTTTGGCAATACCTTTGAGAGTTTATTGTAGTGCCTCTTTCCAGAAAATCCACAAAAATCACACCTTTTCTGTCCCGACAGACAGTCGCCATCACCTTTCTTGCCGACATTGTCTGCATGCATTTCTTGGGTTTCGGGGGGGAATTTGTGTGCCCCCACTGCATTGACTGCAATTTTGTCTCGCAGTTCACATGCTTAACCCATGTTTCGTCACCAGTAACGATGCGATCGAGTAATGAGTCGCCATCTTTCTCGTAAGCGTCCAAAAACGTTAACGCTGCAGCCATTCGCTGATTTTTGTGAATCTCTGTAAAGATTTTTGGTATCCGTCTTGCACAAAACTTGTGGTAACCAAGCTTTTCGGTAATGATTTCGTGCAACAAACTTCGTGAAATTTGTGGAAAACTCATAGAGAGTTCAGTTATTGTGAAATTACGGTTTTCACGGACCGCGGCATCGACTTTTTCCACAAGTTCGGCAGTCACTATGCTGGGTCTTCCACTTCGCTCTTCGTCGTGAACGTTAGTTCGGCCATTTTTAAATTTTATGACCCATTGACGCACTCCACCTTCAGTGATTATGTTGTCCCCATACACTTCACAAAGCTGCCGATAGATTTCTATAGGTGTACAGTTTTTTGCAGTCAGAAACCTTATTACAGCACGCACTTCACACTTCGCGGCATTTTCAATTAACGCTGACATTTCAAACTGTCACAGTGACTCGACGGAGTACAGCACGAACCTCTCACTAGCACGGCAGGATGCCGACTGAGCGGCGGAATGCCATGACACCAAGATGGCCGCGCTAGCCCCGCCCCTAACGGACACAAACGAAAACGTAATGTACTTTGTGGATAGCCCTCGTATTAGCGCCAGTTTTGTGTAGTGCCACGTTGTGTGGCACCACATTCTGCAATGATCCTTAATTTATGAGCGTGACTGTAGTACTGCAGTGACATTCCCTCCGTTGCCTCTTGGACGTACCAGCTGAACGTAGGGGGCAAGCTGCAGCCTGGCGCTGTACGGGTCTCACGCTTTGGCGCACACAAGCTGTACCGTCTCGTGTAGAGCGCAGGCGTGCTGTACGTAGGTCTCTTGCACATCCTGTCTGTTCGTTACTGAATAACGCGTGTTGCACGAGGGTCCACGTATAGATCAGTTTCTGCGTCAAATGTTCGCCGCTCGTATGTCTTGTTCCCCGAACTCACAAGGGGAGGCCGTCAACTGTGAAATTCAGATTCGATTCATACTGCGCATAATAAAAGCTCATGACCAGAGGTGTAATGTGGCAAAGCACCAAGATGCACTTCTCAGCCGTTGTCGAGAAAATCGACAGTTAAAAGAAACCGTTGCGGTGAAATACTCTCTACGATTAACAATTTTCTACAGCGTCGTGGCGCAGCGGTAAGCGCTCGGGTTCGTAATCCGAAGGTGGCTGGATCGAATCTCACTCCATGCAACTTTTTTTTTTTTTTGTAATACAAATGTATGTATATATACACACACACACACACACACATATATATATATATATATATATATATATATATATATATATATATATATATATATATATATATAAAAAATTCCCGGCAATCAGTTGCAACAATTATGCATATAATAAGTTGTTGAAACTCGTTTGTCGTGGAAAAACTGGCGACTTCGAACATCATTATGCCCAAGGCCCACTGCTGCAGGTTTGTGGTAGTAACTTGCTGGAAGTTTTGTCGAGCTTATATGAAGCGATCATGCACCCATGAATCGATGGTACAATATTTATCAAATTTGTTACCGCCACGTTTGATTTGCTCTTCCCACCTGGATAAATAGCCCATATTTGTCAAACGAGAGCACCCCTTTTTTTGTAGAGTTTTGAGACTCCAGCCTGGATGTTCTTTGGCCAGATTGACAGCTCTAATTTTGTAATTCAGAGAAATATAGTCGTACCCTTTTTTTTTCTTCTCGTCCGGCTCGTATTCGTCTGATGATTCGTTGGCAATGGGACTCGTTTCAACGTCTTCGTAGGCATTATTATCGTCGATTTCATCAATGTCTATCAGTTCCTCATCATGAACGACGGTTTTTTTGGCGAGCATTTGCAGCGTATTCTGGAACATTTCTTCCCCAATTACCATGGTTTCTTCGTTGATTGATGATGACGGTTCTGCTGCGATGCGATTACTGTTACGAAGGAGGCTTTCAAAATACACCAACGCATCTTTCAATTGTTGTTTCGCCACTTCACTGTGTATAGAATCTTCTTCGATCACATCACTTTCATGCGAAGGGCCCGGATCGCTCTCCAATTGTACCGCCTCCATTTTTCCGTTTGTTTAACAGGGTGTACCAAAGCTCTCCCGTCCGCACTGATTTTCGACGATGTTATAAGTTGCGCTAGGGACCGCATCTACCTTCTTTCGAAGTTAGCAGGAAACTACGCTGTTATGCGGCGGCTCGTTTCGGCCCATTCAACATCTGTCCTTCAAGTGTAACGAGCGAGTAACGGAGTTTATATTCCATAGCTGCCACAGCAAATTTGTGTTCGCGGGGTCTCTATTCTGATTCGAACGTTTGACTGACGCCATACGTATTCGTTTCGGAATATCGTTTCTACGTCTTCCGTTAACTATACGTGGTAAACATTATGAAGACAATTAATAACATTAGTGAAATACAACTTAGTTTGCGGAAAACATAATGATGTTCGAAGTCGGCAGTTTTTCCACGACAAACGACTTTCAACAACTTATTATATGCATAATTGTTGCAACTGATTGCCGGGAATTATATATATATATATATATATATATATATATATATGTGTGTGTGTGTGTGTGTGGCTGTATATATATATATATATATATATATATATATATATATATATATTTGAATTACAAAAAACAAATCCTAAAAAAAAAAAAAGGTTGCATAGAGCGAGATTCGATCCGGCGACCTTAGAATTACGAACCCTAACGCTTACCACTGCGCTACGACGCTGTAGAAAATCATTAATCGTAGAGAGTATTTCACCGCAACGGTTTCTTTTAACTTTCGATTTTCTCGACAACGGCTGAGAAGTGCATCTTGGTTCTTTGCCACATTACACCTCTGGCCATGAGCTTTTATTATGCGCAGTATGAATCGAATCTGAATTTCACAATTGGCGGCCTCCCCTTGTCTGTGAATGCCCGCCTGGGGCCGACTCGGTAGTTTTCTCTTTGGTCCATTTTGTTATTCTCAACGCAGCAAGTCCTCGGTGAGACGGAGCACCGGATACGTTTTGTCATCTGCAAGTCCCCTTTCCCCGCATGACGTTAGCATCCTAATCGGACGGAGTCGGCAGTATGCGAACTCGCGCACTACTTTGTGTTTCTGACACGCTGCACTTTCTGCCGTCCGGAAAATCACCGTCCCTCCCTAGCCCACAGCGTTAGACGGGAGGCGGCAAAGGTAAAAATTTTTGAATCGTGTGTCATGTTTAGTGGCAGACAACTGATACGTACAAAGAAAAGCAAAGGATACAGAAGAGAGCGCCGTGCCTCCCACCCCTCTCCTCCCTCCCCCACTTTACACAACCCCAGATTCACTTCGGTGATCGTCGACACTGGGCACTCTTCTGCTCTCTACTTTCCAGATATGAGTCAAACATTCTCGAGCTTTACCCTAAATCTCGTAACTTTCCACAACGAAACTTTGTCTCGAAACTCGGCAGAAACTCTAAAGAGATTCTGGTCGTGTGTGAAGTATGTTAGCGGCAAGAAACAATCAATGCCTTCTCTGCACGGTAGCAATGGAGATACTATCGAAGACAATGCTGCCAAAGCAGAGTTACTGAACACAGCCTTCCGAAATGCCTTCAAAAAAAGAAGACGAAGAAAATATTCCAGAATTCGAATCAAGAACAGCTGCCAACATGAGTAACGTAGAAATAAATATTCTCGGAGTAGTGCGACTTAAATCACTTAATAAAAGCAAGTCTTCTGGTCCAGACTGTACACCAGTTAGGTTCCTTTCCGAGTATGCTGATGCATTAGCTCCATACTTGACAATCATATACAACCGTTCGCTAGACGAAAGATCTGTACCCAAAGACTGGAAAGTTGCACAGGTCACACCAATATTCAAGAAGGTAGTAGAATTAATCCACTTAATTACAGGCTCATATCATTAATGTCGATATGCGGCAGGATTCTGGAAGATATATTGTGTTCGAACATTATGAATTACCTCGAAGAAAACGGTCTATTGACAAACAGTCAACATGGGTTTAGAAAACATCGTTCTTGTGAAACACAACTAGCTCTTTATTCACATAAAGTGTTGAGTGCTATTGACAAGGGATTTCAGATCGATTACGTATTTATCGATTTCCAGAACGGTTTTGACACTGTACCATACAAGCGGCTTATAGTGAAATTGCGTGCAAAGTCATCGAGTAAAACAGAAGTGATTTCTGGCGTTCCCCAAGGTAGTGTTATAGGCCCTTTGTTGTTGCTTATCTATATAAACGATTTGGGAGACAATCTGAGCAGCCGTCTTAGGTTTTTTGCAGATGACGCTGTCGCTTTTTGACTAGTAGTCATCAGAAGATCGAAATAAACTGCAAAACGATTTAGAAAAGATATCTGAATGGTGCGAAAATTGGCAGTTGACCCTAAATAACGAAAAGTGTGAGGTCATCCGCATTAGTGCTAAAAGAAATCCGTTAAACTTCGGTTACGCGCTAAATCAGTCAAACATAAAGGCTGTAAAATCAACTAAATACCTGGGAATAACAATTACGAACAACTGAAATTGGAAAGAACACACAGAAAATGTCGTGGGGAAGGATAAGCAAAGACTGCGTTTTATTGGCAGGACACTTAGAAAATGTAACAGATCTACTAAGGAGACTGCCTACACTACGCTTGTCCGTCCTCTTTTAGAATATTGCTGCGCAGTGTGGGATCCTTAGCAGACAAGACTGACGGAGTACGTCGAAAAAGTTCAAAGAAGAGCAGCACGTTTTGTATTATCGTGAAATATGGGAGAGAGTGTCACTGAAACGATACAGGATTTGGGCTGGACATCATTAAAAGAAAGGCGTTTTCCGTAGCGACGGAATCTTCTCACGAAATTCCAATCACCACCTTCCTCCTCCAAATGCGAAAATATTTTGTTGGCGCCGTCCTACATAGGCAGAAACGATCACGACGATAAAATAAGGGAAATCAGATCTCGTGCGGAAAGATATAGGTGTTCATTCTTTCCGTGCCCTATACGAGATTGGAGTAATAGAGAATTGTGAAGGTGGTTCGATGAACCCTCTGCCAGGCACTTAAATGTGATTTGCAGAGTATCCATCTACATGTAGACGTACGCAAAAGTACTGCATGACCCATGCAGTCAAGGTTTTTGGTTAAATCAAAGGGAATATCTATTGCCGCCAAACTATTTTTAGTCCTGGTTCAACCTCACACACGAAAGAAAAGAATGCATTTTCACTTGATGTTCCCTTCCTGAGGCCAGACTGCAAGTCTGTACTGAGATGTGCTACGGTTCTCTCATACATATGCGATAACTTTATGTGTAACAAGAAAGTCTCATTCGATGTTTCACGCAACGCCCAATTTCGACGAAAAAAATTTTATTGTCGCCAGTGGTCAATTGGTTTGATGCCGTTCTCTCTAAACTTCTTTGTATCCCACCGAATCTCACGATGCTCAGGCCAGAGGTGTCAACAAAGTGACAACTATACTACGTAACTCAGCTAAACGGTAATGAAACCCCATAACTGTCTCCCACTGCGAAGCAGAAGTTGAAAATTGGATCGATGGTTCTTACAACCTTTCTAGGTAATGGTGGGAATGCATTGCACCCTCTTCAAACAGCAAGATGCCGACACACGCGTAAAAAAGGCCAGAACTCAGAAGTTCATATGAGCTGCAAGGTGGGTAAATGACGTCACATTGGCATCAAATTTGACCAGAATTCTGCCCAACGTCAGAGTGGACGTGTACACACGATGGGAAGGTCCTGAGATCTTTTCGCATCTGTTCTGAGTGACGACGTTTTCCTCGGCCACCCACAAGAACCACACGCGTGGTTTCAGTGCTGGGCGCCGTGGTCCTGACCTCAATCACAGAGGCATCAAACGAAGGGGTGAAATGTGCTTAAGAGGGGGTTGGACGATCTTTCAATCGCGTGACACTTCGGTAAAATTGTGACAGCATTAACTTTTTTTTCCAATGTCGACACCTTGCCATTTGATGTGTCGTTGAGCCAGAGAATGAGGTCGCATGGTGCCACCCTTTTGCATCGTTACAGAGGAAGGATGAAGGCACCTGTGTGCCAAGTTTCAACTCTCTTTGTCACAACTGGAGGCAACTACGGTTTCAAAACGAAGACACTTTGCTTGTGGTGTGGATTGTATATTCCATCTCTTTCGCATCCGTTTAGCCAAATTACTTGACCTTGTCCCACAGACGTGAGATGGATTTTTAATGGACATACGAGTCTCCTCATCCCATTCTGAGGTCCGTCTAGATGCAAACAATTTATTAACTGAAAAGGCTTACGGACACTTGTTAGAACTGTCTGCCAGCATGGAAGCCTGAACTTTGTCCTTACCAATTTTTTGTCATTTCTTTCTAGGTGTTTCTTCGTCGTTTTTCTTGTGAAATTCTGTACGGGTGCTGCATGACGCATATCAAATGTCGTAGATGAAACCTTTATTCAGTTTTTTTTAATTATTATTACAGAAGTTGGCCATTACTCTGACCGAACGCACTGCGTTACCGTTACGGCAAGCTATAATGTTACATTTTAGAGTGAGTCTAAATTCCATAATGTAGTGTAATCATTCTTCGCATTCAAACGCCAGGAGCGCGTTATGGCAATACATGACGTTAATGTCACTCTACCTGCATATGATTATGAGAATTTTGCATGCTGTTTCTAAAAGGTTGAAGATGGTGTTGTTTATACGTTCAAATTTACATTTTTTACGTTTTTCAGAATTGTATACGTTTAAAAATTAGTGTCTGAGTACAGTCACTCTGCCTGAATATGAATAATGAAGAATTTGTAATGTGGTTTTTCAAAGCTTTTACACTTTGCTGTGTACTTTTATACGTACGTCGTATTTCAGACATCGTCTGTCAGTTCCCCCCCCCCTCCGCCCCCCACCTGCTCTGATCCTGGTACTTGGCCTCATCTCCACCACCACATCCCCCCACCAACAACACACTCGCTCCATATTCTCTCCCAACGAAATCTGAATCGCCTTCCCTTACCCGACCGTGAAATCGGTCCTACCACATGTGAACAAAAGCCAACCCCACACCACTTCAGCCGTTCACGGCTCGCTTTCTCTCCGCCCGCCTCCTAAGACTTGGACCAGAATGGCATTTGTTGTGACGTAATAAGACTGTTACGCCACACTGAAGTAGCCGAAAGAAAGGCACGCGTACACACACGCCGACTGGCGTCAAGTCTGGAACAAGATACGTTATGACTGCTATCAAGAAAATACGTAGCTTTGGAATATACTTAACTTTATTTACTCCTTGTGATACATCTCTCTTGACTATACAAATGAGACTCGTAAGATACATGCACTGTTACAATTGGCGCCTTGCTAGGTCGTAGCCATGGACTTAGCAGAAGGCTATTCTAACTGTCTCCCGGCAAATGAGAGGAAGGCTTTGTCCGTATAGTCGCTAGCAATGTCGTCGTACAACTGGGGCGAGTGCTCTCTCGTATATCGAGACCTGCCTTGTGGTGGCGCTAGGTCTGCGATCACAGTGGCGACACGCGGGTCCGACATGTAGTAAATGGACCGCGGCCGATTTAAGCTACCACCTAGCAAGTGTGGTGTCTGGCGGTGACACCACAGCATCCCTCTTCACTGTCCCGAATTCCTCCTCCAGGCGACGGCCCACACAGACGTACTGTCAGATGGTTCAAATGGCTCTGAGAACTGTGGGACTTAACATCTGAGGTCATCAGTCCCCTAGAACTTAGAACTACTTAAACCTAACTAACCTAAGGCCAGCACACATACCCATGCCCGAGGCAGTATTCGAACCTGCGACCGTAGCGGTCTGAAGCGCCTAGAACCGCTCGGCCACCCGGCCGGCGACGCACTGTCACGCACTTCCCCAAATGCTGTGTTCCGATGATACTCACCCCTCTAGGCTCACTCAATACTTCACTCATCTCAAATAATCGGTCGACACGCAGGCTTTTTACTCTAACTTACGCAACTGCCCCTCTGTTTTTCATCTTTTGTGAAACATTCATTTGTCATCTCATGCTCATGTGTGTCAATCTTTTACGTAATCAACAAATCCGCCTCTTATATTTTTAATCATGCAACTGAATCTATTTCTGTTATGTCAGACATTCATTTTGTCAACCACCGTCTCCAATTATATACTATGTTTTAAACTTGTTCGTCTCATGTGGGTGACGAGCGGTGGCTCGTATCCGCTGACACACGGGGCGAGGGAAATGAACTGACAATAAAGAAAAAAAGCGTCCGTCATAAAGGCATTTGGAAATGTACGAGTATAAAAGCTAATGTTAATGTGCATAATATCGTAATTCTTTTGGTTTCGCAGGAATTATTTCGGTGTTATGTTAATATAATGGCTGCAATACTATATTCTGTTGTGATTCACGCTACACCACGAACTTTGGGATGCGGTGCCTCAACGGCGAGCCTCAAGGCGTGAGAACTGACGCTTTTGTGATTTTACGATATAATCCCACAGTTTCTTACATCTAAGCTTCTTGGTGTGTGGGTGGACTAGATACTATTTTTCGTTACGTATCCTATTTTCATTAATAATAAATTTTGTAATAATGATAACTAAAGAGGGCGCTGCTGCGTCCGGTGTTGGCAGTGAGCACAGCTGAGCAGGCGTGTGCAAGCGGCTGGCCCAGTTGCCACGTGTCAGGCAGGTGCTCTTCACTGACGTGCGTAGGTGTTTCACTTTCAGTGTTTGAATTTGTGAGTCTACAGAAAACGATCTCTTCTGTATATTCATATTTGCACAGTAGGGCAGGCGTAATATGTTATAGCGCAGTGTGATTGTTTTATTCTTGTTTGGTCGACAGCATTGATGATGGTGACACAGTGATTGAAATCGATCTGCAACAGAAATAAAAGTCCTACTTCGGCGACCAGTGCTGCCCCCCCCCCCCTTTTGTTATTCCTACTGGTGTAGTGGTCGTTCTGCACGTGACTCCCGACGCAGTCCCCATCCAATAAAATATTTTTAGGTCCTTCACTTAATACTAGTTCGTGAAGCTTTGAAAGTGGATATTCCTCTTGAGGTCGTTTTTCTCCATGAAAGGGCAGTTTGCTACTCCCCACTTGTTCAAGTATAAATATTATTGGGAACGATTCTGCGCCAAGCAAAACGCAGTTTCTCCTTTTTTTTTTTTTTTTTTACCCATATGTCTTTTCCTGACATTTCATAATCATCATTGGTTTTCCTTTACTTTTCTAATGAACAAAAAGTAATACGTATAATTTTGGAACTGCGGTATTTATATTCATACCGTTCTAACGAATACTTATAACTTAACAGCGCAGCACCGAGACACCGACCCAGCTGCGGGACAACAGAGGCAGACAGCGACACGAGCCACCGCGTGTGCTACTGAGTCAAAGGTTATGGGCCTAAATACCACAATGCCAAAATTATACGTTTTCTTTTGTAACATTTTACTCCTTATTCGTAAAAAAAAAATAAAGGGAACTCACCGATAATAGAGAAAGTTCGCCAAAACTTGTATGGGTAAAAAAGAAAGGGGAAGTTACGTTGGTAGAATGTTTTCTGGTAAAATTTATTTACAAGTAGGCACGGGTAGAATGTTTGGGGCCCATCTTCAAGCGACTGCCAGTCCAGGTTTATGTGCTGGATACACCAAGGTATTTCTATGAACTGACCGATTCCGGACATGACATTTTGATACTGCTTGTCTGCTTGTTTCGAAGCGCACGTTTTTATATTTGCGGATATTTAAAGCAAGTGGCCAGTCTTTGCAGTAGTTTATGATCTTGTCCACATGTGACTAGACAGTTGTGCTGTTTGTCCAGCTCACTTCCCTGGGCCGGGCCGTGTCTGCCAGTGGTACCCTGCTGTCCACGCTCCTTCCCCCCCCCCCCCCCCAAATCCGGGGCGTCCGCTGACTGTGGGCAGTGTTCCCGCGCGATGACGTACTGGCACGTTCACCCGGTCTCAAGCACGCTCAAACTGGTCCGTGTAACAGCTGTAGTAGTGGGTCCATATGTCGAAGGTGTTGCACATGTCATTGACTGACAGTCTGAGCACAGTAAACGTGACTTATATATACAGACATTTGGATGCTAACAGGTCTAGTTTGAGAAGGATGGGACAGGTGGCCATATACACTACTGGCCATTAAAATTGCTACACCACGAAGATGACGTGCTACAGACACGAAATTTAACCGACAGGAAGAAGATGCTGTGATACGCAAATGACTAGCTTTTCGGAGCATTCACACAAGGTTGGCGCCGGTGGTGACACCTACAACGTGGTGACATGAGGAAAGTTTCCAACCGATTTCTTATACACAAACAGCAGTTGACCGGCGTTGCCTGGTGAAACGTTGTTGTGGTGCCTCTTGTAAGGAGGAGAAATGCGTACCATCACGTTTCCGACTTTGGTAAAGGTCGAATTGTAGCCTATCGCGATTGCGGTTTATCGTATCGCAGCAGCATGGACTATCAGCTCGGAGACCACGACAGCGGTTACCCTTGACGCTGCATCAAAGACAGGAGCGCCTGCGATAGTGTACTCAACGACGAACCTGGGTGCACGAATGGCAAAACGTAATTTTTTCGGATGAATCCAGGTTCTTTTTACAGCATCATGATGGTAGCATCTGTGTTTGGCGACATCGCGGTGAACGCACATTGGAAGCGTGTATTCGTCATCGCCATACTGGCGTATCACCCGGCGTGATAGTAAGGGGTGCTATTGGTTACACGTCTCGGTCACCTCTTGTTCGCATTGACGGCACTTTGAACAGTGGACGCTACATTTCAGATATGTTACGACCCACGGCTCTGCTCTGCCCTTCATTCGATCCCTACGAAACCCTACATTTCAGCAGGATAATACACGACCGCATGTTGCAGGTCCTGTACGGGCCTTTCTGGATACAGAAAATGTACGACTGCTACCCTGGCCAGCACATTCTCCAGATCTCTCACCAATGGAAAACGTCTGGTCAATGGTCACAGTACGCCAGTCACTACTCTTGATGAATGCCATCCGAGCTCTGTTTGACTCAATGCCCAGGCGTATCAAGGCCGTTATTACGGCCGGAGGTGGTTGTTCTGGGTACTGATTTCTCAGGATCTATGCACCCAAATTGCGTGAAAATGTAATCACCTGTCAGTTCTAGTATAATATATTTGCCCAATGAATACCCGTTTATCATCTGCATTTCTTCTTGGTGTAGCAATTTTAAAAGGCCAGCAGTCCAGTAGGGAACGTCATGACATCTGCCTGACGTAATTTAGGGAAAGCACGGAATACCAAAACCAGCGCATCTGCATGGTAATGAAACTGTGCATCTTCTCTGATAAAAGGCTCGGAAACAGCGTGACGTCGTTCGGTTTACCCCTAATGCATAGTATTTGTTCATCCATACGTTCCTGCAAAAGACCTAGTGCTAGACTGCCCCTTCATTTCTTGACACCAATCACTGCACGCTCTACATACACACCACGAAGTGACATCAGGAGCGAGACGACCATGTTTGGTTTTCATTACGTGTACCGTAACCCTCCCATGGCTTGCCTGAAATACTGAGCGATCATCCCGCATCCGTCCTTAATGGGTGAGATGTTGAGGTCAGAAAGATGTTAGTATCTTCCACTGAAGACCTTTGTTAAAAGGTGTACCATAAGAAGAAAACAGAGTGCGAAAGTGAGTTGTGAAACGACCGACGTGTTTTGTTATTATTATTTACTTGTCTTACATTCTTTACCAAATGTCTTCTCTGGATTAGCTAAGTAATCCTCCACTGTATAGAACGCATAGCTTAACTGCCTTTTGGGTAATTTCCTTCAGTTATATCCTTAATCACCTTAGGCAGTTTATTACACTGTTTCATTCCTCTGTAGATATTCTTCCGTGTTCGTAGACACAGCTGTTTGTGCAGCAATTATCAAGGTTTTTAACTGCATAATGGATTATTAGGTGTTACTCACTATTTTTCTTGCTTTGTGTTAGTAATATAGCATTTTATTGGCATCAGGATGAAGAGTTAGCCCTGTTTGCAGAGGATACAAGAATCGTCCTGATGCCGCGGAAACAAGCATCAACAGAGAAAATGTTAAATTATCGTGCTTTTGTGAAAGTTACTGACTTGTTTCGCACGAATCGGCTGAATATTCCACGTCCTTTTAATGTAGAATACCGAGAAGGAATAAGGAACAGACTAAAATGCTCGTCTTTCTTAAGGGTAGATATAAGCGAAAACTTGAGCTGGTAAAACCATATGATACACTTGCTAAAATGTTTAAGTTTGGCTGCTTTTTCCATGAGAATAATTGCCAACTTTTGAGATACAGAAGTCAGTAACTTCACATATTTCGCATATATTCATTCACTGGCTGTCACAGGTAAGTATTTTCGGCAACTGCTCACTTTGCCAAACAACATTCATTGCCCGATGTCTCTTCATACATACGTCTTGCAGGTATGTCTTCAAGCAATAGGAAATAGCCTCACAGCTTATTTATTCATTTCTGACATTTGTCATCGGCATTCCGTCTGACTTCGAGATTAACAGAGATACTGATAACACTAGAAGAAAAAATGAACTGCATTGCCCTTCAGTGAATTGAACTTTCACACACAAAAATTTAAAATATGCAACTTAAAAACTCTATGACAATCTACCCATGAAAATAAAAGGTCGGATTGTAGACAGCTTTTCAGACATAGATTAGAGATGTTTTTCCCTAAGAGCTCTTTCTATTCCATAGAGGAATTCTTGAATATAATTTATACAGGGAATACCTGTAAATGGCAAGGATTTAGCGATGAGAATGAATATATATATTCAATCTTATCGCTAGTGTGTGTGTGTGTGTGTGTGTGTGTGTTTCTTCAGAAAAGACTTGTAAATGGCAAGGATCAGCAAATTGTGTTCTGGAGGAAAATATCTATTGGTTTATAGCTAATATGCTGATAGAATAAAACACGGAGCGCCCAGTTTCTTACGAACAAATCTCTCCCTGCTGCATTCAACTCTTACAATGGTGGTGCAATTTATGTACCAGAACACTTTGTATTTTTGTGACCGAGGGTAGATTGTAATCTCTCACGAAAGACGCTTATCCAGTGGATGAATAATGCTATACTTACGATTAAAAGATGGCCCACAGCGCCATCGCTTCAATGAACCCTGTTTACTATGACGTTATATTACGAGATAATATTTCAAAATAATTCATTTAATAACAACATTTTAGACCAAAAGTGAACTACCCACACAGTGTTTGATGTTAATTGGTGAAGATGATGTACACTTTCATTTAATGAGCTGGGCAGTCCCACACTGACATCACAATACGTCTTCTCTTGTTAGTGATTTTGGGCGAGACCTTGAACTACTTTGAAAGGAAAAGTGGCAGCCATTCAGAGTAGGCAAGAGAAAATAAACAGCTGAACTCTGTTAGTGTCAAACCTAAACTTCCCAAATTTAAGCTAGAGGTTTTTCTGCTGTAATGCCCCATTTCTTGCAGAAGTTCTTTAGGTCCACTTGTGTTGTACGAATATAACCAACTTAAATTAACCGAATTTGTCGACAATACATTTGATACATGAGCGCTGCATTTCTACCTCACTAAATATGTCACCAAAATGCATTCAAAATATGGAAAACTGTTTATAGGACTATGATACCTGATCCCACTATCCTGACTGATTTTCCAGTTTCTGTCGCATCGTTTCAAGAGGATGACGGCAACATTCCTGTCAAAATGCTGTGGATGACATCTTATCATTTCCAGACTGAAGTGCTGGAAGAGAGGCAACGTCAGAACTGAAGCTAAGACTACAAGTCCATCTACATCTACAACTCTTTTGTGGATACGTGCATGGCGACCATGGGACTCCGAGCTAATGTGGCCCTCCTTCCTCTTCGGGCTGTGTACCTTCCCTTTCCATATCCCTCCCTATCCCCGATCCTCCCCCCCCCCCCTCCCCTCCGCCTGCCCCTTCTCTTCCCCTTCTCCCTCTCTTCGGGAGTATGTTTTGTGCTTACATCTGGAGATGAACGCTTGTGAACGAATGAAGTGGTTTGTCTTCTTTTCTCTCCAACATAACATATCTATCATTATTTTGTCCTCCTCTTTCCTTAATTCTTCTCTTTACCTTCTTCTCCAATGCAGAGTTTGAGAATTCTTCTCTTCTTTCCTTTTCTTTGTTACTCCCTTTTTCTTTCTTTCCTCCCTGTGCGTGTCTGAGGGCCGACCCACGCGTTCCCATGCATAGCCGGTGACGGGGTACGCGTAATTCCCCACCCTTGGTAGACAAATAGGACATGTACATATCCCCTGGTAAAGGCCAGGCGAAGGGAGGGGTGATTTCCCGAGCTGGTACCTCCTGAACGTGCCAATTGGTCCCTCTATCAATTCCTCGGGAGGTGTGACCTGAGGTGTGGACAATCACCTAAAGTGGGAGTGCCCTCAGAGAGGGACCCAACTAGGAAGGAGCGCACCACCAGAGACGCTGGTAATCATGGGTGATACTTTCGCGATGGTTTCTTCTACTTCTACAACTTCTGCCCACAAGAGAAAGCTAGATGAGTCTCAGCCACACAAAATTCTTCCATCAATACCAAAGTTCCTAGTTGGTCAACACTTCTCTACAGTAAACCCTTTCATGGTACAGAAAGTTGTCAACGCAACTGCAGGTCCTGTAAAGTCTTGTTCCCGGTTACGAAGCAGCACCTTGTTGTTAGAAACAGACTGTCCTCCAGGCACAAAAATTGCTTCGAATCACATTGCTACAAACCTTCCCTGTCAGGGTGGAAGCGCTCCATACTTTAAGAGGACATGCTCATGAAAATGACCAAAAATTTGGAAAACTGTTCGTGGTCTGTAGAAAAGAGCATTTCATGCTGATTTCAAAAATGTATAGTTTGGGCGTTATCATTTTCCGTTCGTTCTAAAATTGAGGTTGCACGTAATGTTGCACAGGGGCCATGGCCATCTGTCAGTTTCTAGTGCGTCAGAAGACGTGATGCATTATTTTGTTCTTCCGTTTTTTCCGTCGTTAGTTACGAATCGTTAACTCAAGTGTGTTCTAGAAGGCACTGACTCCTGGAACCAAAGTACAGGGATGTCTAGAAGGCTATGGTTCGAATGTAAACAAAGATCTGAGAATATATGATTTCGGAATTTCATACACGTGTGGTTTTGTACTTATTGTGTGTTGTTTTGCTTCTGTGTGTGGTCCCTGAGCTACAAATGCCGAGAGTAAAAAAAATTTGCCCCAAACGAAAGTTTCGCGGCAACCAGTTCCAAATACAACCGAATTATACACATCAGTTGCTTCAAAAGTCGCCCACAGATCTGTGTCTACAGGCAGTGCTTCTAGACGTAAACTTTCGCTTTCTGAATGTAATAAGAACAAGCCTAGTAGTATTGTGAGCAGCAATAACGACGGAAATGTTATTGTGAACCTAAATATGTTGCCAAGACCTTTGAAGAGTGCTGTGAAATGTAAGTACTGCAGCTGTGAAGATAGTATTGACGTTACTGAAGACATTTCAGCAAGGAAAGGTCTTTCAAGTCGGTTAGTGACTGTCTGCAACTCGTGTAAGATTCACAGTGATACTATGACATCGCCAGTAACTGATAGTCGACATTACAGTGTAAATACTCAGCTAGCTAATGCAATGGGACGCATTGGAAGGGGTACGAGAGCTGCCCAGACTTTTTGTGCAGTGATGGATTTGCCTCCACCTCCACTGAGATTTAACACATACAATAAATTGATACATAATGTGAGGGGCTTATTTCAATAGTGGTACAATCCATTACCTCCACTTTTCTGTCTATAATGCTTCTGAAATTAGTGATCCAAACAAACAGAATAAAGGTTCATCTCTAGCAAGAAGTCATATGCTTGAATACTTCCGGTATCTCAACTGCAGATTTTTCAGCGCTCGTTTAACTTTAGGACTTTGTATCTCAATATGAACAAAAATGGACTTGTACCACTATTGAAATAAGCCCTTCATATTTTATGTGGTGTAGGTGAACATTCAATGAAAAGAGCAGCAGAAGAAGCAGTAGCCTTGTCTGAGAATACAGACATTGTAGCAGCATTTGATGGCTCTTGGCAGAAGAGAGGTCATACTTCTCTGAATGTGGTTGTAACTGCCACATTTATTGAAACTGGTTACATACTAGATTATGGATGTCTAACAAAGCACTGCCAGGTTTGTTCAAGTAAATTTATTGGCACCCATGTTTGTGTAAATAACTTTGATGGCCCAAGTGGAAACATGGAAACAAAAGGAGTTCTAAACATTTTTAGAAGATCAGAGGTCAGTCATGGTGTGACGTATGTACACTAACGTGGGGATGGAGACTGTAAAGGACACACTACTGTTGTTAATGACAGACCATATGGAGATACTCTAATAGAAAAGCTTGAATGTGTTGGGCATGTACAAAAAAGAATGGGAGCTTGGCTGAGAAAATTATGTCAAGACTTCAGTGGAAAAAAGCTGTCAGACAGAAAACACATAGTTGGTCCACGTCGTCTTACAAAAAATGAAACTGATTCTTTGACTCAATATTATGGACTAGCAATAAGGAGAAATGTAGAAGATTTAGAGAACATGAGGAGCTGTTTGGGCAACATGGTTTCACAGTATCAACAGATGAAACCTCACAACTTAATTTGTGTCCAAAAGGGGAAGATTCGTGGTACAAGTCGTGGTTAAGCAATGCAACAGACATACAATATTCCCACAAGCATTCATTACCACTTGCTGTAGTGGAGGTGATTAGGACTATATATAGGGATTGGGCAAATAAAAATCTACTTAGGAAATGTATACATGGCCTCTCTCAGAATGCAAATGAAAGCTTCAACGTCTGTATATGGGAGATAATACCCAAAACTGTATTTGTTGAGCTTACAGTGCTGAAGATTAGTGTAATGTATGAAATACTAACATTCAATGGTGGTGCAATTTCAAGGATCAATATTATGAAGAAATGGAACATCCAGATGGGAAGGAATATGGTTTCAGCTGTAACTGCTATTGATAAGCGGCGAGTAACCGAAGCAAGGACAGCTGCAGAAGCTGCTACCAAGGAGTCAAGGATAAAGAAACGAATGAAGAGGAAGAGTATGGAGGATAAGGAAACAGGAGGGCAACTGGAGTATGCAGTCGGAATGCTCTAAACGAACATAGTGGTAAGTTAATAAATCTGTAAATCTTGTTTTGTGATTTGACAAAAACTTAAATTTTCATCATTCAGGTACACTTTTCTCCTAAATGACTGACGTTAAACTCACCAAAAGTGGTACAGATATTGAGAAGGACCTCTTCTACCTCCCTTGCCTACTATTTCATGAAAATTTTATAACATCATGATGATATTGGTGATATTTGCTCTACATTTTTAAATATTTTTGTTGTAGTAAAATAAATTACTTGTCTTTTTCGCAGATCAGCATCAGGGAAGGAAACTGGAGACATAAAACACCTATGTGTATGTTGCCTGTACTCTGACTCTTTTTCCAAGCTGTGCAGTCAGTGGTTCCAAAGTAAATGGTACTGCAGTGAAATAGTGTTCCGTTTTCTATACTATTATAAATATTATTGTCAGTACCAAAATATAATAAATATCTCAACGATTTTTGGCAAATGCTTTGATTAATGACCCTAATTGTGTGTAAGAGTTTTGAGCTGTCTCTCATTTATACAGGGTGTTACAAAAAGGTACGGCCAAACTTTCAGGAAACATTCCTCACACACAAATAAAGAAAATATGTTATGTGGACATGTGTCCGAAAACGCTTAATTTCCATGTTAGAGCTCATTTTAGTTTCGTCAGTATGTACTGTACTTCCTCGATTCACCACCATGATTTCATACGGGATACTCTACCTGTGCTGCTAGAACATGTGCCTTTGCAAGTACAACACAACATGTGGTTCATGCATGATGGAGCTCCTGCACATTTCAGTCGAAGTGTTCGTATGCTTCTCAACAACAGATTCGGTGACCGATGGATTGGCAGAGGCGGACCAATTCCATAGCCTCCACGCTCTCCTGACCTCAACCCTCTTGACTTCCATTTATGGGGGCATTTGAAAGCTCTTGTCTACGCAACCCCGGTACCAAATGTAGAGACTCTTCGTGCTTGTATTGTGGATGGCTGTGATACAATACGCCATTCTTCAGGGCTGCATCAGCACATCAGGGATTCCATGTGACGTAGGGTGGATGCATTTATCCTCGCTAACGGAGGACATTTTGAACATTTCCTGTAACAAAGCGTTTGAAGTCACGCTGGTACGTTCTGTTGCTGTGTGTTTCCATTCCATGATTAATGTCATTTGAAGAAAAGTAATAAAATGAGCTCTAACATGGAAAGTAGGCGTTTC
Organism: Schistocerca serialis cubense; assembly: GCF_023864345.2. Lineage (NCBI taxonomy): Eukaryota > Metazoa > Arthropoda > Insecta > Orthoptera > Acrididae > Schistocerca > Schistocerca serialis. The sequence goes on along the minus strand of NC_064646.1, from coordinate 45,245,847 downwards.
CGGACACATGTCCACATATTTTCTTTCTTCGTGTGTGAGGAATGTTTCCTGAAAGTTTGGCCATACCTTTTTGTAACACCCTGTAGATCAGTTGCACTATAAGGGTGAAGATAATGCTAAAAATGCAGCACTTTCCAGGGGAGTGTCCCCTTAAACTTATGACATGGGGTGGTTTATACAAGATCAGTCTATGGATTATCAATTGAGGACATTCAAAATTACCTGTTTGATCACGGAGTAACAGTCATACATCTAGTAATGAAAAGAGCTGCAAAGGAATTGGTATCGACCCACACTCTCTTCTTGACATTTCATGGAGTTCATCTTTCATCGAACACTAAAGTGGGATATGAGATAATTTCAGTTTGCCTATACATCCCCAACCCTACACACTGCTATCGGTGTTAGAGGTTTAATCATACCAGCCAGTCGTGTTCCAATTCACCCAAATGTGTTACCTGTGGCATGGACATGAGGGTGATTGTCCAGCCCCCATCCCCACGTATGGGTGACCACGCTGCTTCCTCTAGAGATTGCGCTATTTTTAAGGATGAACGAATTATTCAGGAAATTCGAGTGAAGGAAAAGGTGTCTCTACCTTTGCTGCTCGTAAGTTTTTCTCCAATAGAAAGCCCATTGTGCTCCCAGCAGGTAAATATAGCACTGTCCTCGCCTCTCCTAGCCCCGCTAACGAGGTAGCCATGCAGACTTGCGATCTCACCATTAGCGCCAGCCCAAAGATCGCCCGCTCGACTTCCCCATTATCACCCGCTCACTCTAAGGCTCAACCTTCATTGACTCCTGCTGAACCACAGGCCCCAAAATCAGACTCCCGAACTTCCAAAAAAGAGCCTACTCGTGAGGATTTTTTACATACCCAGACCTCACAACCCCCAACTCCTCCCTCATCTCAATGTCCTGCTTCCAAGAACGCTCATTAGAAACACAGGTCATCTCCTTCTCTGCCACGGCATGTCTCTTCTACAGCGCCATCCAGTGATAGCCGCCTTCGTCCATCTTTCGTTTCACTGAGACGAATCGGTTGCTGAGTTGACGGCAACTGTGGTGAGAATTTCCCTCTTTTCGTCCACCTTATGTTAATTATCCATTGGAATATCCACGGAATTAGCTCCAATCGGGATGAACTGTAGATCCTCTTATGATCCTACTCCCTGGTCATCTTCTGTTTTCAGGAAACAAAGCTACATCCCCATGATCGCTTTGTCTTCCCTCATTTCCATTCAGTCCCATTTGATCTCGCATCTGTTGCTGGCGTTCTGGCACATGGGGGCCTTATGATTCTTCTCCATGATACTATCCATTCTCACCAAGCCCACTTACACAGTTGCATCCAAGCTGTCGCCGAATGTCTTTCCCTTTCTGGATTCACCTTCTCTCTTTGTACCATATACATTCCATGGTCCACACCAATGGCAAGAGCCAATCTCCTTCATCTCCTCATCAGCTTCCACCCTAATATTCACTGGATGGGGACTTCAACGCCCACCACCCGCTTTGGGGATCTCCGCATCCTTGTTCGAGAGGCTCTCTATTGATTGACCTTTTCCACCAAGCGGATCTTGTTTGCCTCAACACTGGGGAACCTGCATTTTTGTCTGCCTTCACGTCAACCTACTCTCATTCGGACCTTTCAGCCACACTGTTCGGCTAGCTTGGCGCTTTGAATGGTTCGGTCTTGCTGATACACACTCGAGTACCCATTTTCCATGTGTCTTTCGATAAGAGCCACAAGTACCATCTATGCTCCCAAAACGCTGGAAGTTTTCACAAGCCGCCTGGACACTTTTCTCCTCTCTAGCAACATTTGATGACCATAAATTTCCTAGCATCGACGATCAGGTCACTCATGTTACAGAAGTTAATCTGACAGCTGTGGAACGTTCAATACCTTGTACCTCCCCTTTGCCTCGGCGCCCCCCAGTTCCTTGGTGGAACGAGGCGTGCCGTGACGCAATACGCGAGCAGAGACGTGCTCTTCGCGTTTTTCGCCATCATCCAATGTTGGCCAACTGTATCTACTATAAGCAGTTACATGCGCGATCCTGTCGCATCATTCGCGATAGCAAGAAGGCAAGCTGGGATTTCTTTACCAGCTTCCTTAATACCTTCACTCCCTCATCAGTTGTTTGGAGTCAAATCCGAGGGATATCTGACACGTGCAGTTTTTCCTCGATCTCTGGGCTCACTATTGCGCCTTAGTGGACCCAGCCGCAATCTCTAACTCAGTGGGTCAACACTTTGCTGAGATTTCGAGCTCTTCTAATTACCCACCAGCCTTTCTCCCGAAAAAACGGATAGCGGAAGAGCGAGCTCTTGCTTTTTCCTCTCAAAATCGCGAAAGCTATAATGCCGTTTTTTCTATGCAGGAACTCGGACACGCACTCTCCTGCTTTCGGTCTTCTGCTCTGGGGCCGGATAGTATCCACGTCCAAATGTTGCTGCATCTATCATACCCTATTCTGTGCTACCTCCTTCGCCTTTATAATCGACTTTGGATTGACAGTACCTTTCCCAGAAGATGTCGGAAAGTTATCGTCATTCCTGCTCCAAAACCTGGAAATGACAAACATCTTCCCTCCAGCTATTGCCCAATCTCTCCTACGAGTAGTGTTTGTAAGGTTTTGGAGTGTATGGTGAATTGCCATTTAGGCTGGTGGTTGGAGTCCTGAAACAAACACCTATCGCTAACTTAGAATCATCTTAGTTATGAAACTGAAGTCTTGATTTTATACCCAAGATGTGACAGGGAAATGGAGTACATCGCATAAATATTCATTCGTTTAGAGGAATGTGTCGAAACAGGATGGTGACGTTTCATCAACCATGAAATGGAAGTTCTCTGACGATTGAGAGGCTTGCTGTTATTGCTCGTAAGTAGACAGTGCTCTAAGACACAACATACAGAACACGTGGTTGTATGCGAGTGGAACGCAGACTACGCCACGCGACTGATGCACCCTGACAGAACAGCGGAAAAAATGGTAAAATGACCTGCAGCAACATTTGTAAGTAGGCTATTTAGGTTTTCTTATTGGTAACGCCACGTAGCGCTCTGTATGAAAATCACTGGCTGTGCTGTGTGCAGTCTGTGGCTAGTTTGCATTGTTGTCTGCCATTGTAGTGTTGGGCAGCTGGATGTTAACAGCGCGTAGCGTTGCGCAGTTGGAGGCGAGCCGCCAGCAGTGGTGGATGTGGAGAAGTGAGATGGCGGATTTTTGAGAATGGATAATCTGGAGGTGTGTCCATCAGAAACAGTACATTTGTAAGAATGGATGTCATGAACTGCTATATATATTATGACTATTAAGGTAAATACATCGTTTGTTCTCTATTAAAATCTTTCATTTGCTAACTATGCCTATCAGTAGTTAGTGCCTTCCATAGTTTGAATCTTTTATTTAGCTGGTAGTAGTGGCGCTCGCTGTATTGCAGTAGTTCGAGTAATGAAGATTTTTGTGAGGTAAGTGATTTGTGAAACGTATAGGTTAATTTAGTCAGGGCCATTCTCTTGTAGGGATTACTGAAAGTCAGATTGAGTTGCGCTAAAAAAATATTGTGTGTCAGTTTAAGCACAGTCATGTATAATTTTTCTAAGGGGACGTTTCATATGTCGACCCTTAGCCGAGGATACCTCACTGGAATCTTCTGATTTTTTTCTTGTAGTTTGTGTAATTTGTGCAGCCTTTGTTTATTGCTAGCACGTAATTGTAGAGAGAATTTCCTTTGTAGTTGTAGTTTTTCATTCTTGTACAGTAAAACAGTTGTGGTATGCATGTAGATTTGCACCAAGTATTTCGCAGCTGCGCTTGCAATTAACGAGATATTATTTTCAATGCTATGTTAATGTGTTTTCTTATTTTGCTCTTCAAATTGTGGTTCTCTGTGTTGTCGTGTGAAATATTGTGACAATAATGGCGTGTGAAAAACGTAATACTAGGCTCCAAAGTAAACTGAGAAATCACAGTGAAGACGAAAGCAGTGTGTTAGCGCCGCCCGGTAATGAATTAACTAATGTTCAAAGTAATAATTTGGTAATTGTGCATAGGGAAATGGAGCGGGCTGCAAATAATGGTGCAGGCAGTGAAACAATTAGTGAACAGGGAAGCATTATCGATCGATCGGTCGGCAACAGCTCGCCTCAGGAATCCGAAATGACAGGACACAATCTTGCAAATACTGTACATTCAGGTTTTGCGTCCTCACCGTTTTCTCAAATAAGTCAAGACACATTTTCTGCTTGTCAAAATGTGAATGTTGTCGGTGCAAATGCACTGCCGAAAAGCATAGAGGAACAGATTCCAGACACTAATACATTATTATTGCAATTAATGCAACAAATGAAACAAAATCAGAGACAAACACAGCAACAGACACAATGGAACAAAATCAAAGACAAACACAGCAAAAGCTTCAAAAGTTAGACACAATGGAACAAAAGCTCAGTGGAACATACGCTTGAACAAACACGTGAAGATTTAACTACTGGGTTACATAAAATCGAATCGAAATGTCTAAAAGTCTGTAATGACCTAAAAACACAAATTTGTGAGCATTTCCAACCTATTTTTTCGCGGCATGAAAATACATTACAGAATCACGAATTAGCCATAAAAGAACTGCAAACTATTGTCCATGAAAATCATGAGACCTTGCAAGCTAAAATTGACTCAGTGGCATCTACCGATTCGGTTACGCAACTTTCAAACTCAGGAAAACTTAAAGGACACAGAAGATACGATTTCAACACAAATGGACACACTGAAATTTGGTTCAGAAAAACACACTGAGGAAATAAGTACACTATCGGCGAAAGTATCCGAACTTTCGGATCAGTTAACTAACTTATCTGCAAAGGTAGATGACGATCTGAATGACACAAGACCTGTAGTCATCCTTGTAGCAGAAGAGTATGAACAAATTAAGAAATTCAAACAAAATCAGAATCAAATTAATACGCAACACAAAAGAGAAATCCGGGAAGTACAGGTTCAGTTGGCACAAGTAATACAGAAATTACATATTTCAGAGGACAGTCGCGCTCCAACACGGGAAGAGGGACTTAGAAATACGTAAAAGCCACAAAATAATAACACAGGGCATTTCGGAAATTATGAAATAAATTGGCAAGGTGTACCAAATTTTGAGATGGAACCGTCGACACAACGTAACAATGACCGATATGCTACTCGCTGACACGATGATTTTGACTATAAGCTGTTCATTACTCGTTGTTGTTGTTGTTGTTGTGGTCTTCAGTCCTGAGACTGGTTTGATGCAGCTCTCCATGCTACTCTATCCTGTGCAAGCTTCTTCATCTCCCAGTACCTACTGCAACCTACATCCTTCTGAATCTGCTTAGTGTATTCATCTCTTGGTCTCCCTCTACGATTTTTACCCTCCACGCTGCCCTCCAATACTAAATTGGTGATCCCTTGATGCCTCAGAACATGTCCTACCAACCGATCCCTTCTTCTGGTCAAGTTGTGCCACAAACTTCTCTTCTCCCCAATCCTATTCAATACTTCCTCATTAGTTATGTGATCTACCCATCTAATCTTCAGCATTCTTCTGTAGCACCACATTTCGAAAGCTTCTATTCTCTTCTTGTCCAAACTATTTATCGTCCATGTTTCACTTCCATACATGGCTACACTCCATACGAATACTTTCAGAAATGACTTCCTGACACTTAAATCTATACTGGATGTTAACAAATTTCTCTTCTTCAGAAACGCTTTCCTTGCCATTGCCAGCCTACATTTTATATCCTCTCTACTTCGACCATCATCAGTTATTTTGCTCCCCAAATAGCAAAACTCCTTTACTACTTTAAGTGCCTCATTTCCTAATCTAATTCCCTCAGCATCACCCGACTTAATTAGACTACATTCCATTATCCTTGTTTTGCTTTTGTTGATGTTCATCTTATATCCTCCTTTCAAGACACTGTCCATTCCATTCAACTGCTCTTCCAAGTCCTTTGCTGTCTCTGACAGAATTACAATGTCATCGGCGAACCTCAAAGTTTTTATTTCTTCTCCATGAATTTTAATACCTACTCCGAATTTTTCTTTTGTTTCCTTTACTGCTTGCTCAATATACAGATTGAACAACATCGGGGAGAGGCTACAACCCTGTCTTACTCCCTTCCCAACCACTGCTTCCCTTTCATGTCCCTCGACTCTTATAACTGCCATCTGGTTTCTGTACAAATTGTAAATAGCCTTTGGCTCCCTGTATTTTACCCCTGCCACCTTTAGAATTTGAAAGAGAGTATTCCAGTCAACATTGTCAAAAGCTTTCTCTAAGTCTACAAATGCTAGAAACGTAGGTTTGCCTTTCCTTAATCTTTCTTCTAAGATAAGTCGTAAGGTCAGTGTTTCTACGGAATCCAAACTGATCTTCCCCGAGGTTGGCTTCTACTAGTTTTTCCATTCGTCTGTAAACAATTCGTGTTAGTATTTTGCAGCTGTGACTTATTAAGCTGATAGTTCGGTAATTTTCACATCTGTCAACACCTGCTTTCTTTGGGATTGGAATTATTATATTCTTCTTGAAGTCTGAGGGTATTTCGCCTGTTTCATACATCTTGCTCACCAGATGGTAGAGTTTTGTCAGGACTGGCTCTCCCACGGCCGTCAGTAGTTCCAATGGAATATTGTCTACTCCGGGGGCCTTGTTTCGACTCAGGTCTTTCAGTGCTCTGTCAAACTCTTCACGCAGTATCATATCTCCCATTTCATCTTCATCTACATCCTCTTCCATTTCCATAATATTGTCCTCAAGTACATCGCCCTTGTATAGACCCTCTATATACTCCTTCCACCTTTCTGCTTTCCCTTCTTTGCTTAGAACTGGGTTTCCATCTGAGCTCTTGATATTCATACAAGTCGTTCTCTTATCTCCAAAGGTCTCTTTAATTTTCCTGTAGGCGGTATCTATCTTACCCCTAGTGAGATAGGCCTCTACATCCTTACATTTGTCCTCTAGCCATCCCTGCTTAGCCATTTTGCACTTCCTGTCGATCTCATTTTTGAGACGTTTGTATTCCTTTTTGCCTGTTTCACTTACTGCATTTTTATATTTTCTCCTTTCATCAATTAAATTCAATATTTCTTCTGTTACCCAAGGATTTCTACTAGCCCTCGTCTTTTTACCTACTTGATCCTCTGCTGCCTTCACTACTTCATCCCTCAAAGCTATCCATTCTTCTTCTACTGTATTTCTTTCCCCCATTCCTGTCAATTGCTCCCTTATGCTCTCCCTGAATCTCTGTACAACCTCTGGTTCTTTTAGTTTATCCAGGTCCCATCTCCTTAAATTCCCACCTTTTTGCAGTTTCTTCAGTTTTAATCTACAGGTCATAACCAATAGATTGTGGTCAGAGTCCACATCTGCCCCTGGAAATGTCTTACAATTTAAAACCTGGTTCCTAAATCTCTGTCTTACCATTATATAATCTATCTGATACCTTTTAGTATCTCCAGGGTTCTTCCATGTATACAACCTTCTTTCATGATTCTTAAACCAAGTGTTAGTTATGATTATGTTGTGCTCTGTGCAAAATTCGACCAGGCGGCTTCCTCTTTCATTTCTGTCCCCCAATCCATATTCACCTACTATGTTTCCTTCTCTACCTTTTCCTACACTCGAATTCCAGTCACCCATGACTATTAAATTTTCGTCTCCCTTCACAATCTGAATAATTTCTTTTATTTCATCATACATTTCTTCAATTTCTTCGTCATCTGCAGAGCTAGTTGGCATATAAACTTGTACTACTGTAGTAGGCATGGGCTTCGTATCTATCTTGGCCACAATAATGCGTTCACTATGCTGTTTGTAGTAGCTTACCCGCATTTCTATTTTCCTATTCATTATTAAACCTACTCCTGCATTACCCCTATTTGATTTTGTGTTTATAACCCTGTAGTCACCTGACCAGAAGTCTTGTTCCTCCTGCCACCGAACTTCACTAATTCCCACTATATCTAACTTCAACCTATCCATTTCCCTTTTTAAATTTTCTAACCTACCTGCCCGATTAATGGATCTGACATTCCACGCTCCGATCCGTAGAACGCCAGTTTTCTTTCTCCTGATAACGACATCCTCTTGAGTAGTCCCCGACCGGAGATCCGAATGGGGGACTATTTTACCTCCGGAATATTTTACCCAAGAGGACGCCATCATCATGTAATCATACAGTAAAGCTGCATGCCCTCGGGAAAAATTACGGCTGTAGTTTCCCCTTGCTTTCAGCCGTTCGCAGTACCAGCACAGGAAGGCCGTTTTGGTTATTGTTACAAGGCCAGATCAGTCAATCATCCAGACTGTTGCCCTTGCAACTACTGAAAAGGCTGCTGCCCCTCTTCAGGAACCATGTACTACACGTAAATTCAAAACATTTAAGAATTCTGGCAACGACATTCATCCACAAGCGTGGCTCCATCAATTCTCTCATTGTTTTCCTCCCAACTGGTCATTAGAGCACAGATTAGAATTTATGTGTGGCTACTTAGAGAATGAACCAGCTGAAAGAATGCGATCGGTCATTCACAATTGTCACAGTGAAGGAGAATTTTGTCATGCCTTCCTCTCAGCATATTGGTCTCAAGCTACACAAGACCGAGTAAAACATAGCATCATAATGATGAAACATTTCGAACAATCTGAATTTTCCAGTCTTGTGAAATATTTTGAAGACATGTTGCACAAGAATCAGTACCTGTCAAACCCATACAGCACCTCAGAACTCATCCGCATTTGCTTAATCAAATTACCTGAACATTTACGACATATTATTTTGGCAGGACGTTGCAAAGACGGCATTGAAGCTTTTTAGGAGCTCTTACAAGAATTAGAAATTGACACTGACAATCGCGGAGCGCGAAAACGGGAACACAACAATTACAGGTCACATCCGTCACAATTCCGCCATGACAGAAATAATAAATGGCCATGACAAGGCTATTCTTACAACATAAATCGTGACCAAAACAGACACCACCCATATGACAACCGTTGGTAGAGTATTAATAATTACAGGGAAAGATCACCTCTCTGTGGTAATGACTATCACAGAGACAATCAGAGAAACAGACAATATGGGAACCAAAATAATTATTCTCAAGGGAGAAAAAATAACTTCAGATGCAACGGTCCAGCGCGCAGTTACGATTCCGGGAGAAATTCTCCACCACGTGACCGACAAGAAAGAAACTACGAAATCTACCGACATGACGACAGACGATATGATCGTAACGACAGACCTGAATTGCATCAGAACTGGCGGGATTCAAACAGGGCAGGGCCCTCTCGACAAGGTGAATTTGTAGAATCCCAATAACGACGCGCGCCAACAAGGAGAAAGTAGACAATGACTCATACTGCTGGCAGCCACAAAACGTAGTTATGAAACTGACGATGCAGCTGCCGTAGTTAGTAATTACGTAAAAATGGAAGACATTAAGGACATCTTACTCCAGGAACACGACGTAAAACATAACAACATTGCATATCCTGTGATTCACATTACAGCAAATGACGTAAAATTTACGGCAGTACTTGACTCTGGCAGTCCCATTTCAGTAATTAGTGAAACAGCCTTTAGCAAATGCAACAAATCGAACGATTGCCCCACACTTCCGTTATGTAAGATTAAATTACAAGGTGCAATCTTTGGAAGAAGTGTAGATGTACGCCAACAAACCAACTTAGAATTCTTTTGTCAAAGCCACAGCTTCTCTATGAACTTTCTTATTGTTCCATTATTGTCGACGGAAATTATATTGGGAGTAGACTTTTTGAATGAATACAAAGCAATCTTAAACTTTCATGATGCTGAAATATGTTTAGAGAAAGAAGGTAAGTCAATAGCTTTGAAATTTGAAGATTGGCTCTCAAACCATGACGAAGAAATTAATCGGCTTTACCTCCTGTTAGACAACAGTTCGGAATTTTCGACGGAACTTGACACTAACAATCACTCTGCAAGTACTGACAGGAATGATATCGATGGCGCATTTGATACTAATGAGTTGATTCAGAATAAAATTCAAACAATTGAGAATTGTAATGATGCTGATAGGGAAGACCTTTTTGAGATTTTACAAGCACATTCCACAGTTTTTACTCACAAAACAGGAACAATCAAGGGATTTCAATACCAATTTCGTGTTCGTGAGCATACTAAATTTTGTGTTAGACCATACGTAATTCTGGCACATTATAGGGACCGTGTTAGAACAGAAATACAATCTATGCTTGACGAGGGCATTATTGAGCCTGCAGTAAGCTCATACAAAAATCCATTACATGTTGTTGAGAAGAAAACTGGATCGATCAGACTTGTCTTAGGTTCGAGACAAATCAATACGATCATCATTCCTGAAACAGACAGGCCGCAAACGTTGGAAGAACTTCTTCAAAATTTTAATGGTGTAAAAGTGTTGTCTTCTATTGATCTCAGATCCAGCTTTTATCAGATCGAACTTCATCCAGCATGTAGAAAATACACAGTTTTCCTTTGTTTCGGCGTTTGTTATCACTTTCGGAAACTTCCTTTTGGTCTGAACATTTCTTCGGCAGCATTCATTCGCGGGCTAAATTCTATATTACCTGAGTTCTTAAAACGTCACATCACCTTATATGTGGACGATATTCTGATAGAAGCCTCATGGGAACAACACAATCGCATCCTCAACAGCGTGTTACATATTTTTGCAGAATCTGGAATTACAGTTAACTTGGAAAAGTCAGAATTCGGTAGGACAAAGGTGAAGTTTTTGGGACATATTATTTCTTCTGAAGGCGTTCAGCCGGATCCTGAAAAGTTAGAAGCAATCAGAGCCATTCCAGTTCCATCCACAAAAAAACAAGTCCGCAGTTTTCTAGGTCTCGTAAATTTTTACCGTCGTTTTCTGAATATGCAAATTCTAGTTACACCAAAACTTTGTTCTCTCACTGGAAAAAAATACTTTTTGGAACTGGGACAAACAAGCACAGTTGGACTTCAATTCTTTGAAAGAAGCGTTACTTAACGCGCCAATACTAGCTCATCCAGATCTGTCACAAGATTTCTGCCTTAGCACGGATTCTTCTAAAGTCGGTCTTGGTGCCCATTTATTTCAAGAAGCCATAGAAAATGACACTACTGTTCAGAAAACCACTGCTTTTGCTAGCCGAGTGCTAACAAAATCTGAAAAAAATTATTCCGTTACTGAATTAGAAGCTTTAGCTATCGTTTGGACATTTAACAAATTCCGTTTCTTTCTTTCTGGTAAGCACGTAAAAGTATACAGTGATCATCGTGCATTACAATTTCTTATGTCTTCAAAATTAAATCACGACTGGTTAAAACGTTGGGCATTGTTTCTGCAAGAATTCCACTTCACAATAGTCTACATTCCCGGCAAGCAGAACATTGTTGCGGACGCACTGTCACGCGCACCGGCTGGGCTTGAGAAAGGTAACACAGAAGGCAACCTCGAGAAAAATTTAAGTATTCTTTACATTCAGAATGTCGCCTTTGAAAACTTCATCACCACATCTTTAAAGGAAATTGCTCATGAACAAGCTAAAGATCCGATTTGGAAAGACATCAAAAGTAAATGGCATGAAAAGACACACACACAGATTCGGCATTATTAACTGGTTAGAAACAACATACTGTTCAAACGCTGAACTGTTTATAATGAATTCTACTCTGTAAATGATGAAAGTCTATATGAATGCAGCTTGCCGCTAACTTGGTGTAATGTTTTGTCTGTACAGAAGTGTATCTGTCGCCTTTATCGCTCTTTCACCCTCACACATAAATCGGTACAAAAAAGTCAGGGCTTCGTATTTTCTTATTAGGCTGATCCGTGAAAAGACAGACAAACAATTATGCTAATGGAGGATTCTGAGTAATTTCTCGAATTTCATTCGCTCTCTCTCTCTCTCTCTCTCTCTCTCTCTGTCCTTTATCTGTGTACAGTTTAACTATATTATTTACGTGAAATCAGCCTAGTAGAATCTCTGGTGGAGCCCTTCGTCTTAATATTCAGCGGCTGGCTTGCTAGAAAAGATCTTTACATTTGTTATTATTATTAAGCGCTGCATTCAGTTGGGAAAATCGATCGTTTGAACAATTCGTTCAGTTTACGACAGATCTAAAATTTCAGATGCGGACGAAGCCTTTTTGGACGATTTATAAAAACTCAGAGATTGCAGGCTCTCTTCGTCACAGCTGAAACTTCCCAATTAATTACAGGGCCCAGACAATCGTCAATGATTCAGACAGAGAACTCATTCGTCATTCACTCTAGAATAAAATGGTCACAAACCTTATTTCTGAGGAAAATTGTATATTGAATCCATTTCCGTACATGTTACGTTTTGTGTGGGTTCCAAGTCTCATGCAATTTGCTTTTACAGGTTTTTTCTTTCTATCACGCTAGCGGCACAAACTTCCTAGCTCGCTTTAGCGCGAAGACGAGTAAATAAAACTCTTTTAGCAATCCGATAATCTTCCAACCGATACTTCCGAAGCTATTCCTTTCTCCCACTATAATAACCATGGAGCATACATTTCTGTACCTCTGTTGTTCCAAAGAATAAACGTACTAGAAAAATACTTTGGCGTCGACGAGCTGTCGGCGCATATATTACTAGAAAATCTGATCAGATACTTTTCAAACGTAAATACATGTGGATGATTTGGTTGACCATTATTAATTATTGCGTGGTAGAGGGTAATTTTCCGTGGGGAGATTACAATGCCCCTCGCAGCGAGCGAAGTTTGTGAGCTCAATTTTGATTCACCGAACACACTTCGCGAGCTATCTATTAGCGTGGATAACCCGGAAGTGATGATTGTCAGTCCTCCGACTGAAAAAGAATATTATATTTGAGACAGACGAAGAAAAGAAATGTTGAAGACAGAAGAAATGAAGAGACCGGTACCGCGGCTGTATTGCTTTTACGTGCATCTAGGTGTTATATTTGCTGTGCACAACCAAGGAAGATGATCTTTCATGAACTGATGTCAGGGTCTACCCATTCGGGAACTTTCTTAAGCAGGGAAACCTTGGAAAACCTCTTAAGCCTAGACCCCCAGCCTACGGTACATAGAAGATAGGAAAGCCTATAGAAGAAAAAAAAATATAATTTTGAAATAGATCTCTAAAGGAAAGACCGGGATCAATTTGTATCCCGATTTGGAGAAGAGTGGTTTGTGCCTCTAGCAAAAAAAAACGTTTTACAATAAATAACGTGAATTCTCGTTTTACAATCTTGCTCCTGGTACAATATCTTGCGGTGCTAAATTCCCCCGGGTCTTGCATGTCCCCGACGTCCACATTTGTAGTCGGTCTTCTATGCGGCCCCCTCTGTAGTTGATCTACGCGGCCCACAATGGGAAGAGTAGAAGGAACAGGGATACTCGAATTCACATGCAACATTCATTCCAAAAGAATTAGCAATGACCAAAAGGAAAACTCTTCCTGTAAGAGAACTGATTAGGTTGCACCGTCCAAGATTCTCCTTTTTGAAAGCAAAATCCTTATGGCTTCATGGATCCTTTTTGTTACGACGTACTTCAAGGAATTCAACCATTAACTAATGATGTTGCCAAAAGCATCATCCGATTTACTCTCGTTTGAATACACCTTTTGACTTTGCCTCCCCACTTACGCTTATAAGTCCAAAAGTTCTAACACATTTTCTATCACTGATTTGTTCTTCGTAATTTAAAGGATTCATGTAACTTACTATAGATTTTGGATTCAAATCATCGAATAATGGAAAGTGTAGTTCATTTTATACCAAGACATCATCCATATTTCCTTGATAAGTCATATAATTTAGCTATACTCAAAACTTTTTATTCTAAATACATATATTTCTTCGCTTGAGTGCTGAAATGTAAAAGTTATTAGCATTGAGGAATGCGGATTCGCTTCTTTCAATTACTCTCTGATTCATACGGTGTTCATCCATGCTCATATATGGAAATGGGTTTTTCACACAAAATTCCCAAACGAACACGAACCATTAAATTACTACTGAATCTATGAATATTACTTTCTTTAATCATTCGTTAATAAATTAAAAACTCTTAACTTCTAATTATACCACCTATTCCTTTTAAAGTTCAACATGAATCAGTTTATCCTCGCGTTTGGTGCGAGTCTCTTACAAAGCATATCTGTATCGTCTATATCGATTTTAATTCTCGCGCCGACGCGCGGGAAATTATCTTTGCGGCGTTAACCGTCACTCACAATTCACTGCCACAACAAATCCCTTCACTCGTTTACACATCTCAGCGTTCACATGAGATTATATATGAATATTCACTCGGAACCTCTTTTGATTATTCCGCGTCATTTGCGGGAAACATTTCATTCTTCTTGAAGGTCAGTTAGATCCTTAATCATTCTTGATGACATTAACAATGCTAAAGTTCTATGTTCACCCAAACCACAGGTGAAGCCTATCTCCACTATCTTCTTTACAACACTTGATATTAATAGTTAGTCACTATTTCTATACTCTATGTCACTGATTAACTATTTCAATTTAAAGGTTTCTATCACTACACACACACAGTTTATTATTATTATTTTTTTTTTTTACGAGCGTTCATTTCTGTCACTCGGAACACCATTCCTCACTATCTTCTAATCTTCATTATATTTTTTTAAGTCGTTATGAGAAAATAACCCTTTTATTTTATTCGATCCCGGGTATGCTAACAGATAAGCCCCCGGATTCGGAATTTGTAGGATAATGTATGGTCCAGTATATAGTAACTCCCATTTCTTGATACTTTTCTTTATTACGGATGATTTGGTATGTCGTTTAACTAGTACCTTCTCTCCGACATGGTATGTCTGTACCCTTTTGATTAATCTGTCATATCGTTGTTTTCTTTGATCAGCCTTTTTCGTCATATTTATGATAGCTTGTCTTATTTTTTCTTCCCAGGGCATCTCAGTTTCCTGAGTTTTGGGGATATGGTCAGTCCAGAAGTTTTCCTCTTTTGCTCCGAACATCAATTCACGAGGTGTATATCCAGTTGAGGAGTGGGGCATGTTATTGTATATTTGCTCAAACTCTTCCACATAATTTGCCCACGCAGTTTGCTTATTATGGCAATACGTCCTCATAAATCGATTGAATTCTCTAAAAATCCTCTCAACCAAATTGCCTTGTGGGTGGTAAAATGATGTTAGTATATGTTTCACACCGACTTGAGACAAAGTCTGCTTCCATCGGAGTCCCGTGAATATTTTAGCATTGTCTGTTATGATCGCCTTAGGTGTACCAACATGTGGAAGATAATCGCTTATCAATTTTAATACAATTACTTTGGCTGTAGCCGCCTTTATCGGGTATAGCTTTACGTATTTCGTACACACATCGAGAAATGCCAACACATATTTAACACCACCTCTGGAAGTAGGTAACGGTCCACACAGATCGCATGAAATTAATTCTTTTGGTTTTTGTACTAATATAGAGCATAATGGATGCTTAGTCCCTTTCGAATCCGGCTTTGTTTTTTGACATATTATGCATCTCTTTAAGACCTCATGCACTCTGCGCTTTATGTTGAGAAAATAACAGTACCCACTTATTTTGTCTGCACATTTTGTCGCACCGAAATGTCCCCAGGTTAAATGAGTGAACCATACAAGTTTCTCTATTTGTGCCTCAGGTATACAAACACACCAACGGACTTTGTTTGGCCTTCCACAGCGGAAAAATAATACGCCATTTACCAGCTTGTAATAGTTTGCCATCTGATCCGAAGGTTGCTGTTGTAACCTTTGAATGACACTTCCCCATTGAGCATCTTTTTTCTGTAACTTGGCCATATGCACACACAAATTGACGTAGTACGTCTTCAATGGATTTTCCTGCAGCAGCAATACAGGGAATTCTGAGGAATTATTTACTTCAATCTCTTTTGTTAAACCCAGCGGTGACCTTGATAGAGCGTCAGCAATAATGTTTTGCTGCCCTGAGACATGTACGATCTTAAACTGGTATTGTTGCAGAGCGAGAGTCCATCTAGCCAGTCTGGGGTGTAACAATTTACACGTTTGTAAAAACGTTAATGATTGGTGATCGCAATATACGATAGTCTTCGACCCATATAAATAATAATGAAATTTTCTAAATCCCCAGACGACCGCAAGAGCCTCTAATTCTGTCGTCGTGTACGTTCGTTCACAGTTGGACAAAACACGACTAGCAAACGCAATAGGACAAAAGGTAAGCTGTCCATTTATCTTGCGTACTTGGAAAAGGCACGCTCCAAGACCCACATTTGACGAATCTGTTGACAAGTAGAATTCCTCTTGCATGTCCGGATGGTACAAAAGCGGTGCATTTACTAGTTGCTTCTTTATCTCTTCGAATGCTTCTTGACACTCTAATGTCCAGAGCCAGGGCACATCCTTCTTCAACAAACTATTTAGAGCTGCTGCATTCATGGCCTGATTCGTTATAAATCTTCTAAAAAATGAGGCAAGACCCATAAACCCTTTTAATTGCCTCCTATTTCTCGGTGTTGGAAACTTACTAATCGCAATTAGCTTCTCCTTGGTCGGTAAAATTCCCTTTGCGTCAACTATATGCCCCAGGAACTTGATTCTGTTTAGAGCAAAATGGGATTTCTGTAGGTTAGCAGTTATTCCCATGGTTTTGAACACGTCCAACACCCGACTCAGTAAGGTAATATGCTCCTCCCAGGTCTTCGATGCAATAAGCATATCATCAACAAATACTGTTATCCTGCTTCTTAGTTCTGGGCCTAGAGCATAATCTAGAGCTGCTATAAAGATTCCAGCACTAATGTTGAGTCCGAAAGGAACTACAGTAAATTGGTAACTTCTTCCGGCATAAATGAAAGCTGTATATTTCCTTGATAACTCATCCAGCTTGACCTGCCAATACGAACTCCGCAAAATGATGCTCGTCAAATATTGGACATCCTGGAACCGTTGTATCAGTTCGTCTATGTTTTCCGGATGTGTTCTCACTGGAATTATGATTTTATTTATTTCCCTGGCGTCGAGTACCAGTCTCACAGTTCCATTTGCTTTTGGCACGACCAACAATGGGGAGCAGTATGGGCTTCTAGAGGGTTCGATCAAACCCCATTTCAACATGCGATCTATTTCTTTTTGAACTTGAGCCTTTAACCTCCAGGGAACAGGATAGAAAGTTCTACAATACGTTTCGTGTGGCTTAACGTAGAGATGGCATATGTATCCCCTAATAACTCCTGGCCTTTCGTCAAACACGTATTCATACACTAATAATAATTCTTTGAGCTGCTTCTTCTGCTCTTCAATAATGCAGTCGGATTCATTTAACTTCTCATACACTAATTGACCGAAATCTCCTTTGACTTGGAACTCATTATTTACGTGCTGTTTAGAATTTTTTGCAGTCCTAATTACTTGCACACTGATCCCACTATTATATTTTCTGGTAAGGCTTTCCTTTTTCAACAAGTCCAACTCAATTTCTTGTTTATTTACATTTAACCAAATTTTTCCTGTTTTAAAATCTATTCTGCATCCGTATTAACGTAGGCTGTCGACTCCGATAATGCAGTCTACCACCAAATTTTTCACAACAAGGAATGTGCTTAATATTGCTACATTTCCGACTTCTACACTAAGTAGTGACTGCACTTTTACATTAGCCGATCTAGCCCCAACGGCGCCTATTATTCTACAATTTTGAACTGGAAAAATTGGTACTCGTCTTATATTTCTGATCTTGTTGAATAGAGCCTCCGAAATAACATTTGTGGTCGCAGCTGTGTCTAAAACCGCCACTATAGGTACAGTCTCCAAAATGACTTGCACTTCGGCTACTGCCACCTGTTCCTTATCCTCATCTTGGAGTTCTAAGTCCTCGGTCAATTCATCTGCCAGTAATCGTCCATCATTATACGTTAGCATGGGTACACATATCCTGTTGCCCCTCAACCAATTGTTGACCGCTCCTCCGGGGCACGAGTGGGTCAAGTTTGTTGGATTTTGATTCGCCTGGTGGTTGACATCGTCCGTCACTTCGGTAATTACCGGTTGATTCGTAGATGTCCGTCCCCACTGATGTTGGTTATTTGAGTTTATTCCTCCCGCTTGACTCCACTTTCTATTATCGTTATTGTTCCAGGCTTGCGGTCTGAAATTCCTTTCGTTCCCCCATACTGGATTGTATCTTTTCCCATTCCTGTTGTTCCTTGGATAGCCCCTCGCAAGACTATTGCCGGTATTATTATTGAGATTTTGAGGGGTTTCTCCACTATTTATCGATCTCTGTGCGTTCCCTTGCCTACCATTTGGCGGAGGTTCTATCTCCCTATATTGGAATCTGTTGTTACGGGCTTTCTGGTTGCTCTCTTCTATAATGTCTATATGATCTAACGTCGTGAGGAACGACTCCAAGTCTTTATCGTTCCCGTAAATCAATTGATTCCGGATGTTAGTTGGTAATCTTGCCTTAAGTATGTTTATTATGTCTGGCAAAGGCATAGGTCTGTCCCAATATATAGTTTTGTTTATATATTTTTCAAAATACTTCCTAAGGCTTCCTTTTGAAAAAGAGAAAGGCTCTGGGTAGAGCACCTCCTGCCTTAGGCGTTCCTGTACCCCTTCTGACCAGAATTTTGCTAAAAACGCTTTCTCAAAATCGTCATATGTCGAGCATACAGAAGTCATGTCCGAGGCCCAGATCGCCCCCGAACCTTGTATATACCCAGTCACGAAACTGATCTTCTGCCACTCCGACCAATTTCTGGGTAGCACTCCTCTAAAACTTCGGATAAAAACAATCGGATGGACCCCCCTTTTGTCAGTGTTAAAAATCTGGAATTGCCGATGCTTTATCATTTTTTCTTCGGCATGGCAAAGGCTTTCGTAATCTCCGTCAGATAAAACTTCACGCGAACAACTAGCTCGTGGCAATTTAATATTCGAGTTACTCACACAAGTCGGTATCGTGTGCGAATGTGCAGTAACTGGCTCTATCGTCGCTGCCGACTTCTGCTGCTGGCCTGCATTCATTTGTTCTGAGCCTTGTTGTGAAACGCGTATCGACTCTGCTATCGTTTGTTTCCACTGCTCGAAATCAGCCCCTAACTGCTGTCGCACTTCCTCAAGTCCTTTCGCAAACAAATTCTCTTCCTGTTTGCCACATAGACTCTGGAATGCTGCTTTAACATTTTGCTCAACGTTTTCACACATTAGCCTTTTGTTTTCTAATGTGATTTCGGATAATTTACCCGTTAATACATTAATCTGGTGATCTATAACGTCTTGACGTTCTGTCAGATGTTCCACACTTTCCTTTAGGTTCGTCTGCGTACGTGCCAATTCAGGAAGTTGCGCAATTGCACATGACATGGCATCTTGCTTTTGTACTAACTGCGGAACCATTTCCATCTGTTCGCGTACGGTATCTATCTTAATAGCCACATACTCCTTCATTTCTCCACGTACGCGTTGAGTAGATTCCTCACATTGAGCTTTAACCAATTCTATTTGTGCAGTTAATTTTCGTTCCGTCTCTTCGGCCTGATCTCTAAGTTCTTTTGTCTTCGCCTCTATCCGCTGCTCTAATTCGGAAAAACTGTCGTGTAACTGCTGCTTAATCTCAGCTTTCAGATTTTCCTGCCCCTCATTAACTGAGGCGAACTTCGCGTTAATGTCGGTTTTCAAATTTTCCTGCCCTTCAGTAACTGAGGCTAATTTCGTATTCAAATGATTTTGCCCTTCAGTAACTGAGGCTAATTTCGTATTCATATTATTCATGGTCTCAGTTAACATCTGCATCTGCCTCATGATAACGACCAATGGATCTAATCCATGTTGCATACTTGCTGTTACATCTCCAGCCGTGTCTACCGGCCGTTCTATTGCGCTATCTGTCGCGATCGGTTCTACAACACTTCTTACTACCTCATTATCATCAGTGCTAACAGCTGAAGGCTGTTGCGTGTTGCTCTGCTCTGCTTGACTCATCTTAAACATTGCCCTAGTTAAAACCATATAAATGTTCTACAGTCAATATGTATATATCTCCCTTCACACAAGAATGCTTCTGTGGCTACTTTCTTATAGTACTTGTACAGGTAAATGCAACTAGGGCAGATCAATCAATCTACATCTGGCATGAGCACAATTAGTAAATGTTCAAATCTACGTCTACTTCCTCAATACTAGCAAGCTTTAATAAAAAATTACAGATCTGGCCTTTTTTCTGCGCCCAGCGTGCTGCTTTTATTTGTAAATGGACTTAATTTGCCTGCGAGTATTTCTTCTCTTTTCCAAGTTAAGTTGTCTCGTCGTAGTTCACATGAAACAGAGAACAAAATTATTTTAACAACGTCCAAAAACGTGTCCTGTCACGGATTGGCCATTATAATGAATTCTACTCTGTAAATGATGAAAGTCTATATGAATGCAGCTTGCCGCTAACTTGGTGTAATGTTTTGTCTGTACAGAAGTGTATCTGTCGCCTTTATCGCTCTTTCACCCTCACACATAAATCGGTACAATAAAGTCAGGGCTTCGTGTTTTCTTATTAGGCTGATCCGTGAAAAGACAGACAAACAATTATGCTAATGGAGGATTCTGAGTAATTTCTCGAATTTCATTCGCTCTCTCTCTCTCTCTCTCTCTCTCTCTGTCCTTTATCTGTGTACAGTTTAACTATATTATTTACGTGAAATCAGCCTAGTAGAATCTCTGGTGGAGCCCTTCGTCTTAATATTCAGCGGCTGGCTTGCTAGAAAAGATCTTTACATTTGTTATTATTATTAAGCGCTGCATTCAGTTGGGAAAATCGATCGTTTGAACAATTCGTTCAGTTTACGACAGATCTAAAATTTCAGATGCGGACGAAGCCTTTTTGGACGATTTATAAAAACTCAGAGATTGCAGGCTCTCTTCGTCACAGCTGAAACTTCCCAATTAATTACAGGGCCCAGACAATCGTCAATGATTCAGACAGAGAACTCATTCGTCATTCACTCTAGAATAAAATGGTCACAAACCTTATTTCTGAGGAAAATTGTATATTGAATCCATTTCCGTACATGTTACGTTTTGTGTGGGTTCCAAGTCTCATGCAATTTGCTTTTACAGGTTTTTTCTTTCTATCACGCTAGCGGCACAAACTTCCTAGCTCGCTTTAGCGCGAAGACGAGTAAATAAAACTCTTTTAGCAATCCGATAATCTTCCAACCGATACTTCCGAAGCTATTCCTTTCTCCCACTATAATAACCATGGAGCATACATTTCTGTACCTCTGTTGTTCCAAAGAATAAACGTACTAGAAAAATACTTTGGCGTCGACTAGCTGTCGGCGCATATATTACTAGAAAATCTGATCAGATACTTTTCAAACGTAAATACATGTGGATGATTTGGTTGACCATTATTAATTATTGCGTGGTAGAGGGTAATTTTCCGTGGGGAGATTACATGTTGATGACAAGCTATGGGTACTTTGCATTCCTGACGATTTTGTTAATAAGCTCATTTGGTACATTCATTTCAGCTATGCACATTTTGGTCCACGAAAATGTTATCATATTCTTCGGACGACTTGTTATTTTAACAATATGGAAAAGAGAATTCGAAGAGTCTTGTCTAGTTGTAAACTTTGTCAAAAGGCTAAACCATCTACTGTCTCACATCGTGCTCCGTTGTTTCCTATCATTCCTTCTAAATTAAAAGAATTTGCTGCTGTTGATCTCTTGGGACCCCTTGTCAGAACATCTAATGGATTTTCATACGTTCTAGTCGCTGTTGAGTTTACTTCAAAATTTGTTTCCTTCACTCCGTTACGTAAAGCCACTGGACGGTCTTTATCCAACGCCTTTGTTAAAAATTTCTTACGTGAAGTTGGACAAGTTAGTAAAGTCATTTCAGATAACGGACCGCAATTCAGATCTGCTGTTTGGTCACGCATGCTTTGGAACCATAAAATCAAACCTGTTTTTATTTCATTGTACTCACCACATTGTAACCCGTCTGAACGGATTATGAAAGAAATCAATAAGCTTTACAGGCTTTATTGTCACAGAAAGCATCAGTATTGGGACAGATATTTACACTTATTTCAAAACGTGCTGAATGAAATTCCTCATGACTCCACTGCTTTACCACCTATTCTTGTACTGAAGAATGAAGAACCACCGAACAGAATCAGAGAGCTTGTACCTTTTCCGAATACAAGTAAACTTCGACACAAAGACGAATGGCTCTGAGCACTATGGGACTCAACTTCTGAGGTCATTAGTCCCCTAGAACTTAGAACTAGTTAAACCTAACTAACCTAAGGACATCACACACATCCATGCCCGAGGCAGGATTCGAACCTGAAACCATAGCGGTCTCGCGGTTCCAGACTGCAGCGACACAAAGACATAATTGATTTGGCTATTAAAAATATAAAATCTGCAACAGACAAAAGGAGAAAACTACACGGTAAAGCAAATGCAAAGAAATTATATATTGGTCAGAAAGTTCTCATTAAAGCCCATTCATTGTCACATAAGAAGAAACACTTGAGTCACAAATTCTTTCTGGTTTACAATGGACCTTACAGAATCCGACGTATACCACATGATAATTGCGTTGAAGTTGAAACTCTGCGTACTAGGTAGAGTAAAGGTTTACACCACATTTCACATGTAAAACCGTTTATTGAAAGATAATCTGTTTTTTAACTTAGTCTTTGCCATAAAACTTTTCACTTCACGCTACTAGTACAATTTGTCACACTGCTACTAGTACAATTTGTCACACTGAGAAACTGTTAACATGCAACAATATTTTGAAGTTAACTACCCAGCCTAGAACCTAGGGAACATTTTTAAACAGAAATTACGAATGCATTGTTATAGTGAACAGACGACACTGTGTTGTTATTTGTATATTCTTGCTTGTTAGTTGCACGATTACGTAACGACTATCAGGCTTACATACTTAGAACATATACTGGCACTACTAATGAGATTTTAATGCAACATTTTGGTTTACTTGAAAATACATTCTGGATTTAAAGTACTTTCTGTGAAATACCAGATGATACAGTGGTTAGTTTATGTGACAGCTACACGATTTTATCACGATGCTACTAATGAGTGACCATTTACAATGTTCCTTTTGTGGTGTTTCTGTTTTATATCTGCACAGTTTTTCTGAATTCTTCTGGAAAGTAAAACATGCTTTAGCAGTAACTTTTGTGGTATAGCTACAATGTGACAGCCTTTTTCGTAGCACAACAATATGTTACATTATAGTACTTTCTTTATCACGGTAAGGTACGTAATAACTACGATATCTATATGCAAAGCATTTCACTTTCGTTTATGATGAGGTAAGTACATTGATTTCAGCAGAACTTTGCTTACAGAGGACGATAACTACGACACTTCCACAGAGATTATGTTACAACAAGACACACAGTTTAGCGCTACAGTACACGTATTTTAGTGATTAATTTTGTACTTAAAACATTTATTTTTAAAGATTTTTGAATTACAAAAATACTAAGGTTTTCCGTGATACATTTCATTCTATTGCTGTAATCTGTAACACCTGATGGTATAATTACATTAACCCTCAGGGGGGTACATGCTTACTTTGTGTACCATGTGTTTGGCAAGCACAAGGAGCCCTAGCTAATATGGTATTTGCTTATACAACTTTACACATCGATACTATATTTCTCTAACACATAAATTACACAGCTATCTGATCATTTAACTGGGAGAGACAACCATTTTTTTTACTACATCAGTGATAGATGTTTACGTAATCACACAGTTGAATAACTTCACACTTATGAAACTGTATTTTGTCTGTATTTTGTGAACTGTTCATACTTTTTCGGAGCCATTGTGATACTATGAGAGCTTTGAATGATGTTTTTGGTAAGGGATCATGATTTTTGAAGTACGTTTGAGGTAGATGACATTATTGAAGGTCTTGAAATTATTGAAAGAAGCTGCGACGTTTCTGAGATGTGATTGATCTGTTATGATGTTATTATTATGATGACAATGTGTATTATGCTGTTGAGGTATGTTTATGATCAATAAGCTGAGAATCGTACTTTAAGAGTTAGGAAATGCGTGAATGTATCACAATGCAGGCGAAAATTTTTTGGGCACTGTTATATTTATAGGATTTTGTTTCTACAGATTTGTAACGCAAATATTTCGACCTGTGAAATTTTATTTGTATCAAACTGTCACTGTAGCGGAAAATGATGTTGTAAATATTTCGGTAAGGAAGGTAGGTCACTGTAAGCACCCAGCTGCGCGATAGTCGCCTGGAAAAAAGCCATTAGTGTGTGCCTTTCAGAGGCACAGCTGGAGAAAAAAGGACGCCATTATCCTCGCTATTGACATTCCTTTGTAGAAAGCATCGCAAATACGACACGCTCATTACTTGGAAACATATTGTACTTCGTGCTACTTACTGAAATGCTTATGAACTGATGGGTAATATTCTAACATCTGCACACCTGATTATGACAAGTGTCTTTCTACGAGAATTGAGAGCATTTACTAACTTATGAAATGCCACATGACTATTGAATGATATTTTTATGCTTCGCTTTAGATAGTTGCTTATTTCATTTGATATCTGGTTTCCAGTTGTGTTACAGCATTGGTTTTATAAAATAAAATTAAATGCATTTGCTAATGTGAACACTTTCTGTCAACAGATCTATTAAATAATAATTTTTTGATCCACATTCTTCGAAAAAGGAGCACTTGGAAAGGAAAGAACAATAAGAAGGGACAAATAACAGTAACTGCATACATAATTTTTTTTTCAAGTACTTGCTAATGTTTTGTAGAATAAGTTTTTTTGGTGCACCAATTTAATGACATAGATATTAAGATGTGAATAGACATTTCCCTTTTCTGCATTGTTGTCTTTAGGCTGCTGCTGTTTGCCATGCACAGTGCTATTGAATGTCACTTTGTATTACTCTGTTAAGCCAGTTTTACTACTGATTCATTTTTCTTGTTGCTGCACATTGGCTCATATTAGTTGTAATGTTGCATTAGCTGTGCTAATTTAGATTTGCTGCTACCTACTTTGAAAATTGCCGTTTTTTTTCATTGCTGTTTGTATTAATTGTTTTGTGCTGCTGCGTTGCCTCGTCCCTTAGTTTATGCATCTGAGCTCAGTAGATTTAAATTAGCTTAAGATGGGGTAGGCTATATAAGACAACGAGTTGTGATGAATTGGAAGAAATGCATTGAGAAGCTATAAGAAAATGGCTTGGCCAAAAAAGTATTTTGAAAGATGATATGAACAAAAAAGTAGGGTTTATGGACAACAGGTTTAGGTAGGATTTTCTTGGAAATAAATGATGAGGTAAGATAATGGAAAATAAATAATGAGGTAAGAAATATGTGAACATATAAATACTGAAAGTATGCTTGGATAGGATTTTTTTGGTGGAAACAGATGTAGAAATAAGACGAAAGACCTATGGAATGAAGTTTTGGGTAGCACTGCAGTACCAAATGTTACACTGAAAACAAACCCTGCACTTTCCTCTTGTGTTATTCTGCTATGTGTTTGTGTACCCTTGTTTATTGTGTTTTTCCTGTCTTTATGTGTTAAGCTGATGAGAGTTATGTTTTAGAATTTTTCTAATACTATGTTATTTACTTTGTAAGATGTTTAGACATTATTTATCTGTTCTGTTTTGTTGCTCATGTGTGAAGTTGATGTTTCAAAAGTTATTCTGGTCTTTTATGTATGTACTTATGCCATAATTCCTGTAACACTGATGTATATGTCTATTTCTATTCTTTTGTAAAGCCTGTATTACTACAAATGTTATCTGTATTGTTATGTTTTTAATGATGTATTTTGTACCTTTGTTATTGTATTCTCATGTTATAAAATTGTAATTGACACCAGTTCATCAAATTAAGTAACTTGTAAGCATTCATTTCACTGCACAATATGTGAAAAAAAGAGGACTGTTATTGTTTGGACGTGTGTTAATAATTCAGCAAGGGACTGGTTAACAGCATTGCTGGTTCTAAGGACAATTCCAAAAACTTTGTGAGTGCACAAGTGGTGGTTTATGGACTTGCTATATTGCCCGCGAGACTCTTCGATGGTGATTGTGCACCTGCACAGTCGCAGCAGATGGCTGGTGGCCATCTCTACAAGGACTACAGTGGGTCTACACCTTTGATGACTCACCAATACCGTTATTTCTACAAGGACTGCAGTGGGTCTGCACCTCTGGTGGCCCACCAATACCATACTATCTATCAGGACTGCAGTGGGTCTGCTCTGTGATGACCTACCTACCAATATTCTTCAAAACTTCGACTGACTCCGCTATGGGTTTGCTCTATTGTGGCCCATTACCTGTCTGCATGTCGAGACTCAGCACTGTCTTTCCGTTGGAAGGACAACACTACTTCTTCAAGACTGCATGGAAATCCACTACTTCCGTGTGCATTTTCTTTTACTGCTCAGACTTTGAGAAAAACACTGCTATTTTATTGTGACGAACGATCAGGACTGTCTTTATGGACTGTGAAAAAATTTTGGCTTTTGACCAACATTGTATCAATAAGTGTGTGCATTTGATTTCTTTGTTATTGTAACTGTGAAAAAATTTTAACAAATATGTATTGGCCAGTGCCCAAAACAATTTGTAAAATTTCTTGTGGGGAGCATGGGGGCTATGTAAGCAGGCTATTTAGGTTTCCTTATTGGTAACGCCACGTAGCGCTCTGTATGAAAATCACTGGCTGTGCTGTGTGCAGTCTGTGGCTAGTTGGCATTGTTGTCTGCCATTGTAGTGTTGGGCAGCTGGATGTTAACAGCACATAGCGTTGCGCAGTTGGAGGCGAGCTGCCAGCATTGGTGGATGTGGGGAAGTGAGATGGCGGATTTTTGAGAATGGATAATCTGGAGGTGTGTCCATCAGAAACAGCAGTTGGAGGCGAGCCACCAGCATTGGTGGATGTGGGGAAGTGAGATGGCGGATTTTTGAGAATGGATAATCTGGAGGTGTGTCCATCAGAAACAGTACATTTGTAAGAATGGATGTCATAACTGCTGTATATATTATGACTATTAAGGTAAATACATTGTTTGTTCTCTATTAAAATCTTTCATTTGCTAACTATGCCTATCAGTAGTTAGTGCCTTCCGTAGTTTGAATCTTTTATGTAGCTGGCAGTAGTGGCGCTCGCTGTATTGCAGTAGTTCGAGTAATGAAGATTTTTGTGAGGTAAGTGATTTGTGAAACGTATAGGTTAATTTAGTCAGGGCCATTCTCTTGTAGGGATTACTGAAAGTCAGATTGCGTTGCGCTAAAAAAATATTGTGTGTCAGTTTAAGCACAGTCATGTATAATTTTTCTAAGGGGACATTTCACATTCGCTCTCTGGAATACATCATCAGTCAGCCATTAAGTCGTGCCTCGTTACAGCTCCATCTCAATCGATTACTCCGTCCACTCTCTGTTATCCTTTAACACAGATGCATGTAAGTTTAGAGGCAGATGGTTCTCTGTTTTCCTGAAAGGCGTCAAATGCAGTACTCAACTCGCGTGTATCACTGTTAGCTCAACAGACATACAGTAGAAGGCTGCATCGACCGAAATAAAAGTGACTGTTGCCCTGGTTCCCTTCGCCTCCATGTCGACGTTTTCTCGGATTCCTCTTGTTGTCACATACTTGTACCCATGTACAAGAATTGTTCTGCGCCATCTAGAAGACACACAAGTACTTCCTCAATTTCCCCACATTTCACTGTGTATTTTTCCTCAATTTATACGTATTTTTCGCAATTCTGTCGATTTTTTATGTCACCTCTACCCATGCTATCATGATGTAACTTGTCGTTCGGTGTTCTAAAATTGCTTGTAAATGTAGTACAGCTGCCGACACCTAGCGGAGATAAACTATTTTTCTGATCGAGAGGCGTATTATAGCACTGCACTCGATTGCATCCCACCACCTCCACCCACATATTCCACATTTGCAGTGCGTTTGCTCTGGAGGTATACCATGTTGATGATGTTTGGTTTGTTGGGCCCCCAACTGCGTGGTTATCAGCGCCCATACAAATTCCCAACCTTTGCTCAGTCCAATCTCGACACTTTCATGAATGATGATGAAATGGTGAGGACAACACAAACACCCAGTCATGTGGAGGTATATATTCAGCACATCGATAGCCGTAAGAGGAATGAAAGATTTTTTTTTTTTTAACGTGGAAAATTATGTGCACTGTAAATACTGAGATTCGTTCTAGAACCATGGTCATGAAGAGGAGACATATCCAGTACACTGCTCGGTGCCAGACTGCGGCAGCAATCCTAATATTTAATTGTAGTTACACTGACAAATGTGTGCCTGGTTCCCAATATTCTTGTGAGTCTGGAGATGGCCGTAGAAAGCACAGCAGCAAGCAAGCAGGTCAGGGGCAGAAACAGCATCTCAGTGGACGCCTTTGTCCCAAGCTGGGGCTTGCTCATCCTTTGTACACCGGTTCAGAGAGTCTGAGGAAGCTTCTGGCTTATGATGATTGGGCTCAAGGCTTCCCTGAATGGGTGAATAGTGAACTAATACCCAGTTTGCACTGAGTCGCCTTTGGGACGTCGTGTATCGCGTGTATACTGTGCGGAAATTTGAGGAGATTCAATACGACGAGTGTCTGCACTGGAAGTATTGAAAGTGTTCGAAGTCCTACCACTCAGGTCCTCCTGGGATGTGGGGTCGTCCACGGCTCGCTGACCTCTCTCTCGCTGACACACTCCTCTGCAGCTGCGGTCATGGGCCGTGTTTAAGGCGGCAATTTCGTCCGTCGGCGCTGCACAGGAGCACAGTGAGTAGTGGGACGTATTTGACGATCTGTAGACCACTTTTGCAGGGTTTGACTGTCAGTGAAATATGGCGATCGGTACAAAATAGTTTTGTCGCTGAAAGACTCGTCTACAGGGAAAAAAAGGCGGACGATGCTTCCAATACGGCAACATCAGTAATTTGGCAGGTAAATTCAGTAAGAGCCAATCAGAATGCTCCATTGATTCATAAGACCTCCTCTGTGGTCAGACATAGGAACATCTACAGACTGGTTCGAACAAGATAGGGGGCAAGTTATCTATGGAAAGTTCTGAGTGTAAGGTGATGTATTCTAAGTTCAGGTGTTCAAAGACAAGTTGAAGCAGACCGTCCATCTCTAGCATGATGTTGTCCCTTATCTGACATTGTAGTATTAAGACATTTCCAGACAAGTAGCTGTAGGACACCAAAAATTCCAGCCACGCTACGCACACTGAAAGGTGGCTACACTGAGCCACAGCGCCAGAGATTGCGCCAGAGAGTTTTATTCGGCCGCCTCCACTGGCAGTGCTTGCTGAGATGTCGTAGTGAAGAGTGCTTGTCGAGAACTCGTAGTAGTCAGTGCTTGCTGAGATGTCGTAGTGAAAAGTTCTTGTCGAGAAGTCGTGGTGGAGAGTGCTTATCGAGATGTGGTAGTAGTGAGTCGGTGTTGAGATGTTGTAGTAAGGAGTGCTTGTTCCATGTTTTATGCAGTTGTTTGATGGGCTAGACAGCAGATGTTGTTCGAATGGAGATATTGTAATGATCCGAGTGCTTTTCGTCAATATATATGAAGGTAAAAAAAAAAAATTCCCTATTCTTTTTATTATTTCCATGTCTTAAATAATGTGTCATTACAGGTTCAGTCAACAAAGCATCTGGCTTGTGTTCTTGTATTAGAGTGTAATTCTGGTTTTCTTGCGCAATTATAGTATTTCTATTTTTTTTATTACTTCAGTATAAATGGTATTTAAAACTTCTTGTCTTATTGAAGATGAACCGTGCCAGATGTGTACGTTGAATCACACTTCCACGCACAAAACAATTACACTTGTGTTTTGGTTTCGTAGGTTTTATAGTTGCTGGGGACTTAATTAATTAATTGTGTTAACGGAAATTTTCTTTCATTCTTTGTTGTTATTCTATGCAGTCAGATTGCGTACTAAAACTAGTCAGGGCCAACCGTTTACGAGACTGCGTAACCGGACAGACAACTACTAAAAAAAAAAATTAAAAGTATTTGCATTTCATATTTATATAATTAAGCCCCCATGCAACACATCTCGTGATGATGCGTCAGCCTCGCTAGGCAGGTAAACACGTGCGCATCTGACGCGTCTCGTATGTCCCATTAGGATCGCTAGGAACAATGTACCCTGTGCTGTTCTGGGAAGCGTTGCAACAGATT
This sequence comes from Schistocerca serialis cubense, assembly GCF_023864345.2. Lineage (NCBI taxonomy): Eukaryota > Metazoa > Arthropoda > Insecta > Orthoptera > Acrididae > Schistocerca > Schistocerca serialis. The sequence goes on along the minus strand of NC_064646.1, from coordinate 45,215,511 downwards.
TCTATAGCGCGTTCAGAGGGGAGACTTGACTCTTATTTACATAGACCTGTGACGTCAGTATAACATTGAGAACCTTTTAGGCGCATCTGTGAGGGTGAGCCATTATGCAAACATCTCTCCCGGTGCTGGACTGACAGGTCCACCTCAGCCATGGTGGTTAGGTGACCACGTGCGCGTCCAGAGAGTGACTTGCCTCTTATTTACATGTGTCGTCAGTTTAACACTCAAGGTAACTCTAGCTGAATACCCTAAAATAGACGCAACTTCCACCTGCTGGCTGCAGGTGGCAGTGGTGTGAGAGCGATGGCTTGTGCACTGGTGTTCGTCTCTCCAGTGCTGGCTTGCGTCTAGTTGGCCCTGCAAAGCGCCAGTGTGGTGTCAGCAGCGTCGGCATGTTCTCGCACTGGAACAGTACGCTGACACCTCGCAGTTGACGATAGTTGGAAAGCGATTTTATGTGCAATGAGTGTTTGTGCACTACATTATTTTCGGCTATTTAAGCGTTGTGAGCGTGTTGGCAGAGCGTTATATATGCATTATTTTGACAATTTTACGCGTAGTGGACGTGTCTGTTGCACTATTTTGTGAACAGGTTCAAAAATGGCTCTGAGCACTATGGGACTTAACATCTGATGTCATCAGTACCCTAGAACTTAGAACTACTTAAACCTAACTAACCTAAGGACATCACACACATCCATGCCCGAGGCAGGATTCGAACCTGTGACCGTAGCGGTCGCGCGGTTCCAGACTGAAGCGCCTAGAACCGCTTGGCCACACCAGCTGGCCTTGTGAACAGGTCTGTAAGCTGAGCTGTGCATTACTTCGGTAATTTACGAGTTGTTTGCGCGTCTGTACATTAGTGTACTGCATTATTTCGGTAATTTACGAGTAGTTTGCAGGTGTGTATGCTGTGTACTGCATTATTTCGACAGTTTACAATTATTGAGCATGTCTGCAGAGCGTTTCACATTCATTATTTTGACAATTTACGAGTCGTTTTCGTGTCTGCACATCAGTGTACTGCATTATTTCGATGATTTACGAGTAGTTTGCATGTCTGTAGGCTGTGTAGTGTGACCCCAAGCACGTCAGAGCCAGTGTTTTGTATCAGTGTAATAAATGAACTAAATGAAATTCGTCCCTAAATCAATTGTTCCAAAATAAATAAAGTACACTCCTTCCTCCCTCCAGCAGCCCAGAACAGGCTGAGTCATTTTCCCGCCATTTCCCCCCCCCCCCCCAGACTGCCATGGGATGACAGCGCCCTCTGGTGGCAGTAATGTGTACTGGGTCATTTGCACTCCAGATCTCATGGTGAACACACTGGATGGAGCTACTGCCTCAAATTGTTTAAATAAATACTGCCTGTAAAACAAAGACTTATGCCTATCTTATCCAGCAGCCCAGCACAAGCTAAGTCCTTTTCCCGCCAATTCCAAAGAGGAGGTGGGGTTCGCATGACTTAGGTTAGTGGCAGTAGCCCAAGTGATCTTTTTTCTGCCAAAATTTGAACTTCCCGCCATTTTCTAGGGGTGGGAGGGGGTTAGGTTAGTGGAAGTAGCCCAATTGATCTATCTTCCCACCAAAATTTGAACTTCTCGCCATGATGTCATTGTGATGTTGTCACATCTATCGTCGCCTTATTGGATCAGCCATCTTGAATAAATATGGGAACAATGCAGAGTGGGGTGATGCCGACCTTGTCCTACTACTCAATGCTACACTATAGACAAATACCATAGCTTTATTCTACCTCTCTCTCTCCATTTCCTCCTCCTCCCCCTCTATGTCCCTCTGGCTCTGTCCCTCTCTATGACCACCTCCTCCTCCCCACTCTCTACCCATCCTCTCCTACCCCCTCGTCTTTTTATCTCCTCCTCCCTCTGGACCTTCTGTCTACCTCATCTTTCCACCACTGTCTATCCATCTCCTCCTCACCCTTCTCTGTCTATCTTCTCCTGCTTTCTCACTCTCTGTCCATCACCTAATCAGCCCTCTCAATCTATCTCCTCCCACTCTCTTTCTGTCCATTGCCGACTGGGACTATCTGGACATTTGCTCCCCCCCCCCCCCCAAACTCGGCCTGTCACTTGTCACAACCCCTCCATGTCACTAGCAATCTAGCCCTTCCCCCTGCCCCTCTTTCTAGTCGTGTGCGCCCATCTCTAAGTACACACCCTGGTATGCATTCTGATACTGGCTGCATAACATGCCAAACACAGCAGCCTAGGTGTGAGGAGTTACCAATCCTTTTCACCCTCATCCCTATGGGAGCTAAATGGACCTTACCCCACAGAACTTCTTTCTGGAGAATAAGTAGTATGTTTGTATGTATACCAAATTTGCTTAAACTCTATCCAGTGATTTGAAATATAGTTTAGTTCAAAAAGTATACATATATATATATATATATATATATATATATATATATATATATATATATATATATATATGCAGTTGATATTCTCTCTATGTCAGCCACGTTTAGCTATTTTGCTGCCTAAAAAGTAAATGTGAACTTGTACTTTGTGTGTCTCAATTCCTAAGCTAATTATGATTTTGAATCTCTCAGTATAAACTTTCAGTAGTAATATTTGTGCAGTAAATGAGTTTTGGACACGTTACGATGTATTGCATGATGTAATGCCACTGAGAGACAAGTGCATTTGAAAGAAAATGAAGTAAAATAACTTAATTATCCCTAAGTGCATGACCAAAGTTGGTAAAAGGAAATTATTTCCTGCTGTTCTGAAGCTGACACTTATTTAATCACAATCCTGTTTTCGGTTTCTTAGGCTGCCATCACGTTGTTTGGAGTGATATCATAGTAAGCCGAACCCAGTTTATGATTAAGTTAATAACAGTGTAGAACATCAGGAAAGTGTTTCCCTCATAATATTAAAATAAAATAACATTGAAATGATGAACCAGGACTTGAGATTTGTAAGTATTCACTGTAAAGATCTAGTGGCCGCATCCCTACATCAGGTCACTAACAGTGGTAATAAATTTGCCTGCTGATTATACAATGACATGTCTTTTGTGGAAAGAAATTAACTCACTGACATTGATAAAACACTTCTGAGTAAAATTAAAAAGTAACAAACTACCTTCACTTCAAGTCGGCTACCACAATGTGATTCGAGGCTGATGCTTACTGTAGGTGAATTAAGTATAGTAGAAAAGTTTATGAAGGCGAAATCATTTGCAAAGCATAAAAAGGGGACGAAACGTGAGTCGCCGCCTTACGAGAGCACAGGACGGTGTGGCCGCTGCAGGACTGCCACAAAGCAGTAACGTAGCCCTCCACTGGTAATGTCAGTCCTCACACAGGGGCAGCAATGGTGGGCCGCATGTGCCGGTCTGTTGTGCGATGTGAGACCGGTGAGACAGGCCGACTCTTAAGGCACAGCGCAAAGCAGCTACCACGTTAGGAAGTGCTCTGACCGTACCACAAAAGGTTACCCAATCTGTTGGAGTAGCAATGTGCTCTGTTCAAAGTGTCTACACAGAATACTATTCAACTTGCAGCCTTGTAGCACAGCATAACAACAATGGCTCTAAGAAGAATCCAGTCACCAGGGATCGGAACGAGTGTCAGTCCAAGTCAGTTACAATCGATTCCAAAACTCGACACGAATTGATGTGGTCAGTGAACGCAGTTACAGTTTGCGGTCGATCGTCACGGAAGTTACGCCGTACACTGGACATTCGTGATGGGATACCCAGCGGGAGGTCGTCGCTAACAGCGCCACACCTCTAGTGTTTCGGTCGACACAGAAGATGGTGGACTGTGTTACGTGTCCCACTTGGCCACGTTCCACATGACGTGAGATATCGACTACATATACGGCCCGACCGCATGTTTAACCACGCCGTGCAGAGGGTGCAGTTCCGGCCAGACGTGTTCATGTTAATGTTTTGGTGCGTTTTTCGTACCGTGATTTGAATCCACCTCGTACAAGTCACTGTGAATGTGAACCATGATGTTTGTTTCAGCACTCTAGGTGAGCAACTGCTACCCATCCTTTACATCTTCATAAGGAGTAAGATATGGACATCCCCTCTCGGAAGGCGACGAGAGCCGCCTTCACAGGACCGCCAGCACGCGTTCCCCACCTGACGAATGCTTGGGCACAGTGTGGCACCTGGACAAGCGCACTCTGTCACTCACGCGACCTCAGCGCCGTAGGCGGCGCGCTGTACTGTGCGGAACGGAAGCAAACGCCGTCAGCGGCGCGGCACAGAAGACTCTGTGCCGCGGTTGGCCCACGTCGCACTGCTGCCGCTGCCGCGTGCCGTGCTGCAGGTCTGCGCCGCCAATCACAGAACGCGTTGAGCGTGACGTCGGGCACGCAACCCCAGGCCATACGTACTTTACTTTCGCTGAAGCTCTGCCGCGGACGCGGCGGCAGCTACGAAACACTTATCATCCGATTTCAAGGAAACTGTTTGATAAAAAAATTGATTATTCTTTCCTATTTTTTTTTGCAATTGATAGCTCGTAAGGAATGATGTATGTCGTCGCATGATAAGTATGCAAAATCTATTTAGCAATCGAGATGTGAAAATAACTGCAGTTTTTCAGAATGGTTCGATGATTTTGTAAACGGCATTTAATAGCATGTCACGCCATAGATAATAGCGAGAGCTTCCTTCTCGATTTGGAAATAGCTACACTGAGTCTTGATCGATAACTTGAAAGTGAAAGCAACCAGCTTGCCCTGTAAACACAGTCTGTTTGAGAGCACAGCTCCGATCTCATACGAAGAACCATCCACCGCCAAAACCATGCGCTTAACAGGATCGAAATGAACAAGACATCTGTCACTCAACTAGGCATTTTTAAGTTACAGGAATGCATCCTGACACTCCTTGGTCGCCGGCCGAGGTGGCCGAGCGGTTCTAGGCGCTACCGTCTGGCACCGCGCGACCGCTACGGTCGCAGGTTCGAATCCTGCCTCGGGTACGGGTGTGTGTGTTGTCCTTAGGTTAGTTAGGTTTAAGTAGTTCTAAGTTCTAGGGGACTGATGACCTCAGAAGTTGAGTCCCATAGTACTCAGAGCCATTTGAACCATTTGAACTCCTTGGTCCAAACAAAAGGCACATTCTTCTGGCGCAAACGATGCAGCGGTGCCGTGATCTGGGCTGCACTGGGTATAAACCGGAAATAATATGTCATCTTCCTGTGAACTGACTGCAATTCCGTCGCGTTCCATGGGGCAGGGAGGTCCCGGATGACCAGAAAATGTGATTCAACGGAATGAACACCTTGGCTATTAAAAACATGACCTAAGCGCTGAATTTAAATCTGAAAAATGGCGCATTTGTCCTGGTGACACTTCAAACATGCAGCTGAAAGTACCTGAAAAAGGATACAAAGGTTAGAAATATATTCCCTTGGTTTATGTTCTGGCACCACAATATCGTCCAAATAATTTGAACAGAATGGAACGTTTGCAGTAAGTTCCTGTAAGTAGCATTGCAAAATGGCAGGCACAGAGGTGTTGCCAAAGGGTAAGCGCAGCGATTTGAACAGCCCTAAATGTGTGTTGACCACAAACGCTTTCTGAGACACCTCTTCTAGCAGAATTTACAAATACGCATTGTATAAGTCAGTAGTTGAAAAATAGTGACCTGCGCCAAGCCTGTCCATTAATTTCTCTGGGTGAGGCAATGGCTAAGTGTCAAGTATTGTTTGTGGGTTCACAGTGGATTTCAAGTCAACACAAAGATGGAGTCTTCAGAAGGCTTTGGTAAGATGACTAAGGGAGAAGCGCATTGACTATCTCAGATAGGAGCAATAACACCTTGCAACTTTGTCTTTAATGGCTTCAGGGATGGGATGCACCTGAAAAAACGTAGATTGTGCATTGTCCTTCGTTGTCACATATGGCACAGAATTATTTACTCTGCCAAGTCCTTGAGAAAATAAATCAGGAAACTCCTCAATCAATTGAGCAACATTGTCCTTCGGCTTGAAAGCAGAAACAGAAAGTACATTCTCCTGACTATGAAGACCAAACAAATCAAATGAATCTAATCCAGAAATATTTTCATAGTCTCGCGAATGCAAAACTATAAATGTCACTGTTCTGGTGTGAGACTACAATGTGGTAGGCGAAGTACATGTACCGAGCACTGGAATGTCCTGACCATTATACGCAGTGAAATGTGTGCAAGATTTTGTCAACTGTGGTGAACCTAACTGTTCGTAAGTGGCATGATTGAGCAATGTAACAGAAGCGCCAGTGTCCTAACTGAAGTCGCACACAGCATCTGGCAATGACAAAGTTCACAAACAGTTTGTTTGACTGTCGTTGCACAGTATGTGAGTGGGATGAAGGCACATACTGTGTTGGGTCATTACTAGTACTGGTAGCCAGTTTAGAAAAAACTACATTCACAGAAGGAGAAGGTGCTTTGCACTTACGAGAGGTAACGTGGGTGGAGTTCTTTTATGTTACAAGCACACAGACTGTACATGACCTGGCTTTCCACAAGCAAAGCAATTCATGTTCTGCAAAGAGAAATTTTGTCTTTTATGCATGGAAAAGCAGCATCAGACACGCCTGTTAACACTTGTTTACTCTGTCCACGGCGCAGTGGACTGTTTGCACACGGTGGTCGGTCGCAAGTCCATACCGGTTTGTCAGTTTGGGTTACACTGGAAGTGGAAGCTACCTCGAAGTTTATCGTGTCACTATGACACAAGTCCTGATGTTCAATAACTTGATCCAGAGTACGATCAAATGTTTGAGAATTTGTTGATGAATCTTACTGACTAGCACATTGTGTGTAATTGCATCACGAATTATGGCTTCACTATAGTCCTGTCCATAGCTACACTGTCATGTCAGACCCTGAAGTTCAATGACTCACTGACTGTAGGTCTGTTCTGGCGTTTCCTGCAGTCGAAAGAACTTGTAACGAACAGTAGCAACCCATACCTGATCCTCGAAATACGCAGTGAGGGCAGAAACTAAATCTTCAACAACTAGCGACTCTGGCCTATTAGTCGAGAGTAACTTCTGAGTGAGGCAGTATACTCCTGTGCTGGCCATTGGCAAGAAATAAGAAAGTTTACTTTTACAGAATGTGGCTGTTGCTCGGTACTGATGCTCTCAAAGTCTGCGATCAAACTGGGCCCGACTAGCGCTGTGCGGCTGGTTAAGTCGGCGCTGACAGGGGGCGCTGAACTCTGGCTCCCTGGAGGTGGGGCGCTGGCCTCTCTTCCCACTGGCGCGCGGCTCGTCGCCTCCTTGATGTAATATCTGTTCCACTTACCAAATTGTCTTCTGTTTCCTCGGGCGTGCAAGTGTGAAACATACAGTTCAGTGAATCAAAGTATCCCCGCTTGCTTGTGCGAACACCACCTGTCTTCTGTCCACTTTTTGGTGTTCTTATTTTGTCGACTTCTTGTCCATATTGTGTAAGTATATAATGTTTCTTTTTTCGGACTTTGGCGTTTCTTGTAGCTGAACCTGCCGCAATATTTTTTAGAGCGACCTGTTGTTTTACTCTGTTTTCCAAGTCCACATGCTTTGTGTATCACAATTCTGGGAAACGTTGCACTTTTTGTATTAGCAACTACATTTTATCACAATTCCACGTAAATTTCGTTACTGACACTGACATTTTCGTATCTGGTCACAACAAGCAGAAGAAAAACTTGCAGCAACTGTCAACTTCGGCAAGTAGTAGATGCTACAAATCGCACTAAAATATGTCCACCAGCGTGCGGAATTCGACTTCCTGTGAGTGTTTCCCTAACTGCCCTGGTGTTTCCGCTTCGAAGATCTTGCTAGTGAACACTTTTTTATTTCAGTCATACGTACATACACTCCTGGAAATGGAAAAAAGAACACTTTGACACCGGTGTGTCAGACCCACCATACTTGCTCCGGACACTGCGAGAGGGCTGTACAAGCAATGATCACACGCACGGCACAGCGGACACACCAGAAACCGCGGTGTTGGCCGTCGAATGGCGCTAGCTGCGCAGCATTTGTGCACCGCCGCCGTCAGTGTCAGCCAGTTTGCCGTGGCATACGGAGCTCCATCGCAGTCTTTAACACTGGTAGCATGCCGCGACAGCGTGGACGTGAACCGTATGTGCAGTTGACGGACTTTGAGCGACGGCGTATAGTGAGCATGCGGGAGGCCGGGTGGACGTACCGCCGAATTGCTCAACACGTGGGGCGTGAGGTCTCCACAGTACATCGATGTTGTCGCCAGTGGTCGGCGGAAGGTGCACATGCCCGTCGACCTGGGACTGGACCGCAGCGACGCACGGATGCACGCCAAGACCGTAGGATCTACACAGTGCCGTAGGGGACCGCACCGCCACTTCCCAGCAAATTAGGGACACTGTTGCTCCTGGGGCATCGGCGAGGACCATTCGCAACCGTCTGGGCTACGGTCCCGCACACCGTTAGGCCGTCTTCCGCTCACGCCCCAACATCGTGCAGCCCGCCTCCAGTGGTGTCGCGACAGGTGTGAATGGAGGGACGAATGGAGACGTGTCGTCTTCAGCGATGAGAGTCGCTTCTGCCTTGGTGCCAATGATGGTCGTATGCGTGTTTGGCGCCGTGCAGGTGAGCGCCACAATCAGGACTGCATACGACCGAGGCACACAGGGCCAACACCCGGCATCATGGTGTGGGGAGCAATCTCCTACACTGGCCGTACACCACTGGTGATCGTCGAGGGGACACTGAATAGTGCACGGTACATCCAAACCGTCATCGAACCCATCGTTCTACCATTCCTAGACTGGCAAGGGAACTTGCTGTTCCAACAGGACAATGCACGTCCGCATGTATCCCGTGCCACCCAACGTGCTCTAGAAGGTGTAAGTCAACTACCCTGGCCAGCAAGATCTCCGGATCTGTCCCCCATTGAGCATGTTTGGGACTGGATGAAGCGTCGTCTCACGCGGTCTGCACGTCCAGCACGAACGCTGGTCCAACTGAGGCGCCAGGTGGAAATGGCATGGCAAGCCGTTCCACAGGACTACATCCAGCATCTCTACGATCGTCTCCATGGGAGAATAGCAGCCTGCATTGCTGCGAAAGGTGGATATACACTGTACTAGTGCCGACATTGTGCATGTTCTGTTGCCTGTGTCTATGTGCCTGTGGTTCTGTCAGTGTGATCATGTGATGTATCTGACCCCAGGAATGTGTCAATAAAGTTTCCCCTTCCTGGGACAATGAATTCACGGTGTTCTTATTTCAATTTCCAGGAGTGTACATGCATTAATACTTGTTCCATAGATCGTGAATACGACATTTCGTAATAATATATAACATGTCACTTTAACATAAGTTTTCTTTACACAATTTTTTTTTCTTTTTATTTTTCCACAGTTACTACTTCATATCTAAAAATTCGTCTATTGTGTAGAAGGAGTTGTCATTCAGAAATTCTTTTGATTTGCTTTTAAATGTTGGTTGGCTACCTGTTAGACTTTTAATGCTGTGTGGCAAATGACTGAAGATTTTTGTGGCAGTGTAATTCACCCCTTTCTGTGCCAAAGGCAGATTTAATCCTTTCCTCTAGTGTTGCGGCTATGCTTTTCTCTGTTATTTTTGAATTGGGTGGGTTATTAATAACAAATTTCATAAGTGAATGTATGTATTGCGAAGGTACTGTGAATATCCCAAGTTCCTTAAATAAATGTCTGCAAGATTATATTGGGTGGGCTCCAGATATTATTCTGATTACACGCTTTTATGCAATGAATACGCGAATTGGGATGGAAGTCATTAAAGCAAAGACGTTTTTCGTCGCGGCGAGATCTATTTACGAAATTTCAGTCACCAACTTTCTCTTCCGAATGCGAAAATATTTTGTTGAGCCCAACCTACATAGGTAGGAATGATCATCAAAATAAAATAAGAGAAATCAGAGCTCTAACAGAAAGGTTTAGGTGTTCGTTTTTCCCGCGCGCTGTTCGGGAGTGGAATGGTAGAGAGATAGTATGATTGTGGTTCGATGAACCCTCTGCCAAGCACTTAAATGTGAATTGCTGAGTAGTCATGTAGATGTAGATGAATACTTTTTCTCTTAATGATGAATACCCCAAAATATGATGTCATATGAAAGCACTGAATGAAAATAGACATAGGAGGCTAATTTACTGATATAGTTATCATCAAAACTTGCAATAACCCTAATAGCATAAGTAGCTGAACCTAACTGTTTCAGCAGATCATCGATGTGTTTCTTCCAATTCAATTTCTCATCAATGCATGCACCCAGATATTTTGAATATTCTGCCTTAGCAACAGACTTCTATTTGTAGTCTATTTTATTGCCTTCTAGAATACAAACTGTCTAGCCAACACAGATTAAATGCACTGATACACATAGCAAGGTAACATCTGCTCTTTTCATTCATATATGTCTTCAGATCAAGTTCGTTGTACTTAAATTGAAAAGACACAATTGACAGTTGCCACGTAGTTGGTAATTCATTTCGTTAGTTACGTTCAATGGTCACAATTCCGTTTCAATTTTTATATCTTCTGCAGCTATAACCCTGGATATGACATCTAAAGTACTCCTGGTTGTGTCTCAGGGACCTGCAATCGGTCAAAGCGGCTAACAGTGACCAATTGCGCTTCTTTAAAAAGTTGACTCTGTCTTTCTCACAGTGTCTACACTGAAATAAGATGTGATTTATATCTCCATTTGTTTCTTCTTCACACTGCCTTTGGGGTGTCTCCTGTATGCTGATTCTGCATAAATGGGCAGGGAAAGATCCATGACTGGGACCCATTCTCGCAGTGGATGTTATAATTTTCCTTGAATGTTTGTACTTCCAAAACCATGGCTATCTTGGTATGAACGTCTGTATATGAGTATAGCTTTTGCCTTTTGTTTGTGACTTCCATTCCATTCTTCGTGCCACAGGAGAAGCGCTTGTTCTTTTACTGTTAAGAGATATTCTGTACATGAGAGTTTAATGTCCATAGGTCTTCTGCTGCTAATCGCATCTCTCGCTAATTGATCGGCTTTATCATTGTATAGAATGCCAGAATGTGATTTGACTCATGCAGATTCTGTAATCTGACCAATCTTCATAGCTTGGTGATAATGATCCACTATGTCGATAGTGTGTTTTCTTTTGTTCCAGTTCCTGTAACCAATTGCTCTCAGAACACTTTAAGAATCGGTGATCATTACTGCCTTGGGTATTCTAAGAGATACTGACTGTTTGATTGCCTATATAATAGCGAAACTTACATCTAGAAACACGGAAGCGTCGCTTGGTAGCTGAAACTTTCCTTCGTCTGCATTTTCTGGACAGAAGAAAGCGCATCCGCTATGATTTTCCGTCCCCATTTTTGAGCCATCTGTGTAGAGTTGAAGATATCCTGCCCATTTTTCTGTCAGGTGTGTTGTAGATGAAAACTGCTCGCATCCTTTTCCTTTGCTGGAACAGTCGACGTATGTTAGCTAGTAGACATATTTTCCAGGTGAAAACCTGTCACTGTCGTTTCCGCAGAAGGCCGAGTGACTTGTGCCTAGGGACAGCAAAACTTGGTGCCGATCGGTAGCGCTCGGCAAACATTGTGTCTTACGGGTCTGTAGAGAGCCTAAGGGACCGCAGTTCTTAGCGCTTCCTAGTGACGGACAGTGAAAGCCTACATTCACCTTGGGACAAGGAGCTTTCGATTCATTCCGCGCGAAATTCAAAATTGCATGTTAATTATTGAAGTTTTTAATCTCATTTACATAGTCACAGTCTTCACGCCGCAGCGTGTCGAAGTGCCTATCCTGCTTATGCAGTTTTTAAAGCCTACAGTTTACGGTAATGAAGCATTTTACAAAAAAAAAATCTCGAGAATATACCTGGCAGCTAAAAACATAAAAACAGACTATGAGTAGTTCTTCACGAGAAAAGTGTTCCAGTACTAATTACTTCACTGATTAACAATATACGTTTCAGACTACAACTACAGAGGTCTACATGGACGGACTGGTTAGAATGATATGTTTATCGCTGGTGGCCGCACAAACGTAATGGACATGTGTTTCCTCCATTAACCTGGAGCTGAATTTGACCTTTAAGTAACTTTTCTCGAGAAATTCGCATCCATCAGTTTACGAGTAGCTTTTTATTTTTATGTAACATTCCTTCCAGCACATTGAATTTGCCAATAACACAAATACTTGTAATTATATTTTACACATTAGTACTGACCTAGGAAATTTTCTTGCTTAAGATGTTTCGGACGAAGAAATTGCAAGTAAGGTGCAAACTGTGTTGCAGAAATTCATGATTATTGATCATGAAGATTAGTTTAGCGCTGTATAACGATGTGAGTTTTGAATAAAACTTGCCTGTGGTGTCTGATTGCGAGTAGTGTTTTCCTTGATAAATAAAAAGCAAATAAAACTGTCACTGCTAATGATAATGAGTTAAAAAATTAAAGCAAACTGTTAAAGCACATTTTTTTTTATGATGAGGACCATGACTAAGTATGACTAAGTACATGACACTATGTTTGTTCAATACAATTTTTAATCCTATAAATGTCTCATAAATGAGATTTTAAACTACACATACAGCAAATGAGACATTCTATATCAGAACTTTCAGATAAATGTAAACTATTTTTATTTCGTCACTTTCGTTTTTGATGAAATTTGGTATAAATTACAGATATGAGAAGCCAGATATTTGGTGTGAGAGTAGAAGAATTCCAGGCAACATCGTTCTTCCCATCATTTTCTGGATTAGCAACATTAAAATTCATTTACGAAAATTTCGATTATCATCCCTGTATTTTGTGCCATATGCTGATATGTGTTTTTATTAACGCGATATGTTGCAGTGGGCAAATTTTGGCTCACCCGATTGGCACCAAGGTTTGCTGTCCCCAGACACAAGTAGACGAGTGGAATGTATCTTTGGTTATGTTTGGCTTTGGTAATGTTTACATGTACTAGTGTTGGGCTAAACTGCGATTTTCCGATATCTGTGATTTCTGTGAATGCTACTTTTCAGTATCTCTTATTCTTAACTGTGATTTGTCGCAGTTAAGAGTCGCAGTTAAGGAACCTAAGTCGCGTATCCCTCCGCCACTGCTATTTCTGCTACTTCCGCGATTTCTGCGACTTCTGCTACTTCTGCTACTTCTGCGATTTCTGCTACTTCTGCGATTTCTGTGACTTCTGCTACTTCTGCGATTTCTGTGACTCCTGCGATTTCTGCGACGTACCACCGTATGAAAAAGTTACATCTGTCCACACAGAAAATTGCATCTCAACAAATCTGTCATTGGTAAGTATGTTTTACGTTTATTCTTCCGTTGGCTTTAATTTTGTATTAAAGAAACAACTGTGAAAATATTAATAGTGTAATTAATATGTAAGTAGCCGCACAGTACCGTAATAGTTCGTGTTTAGAAAATGAATTCTAACATATTGTTATGTTCATAGGTACCTGAACTACATTTCAGTCACTCAGTAAAGTGATAATTCAAAATATCATTGTCAACAGAGCTGAAGAAATTGTCAGTCTTTAGACCGTTTTCGTCAGACGAGAGGTTAGTTTCTAAGCGTTTTGATGGATTTAATTACTTCAGTGAGATCGTTCTTGCGAATGTGATATAGCAAATATTAGCAAATGTGATATAGCAAATATTAGCAATGTACTCTGTCAATTATATTGCTAGTAAAGTGACAGCAAAAATTGTTTAATAATCCTTGTGTTTTTGCAGACGCAGTTCTGACCGATTACTGTTTGCTGTACATATCTATCCACATCAAGGCTGTTGAGAGAGACTCGTGAAGATTCAAGGCAGCTCTTAGAGGATTTGGAGTTTAAAAGTGAAATAATTATGAAATAAGTGTGTGACTGATTAAAGTGTTTTATTGAAGTCGTTGTGCGATTTTAAAGGAATAATAAATGTTAAATACATTGAGTGAATAATAAAAATGTTATTTTCCACATGTTAAGCCGTCCTATACCCGTAATTTTCCGCCACTTATTTATTGGTAAACACTTGTTGGATACCGACGTGCCGCCCCCCCTCCCCCCCCCCCCCCCTTTCTCGCCAATCTTGGTGTGACACTGACCTGTAACATATCCCGAAGTCTACAATATGCATTTTGAGGCTGTTGATATGTAAGTGGGAAGTACAGATCTTCCAGTTAAATCAGGAATAGCTTAAGTGCATTACTTGAAAGTGACACAGGAAAAGCTGACTTATGTAGGTGGTAGTAGTGTCGGCAAAAAGTTCTTGTGTGTGAAGTTGCCATGTAGAACACCAGGTGTAAAACTTTTCTCCCGAGTCTTGAACTGTGTCGGAACAAAAGTGAGGCATTCATATGACTGTTTTCATTTCTCTACACTTACACAGATGTCTGAGTTCTGCTGTGTTAACATTGTAAAGTCCTGTAGGCATGTGGAGTATTAACCAAAACTGTCATATTGGAAGCAGAATCAAACACATTTGTTACGTTACTTGATATTTTCAGGAGAAAAAGGCAATGTTGCTTCTTATTAATATAATACATTCAGAGTCACAGCAGTATTTGACCAACCATAACTGATGCTGAATGTGCATGTCGTCATATAATATGAAGGGCTTATTTCAATAGTGGTACAAGTCCATTACCTACACTTTTCTGTCTATACTACCACTATTGAAATAAGCCCTTCATATGCACACACAGCACATCGATCTCGTGAGGCACAAGGCTCTCATAACGAAGTACGTACGTCGGTCAACAGATGACACTAGGAAAAGTATGTTAACTGCGCTTTTTAGTTGCTACTTGCGACTCTTAGTTGCGATTTGTCACAGAAATCGCAGTTTGACTCTGTAGCGAATAGCGTAGTATGAACTTTGCTCAACAGATGGCAGTGCTAACTGCGCTTTTTAGTTGCTACTTGCGACTCTTAGTTGCGACTTGTCACGGAAATCGCAGTTAGACTCCATAGCGTACCGCAGAGATGGACGTAGTACGAACTTTGACCCACAGATGGCACTGTTAACCGCGCTTTCTAGTTGCTACTTGCGACTCTTAGTTGCGACTTGTCACGGAAATCGCAGTTAGACTCCATAGCGTACCGCAGAGATGGACGTAGTACGAACTTCGGCCAACAGATGCCACTGTTAACCGCGCTTTTTAGTTGCTACTTGCGACTCTTAGTTGCGACTTGTCACGGAAATCGCAGTTAGACTCCATAGCGTACCGCAGAGATGGACGTAGTACGAACTTCGGCCAACAGATGCCACTGTTAACCGCGCTTTTTAGTTGCTACTTGCGACTCTTAGTTGCGACTTTTCACTGAAATCGCAGAAAGCAGTGCTAAATTCGACCAATAGATGGCTCACGTCTTTGAATGTGAAATACTACTTGCGACTGCTAACTGTGACTGAAATCGCAGTTAGATTCTGTAAAGTTGCTACTGTGATATCTGTGACTTCTCGGTCATTGCGATTTCTAACAGATACGCGATTTCCTGCCCACCACTACGCGATTTCCTGCCCACCACTAACATGTACTATGTAGTCTGCATGTACAGGAGAGAGAGAGAGAGAGAGAGAGAGAGAGAGAGAGAGAGAGAGAGATTTGAAGTGTCTGTGAGAATATAGTTACAATTTATCGGTACGCAGATAATGCTTGAAAGAAATGGCAGAAAAAGGAGCTCATTTGACGTCGAGTGTTTTAACGAGACCGTCAATATTTGAATTAATAGCCCAGGAGTCCCTCGCTAAGACAGTTCATCCCGCTGTCAAGAAGTTATGCGAGGTGAGTTAGTAACATGCAGATTTCAGTGGTGCGAGACCTTTTTATGACTGGTAATTTCGAACGCTATTTATTTACAGGTGCTAGCAGAATCGAACCCCGGAAAATACGGTTTCTTGGTCAGATGGTTCGAAGAACTATACCTCGTAGCTGAGTTTCTCCTTCAGCGACAATATTTACGCACTAAAGGTAACTTAAGTAATACAGAAGCAGGGCTTATATGCCCATTAACGTGAACTATAAAGTTATTTTATGGACAGACAGGGCCTAATCTTGACATCGGGCTTCGGGAGTCCAGTACCACACTCAAGTCCAGTTCCTTCAGTATGGCAAGTATCTGTATCAATATTGCTGTTACACATATTCCTCGTTTAGTTAGATGTTTTCTGAGATAGTGACAATGTTTGGTGTCTGGCGTGTAGATCTTGTTCCTAAAAACTGTCCATTTAATGTTCACTTGCTATAGTATGTTGTGTAAAAGCTAAAGATTTGCTTGAGCATCTCACTGCTTCACCCCACACGATGTCAGTGGATTTAGTATACCTTTTCCTTCCTCCAAGCTGAGAACTTGCTCATGTAGCCAGACATGTTTAATCTGAAATGAAAAGTGCGGAATCTGGACATGCCTAATAAACTTTGTTTTGGTAGGATAACTGCTTTACATTTCTGTGTAAATTATCTCTTGGTTAATGTTGACCACAGGTTTCTTTCCTACAGGGCAGTAATCAGTGTCAAATGTCACTATGTCCAATATCTGTGGCATATCAATATCCCTTCTCTTCCTTGTTTTTAACTTTGTTTTTATATCTGCTCATGTTGAACGCATGATAGCCTAAATGATGTACGGTTTCAGTGTGCTGTTTTCTTCTTGTATTTTGTGCACTTTGAAAACGCACAAGTTGAAGACCACCATAGTTTAGTTAAACCAGATTTGGCCAGTGCATTGTTATGTAGTTGGAGATTTCCATTCTGCATGGTGGATAAATGTGATTAATTTTTGAATATTTTGAATGTTGGTTGATTTCCTGTTGCATCTTAAGTTCTTTTTTCTTTTCAGGCAGTTCATTTTCAGAAGCATTTTATGGCCTGCAAAGGACAGTGAGCCATTCCACTGATTCAAAGCTACCAAGGAGGAAACTACAACTATCATTAATCTGCCTCTCTGTGCTTCCTTATCTAAGAAGAAAGCTCGAAAATCTTGCTGTAAAATATAAACTTGAAGAGGCAGATGGCATACCAGAAAAAAAGAACTATCCTAAAGGGACTCGATCTTTTGTGATAACGCTGCACAGCATATTTCATGCTGTTTGGGAAAGTTTGGTGCTCATGCAGTATTTTATGTACATGAGTGGTAAATCTTTGTATCACTCTCCTCTTCTTCGCATCATAGGCATTTCACTCATTTACACTGATCAGGAATCTGAAGGCATTCCGTGGAGCTCTCTTAAGAACTGTGTCACCTCCCGTGATTTCAGGTAATATTTTGCAACTTGTAGAAAAGCAAAAAGTTACTGTCACCAAAGCATCTCTCTAATGGTACTTAATAAGTGATAAACTTGCTATATTTATATGTAGTGTATAGTTAAAGATTAAATGACTTGTTTTAACAGCTAAGCCGGCTGCGGTGGCCGAGCGGTTCTAGGCGCTGCAGTCCGGAACCGCGCGACTGCTACGGTCACAGGTTTGAATCCTGCCTTGGGATGGATGTGTGTGATGTCCTTAGGTTAGTTAGGCTTAAGTAGTTTCAAGTTCTAGGGGACTGATGACCTCAGATGTTAAGTCCCATAGTGCTCAGAGCCATTTGAACCATTTATAACAGTTAAGGCCTTCCTGGGCTCAAGTCAGTGGGTTCTAGCTCCCTGTTTGCCCACATTGAAACTGAGTTTGTACGGCATCCTTCCTTGTCATTTCAGAAAAGCCAACCAGTTTTCTTAAAGATTAGTAGGAGTCCATTTACGAGAACTCAGTTAGCCACAATTTCAGTTAATGAGTCAAGCCTTCTCTATCCCCAAAGTACGCAAATGTTTCCTGAAGTTCCCATCTCCAGTCATTAAACCTACCGTGACTTCATCTGCCTCTTGTTCAAGCCCGTGGTTGCAGAACTTCTCTGAATACATGGTTTTAGCATCATTTACTTGCCATGTGTTCATTTTTGTCTAATATTCTCTGTGCTGTCTCATGATCCACCTAGTAACATCAACTTAGTTACAATAAAGGCAGGTTCTGCTCCAACAAATACAGTCATTACCCCTGCCCTGGCTAACCTGTCAGCTCATTTTTTTATCACCAGTTTCTTTGTGACCAGGAACCCACAGCAGGTTCATCCTGTTGCTTTCCACTAGCTTCACATGAGTTCCATGGCATTCTGCAATGATCTTTGATCTTGTTGTGGGGGTTGATAGTGTTCAGAGCTACTTGGCTGTCTGAATGAAATCCTCAGGGGCTCAGCATTCATTTACTGGATATGTGCTTGGTCACCCCAGATGTGGAC
The DNA here is from genome assembly GCF_023864345.2 of Schistocerca serialis cubense. Taxonomy (NCBI): domain Eukaryota; kingdom Metazoa; phylum Arthropoda; class Insecta; order Orthoptera; family Acrididae; genus Schistocerca; species Schistocerca serialis. The sequence continues at coordinate 45,197,243 of NC_064646.1, read as the reverse complement.
TGGCGAACACCACTAGTCATCTGTCACTGTAACATCTGGGCGCACTTCAACAACCATTGTGGGCCATGATGGTGAAATGTTGTCTCTCACAGGGATCTAGAATTAATCTCCTGACTGACAAGGACAGTACAAAGCTCTAAAAGAAACCTCAGCCTTTAGGGATGCTGCAGCAGGGCTGTAGAGGTGTATCAGTCTTTATCGGGTGACCTCTGCAGACCTGGCACACCTCAGCTGTATGACTTACTCAGACAAGTGGGGCTGTATTTGAGTGGACTTGTATTTCTCTAGCTGCTGGTGGGACAGAGATGGGACCCTCAAAATTAAACTCCTAACATGAAGGGTATGCTGTCTGGGAGTACTTTCATCCATTCACTCGAACGAATGGAGGAGACAAGTCCTCCTAATAATCAAATTGCGTTTAATAATGGGGCTTGCGGAGTCGTAAATCAGAATGTGTTTGTAGTGATAAAGAGGAAGGAGGAGATTCTTGAAAAGGTTAGTGTTCTGTATTCATAGAGATTTCATAGTGCTTGCTGGTACCTTAAAGGCTCATAAATGAAGCAGTCACAGCCAGTGCCATCTGGATCCTCTTGGCAACACCAGCTTTCCTGAATTGTGCGGGTGGGAACTCTCCCTGCGGTATATCCTACATTCCCGTAACCATCCCCCCCCCCCCCCCCCACGTGTGTGTGTGTGTGTGTGTGTGTGTGTGTGTGTGTGTGTGTGTGTGTCGTCTATTTTTCACAAAGGTCTTGTTCACCTCAAGCTTATTTTGTGACAGTCTTTCTGGGTAGTGCATATCTGCGACTCAGTACCTCCGCCATATGATGAGTACCAACTACCCTTTTCACAATATTGTTGCATTCCATTTTAGATTTTCCATTGTTTGACGTAGAGGAGGCACTGAGTCAGACACACACAAAGAAAGGACTGCTAAACTTATAGCTTTAGGGCAAAAAAGGGCCACTTCCATTATTTGTAGTCTTAATCTAGTACATCTGTATTGATACCTGTATCTTCCAACATTTACTTGATCTTAGTGTCCTAGTAGGTAGCTAGTAACTGTACTGTCCTTGTCTTTGTAATATCAACACATAGGATTATCATATTCAGTGAGTAGGTTTGTTGATACCACTATTAGTTGAAATTTCTGATAGTTTCGTGTAGCAGGTCAGTTTTTCTTCACAATCTATTGCATCCTATTATGACTGTTGATTTTAGAAAGCTTGTACTTATTGATTTATATTGTTTCGTATAGAGTTCTTGTGTGTGTTGAATAGTGCCGCTTGTCACAGTCCTGAGTATTTCTCTCCCGTCCTAGTGTTCTGTCCATTCTTGTAGTAGCAGTCCACTATACTGTCACAGTGTACTCTATACTCGCCATTTAAATATTTCATATGTGCTATACGGATGAGTGTGTGTACGGGTGCTCCTTTTTTGATGCTTTTATGGGCCTAAATTCTCTGCTCTTTATCCTTACTTTGCCGATTGTGGCATCTGTGTGTGGAGGAGGAGGTGGGATAGCATGCCTAATTATGCCAAGATATCTGATTCTATTGATAGATATTTTATCTACAAAGGTTGATTTGTATGTCTTAAAGTGTCTGACTTTTGCTGAGCCAGTTCATCTAAATCTTACACATTGGGTTTTCAGTGTGTCAGGTCTTTTGTGCCACAGAATTATCCATTATTCCACACGGTACACAGTTCCTGTGGTCAGGCGGTGACGCTAGCATGCAGTGCCATCTGTGTTCCAGTTTTTGGGTGGTGAATGCCTGCACCACACAAGCCGTGTAACAGTGCTTGCTGCACCTCTGCCAGTAGACTATTGGTGGCAAATTACAAGAAATAGTAATGTTAAGGAAATGTGACTGATTCACAAACGAAGTGGCTTTCAAAACACTTGTTCAAACAATCTTTCAGTACTGTTCATGAGTCTGAGATCCTTACTGTGTTAGATTAACAAAAGAGAAGGACAGATGAGACCCAGTGAATATGTAGTGGTGTTTCACTGCAGGATCATTTAGTTGGTGCAAGATTGTTAGTGATGCTCAACTGCAGTCGCAGGCACTACAAGAGAGGAGTCATGCATCACGGGCAGGTTTACCATTGAAATTCCAAGAGCACATCCCGGGAACATATTACTTCCTACCATATATGTCTCGCTAAGTGAAGATGATATTGTCAGGTTGCTTGCAGAATGTAGATGTGATTTTGGGTGTGTAGATAGGTAGGGGAACATTTGCAAATGAAGTTCGGCACTTCTTCTGCCACTTTACTAGTCTGTTTCAGTACCTGTATCGTCGGTGACTACCTGGACACTGAATTTGGCACCACTAATAGCCTTTGTATACAATTAGAATTTCTTTGTTTTTTATGAGAGGTCTTTAGATAAGAATCTGCTACAGTACTCATGGAAGGCCTTACACATTGCCCTACTGTTGCCAAATGTGCCTCATTTAGCAGCTTTCTTTGACCTTGTGCTTTGTTTCACACGTGTTGTGCACAGATTGTATATCGTGGAGGACCCTTCCCCATCATGAAGTGTTATAGTGGGTACATACCTACCCACTGCTCGATCAACTATTTTTCTGAACTTGGGCCACAGTTCCTCTACAAGCTTATGCCCACAGCTAAAGGTCCCGAAATCTTTCTCAGTATGACACTGCTGTCTCTTCATTTATTAAATGAACCTCAATAGGAAAGGGAAGGGTAAACTGGCAGGGTTGTTATCAAAATCCATAAGGGGGGACACTAGTACTCGTGGATGTACCTCTTTTTTAGACTAATACCAGTGTCAAATGAGAAGTTCAGGCAGGCAGGTGCTAAAGAGGTCCAAAACTCACAACATTCTCACAACAGGAAAGTAAATAATAATTTTACCATATTTAACCAAAATATTGGTGTATTAAAGAAAAAAGTAGATTCTCAGAAAAGTAAAGTAAAAAATAATGTAACCATTTTTCACCAAAATATTCCGGGATTGAAGAATAAAGTAGATGAGCTCCTGGTTTGTTTAGATGACATTGAATCTGATAATGTACTATGCCTGTCTGAGCATCACATTGTGTCTGATATGGAAAAGGTAAATATCAGTGGTTATAAACTAGCTGCACATATGAGTAGAGAGAATAAGGTGAGAGGAGGAGTTGCCATATATGTCAAACGTTATCACTGTATAGAAAGCTTAGATGCAAAAAAGTTTTGTCTAGAGCAACATATAAAAGCATGTGCCTGTCAACTTAAACTGAAGGAGGGCTCTTTTATAATTGTAACGGTATATAGGTCTCTTTCAGGAAACTTTCATTTATTCCTGGAAAACTTGGATGCCTTCTTGTGCTATCTGTCAGATAGGGGAAAGCAAATTATTATTTGTGGGGACTTCAGTGTTGATTCACTGAAAGAGTGTAATAGGAAAAATGACCTGGAAGTCTTGCTCGGTTCTTTCAATTTGACATCTGTCATTAATTTTCCTACTCGGGTGGTAAAGGACAGCAGCACATTGATAGATAACACTTTTATAGACAAAGGAAGGTTTAAAAACATAAATTCTTATCGTGTTGAGAATGGGCTTTCTGATCATGATGCTCAGCTACTTACAGTATATGACAGCTCCATTCAGTAATTCAAAACTACCCTCCAAAGTTGTGCATTCAATTAATGACTCAACAATTAGAAATTTCAGAGAAAATCTTCAGCAGCTAGACTGGGATGAGGTGTACAAGGAACCCGATGCTAATTTAAAATATAACTTATTTCTTGATATACTTGTAAGAGAATTTAAAAACTGTTTCCCCAAGAAAGTAGTTAAATCTAATTATAAGAAACCATGCAAAAAACCTTGGCTTACTAAAGGAATAAAACTATCTTGTAATCACAAAAGAGAACTGTATCTAACAACAAGAAAGAGTAATGACCCAGAAACAGCCAAATATTATAAAAACTACTGTGCTACATTAAGAAAGGTTATTAAAAAGTCCAGAAGCTTGTGCATCATGTCTGAGATTAATACTTCTGATAACAAAATGAAAACAATTTGGAATATTATTACAAGGAAGACAGGGCAACCAAGAGTACAGGATGATGGCATCACCATCAAAGTGAATGGAAACTTGATAAACAACAAGCCAGAAGACGAAAACATTTTGAATAATCATTTTTTAAGTGTTGTAGAGAAAATAGGATCTAAATGTTCATTAGAAGAAGCAAGGCAGTTAATGGAAGAGGCCTTACCCACACCATTTGATACAATTGAAATTCCACCCACCTCTCCTTCTGAAATTAGGAAGATAGAAAACTCTCTCAAGAATAAAAGCTCAAGAACAAAAGCTCACATGGAATTGATGGCATTTCCAGCAGGAAAATAAAAGCTTGTTCCCAAGAAATAAGTGGGATTCTTAGTCACATATGTAATCGCTCTCTGAAGCAGGGTATTTTCCCAGATAGACTGAAGTATGCCATTGTTAAAGCATTGCATAAAAAAGGGGATACGTCTGATGTCAAAAACTACCGTTCAATCTCTCTTCTGCCTGCCTTATCCAAAATTCTTGAAAAAGTTGTGTATTGTAGAGTAGCTTTGTGAACCTTTGTAAAAATAAAATTTTAACAAAATGTTAGTTTGGTCTCCAGAAGGGGTTTTCAATGGAAAATGCTATATATACTTTCACTAATGAAATATTAAATGCTCTGAGTAACCGGAAGTCACCCGTTGGGATTTTTTGTGATCTATCAAAATCTTTTGATTGTGTAAATCATGGAATATTTCTAGATAAGCTCAAGTACTGTGGTATGAATGGGACAGTGCTCAAATGGTTTAAATCATACCTAATTGGAAGAGTGCAGAAAGTTGAAATAAGCAGTTCACATAATATGGAAAAAACTGGTGATTTCTCAATCTGGGGAACAATCAAGAATGGGGTGCCACAAGGTTTGGTCTTGGGTCCTCTGCTGTTCTTAATATATATTAATGACTTGCCATTCTATATTCATGAAGATGGAAAGCTGGTACTTTTTGCCGATCTTACAAGTATAGCTATCACACCCAACAGACAAGAATTAACTGGTAACATTGTAAACGATGTTTTTCAGAAAATCATTAAGTGGTTCTCTGCAAATGGGCTCTCATTAAACTTTGACAAAACACAGTATATACAGTTCCACACAGTAAATGGAATGACACTATTAATAAATATAGACTTCGATCAGAAATCAGTAGCTAAGGTAGAATATTCAAAATGTCTAGGTGTATGCATTGATGAGGGGTTGAACTGGAAAAAACACACTGAGGATCTGCTGCAACGTTTGAGTTCAGCTACTTATGCTATTAGGGTCATTGCAAATTTTGGCGATATACATCTGAGTAAATTAGCTTACCACGCCTATTTTCATTCTCTGCTTTCGTATGGCATCGTATTCTGGGGTAACTCATCATTGAGTAAAAGTGTGTTCATTGCACAAAAGCGTGTAATGAGAATAATTGCTGGAGCTCATCCAACATCATCCTGCAGACACTTATTTAAAGAGCTATAGATCTTCACTATAGCCTCACAATATATATATTCACTTATGAAATTTGTTATTAACAATCTGAACGAATTCAAAAGTAATAGCAGTGTACATGGCTACAACACTAGGAGAAAGGACGATCTTCACTACTCAAGGTTAAGTCTAACTTTGGCTCAGAAGGGGGTAAATTATGCTGCCACAAAAGTCTTTGGTCACATACCTAATAGCATCAAAAGTCTGACAGATAGCCATATAGCATTTAAAAGGAAATTAAAATAATTTCTTAATGGCAACTCTTTCTACTCATTAGATGAATTTTTGGATATAGTAAGTGGGTAATTTCCCCAACCCCCACAAAAAATTATAAATATTGTCATGTAATATTTTGTGTAATGTAATATCTTGTATAGACACCTTTTATTAACCTGACACGTTCCACATCATTATGAAGTGTCGTATTCATGATTTATGGAACAATTACTAATCTAATCTCTAATCTTTTTACAGAACATGTAAACCTTTCTACTTGTTTTAACTTGTTTTGTACATTGTTAATAATTGTTTTGACAATTGGCTCATGGTCACTGCCACATGTTTCAGTGTTACATTCTCGAGGAAGTGAGGTCTGAGTGTTGCCATTAGATGTAATACATTTCTTCAACATGTGGGTTTCCAAACTATCTATTCTAGGTAGTTCTGAGAGAATGCATTTTGTATTGGTTTCCTGGATGACTTATGGCACCCACAGCTTGCAAAACAATATTTACTGCATTCGTTGGATGAGTCTCTGCTAGTACTGCTATTTATTGGGTGAAGGTACAGCTCTCCTATGTGCTAAATAGACAATCCACTGAGAGGAAAGACATCAAAGACATCAAAGTTCCTCATATTTTATAAGGCCTGTAGAAGATAATAACTGTAGGGAAAGACAGCAGTGTTTTAGGAATATCTACATTAGCATTTCTAAAAAAAACTGAAAGCATTAGGTGAAGAATTGTACTTTTGTGCTGCCTGGGATTTAATCTTTACTACAAACTTATGGTTTTATACAGGTAGTTACATTATCTGCTGTAATTGTCAATAGCACTTGTATACTGAGCAGAAACTCCAGTTTGTGTATGACAGAACCAGTTACCGTGTTTACATGTAGTGGTAATTTTGATACTACCAGGTCTCTGCCAGGAGTCACATTCCAACTGCTCAGGGGTGTGCTGAGTAACAGCTTTGAAATATTCGCATTTTTCCTCCAGTTTCTTCAAGTCTGGTATTCTGAGCATAGACAGGCGAGTGTTACAGCTCTACCCATTCCTTCCACCCCACAGGTAAGTTCAGCAGTAAAAAACTGTATGTAAGTAAAGAATTTTACAAACACAACAATAAAATCATGTTTTCCATCTCTTGTCAACAAAACATGGATGGCAGTGTCTAGGTAATGTGATGAATATTTTCAGGTGCTGCCAGTCAGGCAACAACAACGAAAGTAAATTGTTCATTAGATACTGTTTTACATTAACTTCTGCATGGTGGAACTATTGGTTTGTTTTCTGCAACAGTGTGGTAAAGCGAAATTAAATTTCTGACTAGAGAAAGTTATTAAGGAATAATGAAATGTAATCTATACGAAAAGATGGGAGCTGTATACACACATTTTTGTTTTAATGTGTCTCACCGGGGTTTGTTGACCGTGTTTCTGACACTGACTAAACAGACAAATGAAAAATCATTCTGCTCTTAGACCTTTTCTGTTTCCTGCTAAATATCTTTAGTAAGGACCCCAGAAACAATGTTCAAGCATGTAAGCAGATTTCTTTCTAGACAAATTGCATTTCCGGAATATTGTTGCAGTCATTTGTTTTTCCAGAAACTAAATTTATGTGGTCTTTTGAACTGTCACAAGTTGAAGTAACATGGGCGTTTTTGACTGTTGGCTCTCACTTGTTGTATGTTGTGTAGCAAAATACATATTATTTGGTGTAGGGCACAAATAATCTGTGAATAATTGTGACAAAATAAGGACAGCTGTAGGTGTTTTATTTTGTCAAAATAGTAAACGGCCATCATCCGAAAGACCTCCTGCCAAAAGGATGGACTTACAAAAAGTTTCTGTGAATAAGGTGATTGTACTCTCAGCTCCAATTGGTATCTACATTATGTATCCAAATTAAATGTACAACAAAAACAATCAATTATTGACAAAATAAAAAAATCTAATCACCAAGTGACAACGTAACACACACACAAAAGATTGTTGTAATTGGCAAACTTTCGGAGCCAGTGGCTCCTCCTTCAGGCAAAAGAGTTGAAGGAAAAGGAAGAGGGATGAAGGAAAGGGACTGGAGAGGTCTAGGAAAACAGATTTCAGGAAAGTTACCCAGAACCATGGGTTGGGGGAGGCTTACCATACAGAATGATGGGGAAAGACTGATTGTTGGGGAGTGCATTGGATGAGATTTGAAAACCTGAGAGCTTAAAGGTGGAAGACAGGATGATATGCAGTCAGAGATCATGCACGAGTTAATAAGAGTGAAAAGCTAAGTGCATTGTACGTAACTGAGGTGGGAGGGGCAGTGAACAATACTCTTATGTAAAAATACTGTTATGTAACCATGGACCTTGCCATTGGTGGGGAGGCTTGCTTGCCTCAGCGATACAGATAGCTGTACCATAGGTGCAACCACAACGGAGGGGTATCTGTTGAGAGAGGAGACAAATGTGTGGTTCCTGAAGAGGGGCAGCATCCTTTTCAGTAGTTGCAGAGGCAACAGTCTGAATGATTGACTGATCTGGCCTTGTAACATCAACAAAAATGGTACTGTGAGTGACTGAAAGCAAGGGTAAACTACAGCCGTAATTTTTCCTGAGGGCATGCAGCTCTACTGTATGGTTAAATGGTCATGGAGTCCTCTTGGGTAAAATATTTGGGTCTGTGGGTGGAGAATACTCAGGAGGATCTCATTGTCAAGAGAAAAGAAACTGGCATTCTACAAATCGGAGCATGGAATGTTAGATCCCTTACTTGGGCAGGTAGATGAGAAAACCTAAAAAGGGAAATGAACAAGTTGAAGTTAGATATAGTGGGAATTAGTGAAGTTCGGTGGCAGAAGGACCAGGACTTCAGGTCAGGTGAATACAGGTTTATAAATACAAACTCAAATAGGGGAAATGCAGGAATCGGTTTAATGATGAATAAGAAAATGGGTATGCAGGTAAGCTACTAAGAACAGCATAGTTAATGCATTATCATATCCAAGATACAAAAAGCCCATACCTACCACAGTAGTACAGGTTTACATACCAACCAGCTCCGCAGAAGACAGAGATTGAAGAAATATATGATGCAATAAAAGAAATTATTCAGATAGATAAGGGAGACTAAAATTTAATAGTTGTGGGGGAATGGAATTCAGTTGTAGAAAAAGAAAGAGAATGAAAAGTAGTAGGTGAATATGGAGTGGGGGTAAGGAATGAAAGAAGAAGCAGACTGGTGGAATTTTGCCCTGAGCATAACTTAATCATAACCAACACTTGGTTTAACAATCATGAAAGAAGGTTGTGGTGGAAGAGGCCTGGAGATGCTGGAAGGTCTCGGGTAGATTATATAATGGCAAGATAGAGACTGAGGAACCAGGTTTTTAAATTGTAAAACATTTCCAGGGGCAGATGTGGACTCCGACCACAATTTATTGGTTATGAACTGCAGAATAAAGTGAAGAAACTTCAAGAACGTAGAAATTTAAGGAGATGAAATCTGGGTAAACTGAAAGAACCTGAGGTTGTAGAGAGTTTCAGAGAGAGAATTAGGGAATGATTGACAAGAACAGGGGAAAGGAACACATTAGGAGAAGAATGGTTAGCTTTAAGAGTTGAAATAGTGAAGGCAGCAGAATATCAAGTAGGTAAAAAGATGAGGGCTAGTAGAAATCCTTGGGTAATGGCAGAGATATTGAATTTACTTGATAAAAGGAGAAAATATAAAAATGCAGTAATTGAAGCAGGTAAGAAGAAATACATATGTCTCAAAAATGAGATCGACAGGAAGTGCAAAATGGCCAAGCAGGGATGGCTAGAGGACAAATGTAAGGATGTAGAAGGATATATCACCAGGGACTAAGATAGGTACGACCTACAGAAAAATTAGAGAGACCTTTGGAGAAAAGAGAACCACCTGTATGAATATCAACAGCTCAGATGGGGAATACCGTGTGAAGAATTTGACAGAGCACTGAAAGACCTAAGTCGAAACAAGGCCCCGGGAGTAGACAACATTCCATTAGAACTACTGACAGCCTTGGGAGAGCCAGTCCTGACAAAACTCTACCATCTGGTGAGCAAGATGTATGAGACAGGCAGGACTCCCTCAGAGTTCAAGAAGAATATAATAATTCCAATTCCAAAGAAAGCAGGTGTTGACAGATGTGAAAATTACCGAACTATCAGTTTAGTAAGTCACGGCTGCAAAATACTAACACGAATTCTTTACAGACGATTGGAAAAACTGGTAGAAGCTGACCTCGGGGGAAGATCAGTTTGGATTCCGTAGAAACGTTGGAACACACGAGGCAATTCTGACCCGACGACTTCTCTTAGAAGACAGGTTAAGGAAAGGTAAACCTACATTTCTAGCATTTGTAGACCTAGAGAAAGCTTTTGACAATGTTGACTGGAATATTCTCTTCAAATTCTGAAGGTGGCAGGTGTAAAACACAGGGAGCAAAAGGCTATCTACAATTTGTACAGAAACCAGATGGCAGTTATAAGAGTCGAGGGGCACGAAAGGGAAGCTGTGGTTGGGAAGGGAGTGAAACAGGCTTGTAGCCTATCCCTGATGTTATTCAGTCTGTATATTGAGCAAGTAGTAAAGGAAACTGAACCGTGAATTTACTTTCAAAACTTTTCTTAAGAATTTACTTTATTTACTAGCGATTCATCAAGAACATTGACACATTTAATCACACTATGTGAGTGTGGAAGTAGTTGCCAGGGAGTAACTAATGAAATCAAAATCAAATTACTTTTAACAAATGGGAATTTTATTCCTAAAAGCTTCTCTCTCTCTCTCTCTCTCTCTCTCTCTCTCTCTCTCTCTCTCTCTCTCTCTCTCTCTCTCTTTTTAAAAAAAGAAACAGATTTAAAATTATAAGCAGAGCAATTTATTCAGAGGCAGAAAGAAACAAATTTTTGAGTGTATGAGCTTTCGGGCTGAAAACCTTGCCGCTCCCTTTTGACACGACCGTAGTCACGACCGCTCACAACCACCTCTGGAAGACTACACAGGTGCAAATCTGCAACACACCTTAAAGTAAAAGTTTTAACAATTCACGCAAGCACACAAACTATGCACCCCGTAGGAGGGATGGAAATGGTACAAAACACTAAAATTAAAAGATTAACTTTGCCACCGAAGGTGCAACTTGATTTTAACTTCTAAGAAAGTCTTATGGTGGAAGGGTGGCAACTTTATATACTAAAATGACCATTTAAATAAAAGCCCATGAAATGCAATCTTACATAAAATTATACAAGGTTGGTCAAACATGCTTCACGGTACACATATACTGCCTCTCAAGATGATAGGCAAGATAAAAACATATTTCAGGAATTAGGCCGTTACACTTCAAGCAAGAAATTCGTTAACACACCGAATCTGACAACCATGACAGAGGCAGCTATTAATGTACGGCAGATTGATAGGGAGATAACAGAACAACCTGAACCCCAGGTTGCTCTAACCCGCCCCTACTCCACAAGGGAAAAACGGACCACCCAATTCATAAATAACTACCTTCCCACGTGTGGGCAAACGGAGAAGAATGGTGGGATGACCCCAAAACAAAGCGGCTGTTGACCTCACCAAGAAAACAAGTAGAATTTAACAAGTAAGTGAAACAACATGTCACGAATCACTTAACTTCTACTAAACTGTGATTTCTGGTGAAGACCTGGCGCAGCACCCCCAAAACGCTCTCCTGAACCATCCGCTGCCAGCCGCTTCAACGGATGCAGGAAGGCACGCCTATCTCACGGCGTCGCAGCTCGCACCGGCCAGACCGATGTTGTGGGTTGACTCCTGTTGTTCTCGTGTCGGCCGTGAAGCCACTGCCCCTCGCTATACGGCACGGCCCACTGGACTCACGTGGTGACCTCACGTGCGCCGACGCTCAAGGTGGACAAGTCATCTTGTGTCTCAGTGTGCGACCGACCAACCGATCGATCCAACCGCCAATGACCGTTGCCTGAGCAACTCGAGCAGACTGGCGGCCTAACGTGCAGACTCAGTTGCAGAAACTAAGCCCCCGACCGGGCAACAACTTGTTGAGTTCTCTCACTGTGCCTCAGATTCAGACGAGAGGCAGACTAGCAAGCTGGGGATGAGAGACTTACGCAGACTGACCGACTGGCGAGCTCATAGCGCCCCTTAAATGCACGTGAACAGGCAACCTTTCCCCTTTCCCACCAGAGGGAGACACCAAAGCTGCGATTGCCACAGCGTCACCACCACCAGAAACAGAGGGCGACAGCTTCACACTATGCACTGTGGCGTGCTCTTCAAAACAGCAGTTTTTACCACGGCTCAGAAACAAAAGAAAAATTTGGAGTACAAATTAAAATCCATGGAGAAGAAATAAAAACTTAGAGGTTTGCTGGCAACATTGTGGTTCTGTCAGAGACAGCAAAGGACCTGGAAAAGCAGCTGAACAGAATGAACAGTGTCTTGAAAGGATATAAGGTGAACATCAACAAAAACAAAATGAGGATAATGGAATGTAGTAGAATTAAATCAGGTGATGCTGAGGGAACTAGATTAGGAAATAAGACACTTAAAGTACTAAATGAGTTTTGATATTTGGGCAGCAAAATAGCTGATGGTGGTGGAAGTATAGAGGATAGAGAATTTAGACTGGCAATGGCAAGGGAAGTGTTTCTGAAGAAGAGAAATTTGTTAACATCGAGTACAGATTTGTGTCAGGAAGTCTTTTCAAGAAGTATTTGTATGGAGAGTAGCCATGTATGAAAGAGAAACATCAACGATAAATGATGTAGAGAAGAATAGAATAGAAGCCTTCGAAATGTGCTGCTGAAGATTAGGTAAGTAGATCACATAACTATTGAGGAGGTATTGAATAGAATTGTGGAGGAGAGTAATTTGTGGCACATATTGACTAGAAGAAGGGATTGGATGGTAGGACATGGTCTGAGGCATCAAGGGATCACCAATTTAGTATTGGAGGGAAGCGTGAAGGGTAAAAATCGTAGAGGGAGACCAAGAGACAAATACGCTAAGCAGATACAGAAGGATGTAGGTTGTAGTAGTTATTCTAAGATGAAGAGTCTTGCTCATGATAGAGTAGCATGGAGAGCTGCATCAAACAAGTCTCTGGACTGAAGACCACAACACACAACAATGCATGTTAACATTTTTCGGTCTCGTACATTGACATGACTACCACCAAATTATCAATTAGGGTGAATGGGCATAGGAAGAGGGTGTATACAGACATCACACAATATCCTGTCGCAGAGCATGCCGTAAAACATGACAATCGTGACACCTGTTTCGCCACATGCGCCATCTGTATTCTTCCCCCAGACACCAGTTTCTCAGAACTCCACAGGTGGAAACTAGCACTACAAGAAGTCCTTGCTTCTCACCATGTACCTGGCCTTAATTTGTTAATTTCTTCTGTCTCGGTATTTCTTCACTGTAACTACTCTATGCTTCACTCCGTTTTAGTTTTCTATATCTTTCATTGTCTTAGCCATCTATTTTTCACTGCCCCCTCCCACCTCTAATACATACAACGCACTTAGCTTTTCACTTTTATTAACTCATGCATGATGTTTAAGCAGTAATCTCTGTCTGCATATTATTGTGTCTTCCACTTTAAAGCTCTCAGGTTTTCAAATCTAATCTAATGCAGTCCCCAACAATCAGTCTTTCCCTCTCATCCCGTAGAGTAACTCTCCCCAGACCCGCGGTTGTGGGTGAACTTCCTGAAATCTACTCCTTTTCCTAGACCTCTCCAGTCTTTTTCCTTCATCCCTCTTCCTTCCCCTTCAACTCTTCTGCCTGAAGGAGGAGCCACTGGCTCCGAAAGCTTGCCAATTACAACTGTCTTTTATGTGTGTGTTCTTCCGCCGCTTGGTGAGTAGATTTTTATCTGTGCAACTAAACAAATTAAATGTGTCTTAGACACAAAGCTTGGTTGTAAATAATGAATCTTTCATTTAACAATGGAAACTCCAGGTAGAAGTATCAACAAGATAGAAAGATATAGATTGTTACTTACCATTAAGATGACACATTAAGTTGCAGACACTTGCACAAAGTGTGCAGCCACAGCCTTCTTCGGAAAAAGAACACACACACCACTTACTCACAGAAGCAAGCACACCTCCTGTAGCTCGGGCCAGGTCATGAGTGCACGAGGTGTGCTTGCTATTGTAATTGAATGAGTGTGTTTCTCTTTTTCTGACAGAGGCTGTGGCCAAAACAATCTATCTCTGTCTTCATTTGAGTGCCCATAAGCTCTAAACACACACATTACATTGTTGAATCTTTCATTTACTTAATCTTTGGGATTATCTGATACAGTATTTTCTCATGTATTTTCAGGGTCTAGGTGTAAATGATTACAAAAATATTTGTCCTCTCTGCTTGCAGAAAAGGAAAATACCAACTGTTTTGCCTGTTTCTGGGTAGGTATATACTATGCATTCCAGAAATTTAAGTTGTAGCTTTATTTTCTATACTTCTGAGAATTCCTTTTTTTCCAGGTACATTTTCTGTTATCGCTGCATTGCTGAGTATGTTCGAGAAAATCATTCGTGTCCTATAACTCATTACCCTGCATCAGATGAGGATTTTGTCAGAATATATTGATACAGTCATTAAGTTGATATAAAAGGTCATGCCACTGGAGAATACAGAAAATAGTAGATATTCTCTGCAGAAGTATGTATCATCTGAAAAGGGAATAAGTTTGTAATTTCATGATGTAAGCAGAAATGTGTTTTAGACTTTACATTCAACAACCACTTTTGAACCACACACAATTTATTTCTCCCTTGTAATAACTGTCTTACTCCAGGTGAGGTGAAGGCAACAGTAAGGCTTTAAATCTATAATTTGTTCTCCAGTGTTTATATTTGTCAATAGTGTATTGCAATAGCAGAACAGTTCTGACCAATTAAAATTATAGCAGTTGGAGGAGTGTAAACTAAAAGCAAATTGTGCGGTTAATCGTAAATATATGTAATTAGATACATATTACATGTTAATGGTGGGTTACATAAACTATCGTAATTGAGTTACACAAAATTTCTTATAAATAATTGGTGTAACACTTCAGGTGATATGGTCTGTCACAGATGTAAACAAATCAAAACTGTAAGTTGTGCCTTAGAAATTAAATGTTATTCTTGCACAATACATATTATAGTTTACATAATTCTCAACAGTACTGGGGTTTAGCCTACTCTGTTTGCTGGTATGAATTTATTAGTGAAATGTAAGTACATTTACATATCAACATTTTGTTTTACTAGGGGTAGTGTTAATATGTTCGGTGAAGCAGAGGTATTACATGAAATTGAAGAACTGTTCTCTGCTATCAGATGCCCAAATCCAAGGCTTGTTGTTTGATAATTCAAGAGTTCTGGAATAAAACCATGGATTCAGGTAAGCTGATACCAGCAGCAGAGTCTTGACCACATCTGTTCCGGTTGCATTGTTGCTGCTAAACTTAGTAGTAAACTTTCCTCCCATTGTGGTGGATAAGCCACACTTCAGTTATATCTTTCATGTGCAGGGCCATACCACAACAAACATGAGCATTATGTCTTTCGCTTCTGTCGCCATATTTAGGAAAATATTCATATTATATTTTAATTAACTGGTACCTTGAAACATATTTCTTGTACCATTCAGAAGAGAACAGTATGATCTTGCATAATTTTAAAAGTCATTTCTTAGAAGGCTCTTATTGTTGTTGTTGTTGTTGTTGTGGTCTTCAGTCCTGAGACTGGTTTGATGCAGCTCTCCATGCTAATCTATCCTGTGCAAGCTCCTTCATCTCCCAGTACCTACTGCAACCTACATCCTTCTGTATCTGCTTAGTGTATTCATCTCTTGGTCTTCATCTACGATTTTTACCCTCCACGCTGCCCTCCAATGCTAAATTTGTGATCCCTTGATGCCTCGAGACATGTCCTACCAACCGATCCCTTCTTCTAGTCAAGTTGTGCCACAAGCTTCTCTTGTCCACAATCCTGTTCAATACCTCCTCATTAGTTACGTGATCTACCCGCCTAATCTTCAACATTCTTCTGTAGCACCACATTTCGAAAGCTTCTATTCTCTTCTTGTCCAAACTATTTATTGTCCATGTTTCACTTCCATACATGGCTACACTCCATACAAATACTTTCAGAAACGACTTCCTGACACTTAAATCTATACTCGATGTTAACAAATTTCTGTTCTTCAGAAGTGCTTTCCTTGCCATTGCCAGTCTACATTTTATATCCTCTCTACTTTGACCATCATCAGTTATTTTGCTCCCCAAATAGCAAAACTCCTTTACTACTTTAAGTGTCTCATTTCCTAATCTAATTCCCTCAGCATCACCCGACTTAATTCGACTACATTCCATTATCCTTGTTTTGCTTTTGTTGATGTTCATCTTATGTCCTCCTTTCAAGACACTGTCCATTCCGTTCAACTGCTCTTCCAAGTCCTTTGCTGTCTTTGACAGAATTACAATGTTACTTTTTTTGTTTTGGAGATTTATTTACATAAGTATGGGATATTTATTATTGTAGTGCAGCTACTCAAGGAGGTTCAGTGTGGACTGTAATTATTGTCTGGCAGCAAAAGTTGGTAAATATGTTAATTTGTTAAAATGGAACAGGTTTACATTGGAAAAAAAAAAGTTCCAGTTTTGGTCACCAGGTGCAAATCTGGCACTGTGAATGCAAGAAAGACATATAGAAATGTTTCCATACGTAATGAATTAGGAACAGGATATGGGCAGATGAAGTCAACCAAGTGAGAAATCCATAATGTTGTTTTTATTATTAACCATCTTGCATGAAAACAGTTGTTTCCATACAGCTGCGCTCATCCAAAGCAGAAATCGCGTGCTGTACAACAAAGTCTGGAGAATGTCCAGACATCACGGTACACATGACAGGCCCTCTGTGTGTGTGTGTGTGTGTGTGTGTGTGTGTGTGTGTGTGTGTGTGTGTGTATGGCAGGCCCAGTGGTTCTACATGCACAACACACAGTTTAACAGTGCCCCATGTTTGACTGGCCTGTGTATTCACTGCACCCTCTAGTGTAAACTGTGCCTTGTGACTCTGTATAATGTCATCAACTTCGATTTGTGAAAATTAAGTGTGTTACTGCAGATCATGAGATTTCAGTTGCTGCACCACCAGGATCTTGTATTGGTACCAGTGTAATATGGACTGCAAAATTATCAATACTGTTGACCATGGGATGACACTAGCTGAGGCACTTGCTGCACAGTCAGTTACAGCTACAGCACTCTTGTCAATAACTTCCACTGGGATAGTACACCTTCCTCTTCCAGATGCCACATCAAGCTCACCCATGTTTTAGAATTTTATCATCATCTTCTTTAAACCATTTAATGATATCGGGCCTCTTCTCTGTTTCAATTGGCAATACTCTCTCAGTGCAGCACTGTAATTGCTGCCGTTAACATCAAGTAGTTTCACTAATGCCACACGGTATCTCTTTTCAATAGCCATACTAATCACACTCTCTATGGCTTGTCAAATAACTGTGTTGATATTCTACTGTCATACAAACAGTGTACAGTGCCAAATTTGCATCTGGTGGCCACTAATGCATTAGCATATTGACTAAGTTTTGCTGCTGTGTGACAATTACAGTCCCCACTGGGCCTCCACGAGTAGCTGCATCGTAATTGCAACCACCTGGTATCATCCGGCAACATCCAGTAACTTAATAACATGACAGACTTAATGAGAACTCTTTAAGAATTGATACAGAAGTGAACATATGTTATTTAAAAATTAGTTTCAGTCCAATATAATAATGTGCTGCTATGTTCTCGACAATGCAGTTGAGTACTTCTCCCGAGCGGTTGCCGTAGGCTGACTCTTTTTAGTGACCTGCACTGCTCACTCTGTGTCTGTTGATAAGAACTGGATCGTGTGGTCACAAACTCGAACCCTCGACATGTAACAAATAAAAACCTCATATTTATTTAATACATTGATAAACATGTAATGATATACATTCAAATAACTGATCATTGCATACCTAACATCACTCAGCTGGGAAAAGATATCATTGTCCAGGTTAATATTTTGAAACACTTTATTCCTGATCTGAGTAACATTAGGTTTTAAGGTTGCTACATAAATGACACCTTAGTGCCACATAGGCTCTTAAATGTGTCATATTTTGTTTGTTAATTGGCTAGTGGAATATTAAATTATCTATAGAATTGTGATCCTATGAAAATTTTTTACATTTACAACAAAATAAATATTATTCCTTGACAGAAGGTGTTATAGTTAAATAAGCAGTATGTGTTCAGTGGTTTTCAACTTTCAGAAAATTAATAAGAAATGTAGTTTCATTATTTTACAAACCTAGGTTCTTTCATTAATAATCACATCAAAATTATAAACCTGAATCCATTTTGAAGACATTTAACATATTCGTACACATTCACACTTCAGAGGATACAGAATTTCTAATTTCTCTACAAAATTTAAGCAAATCTGTGCACTACCAGTATTATCTTAACTATAATAGTAGTACAAATTCTGGTTTTGAACCTGTTTCCAGAATGATGGGCACTAAATGTATTCTGTAGTAAGTATTCCGGTTATGTAACAAATCACCCTAGAGATGAAATAACTCTATAAAAGTTAAACACACTCTGCACTGTGCGTGCTCGCTGTCTCCTGTCGTCTCGTATTAGTCTCAATAGTAATGTGAATACATTATGTACTCTGTTAAATTATATGAAGTGCCAGTTCATGTACATGCTTTCTCCTAAAAAAAGCTACAATAACAATTGTTTCTTAGGTTGACCATATTCTTTGACTTAATTGTTTGATTGTGACATTTTTAATAAGACCTTTTGCCTTTGCTTCAGATGCATTTAATGTGTCGAGCCATAAATCTTTAGTTGTAAATAGGACACATTCATTATTACTTTCCTATAGGTGGCTTATTTTGAAGCATACCCAGTCCAGTTGCTGTCAGAGTAAATACTAAGCCCTTGTGCTACAAAGAGCAATTATCTTTTATTTCAGAAACATACTTTGTTGAGGCCAAACTAGCACATGTGCTGTAGAGTATCAAGCTGTGGACAGTTGCATGATTATCTATGATTAGCAGTATTATAACTTATTGCACCAGTATCAAAACTGAGGGTACCCAATTCCTCCCAGACAAGAACATACATAAATACTTCAACTGACCCACAACATTCCTTTGTCACAACAGGTACGTCTTGTTTATGAGAGGTATAATAAAACTTAATTCATGTTTTGAAGGAACAAATTAGAGGCACTAATTAACCCTTTGTGCGTCACATTTATAAAAAAATTGGGGAAAAGTTTTTTGTGATGAATATTTACTGTATATGTTGCACATATGCCATATCCATTGCAAAAGTTCTTTTGAAGCTATTGGTTCATAAATAAAACAATGACTCCAAATGGCATCAATAGAAATTACATAATAATTACTCAAAAAATGCATACATAACTGTATTGTAAACTTACTGTATTTCTTTCCATTGCCCTTGGGGAACTACGTAAAGTTGGTTCCATAACCAAGTAGTTCAGTATACACAGAATAAAACTAAACACAACAGTTATTGTACACTCACAAATGCAGTAGCACAACTCACGACACTTCTTTGTTCTGCATTTCAAACAAACGGCAAGTCATGAAAGCAAACGCCACTGTGATCTGTTGGCCAAACTTGGAACTACGTGAAGCAATGCTAAACAGTATCATTGAAGCATTGGGAAGCTCCAAAAAGCCAGGAATACTTAATGATGCCATTTGGAATCGCAGACGCAGAAAGGATTAATTAGGCGTATGTTCTGGTAACCAGAATACATCGGATACAGCTTCTACTGATTATCAGCTGCATCTGTTGAGAGGCCAGACAAACGTGTGGTTCCTGAAGAGGGGCAGAAGCCTCTTCAGTACTTGCAGGGGCAACAGTGTGGATGGTTGATTGGTCTGGCCTTGTAACATCAACCAAAATGGCCTTGCTGTGCTGGTACTTCGAACAGCTGAAAGCAAGGTGAAACTAGAGCCGTGTAGAGCAAGGGCATGCAGCTCTACTGTATGGTTAAATGGTCATGGTGTCCTCTCGAGGAAAATACTCCAGACGTAAAATAGTCCCCCATTCAGGTCTCTGGGGTGAGGACTACTGAGAAGGATATCATCGTCAGGAGAAACAAAACTGGTATTCTACAAATTGGAGCATGGAATGTTAGATCCCTTAATTGGGCAGGTAGATTAGAAAATTTTAAAAAGGAAGTTAATACATCGAAGTTATAGTGGGAATTACACAAGTTCGATGGCAGGTGGAACAGGACTTCAGGTCAGGTGAATACAGGGTTATAATGCAGGAATGGGATTAATGATGAATAGGAAAGTAGATATGCAGTTAAGCTACTATGAACTGCTTAGTGAATGCATTATTGCAGATGAGAGAGGGAGACAAAGATATGAATACAGTAAACAGACTGAGAAGGATGTAGGTTGCAGTAATAATTCGAAGATGAAGAGACTTGCACAGGATAGAGTATCATGGAGAGCTGCATCAGTTTTCAGACTGAAGATAACAACAACAACATATAGGGAGTTCCACAGGAGTTACGTACATACTCATGTGTAAGTATGGATGTGAAAGCATCGAACAGTGACCATAATGGAAGAACACTGGCTCCTAATTGAATTATTACTAACCATTTGCAACAGAGCAGCATTGGCCCCAATGACAAATTGCTTCCATACAACTGTCAGTTCAGACTTTCCACTCTTGCAACACCCCAGGTACAAAGGACCTGATAAAACAAGGGAACCACAAATGTAGCCAGTTACTGTCAACTTCCTGCCACACTTTGACTTATTATTATTATTATCATTATTGTCATCGTCATCATCATCATCATCATCATCATCTCACCTGTTTACAAATTACAGGCCCAGCGACTCCCCCTATGAATTATGTATGCTATTTACATATATAACGTATATATTTACATATATAATGTATATATTTAACGTATATTTTACTTAAGTTATTCATCCTGAGACCTCCTGAACTATAACAATACCTCTATCTTTTCGCCGACTAAATGTTCCTATCCTTACTGTGACAATGAAATACATTGTTTTGTTACACATTCCTTAACTATATAAGTAACCCAGTGCAGCATTATAGCCCTGGATCCAATGTATAAAGTTTGGAGAAAGTGTGTTTTTCAGTTAATGGGCCTGACACTGTTTGAATTTCTTCCTACCAGGGTGCCACCTCTAGCTATGTCCTGAATTAAAATCAGTCAACTTCAGTTTGTAGTTAATTAACAGGTTTGTTCATTAAGAGGTACTAAATTGACGAAGTATTACTTTCATTTGTCCTCATAAAACTGCTGATTTTTTCCAATAATGATCAAAGGTGTGGATTATTCCTGCAACTCGCTTTGATTTTTAAGATATCAGGCTCTTATGTCAATCTTTGATAGACGCATAACATGAAATTTAATTTCATTGACATCAAAAATTCAGTTAACTCAGGAGATAAAATCATCAGTCACACATTAAATAATTACTTTATATTTTTTGATTGATTGGACAGAGAAATAAATTCCGACACAATGTTATAGATAAATATTGACTAACAGATGGCAGAATTCAGACTGTTTTGCAGTATCATTAAGGTGCATTTGGAATTACATTTTGTCATTCATTTTCCAGTAAAATACAATTATTGTATCAATGTTATAATGAGGTCCAGAAGGGGCAGCAGTCATCTGCAGTACCTCCTCTTCACTGCGGTTGCGGTAGTGGTAAACCCATCATCTCTGGCAACAGTGACAAAGAACATAATTGAAATTTTAGTATAATGGGCGAAAATCTTTTTGTGGGTGAAGTTTGGGATGTGTATCGTCACTTAACACAATAAAAACGATGTTAAATACACCACATCTTATTACGGATATCCTCCACCAAAAAACAAGTATCTTGTGTAATCGAGGGTGGTGCTTCTTGATGCTGGCGTAGCTGCATCTTGATGTTACTGCGTTGCCACATGGGAATCGTGTAATGGTATAAGTAAGTTTCAGTACTTCTTGTTGACGGAGAACTTTATTTTACACGCTATATGTTCAGTGGCAAACGTTCCAAGTCTGACTACATGCTGTCGATACAAAATTAGGTCTCAGATTGACGTAAGACTGACTTACGGCAGCATTCATATTACCTCTATTTATGTGATTTTAAACAGTTACTGTTATTGTTATGTATTGAATTTTGCATATTTAACATTTAAAGTTTTTACATACATCTTCCCAAATTACATGGAATAACGGTGAATAGCTTCATACAAAGATAGGAAAGAATCTGTTTATATTAAGACTATAAAATACATGTTTTATCATTACAACAATATATTTCGTTAATTTGCATATATTATTTTACTAACTTAAAGTGAAGCCATCCTATCATTTTCAGGTGAACAGAGCGATTAGTTTTATCGAATGAGAAGGCCTAAATTCAGTTAATTAAATTTTGTACAAGTAAAATTTTATATTTCTTTATAGTCGTACTTACAATTCTATTAACTGACACCAAGTAGAACATGAGCATGTTTAATTCTGTCTGAAAAATCAAGATGTCATATTTGTGTCAGGAGAATGAACAGTTTCTGGCTTAAAAAAACATAAAATTGGCACTCTCTCTCTCTCTCTCTCTCTCTCTCTCTCTCTCTCGAGGACTTGAAATATCAGAACTTTAATTGTTAATTACTCCATTATTCCTACCATGTACCTGTAGTTTGTATTGTGTGTAAATTATGACCATACTTTAGTTTTTAATCCCACATGATTCCTTCATTCTATACAGGGTGTCCCATTTATCTTGACCACTCTAAATAATTGTTTGTCCAGATGCAAATTACAAAATGTTTCAAGCAAATGTTCTTTAGCCATCAGGGGGGCATCAATCAGCAGGATTGCCTTCATTGTAGCTTTGTTTTTTATAAAGATATGAACAGTGGTATGACAGTTTTAAGAGTCACAGCTGCAAAATACGAACACACATTCTTTACAGACGAATGGAAAAACTGGCAGAAGCCGACATCGGAGAAGATCAGTTTGGATTCCGTAGAAATATTGGAACACGTGAGGCAGTACTGACCTTACGACTTATCTTAGAAGAAAGATTAAGGAAAGGCAAACCTACGTTTCTAGCATATGTAGACTTAGAGAAAGCTTTTGACAATGTTGGCTGGAATACTCTCTTTCAAATTCTAAAGGTGGCAGGGGTAAAATCAGGGAGCGAAAGGCTATTTACAATTTGTACAGAAACCAGATGGCAGTTACAAGAGTCGAGGGACATGAAAGGGAAGCAGTGGTTGGGAAGGGAGTGAGACAGGGGTGTAGTCTCTCCCCGGTGTTATTCAATCTGTATATCAAGCAAGCAATAAAGGAAACAAAAGAAAAATTTGGAGTAGGTATTAAAATCCATGGAAAAGAAATAAAAACTTTGAGGTTCGCCGATGACATTGTAATTGTCACAGACAGCAAAGGACTTGGAAGAGCAGTTGAACGGAATGGACAGTGTCTTGGAAGGAGGATATAAGATGAACATCAACAAAAGCAAAACGAGTATTATGGAATGTAGTCGAATTAAGTCGGGTGATGCTGAGGGAATTAGATTAGGAAATGAGACACTTAAAGTAGTAAAGGAGTTTTGCTATTTGGGGAGCAAAATAACTGATGATGGTCAAAGTAGAGAGGATATAAAATGTAGACTGGCAATCGCAAAGAAAGCGTTTCTGAAGAAGAGAAATTTGTTAACATCGAGTATAGATTTAAGTGTCAGTAAGTCGTTTCTGAAAGTATTTGCATGGAGTGTAGCCATGTATGGAAGTGAAACGTGGATGATAAATAGTTTGGACAAAAAGAGAATAGAAGTTTTCGAAACGTGGTGCTACAGAAGAATGCTGAAGATTAGATGGGTAGATCACATAACTCATGAGGACGTATTGAATAGAATTAGGGAGAAGAGAAATTTGTGGCACAACTTGACAAGAAAAAGGGACCGGTTGGTAGGACATGTTCTGAGGCATCAAGGGATCACCAATTTAGCACTGGATGGCAGCGTGGAGGATAAAAATCGTAGAGGGAGACCAAGAGATGAATACACTAAGCAGATTCAGAAGGATGTAGGTTGCAGTAAGTACAGGGAGACGAAGAAGCTTGCACAGGATAGAGTTGCATGGAGAGCTGCATCAAACCAGTCTCAGGACTGAAGACCACAACAACAACAACAACAATTCATTTCTTCTCCTAAAGACCTATTCAGAAATGTATCACAGTGTACTATTCACTGAAACACAATGTTATTAATGACATAACACAGCATTGACTTTGAGCCCATGATGATCACAAACTCGTTCACTTGCTGGAGTTATCAGAAAACAAATGAAAACCAAGTAAAAACATAACACAAAGTTGGCTGTGACTCTCCTGTACCATTGCCCAGAAACAGAACATTCAAAGCTGCTCAAAGTGGTCCGTTGAATGAAAGAATTATTTACTGCTTCCAGCGTTGCCTGTTGAGGAGAATTACAAGCAAGCACAATTCGTTCCTGGAGGTGGTCTGGAGTTGTTGGAATATCGCGATAGACAACATCTTTAATGCATCCCCAAAGAAAACCTTCAGAGGATTTAAATCAGGAGACCTAGTAGGCCAAGTAACTGTTCCTCCTTGACCAATCCATCTGGCAGGACACATTCAGTTCAGAACACGACATGCATGCAAGGCATTATGTACTTGACATCCATCGTGTTGATACCAGAATTCTGGTTCTTAGCGGCACTTCATCCAGAAGAGGAGGAAAATTCATCTGAGGAAGTTGGCATATGCTGTGCCGTTTAGACTGCCATTGATGAAATAAGGGCTAATAATTGTAGTACCAAGCATCCCACACCACACATTAACTCCCCATTGACGCTGATCTTCCACCTGTCTAAGCCATCGTAAGTTGTCACTGGACCAATAATGCATGTTCCTTGTATTTACTTCCTTTGTTAGAGAACGAACATTCATCAGTAAATAGAACACTGGAGAAGTAGTTCGGGTTGGCAAGGATTTGCTGCTGTGCCCACTGACAGAACTGTACATGATTCTGGAAACCATTCCCATGCAATTCTTGATGCAGGTGTACATAGTAAGGATGGAACCAGCAACGTGTAAGAATACGATGTACACTAGTTTTAGGAATGTTCAAGCTGTTGTGTGCTCACTTGTGGATTCATAGCAATGAAGTGAGAACAGTAACTCCGGCAGCTTCGTTTGTATGAGTGCTATGATGATTGTGTTGTCATGGGTTGAAACTTCCCGTTTCCTGAAGCGTCGCAACAAGACGAGAAAACATCTGTCGGGAAGGTGGGTTCTTGTCAGGATATCACTCTCTGTACAGTTCCGCTACCTGCGTAGCATTTCGCCTACCTTCAACAACAACCATAAAAGAAACATTATGCCGATACAGTTTGTAGAAAGGACAGCCTTTACTGTATGCCTACTCTTCACAACGGTATTTAAAAGGGCTAAACTACTGTACTAAATCTACCTGTACATGAGAAAACAGTATTGCAATTACTGTTCTGCCATGAAACTTCCTGGCAGATTAAAACTGTGTGCCAGACTGAGACTCGAACTCAGAACCTTTGCCTTTCGCGGGCAAGTGCTCTACCATCTGAGCTACCCAAGCACGACTCATTGTTGTGTTATGTAATTAATAACGTTGTGTTTCAGTGATATGTTTTTGAATACGTCTTTAGTAGAGGAAATGAATTACCGAATAAAACATATAGTGTGCCATTTAAAAAATCATACTGCTGTTCACATCTTTGTAAGAAACAAAGCTACAGTGAAGGCAATCATTCTGATTGATGTCCCCCCGACTGCTAAAGAACATTTGCTTGAAATATTGTGTAATTTGCATCTGGACAAAGAGTTATTTAGTGTGGTCAAGATAAATGGGACACCTTGTATACTGGTGGGGGCCAACGTAAAAAATGTCAAAACAATAATTTAAATTAATGTAAATTACTAATATTGGATATGTGTGTGTATGCGAGTGTATACCTGCCCTTTTTTCCCCCTAAGGTAAGTCTTTCCGCTCCCAGGATTGGAATGACTCCTTACCCTCTCCCTTAAAACCCACATCCTTTCGTCTTTCCCTCTCCTTCCCTCTTTCCTGATGAAGCAACTGTTGGTTGCAAAAGCTTGAATTTTTTGTGTCTGTTTGTGTGTCTATCAACCTGCCAGCGCTTTCGTTTGGTAAGTCACATCATCATTGTTTTTAGATATAAATTACTAATATTGTATACGAGGGGGGACCCAAAAGAAGCCAGATTGTTGTCACATTTATTGATGAACCTTTTTACAAAATTACTTCAGTCACCTTCAAAATACTCTCCATTACATGTGATGCACTTGTCAAGTCTCTTTTCCCACTGTTGGAAGCATGTTTGGAACTCTTTAAGTTTGATATTGTCCAGTGCCCTTTGCAAAGCTGTTTTTACCGCCTCCACATCGTCATAACGCTCCCCTTTTAGCATTTTTTTCATTCGTGGAAATAGGAAAAAGTTGCACGGGGCTAGGTCCAGTGAATACGGAGCGTGGGAACGACAGGCCACCTCTGAGATGCCAAATAGTGGGTTACTTGTAAGGCCGTGTGTGCAGGAGCGTTGTCATGATTCAGAAACCAGTCACCTGATTGCCAAAGTTCTGGGCGTTTCCTCCTCACATCCTCTCGCAGACGCCTTAAAACATCCAAGTAAATGTGCTGGTTAACAGTCTGGCCAGGGTGTACGAATTCCCGATGCACAATTCCACGAACATCAAAAAAGACAATGATCATCGTCTTCACATTTGACCTCACTTCCCTTTTTTTTTTGGTCTGGGAGAGTTGGGAGTCCTCCACTGGCTTGATGCTAGCTTGGTTTCTGGGTCATACCCGTAACACCAACTCTCATCCCTGTAATGACTTTGTTCAAGAAGTTTGGATCACGCGCAGTCTCTGATTTCAAGTCCTGACACACATTCATGCGGATGATTTTTTGCTCCTGTGTGAGAAGGCACGGAACAAATTTAGCAGCAACACATCTCATGTGCAAATCCTCACTCAAAATTCGCTGGCACAAGCTCCAACTGATTCCTGTCTCTGCTGAAATTTGGTCGATCATTTGGCGACAATCC
The DNA here is from genome assembly GCF_023864345.2 of Schistocerca serialis cubense. NCBI lineage: Eukaryota > Metazoa > Arthropoda > Insecta > Orthoptera > Acrididae > Schistocerca > Schistocerca serialis. Next base: position 45,170,215 of record NC_064646.1, on the reverse strand, counting down.
TTGTTGATCTTATGGTGGACCTTTTCAATGTTCTCCTCATTTCGCGATGTTGAAGGGCGTCAACGAGCTTGGTCTTCAACACACATCTCACCACGTGTAAAGCACCCAAACCACTCGAAAACCTATGTGCAGCTCATAGCGTCCTCCTAGAAACCTTCTGAAGCATTTGGTGTGTCTCCGTTGCAGTTTTTTTAAGCAGGAAACAAAATTTCACACACACTCTTTGTTCTTTTAAAGTTGCCATAACGACTTCACAGAGGTAACCCGCCAACAGTCAGAGAAACGCAATACCACACTTGCACGTTCAGCTCTACACTGACGTCGTCTGCACAGCTGTTTCATGAAGGTCTCTACTAACACCATTTAGTGTGAGAACGCTGCACTACGTCTATGAGTGGGAGCACCCTCGGAGTCCGGTTTCTTTTGGGTCCCCCCCTGGTATATATGCCCTCTTCAGGAGACTGGAGATGTGACTGGAATAGGATACAGGTTGCCAAAAGGGGTTGTGGTATTACAAAATTGAGTAACTAAGATACAAATACACATACTTAAAGATCAAAAATATTTTATAACACTTTCTCACGTGTACTCACTGGGCTGCAAATACCAGTGTGACAGCTGTTAATGTTTCTGCTACACCTCTACAGCCTCAGGTAAGAACAGAATCAATATTTCAGGTAGTCTCTCCTTACTTATCCAATGCCACTCCTCATTTCTTTTGTGTTCGAACCAGTTACCCCTTTGAGCACAAGTGGTTTCACCTGCAAATTACCATTTCATTAATTTTGCCTTTCACATGAAACCATCGATGCCATTGCAAGTCGAAGACATTTAGTGGTGCACTGAGGAACTTCCAAAGATGTAGTGCACTATAGCAGACTGTGTTTAAAGCAACAGTCAGTGCAGAGATTGTGCTGTGTGATTTTAGGAGATTTTCTATATAGAGATCATAGGCAATGGAAGTAAGTGTTCGTGAAGTTCCTGTAATGTATATTTAAGTTTGTAGTATTGCTTTTATGATTGGTTTCGAAATGAAAGCAGTGGGGCAGTATGTATTTCTTACATAAATTTATTAAATTTTAGGTTCATTTTTGCTTGTTAGTTAAGACTATAGTTTGTTTTAGGCTTTATGTATTCTTGGAAGTTTCAAGCTGAGGGACTGCATCTAGGAAAAATGTGAAATTGCTTTCAAATATACTGCGTAAAATGATGGGCGATTAATACTTTGTATGTCCCAGTGGTGACAGATTGAAACCACGCCCTTAAAACAATAATTGATTATTTCTTGCCAATTTCTTTTTGTATTCATTGCTTACTATGATAATATAGGTTAATTTGGCGAAAAAATTTAAAATTCAATTTTTATTCTCTCCATACTATTTGGGACTCAAAAGGTTAAGACTACTCCCTCACAACCAGAGATAGTCACTATGATATTTTCTTATCAAGTAATTAGTAAATGATAATTATGGAAGCTGAATGAATGAATTAAAATTTTTAAAAGATTTCCAGAACTACAAAACAGCCTTTCCCCATTTAAAATTAACATCCTGTAAACGATCTATGAAAATACAAAGTATTGCTGTACCTTTAATTGTTATATTGGTGGTTGGATTATTTTATATTTCAAAATAAGTTCTTCTACTGTACTTTGTGATGCTTCCACACATTTTAGATACTGTATAATTCTTTAATAGTTTTGTGCACTGAATCCTGTAACATTGAGGCCTTAGGGTGAATAATTTGAGTCACTCCCCAAAGACATTGGCAAAGATGGAAAAATTTCCTTACTCCTTTATGAAATAGTGAGCTTTGCCTATATGTCGGTATCATAATCCTATCTCTAATTTGGATTTCAGGTTCCAAGGCTAAATCATTATACCTTAATCTTATTTCAGCACTTCTGCTTATCTCCTCTAGGCCAAGAAACAATGAAAGCAGTGATTCTGCAACCATCTCCTTTCCATAATTTCCAAAGGAACTAACCCTGTAGTTAAGTGAGGCATTTCATTTAAAATAGTTTTTAATGTGGACAGCATGCCCTCCAGTCTGGTGCATTTTTCTGAGCAGAATGTGTGACAGTGTGTACCCAGTTGTCATTACTCTTCCTGCTGGATTACTCCGCAGGTGATATTTCAAAATCTTCACATTTCACGTTGTATCTTTCTAATGAACTTTTAAAATAACCACTACTAAATTGACTTTCATTGCCAGACAAAAAGCATTTGGGAATGAAAGTGTTAACAAAATAACCTTTTTCTAGACAGCTGAAGACAGTTCCAGCTGTAGCGTATATTGGTTGGGGAGAGAGATATCTGCATCAGTCATCAGGGAGCCACTCAAAAAATTGTCTTCCCAGAAATGCATACAGGCACAGATGCTTTCTGAAACATTAAATGTAAATCTCGCAGTTTTTGTGTGCAGCTTGGTAATTTACCGTTTCTCCCCGACGACTCACAACAAAGCCGGTGTGACTGCGGCAGCTATTTTTTCTTAGAGTTGAATTCATCTCCGAAGAACTGAATTTTAAAATGCAAGCCCTCGTCGCATCGGGAGAAGGAAATTAGGACATAGGTTAGTACTACAATGAAAAACTTGTGACTCCCGCATATGAGGACTTTTACTTAACACAATACTGAGACAACTCGATTACATCCGCCTTTCTCGCACCATCTCAGAAGACTGACAGACACCTAGATTGGTGAAAAGAGACAAATGAGATACATAAAATAATTGCTATTTTTGTTCTTCAATTTTTTTGTCAGCAGAGATTTAGTCATACAGCCCTACAATATCTTTGCCATACGGAGATGGTGTGAATATTTATTTTTATGTGTACGCCATTTAAAGAACCTATGCCTCTTGTGTTTTTATGTCAACATCTTTCAGTTTTTTCATTATAATTTGTGTTACATTTTTTTCTCAGGCTTTCATTTGTGAGCAAATAGTCTCATCTCACTTTAACATTACGCAGATTGTTGTTTTTTTCAATCTCATTTTCCAGTACTGACAAAATATTTGCATACAACATTATCACATGATGTGTATAAGTTTTGTATTCATACACCACACCTGATATGAATATCCATCCTTACAGGTGCAGAAGAAGGAAAGCTTCATAAAATGAAATCGCAATAAGCCTACATAACTACGCTTAGCTAGGCCTCTGACAAGTTTACTAAGATGTGACTACTGGTGTACAGGAAATGTTATAGGCAGGAAGATGCATTCAGTTGTTACTATACTGCTGCAGTCCTTCGTACATCACGAGAGAACTATTGACCACATCATTTCACGACTATCTATTTGTATCAATCCACTTACTTCATGTTTATTACGTACCAGTACATTCTGACAGTACAGTGTTGTGTTATACAAGTGTCATCATCGACTGTAAACTGTGTACTTAAGTGTCAGTGACTTATACTTCTTTTGCTACGTGATATGACTCTTGTGTATTCTATTGTGCATGAATATCTCTCTACAAGAATTGTGCCAATGAACAAGTGTAAAACAATGTTGAGACAATTGCAGTCGTGTCAAAATGTACTGCAATAACTCTTGCTTGGTGCTGTCCTCAGTCACATGGACTTGTTATGCTCGGTCTGACACCTTTTCATTTTGTAGCACAAGACCTAAGTTCAGCCTTTTTATACATCTGGCGTTCTGTAGATTTTCATGCACACATTCAAACCATCACACTCACACATATTTGTATACTTAAATACCAACTTAAAACAAAGTGCATATTTGGCCACTAATAGCTTCCAGTATTCTTCAGTGCCCATGCTACTACTGCCGATGTCATCTTAACTGCACCTGGAAAGAAAAGTGTTGTCTTAGGCAGGGCACAATCCTCTTTTATGTCTTTATTCCTCGTGTAGATAGCCACTTGTATAAATGTAAATAACTTGTACACAGCGCATAGCTAGTTTTGTGTAGTTTAGTTCTGTACTATAGACATTTTATTTCCTTAGTAGTCAACTCATGTTATAAGGTTTTTCTAAATGCAGCGAGTGACTCTTCTTTGCTATCGTCATCTGGCAGTGATCCATCAACTTACCTAAGCTGTCAACCTTAAAGCAAGTTAGTGCGCCTGCACAGTTCTGTCCTCAACTAATTTCACTACTTACCAATCGCATGCCTACAGTGTGTTTAAACAGTATAGTGTCAAATTAATGAATTTCTCACGCTGAGCGAGATTAATGTTTTTTGAGCTACTCTGGCCTGTAAACATGAAATAAAAATCTTACATAACTGAAACCTGCATCCTAAAAGGAAACACACATGACATAGGCAAAAATGAAATCTTTAATTAATACTGAACATCACTTGCAATAAGTGTATTCAATTAAACAGCAGGCCATCTCTTATATACACTTATACACATTCCTCCAGGTCGTGCTTCATCAGTGTCAAATTTTGTTTAGTGCACAAATTCACGTAAATATTTGTGTGGGTATAGTCGTTTTACCTTCCACTGTTTAAGTATACTAACTTATAGACTCCGGGGTAAGGGATTTTTGATATAACAAGTGGCCCTGTGTACAACAGTTGCCACTTGCTATTCAACTTACCATAATTTGTTGGTTTTGGATAAGTCCTGAGGAGTACTTCTTGTCCAACATGTTAATCTACAGTGCATCTTAATTCCTTATCATAACAATTGTTTTCTGCACTCAGCTTTTCTTCAGTGCTGACCAGTGTGTGACACATTTTCTCTTCGTGCAATATTTCCTTCCTAGGGACCTTGGGTAGAGGTTTTTTCCAATCATCTACTTATCTTTTGTCAAACAGTAATTCCTTAGGTGTAAAGCCAGTTGTACTATGTGGGAGATGGTTAACAACTTGCTGGAATAGAGTGACATATTCAATACAGATTTTGTGTTTGTGGGGGGGTGTAAGTCCAGATAAATATGTTAAAATTCCTTAAATATCTTGCCTATGTGACTTGCTGTTGGGTGTAACCTGGATACAAGTATCTGTTTAACTAGTGAACTCTTTCCAATGGTTGCCTGTAAAGAATGACGTGTGGTCCATCAACAATATTGCCAGCTTGCCCACTCTGCGTAGATAATCTGTTGTTATTCTTCTGATGATGACATACTTGGAGAAAACATCGTATAGTGCAACAACATATCACACATTTCCGTTCCCTTGCGAGTATGTAAATCATTAAAAAAAATTTCAACCTGTCATCATTGTTCTGCATCAGTTTTAGCCTTACCCTTTGCCACCTAGGATCTTTCTGCTGCAGGTGCTCCATGCTTTCACACATCCTAACATAGTATGGCTGTTATGATTCATCTTTCATTGATAGGACCCTGATTTCTGAATTGTTTTCCATGAAGTCCAAGAATTTGGCTAAACCTTGTAGAAACCTTGATAAGACATCAACATTTAAGTTTGGTTACCTTTGATATACACAATTTCAGAATCAAATTCCCATAAATACCAACACCATGTAGCAATCCTCCTGTGTAAGAGTTTACAAGTGAGAAGGAAGGACAAAGACCGATGGTCACAATACACCTTGATATCCTTTCCGCACAGGTAATATTCAAACTTCTTGAACACCCATATTACCATGAGAGTTTCCAATTCACTCGCGGAATGTGCTCGTTCAGCTTCAGATAGGGTCCTACTAGCAAAACTAATATCTTGGGGGCTAAGCTCCCCTTTCGCATCATTGATTTGTAATGAACAAGCCCCCAGCCTTTGCGAGCATGCATCTGTACACAGACAAAAAAATCCTGGGTCATATCAGGATGATGTAAAATGTTGTTATTCAGAAGAGCTTCTTTAATGTTGTCAAAGTCAGTTTGGCATTGCTTGGTCCATGTGTGGTTCTTCCATAGAAGATTCAATACAGCATCACTATTTAAAAGCTGCTGTGGTATAAATTTTCTGATAGCATCGAGCTTCTTAGGGTCTGGAAGTATGCCTTGAGGTGATATTGTGTGTCCAAGAAATTTAACCCTTTCCTTACTGAAATATGACTTCATTAGGTTGACTGTGACACTGTATTATGAAAACCGATACAAGACCTTAGCCAAGAGACTTAAGTGTTTTGACCACGTGGGAGTAGCAATCAGTAAATCATCAACATCCTCAGTGACTCTACTTAACAGTTCCTGTCCTAAGACTCAATCTAAAGCAGAAATAAATATGTCTGCACTGACGTTTAAACCAAAAGACAGAACACATAACTTGTAGCTTCTGCCCCCACATACAAAAGCAGTGTACTTACGGGTGTCTTCATGTAGTGCAAGTTGCCAGTATAAGGTCAGAGATCTATTATGATGAGATAATTAATGTTATGGAATTTTAGAAGCTGTTCTTCCAGGTTGTCAGGCTGTGTCCTGACAGACACAATAATTTTATTTATTGCTCATGCAGCGAGCGCGAGGCAGGCACTAGGGTCTCATTTGCTGATGGCCAAAATGGGGCTACAGTATGGAGAAAAGGGTGGTTGTAGTATTTCCCCATTTAGCATTCTGTTGATCTCTCTCCTTACCACCTCCTTCGTGGTGCATGGGATGGGATAAGATGGAAAGAAAAAGGTACAGTTGTGGCCTTGTGGCTTTGGATTTTGAATGGAAAGATATACAGGCTCTGTCACAGTATTTTCTATGTGCTGGAATGCTTCATACCAGTATCTGCTGCAATTCTTCAGACATATTTCCTTGAATTTTGTGGAGTAATTTGAGAAACCTTGGCAACATTTCCAGGAATGACTACAGTTTGCCTGGGGCCAACATTCTGTGCTAAATCTTCAGCCACACTGCCAGTCCATTGGAATTTGGTGAATAGCATGCGAACGATTTTCACACCAGGTTCTTCTGGAACATGAAATCATGTTCGAAAACTGCACCCTACCTGTATTACCATGTTCTAACGTGAACATGTTGTTAAATGGAATACACAATTTCAAACATCTTCCTTCGGTACAGCAGTACAGTAACCCCCTTTCATGTTTCAGTGGTGGAACTCGCCACTCTGAGCTGCAGTGCACTATTTGTAGGTGCTACGTATTGCAATTACAGTGCCATCTTTAACAGCTTGGTACTCCCGATTATTTGTGTTCGGATTATCCAGTTTCCGAATTATTCATACATAAAAGAAAGCCATGTGTGTCAACACATGGAGACTGGCTGCGAAGGTTCCAGCTGCTAGAGGCAGCAGTGGATGCTAAGGCAGACTGGCAGTAGAAGTAGACTGCACTTAGCCACGTCCCGAGTGCGCCTGCTTGTTGGCCGCCAATGTTGCTGCTACTACTTGTCCATTAGACTTGGTTGAAAACATCTTTATTATTCATGTTCTTCAATTACTTACATCTTCTCTCCTACATTACAGCAAATAATGAGGAGTATACTGTATTCTGAAGCTTCTATATAAAAACCTTACAGCTAGAAAAGTTTCAAGAAAATAGGTTTATTTCGGGTATTGATACAATGCCTCAAAATCCTTCAAAGTACCGCCCTCGAGCATAGACTCAATTTTGTCAGCGGCTTTTCCAAGACTTGAAGGGTCCCTAGTAGGCAGAGTCTGGAAGGTCCTTAAGTGTAAGTGGCCGTAGCTCCTTCAGCGGCATGTATAGTGTTCCGTGGAAGTGTCCTTTAAGGGAGGATTTCACTTTTGGGAATAGGAAACAGCCTGTTTGCACCACGACGGGGACTGTAAGACAGTTGGCGAATTGTTGCAATGCCATTTATCGTCGGATAATCGGTGACCTTGAAATGCATGTGGCTGGGTGCTTTGTTGTGATAAATTTCCAATTTCTGGTGATGGATTTGAGCCTTTTTTGGGTGAGATGCTGCTGCAGTGTGCCATTCGAAACTTCACTGCTTTGTTTCAGGGGCATATTCGAATATTCAAGTATTGCCTCCTGTGATTATTTTTTTAAAAATCTGGGGGTCTTTCAAAGCAAAGCATATCATACAGCCAAATGGCGGTTATATCTTTCCGTAAAAAAATGCGGAAGGTCTTCGCAAGCGCACGCGCGCGCACACACACACACACACACACACACACACACACACACACACACACACACACACTCACTCTTCTCTTGTTGGTTCTGCCGTCACTGGCCACGTAGTGCAGTGCTCATCCTCCACACTCTCTTGCCCATCTTTGAAGAGCTTGTACCACTTAGAAACTGTAGTTTTCGATGTGCTTTCAGCCTTCAACACTTGGTGAATCATGGCCAGTGTCTCCATACCCAATTTGTCCAGTCCAATACAAAATTTAAAGGCATACTGCTGTTCAATCATTCACTGCATCTTATGCTTACACTGAGTCAGTCAACAGGGTTCCGCTAAAAACAAGATCCCGCCTAAATGAACACTCGCAGTCGACTGGCGCTTGGCACGAGTGGAAGGTCACACCGCCATCATAGAGCATGTGTGGTGTGAGTGCACTGTGACAGTCACATCGGAAAAAATTGTTTCCAACACCTTTTATGCAGACTCTGTAAATTGCACACAGTCTATATTATCAAAAAGGAATAAAGTAAACCACTTTTATCACTCAGATATACAACAGGACTGCTCCTTCCTTTGCCACATTAGTTTGTCGTGAGACAAACTGTGGAGTGTTTACAGTTTCTAAGACAACTACATGCATATTAACCACTAACGTAATGAAGCAGAGGAAACGTTTGCAACCAGTCTGTGTCATCACAGTACCCCAATACATTTAAATCTCGAGTATAGTACACATTACATATTTTGTTCTCTACTGTAGTTTGCATCTTTTGTAATCAGAAACTTTCCACTGTCATTTGGTTTCAAAGTGTCAGCTCTTAAACTGGAAGATCTACACTCCCTGTTCTCTCCACTTGAACATCTTGGGCCATACGCAGGGCAATTGAAGACATGGGCATGTATTCCTGAGGGATGCATTACACAATACTTTTTGATGTTTAGTGTGCTCTGTCATTTGGCATAGAGCATGTACAGATGACATAGAGCATTTAAGCAGGAAGTGTTCGAGAACAAGACCTCTAAATCCTAAATACTGGCCCAACCTCATACATAATAAAGCCCAACCTAAGTCAACCTTGAACATTCTTGTTAGGGATGGATAGGGACTGCGCCTGTTGTGTACGGATTCAGGGGGAATTGGCCGCCGTCCGTAAACAGCTGGAAGCTGTGTTGCCTGTGGTCGACAGGCTCCAAGCTGTTGCCTTGGGCCGCGGTGACATTGGCACACCCGAGGCGAGCGCTTTGGCGCCTCTGGAACCTGTAGCGTCACCTGGGATCTCTGATGCCACTGCGGCCTCAGATTCAGACGTCCCTGCTGGTCGACACTTGCTTGACGGTGATTGGCGAACCGTGGGGGGATTGCAAATCCCTGGGCGGAAGGCGAAAGTTGGTGCTGGCCGCTAGGCTGTACCCTTACACCTCCGTAACATGTTGGAGATACTGCCCACTGCTGAAAATACTTCTGAGCCAGCAAGGGTGGTCTCGCCTGTTGCGGCAGTGGCCGGTCTTCCTGAGAGGTCCGGGCAATCGCGGAGGGTTGGATTGCTTGTCATTGGGAGCTCCAATGTTAAGCAGGTGACGGAGCCCCCTTAAGGATGTGGCAGCTAAGGATGGAAAGAAAGCCAATGTGCACTCCGTGTGCATATCGGGGGGAGTCATCCAAGATGCCATGAAGGGTACAGGATGCAGCCAACTGCAGGTGGTGGCTCATGTTGGCACTAACGATGTGTGTCACAATGGATCAGAAGAGATTCTCTCTGGTTTTCGGCGGCTGTCTGAGTTGGTGAAGACTGCCAGTCTTGCTAGCGAGATGAAGGCATAGCTCACCATCTGCAGCATCGACAACAGGACCGATTGTGGACCTTTGATACAGAGCCGAGTGGAGGGTCTGAATCAGAGGCTCAGCCGTTCCTGCGACCGTGTAGGCTGCAGATTCCTCGACTTGTACCATAGGGTGTGGTGGGGTTTTGGGTTCTGCTGGATAGTTCAGGTGTCCACTACACACAGGAGGCAGCTACACGGGTAGCAGGGGCTGTGTGGCGTGAACTGGGTGGTGTTTTAGGTTAGACTGTCTCGGAAAAGATGAAAAAGGGCTCCAGTCTCAAATGGTGCAGGGCAAAGTCAGGACATGCGGGGACCAAGCAGCAATCGGTATTGTAATTGTAAACTGTCGAAGCTGCGTTGGTAAAGTACCGGAACTTCAAGCACAGATGGAAGCACCGAATCTGAAATCGTTATAGGAACAGAAAGCTGGCTTAAGCTGGAAATAAATTCTGCCGAAATTTTTACAGAGGCGCAAACCATGTTCAGAAAGGACAGATTAAATAAAGTAGGTGGTGGTGTGTTTGTGTCTATTGGTAGTAGTTTATCTTGTAGTGAAGCTGAAATAGATAGTTCCTGCGAATTACTATGGGTAGAGGTTATACTCAACAGCCGTACCAAAATAATAATTGGCTCCTTCTACCAACACCCCCCCTCCGACTCAGATGACATAATAGCTGACGGTTCAAAGAAAACTTGAATCTCATTGCAAATAAGTACTCCACTCATACAGTTATAATTGGTGGAGACTTCAATCTACCCTGATATGTTGGCGAACGTGTATGTTCAAAGCCGGTGGTAGACAGAAAACATCTTCCGAAATTGTACTGAATGCTTTCTCTGAGGATTACTTTGAACAGTTAGTTCATGAGCCCACACAAATTGTAAATGGTTGCGAAAACACACTTGAACTCTTAGCCACAAATAATCCAGATTTGATAGAGGGCGTCATGATGGATACAGGATACAGTGAACACAAGGTCATTGTAGCGAGGCTCAAACCCATATCAACCAAAACCGCTAAAAATAAACACAAAATATATCTATTTAAAACAGCGGATAAAATTCGCTTGATGCCTTCCTAAGAGAGAGTCTCCATTCTTTCCAAGCTAATTATGTAAGTGTAGAACAGATATGGCTCAAATTCAAAGTACAGTATTGACAGCAATAGACGGATTCATACTGCATAAGTTAATAAGAGACGGTACTGATCCACTGTGGTACACAAAACACATCAGAACACTGTTGGAGAAGCAATGAAAAAAGCATGCCAAATTCAGAAGAATGCAAAATCCCCTAGACTGGCTAAGTTTCACGGAAGTTCGAAATTTAGTGCGGATGTCAATCCGAGATGCTTTTAATAGTTTCCACAATGAAACATTGTCTCAAAATATGGTTGAAAACCCAAAGAGATTCTGGTTGTATATAAAGTACACCAGTGGCAAAAAAGTCAATACTGTCACTGCGCGATAGCGATGGAAATGTTATTGATGATGGTGCCACTAAAGCGGAGTTACTAAGTACAGTTTTCCATAATTCCTTCACGAAAGAAGATGAAGTAAATATTACAGAATTCGAAACCAGAACAGCTGTTAGCATGAGTGACATAAAAGTAGATATCTTAGATGTTACGAAAAAACTCAAATCATGGAAGAAAGAAAAGTCTTCCAGTCCAGATAGTATACCAATCAGGTTCCTTTCAGAGTTTGCAGACACAATAGCACCTTTCTTAGCAATCATATACAACTGCTCACTTGATGAAAGGTCTGTTCCTAAAGACTGTAAAGTAGCACAGGTCACACCAATATTCAAGAAAGGAAATAGGAGTAACCCACTGAATTACAGACCCATATCACTGACCTCAATTTGCAGTAGGATTTTGGAGCATATACTGTTCTCGGACATTATGAATCAGCTTGAAGAAAATGACTTATTGATACATAACCAACACGGATTCAGAAAATATCATTCTTGTGCAACACAGCTAGCTCTTTATTCCCCTGAAGTAATGAGTGCTGTCGACAAGGAATCTCGGATAGATTCCATATTCCTAGATTTCCAGATGGCTTTTGAGACCATTCCCCACAAGCGACTATTAATCAAATTGCGTGCATATGGAGTATTGTCTCAGTTGTATGACTGGATTCGTGATTTCCTCTCATAGTGGTCACAGTTTGTAGTGATAGACAGTAAATCAACGAGTAGAACAGAAGTGATATCTGACGTTCCGCAAGGTAGTGTCATAGGCCCTCTGCTGTTCCTGATTTAAATAAATGATCTAGGTGATATTCTGAGCAGCCCCCTTAGATTGTTTACAGATGACGCTGTAATTTAGAGAGAATTTCTGTATAGTGCGAAAAGTGGCAATTGGCACTAAATGAAGAAAAGTGAGAGGTCATCCCCATGGGTACTAAAAGAAATCTGATAATTTTGGGTATACAATAAATCACACAAATGTAACTGCTGTCAATACAACTAAATACCAAGGAATTACAATTACAAGCAACTCACATTGGAAAGACCACATAGATAATATTGTGGAGAAGGCAAAACAAAGACTGCGCTTTGTTGGCAGAACACTTAGAACATGCTACAAACCCACTAAAGAGACAGCCTACATTACACTTGTCCGTCCTCTGCTGGAATATTGCTGTGCGGTGCGGGATCCTTACCAGATAGAATTAACACAGGACACTGAAAAAGTGCAAAGAAGAGCAGCCCGTTTCGTGTTACTGCGCAATACCTGTTTCATGTTACTGCGCAATAGGGATGAGAGTGTCACTGATATGATACGCGAGTTGGGGTAGCAGTCACCGAAACAAAGGCAGTTTTCTTTGCGGCGAGATCTATTTACGAAATTTCAGTCTCCAACTTTCTCTTCTGAATGCAAAAATATTTTATTGACACCCACCTATGTAGGGAGAAAAGATCATCATAATAAAATAAGAGAAATCAGAGCTCGAACCGAAAGATTTAGGTGTTCCTTTTTACCACACGCCATTCGAGAGTGGAATGGTAGTGAAGTAGTATGAAAATGGTTTGATGAACCCTCTGCCAGGCACTTAAGTGGGAATTGCAGAGTAACCGTGTAGATGTAGAATATCAATAACTACGTAGCAGAAAATTTAGGGGTGTGGGATGTCTTTCAGAAGCATGACACAAATTGAATTGCTTTTCATAATTCTGAACAAGTCACTCGCAGTGTGATCTACATTATTTGTCACCCATTTCAGGTGACATTATGACCTGACATTGTTCAGGTAGTCTGAAGACTTACGCTTTAATTTACAGAATGTACAATGTGTGAGTACTCCAGGAATTCTTAGGTTCTACAGGATGTTCACTCCCTGATTTATCAGGTAGCCAGATAAGGAAGGTGTCAGAGAGGGAGTTGCATGTGGAAAATTACAAGGAATATTATTTTTTTCTATTATTTTTATTTAACAGTAATGCTGTTTACACTGTACAGGTATGAATGTTTCCACTAATGAAAGCAGTTCAGGATGGGGGGAGGGAGAGGACAAGAAGAGTCATAACACTTGCAAACCCACATTCTTGCAAAAGCTTACCCTCAAACTAACAACTTAACCATTCATTGGAAGAAGCACTAAGGGAGCAGTTTCAACTACTCCAGTTCTTCTTTCAGTGAAAGATTGAATTATCTCTATATTGTGCCCGAAAATGTAGTTCATGCCCCTGTAAACGTAAAGACATTAGCCTAAATTGCACTTAGTGTCCACAGGTTCTCCCGCTGTGTGCTGGTGCTGGTATTGGTATTTCGTTATTGATGGTCAAGACCAATTGGGTGATGGTATACGGTTTCCAGTGAGAATTGCTAAATTTAATGATTTATTTCAATGCAAGACATGAATTAATTACTTTTGTTTTAGGTACAGAGAGCACAAGGTTAACTGTTATTGATCTGGCAGTTGGTATGTAATATTTCAGTTATGACTTGATGAAGGTGGCCGAGCGGTTCTGGCGCTACAGTCTGGAACCGCGCGACCGCTACGGTCGCAGGTTCGAATCCTGCCTCGGGCATGGATGTGTGTGTTGTCCTTAGGTTAGTTAGGTTTAAGTAGTTCTAAGTTCTAGGGGACTTATGACCTCAGCAGTTGAGTCCCATAGTGCTCAGAGCCATTTGAACCATTTTTGAACTTGATGAAGCCAACAAATGTGACCACCAAGACATGATTGTGGTAACAGATTAATGTGCAGCACATGCTGAGCTCTACACAATAGCAGTTGTGTGTCTTACTACCATAGTTCCCACGATTTCCAAGAATGTTGTTAACTTGGGGCTTAAGGGCACAAAATAAAAATAAGAACACAGTTCTTTCAAATGGAAAAGTTCAGCAGATAAACATGCCTGAGCCTTTTTCTAATAACAGCTCATTGACATAACAGCAGTATCTGTTAAAACAACGGTTCTAGACGCTTCAGTCCGGGACTGCTACGGTCGCAGGTTCGAATCCTGCCACGAGCATGGATGTGTGTGCTGTCCTTAGGTTAGTTAGATTTAAGTAGTTCTAAGTTCTAGGGGACTGATGACCTCAAATTTTAAGTCCTATAGTACTCAGAGCCATTTGAACCATTCATTTGAAGCAAATTCCCTTCCAGTTGTGTGAAAGTCCTTTTAGAGTTGAAAATGAACCTAACCTGATTGCTACAGTAACAGCAATCTGTACTTTTCATTCCACTAAATAATGGAAAATCCAGGATGGAATAACAGCAATTATGAATAGATTGCTACTCACCATATAGTGGAAATGTTGAGTCAGAGGAAATGTTGAGTTGCTCCCTCAACATTCTCACTATATGGTGAGTAGCAATCTATCCTTTTCATATTATTGTTATTCGATCCATAAAATTGCTAATTTTATAGGTTTTTAAAAAAACTTTTATGCTATGTGGAATTAGACATTGTCACTTTAGAACGGTTCCACAAATCAAACCGAGCGAGGTGGCGCAGTTGTTAGCGCACTGGACTCGCATTTGGGAGGACGACGGTTCAATCCCGCGTCCAGCCATCCCGATTTAGGTTTTCCGTGATTTCCCTAAATCACTCCAGGCAAATGCCGGGATGGTTCCTTTCAAAGGGCACGGCCGACTTCCTTCCCCATCCGCCCTTAATCCGATGAGACCGATGACCTCGCTGTCTGGTCTCCTCCCCCAAAAACCAACCAACCACAAATCTGAACATATGTACAACAGGCCGATACTACAAGTGATAGAAAATGTCAAATAAATAGTTGACTTATTTCAGAAACTTCACACCTATCATAGGAGAAATTGTCAGAGTTCATGCGAGGCCAGAAACTCATAGGACCGAGATACGGACAGAAAATCTACTGAACAAACTGCTCTGACTTCAAGAGATCCTCTGAAGACCAATCAGAGGAAAATCAGTGTGTCTGGTGTAAGATGTGCATACACACACACACACACATACATGTAATCACAGCGTCTGGCTGCTGAAGCCAGACTACAAGCAGCAACACATGATGGGAGACGCAACTTGATAGTGGGGGTGCGAAGGATTCTGGCGTGGCGTGGCGTGGGGTGGGGAGGGGAAGGGATAGCAGGGCAGGGACAGGAGACGGTACAGCGCTGCTTGTGGGAGCATGCTGGCACGAGGTAGAGAGAGGATAGGGCAGCTACGGCGGAAGGAGGGGGGCTGAGTTAGTGGGTTGCGTGGAAAAGCAGAGAACTAAAAACACGGAGGGTGCATAGGTGGACGAGAGGGTGTGTAGTGCTGGAATAGGAACAGGGGAGGGGCTAGATGGGTAAGGACAATGGCATGAAGGTTGAGTCCAGGAGCGTGAAAGTTGGACGTCTATGTGCATACACAAACTCTGAGTCTCTGGTATTATCACGTATAGTAGCGAGCGAACAGTTTTTAAAAGGAGTCGGATGCAGCCTGTGGTGGAAAAAAACCGCGTGACGTTAGAGGTCGCAGCCTCCTGTGATTTTGCAAGTAGTGCTGGAGGAGACTTTGGTATTTTTTGAGCACTTTTTGGTAATTTGCGTTTTTGCTGCACGTAGTTGTTGGTTGCTGGTGCACTGGAAGGATTTTGCCACATTTGTGGATACGTACATTGAGAGTAATATTCGTATCTTTGTTCTAGCCAGAAACCTGTTTATTGAGTATAGACATTGTGGAATAATTAGAACTCTGTGTAAAGTTTTTCGGTATTTAAATAATATAAATCGGAAATATAGTAGATTATAATTTTTGTTTCTTTCATTTTTTTTACACCGTCTAAGGCAACTCCTGATCATTCAATAAATAGCAGTAGTTCATGCAATTGTGATCATCATGCATTGCACACTGCATGGTTCGCAGTATTGCTTTTGGAAATATTTTAGCGTTTTAGTGATCACACAATTCCAGCAAGACGAGGCAAGTTGTCTGATGCGTACAGTGAAATTGCAGAACAGTTGTTAGGAGACTTTAGAGAATATTTTAAAACTCGCAGTCAGATAGTTGAGAATTGATTTCTTTCATAATTTACAGGTTTAATATATATATATATTTTTTTCCCCGCAGTGGAATGTCACACACACATTTCCGTACGTCTTGCAAAAATAATTACCAACCCGTTTAATGCAGTGCCGCCAACAGTTGAAGTGAGCTCCCCACCAGTTTCAAGTGCAAAAACCACTAACAAAAGTGCCCCTAGGCTCATAATCGCTAAAATTTCCACTAAAAATTTTATAATTATTATGAAAGAAAACAATAAGTATATTAGTAATTAGAATCTTTTATTATTAAGTAATACAATACTCAGTCATTAAATGGACATACAATAAATAAATAATAAAGTCAAGGTCACGAACATACAAAAAGTCATAAATATCAGCTAATTATTTAAATGAATTCGTCTTCTTCAGATGAATCATCACCATCGGTTTCAGACTGAAACGATCCCTTGGTACCTATTTGTTTTTTAACGTTTATTGGAATTTCATATCCGTTGCAGCATTTTCCTGCCAACCTTAAAACAGCGTATTCTTAATATTGCAGTTAAAAGATTTAACTTCATTCTATTCCTCTGCCTGTTTTTTATCACATTCATAATGCTAAATAGCCTCTCAATATCGGTGTTGGAATGAGGCAGTATTAGGAGAGTCGCTAATTTCCCAAATTTGGATTCCCATTGAGCATCTTTAAAAATGCAATACTTCATTCCAAAATTTTTTTGTGTCTTTGTTTTCGTTTCATTCAACAAATGAATTTGTCACCACTGATAATCCCCTCTTGTTATAAATTCTACACTTTTATTGAACTGAGCCATTGTATCAATTAGATTTTCTTTGTTGTGATTAAGTGCTTGTGCAACACTTACTCTGGAAAATTTTTACATGAACGTCAAATTTTCTGGTAACCTGTTTTTTTTATTTCTTCAATCAGACTTACTATAAATGTTATGCACCGATTACGCAACATGTCTTTGTCTTCCCGTGGTAATCCTTTATCTCTCATTTCAAGCAACTGCTTTTCAAAGCGGAATCCCAGACAACATCTTCGATTGAAGAAATCACGAATATTTTGAGTAGAAATATTTAGTTTATTTGCAGGTAATGAACTTTGCTGACAAGCATATGTCAGAGTGGTCAACTCATCAAAGAGTTTGGTGTGACCTGTATCTTTCGATACTTAACATTTTATTGACCCCATTTATTCCGGTTAATATTGGATACAAAAATGAAATATATGTGTAATTAATCTCGTTCGCATTCATAGCGTGCAATAACTCTGCCATATGACACCTTTCGCGCACTATACTTACGGAAAAATGTGTTTTTAGCTCTCACCATTGTGTGTATATTCGTGATATAATGGATAATCTTTTCCACGGTTTCTGTCCATCGTTGATGGTTTTGTATAGCTCCTTATGAAGAGACTGTCTGGAAGAGAAGCGACTAAATCAATCATATGTCTCTTTAATAATAAAAAAAAACCTCTAAATTTCTTGATAATTATACTGCAGCAGCTGAAACAGACAGTTGCAAGGAATCGCACATGCAACGTGTTAAAATTGTGTGTGGTACCTCTTCTTTCTATTTCGTAAATACTCCGTTATTTACTCCAACTATGACAGTCATTTTCTGTACCAATGCCCAAATCGAATCGTTGAAGTGCTGGATCAAGGTATGTAGATACTATTTTTTGGTGAAATTTACTGTAACGCACTAAAATCAATCCGAACTGTTTATGTACCGCAATATCAGTAGATTCATCAATTAATACGCTAAATGGCTGATCCTTGCGATCTTGTTTTAGAACGTCAGTGAAATGCGGTGTTAACACGTTTTTTATAAGTGAGGTGCACTTGGTTCGGTGCAGCTGAACATATTCGATATCTTTTTCACGACTGTGATCAATTACCTCTCTCGAATGGTCGGCTACACGTTGTTGTTGTTGTTGTGGTCTTCAGTCCTGAGACTAGTTTGATGCAGCTCTCCATGCTACTCTATACTGTGCAAGCTTCTTCATCTCCCAGTACCTACTGCAACCTACATGCTTCCGAATCTGCTTAGTGTATTGATCTCTTGGTCTCCCTCTACGATTTTTACCCTCCACGCTGCCCTCCAATGCTAAATTTGTGATCCCTTGATGCCTCAAAACATGTCCTACCAACCGATCCCTTCTTCTAGTCAAGTTGTGCCACAAACTTCTCTTCTCCCCAATCCTATTCAATACCTCCTCATTAGTTACGTGATCTACCCACCTTATCTTCAGCATTCTTCTGTAGCACCACATTTCGAAAGCTTCTATTCTCTTCTTGTCCAAACTGGTTATCGTCCATGTTTCACTTCCATACATGGCTACACTCCATACAAATACTTTCAGAAACGACTTCCTGAGACTTAAATCTATACTCGATTTTAACAAATTTCTCTTCTTCAGAAACGCTTTCCCTGCCATTGCCAGTCTACATTTTATATCCTCTCTACTTCGACCATCATCAGTTATTTTACTCCCTAAATAGCAAAACTCCTTTACTACTTTAAGTGTCTCATTTCCTAATCTAATCCCCTCAGCATCACCCGATTTAATTAGACTACATTCCATTATCCTCGTTTTGCTTTTGTTGATGTTTACACGTATGGCTGTGAAAATGCAAGTCTTGCGTCTTCCTTTTTTTTCTTCTTCTTTTTTTTAATTCTCGCTGGGCCCTAACCTAAAAGCAATTTTAGGCAGCATAGTTACAACCTGCAACAATTTACTTACTCAAAGAATGGTGAGAGATGTAAAACCGATGAAGTGAATGACTAACCGGTTGCTTACCTTTATATTTTGTAGATGCTTCTTTGACATCCCATTAGACTTCATATCTCCATAGTAACTTATTAAAACTGTGCCCCAAAATTTGCACTTCGCTACCTGATCCGTAGTACTTTCAATAACTTACAGCCAATCTTTTCAATGTGGGTCCTGAAGCCAAGAACCCGGAAGTTTTGTGTATGCTGTGGTTTCTGCATAGTTATACGTGTATGAAGTAGTGAAATAATGCCATATACTGAGAATCACAATTGTATAGTGCACACCACGAACGACAGTCGAGTTACTTTCTCTGTGAGCCAACAAGCGCTCAGTGGTTAATTCGAAGCGACTGTAAAATAAGTGAGTACCCACTGTTTGAAACGGGTTGCTGCACCTGCGCAAGCCGCCTTTGCTCTTGAAATGAACTATAACTAGGTGCTACTAAATACTGTTCATTCTACAGGAAATCCACGCATGTAATCTATCGAATATGATGGTACATTTGATGTCGCATTTTAATGCATCAGTGTTGTCTTCGCAGTACAAGTTAAATGCTCCTCAATAATGTAGGAACAACATATTTCGAAAAATAATGGTTGAGGGACCGTATTTTCTACTAAACCACTATAAAATCCACTAGCCACTAGAAGCAATATTTCACCACTAAAAGGAGGGTAGAAACGACCAGTTTTAGTGGAAAATCCACTAAGTTGGCAACAATAGCTTCGTCTGTCGATGTGCAGCCAGGGTTTCGTTTCATTGGACGATTTTGCAGTTAGAGATTTTTTTTTTTTTTTTTTTGCTTACGCGCTGTTTCGCGTTATTTCAAAACTTTTTACTGCAGCAAATTTCTATTTCAGTATTTATTTTGTATCAGTGATTATATGAAGTATTAGATCAGCATTAGATGAAGATGAAATGAGAGATATGATACTGCGTGAAGAGTTTGACAGAGCACTGAAAGACCTGAAACGAAACAAGGCCCTGGGCGTAGACAACATTCCATTAGAACTACTGACAGCCTTGGGAAAGCAAGTCCTGACAAAACTCTACCATCCGGTGAGCAAGCAAAAAACGCGAATTGTTTACAGACGAATGGAAAAACTGGTAGAAGCCGACCTCGGGGAAGATCAGTTTGGATTCCGTAGAAATGTTGGAACACGTGAGGTAATACTGGCCCTACGACTTATCTTAGAAGAAAGATTAAGGAAAGGCAACCTACATTTCTAGCATTTGTAGACTTAGAGAAAGCTTTTGACAATGTTGACTGGAATACTCTCTTTCAAATTCTGAAGGTGGCAGGGGTAAAATACCGGGAGCGAAAGACTATTTATAATTTGTACAGAAAACAGATGGCAGTTATAAGAGTCGAGGGACATGAAAGGGAAGCAGTGGTTGGGAAGGGAGTGAGACAGGGTTGTAGCCTATCCCCGATGCTATTCAATCTGTATATTGAGCAAGCAGTAAAGGAAACAAAAGAAAAATTCGGAGTAGGTATTAAAATCCATGGAAAAGGAATAAAAACTTTGAGGTTCGCCGATGACATTGTAATTCTGTCAGAGGCAGCAAAGGACAGTTGAACGGAATGGACAGTGTCTTTAAAGGAGGGTATAAGATGAACATTAACAAAAGCAAAACAAAGGTAATGGAATATAGTCGAATTAAGTCGGGTGATGCTGAGGGAATCAGATTAGGAAATGAGACACTTAAAGTAGTAAAGGAGTTTTGCTATTTGGGGAGCAAAATAACTGATGATGGTCGAAGAAGAGAGGATATAAAATGTATACTGGCAATGGCAACGAAAGCGTTTCTGAAGAAGAGAAATTTGTTAACATCGAGTATAGATTTAAGTGTCAGTAAGTCGTTTCTGAAAGTATTTGTATGGAGTGTAGCCATGTATCGAAGTGAAACGTGGACGATAAATAGTTTGGACAAGAAGAGAATTGAATCTTTCGAAATGTGGTGCTACAGAAGAATGCTGAAGATTAGATGGGTAGATCACATAACTAATGAGGAGGTATTGAACAGAACTGGGGAGAAGAGGAGTTTGTGGACAACTCGACTAGAAGAAGGGATCGGTTGGTAGGACATGTTCTGAGGCATCAAGCGATCACCAATTTAATATTGTAGGCCAGCGTGGAGGGTAAAAATCGTAGAGGGAGACCAAGAGATGAATACACCAAGCAGATTCAGAAGGATGTAGGTTGCAGTAAGTACAGGGAGATGAAGAAGCTTGCACAGGATAGAGTAGCGCGGAGAGCTGCATCAAACCAGTCTCAGGACTGAATACCACAACAACAACAACAACAGTGACGTTATCAGACGTCACAACAAGAACTGCAAATAAAGGAATTAGCACAATAGTTAAAGAGTCTTTACGGTTACAGACTAACACTGAAGTTTCAAAGACACAAAATCAATTGATGACTGTTGCAAAACGTGTCGAAGAATTATCCGAGAGAGTGACCCAAACGATCAATGATTCACACAAAAGAGCAGAGCATACTCAGCCGGTTCTGTTAGTCGATACCGAACAATTTCAGCCTCTGCAACGCTTTAAAGAAGGGCAGCTGACGATTAATCAGCAAAATAAACGTGACGTGAGAAAGACACAGGTACTTGCCAATATCAAAGATAGGATCAGTCGTGATAATGATACCAGTAGGTTCAATAAATAACACATTGGAAATCACAGTAAACGCACTAATTTTGGAAATGCTAATCACTTCTCTCGTGAACGTTACATGTTTGTAGGACACAATGAGTGGAATGCGAGTTACAGTATGAGAGAGAACTCATCCGTTCAGAAAATGGGGGTTTT
Organism: Schistocerca serialis cubense; assembly: GCF_023864345.2. Classification (NCBI taxonomy): domain Eukaryota; kingdom Metazoa; phylum Arthropoda; class Insecta; order Orthoptera; family Acrididae; genus Schistocerca; species Schistocerca serialis. Next base: position 45,148,314 of record NC_064646.1, on the reverse strand, counting down.
GATTACAAACATTTTCTCACTGTTAGGAAATTTAAATTTTTTCGCGATGCTAGCAATGAACTTCACCCAAGTCAGTGGCGGATTTAAAAATATTGCGCCCCTAGGCACACCATATTATATGCACCCCCCCCCCCCCAAAAAAAAAAAAACATGTTTTAAATAATAACTTTTACCCGGTCACTTCACAATTGCCGTTTTGGGTGGGAGCGCTGTGAGATGTTTCCGTACCTGCTATTCGTTGTTCCGAAGGACGCGTCAGCGGTCTTGTCGCGCTAAATCAAAATGTAATACGGTTCCTGAACTGTACTTGGTGTACGACAGAGGATAAAACAAACTTATAATTGCATTGTGTTAACACGTTCTTCTGTCGAAAGACAACAGAAACGGACACAAGGAAAATAACTTTCTTTTACGTCCTGAAATTCAACAGAGCGTGTAGGAGACAACGGATTTTTGTTATACATTCACTTTTAATATGGTCTTTTACACGAAACCGTTGAAAATGCAAATAAAAAAGTTGTGTTACGATCTAAAAATTGAAGCGAACGTGTCACACATTAAAAATTAATACATACTTTTCCAGGGATACGTTCAAAATTGAAATTAAACTGTCGTTTTACGATCTAGTAACTTGAACGTGTAGCAGATAAAAAAACCACGTTCAGTATTAATACGTGAATCTATAGGAAAGCGTAAGAAATGAAAATGAATTAGAGATGGTCCCAGCGGAGGTTCGAGTCATCCCTAGGGCATGGGTGCGTGTGTTTGTCCTTAGGATAATTTAGTTTAAGTAGTGTGTAAGCTTAGGGACTGATCACCTTAGCAGTTAAGTCCCATAAGATTTCACACACATCTGAACATTTTTTTTATTTTTTTTATTTTTTTTTTAAATAGAGATTTCGGTGCACGAACTAAAAACAGACGAACAAACACAGAACCGGATTTGCTATTACGTAATTTTACAGACTAGTGTGAAAAAAATCAAATTTGTTTTATAATCTAATAATTAATGTGTAAAGCGTTAGGGTCTGTGTAGTTAGATGCTGCATAATAAGTGTACACTATACCTTTAATCCATGTAAGGGCTGAACAGTTTTGTACTGCAGCTGCTGCTCTCACCATAGCTCTTTCAAATGGTATTAGCAAAGCTTTTACGTATTTATCGACAGAACTAAACTACGTTATTTATTAACACCTTGTCATCTGAGCGTACTCTCCGATAACGTATATTTCCGCGATAAGTATACATTTCAACAGACGCCAAGAATACGCATAAGTTGTGATGTACTCCAATATGAGTATGACTTGACTGTACAGCGCGAGGGGGTGGGTCATTCGGGTGTTGTTTAGTATTGCCGGGCGCTTTTTTACTCCGCAAGCCACCCAACGGTGTGTGGCGGAGGGCACTTTACGTGCCACTGTCATTACCTCCCTTTCCTGTTCCAGTCGCGTATGGTTCGCGGGAAGAACGACTGTCTGAAAGCCTCCGCTCGCACTCTTATCTCCCTAATTTTACATTCGTGATCTCCTCGGGAGGTATAAGTAGGGGGAAGCAATATATTCGATACCTCATCCAGAAACGCACCCTCTCGAAACCTGGCGAGCAAGCTACACCGCGATACAGAGCGCCTCTCTTGCTGAGTCTGCCACTTGAGTTCGTTAAACATCTCCGTAACGCTATCACGGTTACCAAATAACCCTGTGACGAAACGCGCCGCTCTTCTTTGGATCTTCTCTATCTCCTCCGTCAACCCGATCTGGTACGGATCCCACACTGATGAGCAATACTCAAGTATAGGTCGATCGAGTGTTTTGTAAGCCACCTCCTTTGTTGATGGGCTACATTTTCTAAGCACTCTCCCAATGAATCTCAACCTGGTACCCGCCTTACCAACAACTAATTTTATATGATCATTCCACTTCAAACCGTTCCGCACGCATACTCCCAGATATTTTACAGAAGTAACTGCTACCAGTGTTTGTTCCGCTATCATATAATCATACAATAAAGGATCCTTCTTTCTATGTCTTCGCAATACATTACATTTGTCTATGTTAAGGGTCAGTTGCCACTCCCTGCACCAAGTACCTATCTGCTGCAGATCTTCCTGCATTTCGTTACAATTTTCTAATGCTGCAACTTCTCTCTATACTACAGCATCATCCGCGAAAAGCCGCATGGGACTTCCGACACTATTTACTAGGTCATTTATATATATTGTGAAAATCAATGGTCCCATAACACTCCCCTGTGGCACGCCAGAGGTTACTTTAACGTCTGTAGACGTCTCTCCATTGATAACAACATGCTGTGTTCTGTTTGCTAAAAACTCTTCAATCCAGCCACACAGCTGGTCTGATATTCCGTAGGCTCTTACTTTGTTTATCAGGCGACAGTGCGGAACTGTATCGAACGCCTTCCGGAAGTCAAAAATAGCATCTACCTGGGAGCCTGTATCTAATATTTTCTGGGTCTCATGAACAAATAAAGCGAGTTGGGTCTCACACGATCGCTGTTTCCGGAATCCATGTTGATTCCTACATAGTAGATTCTGGGTTTCCAAAAACGACATGATACTCGAGCAAAAAACATGTTCTAAAATTCTACAACAGATCGACGTCAGAAATATAGGTCTATAGTTTTGCGCATCTGCTCGACGACCCTTCTTGAAGACTGGGACTACCTGTGCTCTTTTCCAATCATTTGGAACCCTCCGTTCCTCTAGAGACTTGCGGTACACGGCTGTTAGAAGGGGGGCAAGTTCTTTCGCGTACTCTGCGTAGAATCGAATTGGTATCCCGTCAGGTCCAGTGGACTTTCCTCTGTTGAGTGATTCCAGTTGCTTTTCTATTCCTTGGACACTTATTTCGATGTCAGCCATTTTTTCGTTTGTGCGAGGATTTAGAGAAGGAACTGCAGTGCGGTCTTCCTCTGTGAAACAGCTTTGGAAAAAGGTGTTTAGTATTTCAGCTTTACGCGTGTCATCCTCTGTTTCAATGCCATCATCATCCCGGAGTGTCTGGATATGCTGTTTCGAGCCACTTACTGATTTAACGTAAGACCAGAACTTCCTAGGATTTTCTGTCAAGTCGGTACATAGAATTTTACTTTCGAATTCACTGAACGCTTCACGCATAGCCCTCCTTATGCTAACTTTGACATCGTTTAGCTTCTGTTTGTCTGAGAGGTTTTGGCTGCGTTTAAACCTTGAGTGAAGCTCTCTTTGCTTTCGCAGTAGTTTCCTAACTTTGTTGTTGTACCACGGTGGGTTTTTCCCGTCCCTCACAGTTTTACTCGGCACGTACCTGTCTAAAACGCATTTTACGATTGCCTTGAACTTTTTCCATAAACACTCAACATTGTCAGTGTCGGAGCAGAAATTTTCGTTTTGATCTGTTAGGTAGTCTGAAATCTGCCTTCTATTACTCTTGCTAAACAGATAAACCTTCCTCCCTTTTTTTATATTCCTACTAACTTCCATATTCAGGGGTACTGCAACGGCCTTATGATCACTGATTCCCTGTTCTGTACATACAGAGTCGAAAAGTTCGGGTCTGTTTGTTATCAGTAGGTCCAAGATGTTATCTCCACGAGTCGGTTCTCCGTTTAATTGCTCGAGGTAATTTTCGGATAGTGCACTCAGTATAATGTCACTCGATGCTCTGTCCCTACCACCCGTCCTAAACATCTGAGTGTCCCAGTCTATGTCTTGAAATCTCCACCTAAGACTATAACATGCTGAGAAAATTTATGTGAAATGTATTCCAAATTTTCTCTCAGTTGTTCTGCCACTAATGCTGCTGAGTCGGGAGGTCGGTAAAAGGAGCCAATTATTAACCTAGCTCGGTTGTTGAGTGTAGCCTCCACCCATAATAATTCACAGGAACTATCCACTTCTACTTCACTACAGGATAAGCTACTACTAACAGCGACGAACACTCCACCACCGGTTGCATGCAGTCTATCCTTTCTAAACACCGTCTGTACCTTTGTAAAAATTTCGGCAGAATTTATCTCTGACTTCAACCAGCTTTCTGTACCTATAACGATTTCGGCTTCGGTGCTTTCTATCAGCGCTTGAAGTTCCGGTACTTTACCAACGCAGTTTCGACAGTTGACAATTACAATACCGATTGCTGCTTGGTCCCCGCATGTCCTGACTTTGCCCTGCAGCCGTTGAGGCTGTTGCCCTTTCTGTACTTGCCCAAGGCCATCTAACCTAAAAAACCGCCCAGCCCACGCCACACAACCCCTGCTACCCGTGTAGCCGCTTGTTGCGTGTAGTGGACGCCTGACCTATCCAGCGGAACCCGAAACCCCTCCACCCTATGGCGCAAGTCGAGGAATCTGCAGCCCAAACGGTCGCAGAACCGTCTCAGCCTCTGATTCAGACCCTCCACTCGGCTCTGTACCAAAGGTCCGCAGTCAGTCCTGTCGACGATGCTGCAGATGGTGAGCTCTGCTTTCATCCCGCTAGCGAGGCTGGCAGTCTTCACCAAATCAGATAGCCGCCGGAAGCCAGAGAGGATTTCCTCCGATCCATAGCGACACACATCATTGGTGCCGACATGAGCGACCACCTGCAGATGGGTGCACCCTGTACCCTTCATGGCATCCGGAAGGACGCTTTCCACATCTGGAATGACTCACGTCTGCACGTACACGAGGTCTACTTTCGCAGTCTGCCATCCTCAGACAATGTACCACATAGATACGATTTCACTCTTTTACGAACCGAAAGCGAGCGTTCTGCTGAACAATTTGTAGTAAGTGCCATGCATAGAAATATTCTAAGAGCAATGTCAACATTCGGAAACACGGACTGTAACCTATCTCCTCGTAAAAATTTTCTCATTTTGACTGCTATATCACTAATCTCAGAAGATTTCAAAAGTTCCGCGAAATGTACACATTCACTAGGGAAGGAAGGCTTTAAATCTGTGTCATATGATGTCTGGAGTTTTGCTGCACGTTCAACAATATCGTTAGCCGAACTGTTCTTACGGTTACTGAAAACTGTGAAGGAGTCCAACAGTGTTCTATAGCTTTCCTTCCTCCTCACTGATTCGGCGTACAAGTTGTCGAGTACTGTGAGAAGTGTCTTGACTCTAAATTTTTCCCTTCCAGTCAGAAAAAACTTCTACAGATTCCGCTTCTTCGTCATCATGAAGTTTGCGTTTTCATGCTCTTTTATACGTGCATTCATAGTCTACATCGGTCACAATCTCCATGGATTTATTTTCATAATAGTCGAACATGCCACGAATATCTGCAATAAATCGTACAAGTGATTTATATAATTCATGCACTGTTTTAGTATCAATATTTACACTTTGTAATTTCAGATTTACACTATTAGATCTCTGGAGTACGTACTTCCAAACTGTCATAATGAATACTGTTTCTAGTCTGTTGAGTTGATTCAGTAAAGCTGAAGCCTCATTTTGCACAAGTGGTTTTTCAAACGTATTATTGGTAACACGTGCGAGGGCATTGATAACGCCCTTCCAGTTTCCATATAGACTTACACACGTTTCCTTTCTTGCTGACCACCGTGCTTCTTGATCAACTTTTTACCATTTCGCTTCCTGGTTTCGTGAAAGAAAGAAGCTTATCCCAGTGATGTGTACAAGCAGAGAAAAAATTATAAAGGTTTTACACTACATTGAAAAATGAACACGTTTCGCGACAACAGCTTGCAGCACTAGTGCCGACTAAATTCAAAGAATGTTCTGCACAATGCGCATTCGGATTTCGTTCTTTAATGCGTGCCTGCAATTTTAACATTTGTCTCGTTTTTAGAACATTGGCTTCTCGTTCTCGCCTTTCCTTCGATTATTTCCAAAATGCCGGCCCACTTAATTTTGCTCGTTGTCTCTTGTTATTCATGTTAAGGCACGTACAAAATTGTCAACCAACGGTCAAAACAAAAGAAAAAAATTAAGTTTAAGTAGTCTTGTTAGCAGTTGATGTGGTGTGCTGTCATTTGTGTCAACACTGCTGTTATGTCTACAGGCAAATGCACCTTTTGTTCAAACATAAAATAAAAATAACCTTTCCTGGCCACAAACTGGAATTTATTTGCAGTTATCTCGACAGAGAACGCGACAAGAATGAGATCGATTGCACGTGAATGTCACACATACGGTGATTTTTATCATGCATTGTTCTCCGCTTACTGGACCGAAACAACTAAATATCGCCTGAAACATAACGTTATGATGATGTAAAATTATGAAGAGTCGAATTTTTCAACTCGTGTGCGGTACTTTGTACAGATGATGCGCATGAAGAGATATTTAGCTAATCCGTACAATTCTCCGGAATTAATCCGCATTTGTCTGACTTAATTACCTATCTAATTACGCCATATAATTTTGGCAGGACGTTGTAAGGGTGGACTGAAGCGTTTGAAGCTCTTTTGCTAGAACTTCAATTTGACAACAATGATAAAACTCAGAGACGACAATACCGTCACTATCGGGAAAAACACCGTTAGGAATTCGCGTGAACGATTGATGAGAGACGCGACGAAAACAGGTATGATATGAGACATCAGCCCTAAAGTACGGACTACAGACGCTCCAGAAATGATTCCCTTGACTGTAGGAATTAGCAGTACAGGAACAGAGATCGCGGATCGCGTGAACGTCTATGAAGACAATTTTAGACGCAATGGTAATGACAGAGTGACCACACAAACGTTGATTCCCAACGTGGTGTTCAGGTTGTAGAAATCAGGGCATCCAGTCCACGGGACAGTAATGTTAATTACAGTTACGCAAAGCGAAATAATTATGAAGACAGACCAAACCAAAATTGGCGAGACTGTAGAAATTGAAATTCTGAGCGCAGTGCAACTGTAGAAATCAGGCCGCCCAACCTACGCGACAACTATAGGCAAACCAAAAATGACTAGCAGCTGTGCCTGCAAACGAACCGTCGACAGTTACCTGGCAGTCTATACATGAACCGCACTAACTTTGTAGGTTTTGAAGACATTAGGAACATATTATTACAAGAAAATGACAATTGTTAAAATACACTTGTACATCCCACTCTAAAAATTTCCATGGGCAACGTTTCAAGTTCTGCTGTACTGGATTCTGATGGTCCAGGTGATTAGTGAGACAGTGTTTAATAAATGTGCTCAATCATCTGTTTGACCAATTTTGCCTCGATTAAGAACCGAATTGACCGAAAGAGTGTAATTCGAGGGTTTTTATGTCAGAGACACACGTTTTCTGCGAATTCTTTTGTCAAGAGAAACAATTATGAGTGTAGAGTTACTAAGTGAATATAAAGCGATGTTAAACTTTTGCGATGCTGAAGCAATGTCGCAAGTAAATCAGGTACCTGTAACACTTAAATTTCAAGGTTGGTTAAAAAAGGAAGATGAAAATGTGGCATCGATAAGCCACATCGACCACGTAAAGCATGATCTTTGAACTCTAACTGCTCTGACGAGTCACAATGTTAATGTTCCATTCAGCCTTTGTACCTTGTACAGTGTACATGTGTATCTTTCTTTGTGCTGAAATATATGTATGTTACGGGAACAGATTATTGCTTATACAGTTATCCATATTCCCGTTTCCCATATTGGTGGCCCCAAAGTTTCTATGTCTTCCGCAACTTCTGCGCCGGTTGTGTGGAGTCAACAGGTTTTATACGAGGATTTTGAGGCTCAGCTACTACTACCAGGCCACTCCAATCCCCTGCCAACGGTTGGTTCGCCCCCTACGGACAGTGATTCGCGATCTCCAACGAAGTTAACCTTAAACTTTGCAGCTCTACAACGGCCGAGTGTTACTCCGTTACCTCAAATAATGTACTCAGGTCTTGCGTCACCGGACTTTGCACGGCAACATGTGAAAGGTGACGTGGATGATTTACAGAATCGTGTAACGATCTATCGCTCGTGTAGTGTTCAAAGGGACCCAAATTCGCATACGTGCTTTGATCCTCTACGCGCCGCAACGTCGGTTACAGTAGTGCCATGTGCAACGCCGCCATTCGTGCAAAAGGCACACGTGGTCGACTGCTATCAAGCTATGCCAGTTCTGCCTTCCTCACAATTTAATAACAGACATTTTTATACATCAAGTACGCCAGGCTCAACCACCAGATCTGTCATCCAGTTTCTCGACCTCGTGGGTTCGAGCACACCCGACGGCGCTTCGCCATCCAGGAACGTTGTACCATGACAATGTGACTGGCAGCAGGTTTCACCAGTGATTTATGGTTCTACCACACGGGGTGCGTTTCTGATGTGCACAGAAAACTCTCGCTGTTGCCACACCAAGTACCAAACCACCCCCCTTCCCCCCCTCACTCACGACTGCCCCGATTCCGACGATACAGCCGCTTGCTTCTTCTGCAGTACCAGCTGCGCCGGCCTTCCGCGTCATTTCCGTGGTGGACAATTAAGTACTGTGCCTTTAAAACTCCAGTCCAGTTTACGGGCCTACCTCATGCACCACTCATCCATTCGTTCCCACGGTACCGACTGTGTCTGCAACGTCGTGCTTCCGTGACTCATCAGGGACATTGCAACCAGTCGTTGTTCGGTACGTGTTTGATAGTAACACACCCACGCCAGTATTGCTGGGTTACAGGACAGCCTATCCTACCACGGGACAGCAGGCCTTCCAAGATACGCTGAAGCAACCCTCGTCCCCCCTGGCTGTCTGCCAAAGCTACTTCCTTTATACGAGGACAACGGAAAACCCCGTTTCGTGGTTTGTGCTTGTGGAACACCTTTTTGAGTTACATCAGTTGACCGACGACAACTCTAAATTTCTATGTCTCGTCACACACCACCATGACCACTCAGATTTAATTTAAGACCTCCTCTTTTCGCCACCGCCAAAATACGAATTCGCCAAGAAAACAATATTGGATCGACTCGCCTGCTTCCCACAGGAATTGATAATCAAGATCCTGTACGAGGAACACCTGGCGGACCGCATTCAGTCACAACTCTGGCGCCGTCATCGGCTACTTGAGTGTGAACACACGATGCCAGATGTTACCCTGTGGGTGGTATGGTCTGCCAAGTTACCTACCGACCTGCAGATACACCTACTACCACACTCCTTTGAGTCTATAGGCTCTCGCCTTTGCATCGCAGATCAGCTGTATGCACTACTGCATTAAAAAACAACCAGCACACCTCTCACCGATGGTTGGCACTACGCCGCCTGTTTACAAGCCGTCTGCGGGCAGAGGCAGGACTCGTTCTGCCTCCACGCCATTTACACCACCGGGCAGTACTCGTTCACTCTCTCCTCTTTCCGAGCACTCAAGAACTGCACATGCACCACATGTCCTGGTTTACATTCTGGAATAGATCAACGGGGACAAACCTCCTCTGCTGTCACAATCACTGCCACTGCCACATCCGGCTCATGCGTACTGTTGGTACCACAAGATTTTCGGGGATGAGGCCAAGAAGTGCAGATTACCTTGCCAGCACCCAAGCGCCGACATCAGGATCTAAAAGACATCGAGTCCTGCGAGGAACTTCACAGGCGTCCTCAAACATTGCACTCCATCCACTCGGCCAATCGGTCGTTTATATGTGACCGACACTTCGTTGCGGCTTGTTTTCCTAGTCAACACAGGCGCTGAAGTGTCCATCATACCTACATCATTGGCTCCTCCCGTTATTTCACCGACGAAGTCGCTTCTACGCGCTGTCAATGAATCAACATTACAAACTGTCGGCCCTGCTAAATTTATGGTGCATCTATCTCCTTCTCTACGTTTCCTGTGGACTGTTTACATCGCCGACGTTGACGAACCAATTCTCGGTATGGATTTCTTGCCCCATTACAAACTCTCCCCGAACATAGTCCAAGGTTCAGTGCTACACCACCCTTCTGACACTCAGATACCTGCTCAGGCACTTATGCTTGTCATTCCATTTCTGTCGCAACATGTGATTTGGTTCACGAGTGCTCCACCGTCACGGACAAAATTGAGACCCGTGTCACTGAACTTCTGTCAAAGTACGACGCAGCGGTGCAACTCTGCCGGCAAAACGACTAGTGTAAACAACGCATTCCACACACTATCGACGAGCTCACCGTCGCTCGTACCTCGCTGCTGCAACTGTAATTCACAGTTTCTACATCTGATCGACCTTCATCAGCAGACACCGGCACAGACACTGATCAGGTTAGTTCAAAAACATTCATTATGTATGACAATTCACGTTCAGTGATCTTTGCACCTGCTGCACACCCACTACATGCAATGCCATTTGTTTCAAATAGTGCTTCTAATGACAGTCACATGTGCGATGCGAACACTTCCACCACACAGGCAACTGCCCCGCGTGTTTGTAAACATTCGCCCTCACTCGCGCGCAAAACGTGATTCGGCGGCCATCGCCGTTCTCCATGTGACGCCACGCCTCTCTCAGCCGCGCTGGCTACTCAAGGCAAAGACAACAACAGACAATCGTTGTGCGCCCCAGTCCGCTTCGTGCTGTGTGCACAGCCGACCTCTCCAAACAAGCACATGCTGCGCTCACATAATAGCATATTACTTCTGTGCTGCCTTTTCCCACTCGCGCTAACGGCTAGGCCTCATCGCGCCCCACTCATCCCAAAGCTTCACGTCAGGACGTTACTCAGCCTCGTGTGCAGTTCTCAATCTCTTCCATCACTGATGAAATGACACATAGGATAATTACCACTGCCAGCCCTCCTATTAGGCACAAGGTTAGATGCCCAAAAACTTCTGGAGGTAGGCACTCTTCAGCCATCGGACAGCAATTGGTCTTCACTGATTCACCTCGTCGCCAAACACGACGGTTCTTTTCGAATTTGTGGTGACTACAGATGCTTAAACATTCGTACCATCATGGACAATTACCCAGTGCCGAACTTAAACGATTTCACCCATATGTTATCCGGCACCACAATCTTCAGTGTGATTGACTGTAAACGTGCCTATTACCAGATTCGCGTAGTGCCGGAAGACATTCCAAAGACTGCTGTCATCACACCACTCGGTTTGTTCCAATACAACTTCATGCCATTCGGCTTAAAGAATGTGGCACAAATGTGGACGTTTCATTGACTCAATCTTACGACAGTTCGAGTTCTGCTTTGCATACCTGGATGACATCCTCATTTTCAGCAAGTCGACTGAGGACCGCGAAGATCATTTATCCCAGGTCCTCCAGACCTTGAACTCCAATGGTGTCGAGGTCAACAAAGGTAAATTCCAATTGCGCCAGTCTTCTGTGACATTTTTGGGTTACACCGTCTCCGCAGACGGAATACGGCCTGCCAGGCTATCAAGTCATTTCCATCCCTGGCTACGTACAAAGAACTCCGAACGTTTCTTGGGTACTATAAATTACTACCACTGACATCTACCTTCTGCCGCAGCCGTGCAGGCCCCTCTGACGGACTTGCTGTCCGGCAAACAGACTTCGGGCCTTAAGCCAGTCTGTTGGACTGAACCTATGCTAGAGGCCTTCAGGGCTCTAAGGACAGTGTTAGCTCACGCCGTCGTTCTCGCCCACCCCACGCCAGCGACATTGAGGTCGGGGCAGTATTACAGCAACGCAAAGGCGACACAGTTTCACCCATTCATTTCTTCTCTAAAAAACTTTCTACAGTACAGAAGAAATATTCTGCTTTTGATAGAGAACTTCTGGCGGTCTATGAAGCCATCAAACACTTTCGCCCTGACATTGAGGGCCGTTCTTTCTTCATCCTTACCGCCTGCAAACAACTGGTGGACACCTTCTGCAACCCTCCCGAGGAACCACCCCCTCAGTGTTTCCACCACTTCGACCTGGTCTCTAAATTTACTATGGATGTATGCTACACCAAAGGCACAGAAAATATCCCCACTGATTTCTTTTTGCGGATCAGTACTGTCTCACGCATTGTCGATTTATCCGACCTCGCTGCTCTCCAGGCCTCTGATGAGGCATCTCAAGCTGTCCTCACAGATCCTCAGACATAGCTTGTTTTTACCAAAGCCAAGTTCCCAGCGTTTCAGGTGAAGTGTGGTGCGACTCTACCGGCACTCTGCAGCTGTTGCTCCCTCCCATGTTGCGCCAACAAACCTTCGATGCCTTCCATAAACCTTGCCCACCTTGGGGACCGTGCCACCAAATGCCTCATCACTGAGCGTTTTATTTGGAAAAATGTTAAGCAGGACAGTCAAACCTGGGCACGCAGCTGCATTTCCTGCCAATGGAACAAAATCGGACGCCACACCTCTCCCCCTCTTAGCAAGTCTGACATTCCGGAAGGACGTTTTTGTCATGTACATATCGACCTTAAGGGCCCTCTGCCACCATCAGAGGGCCACAGATATATCTTCTCCACAATCGACCGCATGTGTCGTTGGGTGGAAGCTGTTCCTTTGCCCAACATCACAGCAGAAACCGTGGCCAAGGGATTCATCTCATGATGGATCGTTAGGTTCGGTTGCCTGTCCACCATCACCACCGACCAGGGTAGACAGCTCGAGTCTACACTTTTCATGATTCTATGTAATCATTGCGGTATTAAAAAATTCATACAACGGCCTACCACTCGAAAAGCAATGGTTTAGTGGAACGATGGCACCACACCCTCAAAACAGTGCTCAGGTTCCATGACTGCCTCTGGTCTGAGGCACTTCCTTGGGTATTACTTGGTCTCCGTTCGACCTTTAAACCTGACTTACAGAGAACCATCTCCAAATTGGTTTTTGGCGAGAACTCAATTCTACCTGTGGAACTTATCCTGCCTCAAGCACCCTAGGATTTCCCCACCTCCGGAAACTTTATTAGTAGAATGTGCACCCACTTTAGAAAAGCACGGCTACACCCGCCTGTCAGTCATTCCCTGCCAGACACTTAAGTGCCAACCACACTCAACACGTGCTCCAACGTTATGCTTAGGAACGATTCCGTCAGACAACCCCTGCAACCTCCATACCTCGGCCCCTTTGAAGTACTCTGGAGGGGTGAGACGACGTACGACATCACGGTTAAAGATCGCCCGTAGACCGTTTCGCTACACAGGCTCAAGCCTGCTTTTGTGTACTCCGCCGCCCCTCTGCCGTCCCAGTCGGACCATCCAGACGAATTTTCTATTGCCGTGCCTGATACCAACTCATCCCATGGTAGGGTCTTCTCCTCCTGATGATTCGTCACCGCAGTTTGCGGGTTTCCCGAGCATGTCGTCGTCAACCCCATGAACAGGTTTGGATGACGTTTCATCTACTGGAGAGACTTGCTCCCCGAATTTCACCTCGTGCTGCAATGTACCACCTAACCACGTCGACGACGTTGTCGATTGTCGCTTGTCGCTTTCGGCGACCGTGTGCTCATGCTACTTACAGACACTGCAGACTCGACACTCAATGTGGAACTAGATGTCAAGATAGTGCACAGCCTGTCCCTCCCCAGGATTGCGATCCATCGAGAGTTCATGCGTTCATCTCCTCGGATGGCTCGATCTGCATTAGGGGCACGCACGCTCACGCGCCGCACTCCTCCCCACACCTCTACTCTCAGGACGGCTTACGCATCATCCGCCCCCACTGGCTGTCTGGTTACGATGTGGACCTACAACCCATCACCGCGCCTTCGCACGCCGCCCTGACTGAGATGGAGCTTCCAGTCGTGCGCCTGCCGCCTCGCACTACCCACTCCGACACCGACGCCCACACGACCTCCCTTCAGAGGCCGTACTCTGTACTGCGGGGGGTGGGGGGGCTGTGTGGCGTCGATAGGTCACATCAACTACGTAAAGCATGATCTTTGAACTCTAACTGCTCTGACGAGTCACAATGTTAATGTTCCATTCAGCCTTTGTACCTTGTACAGTGTACATGTGTATCTTTCTTTGTGCTGAAATATATGTATGTTTAGTCGCTTATGGAAACAGTTTGTTGTGTATACAGTTATCCATATTCCCATTTCACATAAAGATGTGAACTGTTTGCATTTTGCATTTTCTCTTTCCACTCGAGGCACAACACTCATTGAATTTAACGTTATTTAATTGTGAAGCTGAACAACCTGTTACCACAGAACCATTAATTAAAAAGAAATTACTTGGATATTAAGCAGATTTTGATGCAGTCACACATTAACTGTTAGAAATTTTACTGTCACACTCTGAAGTTTTTTCTCACAAGGCACGAACTATAGGAAATTTTCTTTACGAATTCAAGGTAAATACTACCTTATGTTACTCCTTAGAGAAAAAGTTAAGCAGGAAATACAATCGATGCTCAATGTTTCGACTGCTGCATTTATCCGAGGTCTTAATACTATCTTACCTAAGCATTTAAAAGACAGGATCACCAACTATGTTGATGACATTTCGGTTGCGGAAAATTCGTGAACAGAACACAGTCAGGACTGAGCGAACTATTGCAGACATTTCTTGAGTATGACATTAAAGTCAAATTAGAAAAATCAGAATTGGGGAAATGCAAATTAAATTTCTTGGCCACGTTGTCTCTACGATAGGTATATCACCTTATCCAGAAAAACTGAAAGTAATTGAAGAAAAGCCTGTACATATAAAGAAACGACAACTTAAGAGGGCTTTAGGTCTTGTGATTTTTTATCGACATTTAATCACCTAACAGAGCTTATCTACACCTATCCGATATAAACTCACACGTAGGAATACAGTTTGGGACTGGAATGATGTTGCCCGGACCCTTCAAGAAATTGTAGAAAATGGAATTCTCATACAGAAAAGTATAGCTTTTGTTAGTCGAGTCAAAACCAAATATGAACGTAACTACTCTGTTAGCCAGCTCGAAGCATTAGCCATAGTTTAGACATTCGACAAATTTCGTTACTTTCTACAAGGTAAACACACCAAGATATATTCCGATCACCGGGCACTTCAGTTTCCTATGACAGTTAAACTCGCTGGTAACCTCAGCATTGAGCACCCGTAAGCACCAACCAACCACAGCCAAACTGAATCATGATCGTTTAAGACATTGGGCTTTGGGTAATTTCCAAGAATGATTGCCTCTCGATGTGGCGGGGTCCAAACGATACTTATCGAACGTGCCGTCCTAAATCGATCACGCGACTCCGGTGGCGGGCGTTATGATCAATTATTTGTGATCGTCATTTTTATCTGTTTTCCGTCGTTCCCTTAGGTGCTCTAAGTTACACACCTCTGCAAATTAACGGCAAAAAGGGAATTGTTCCGGCAGCATACACATCACATGGCCTTTCACATGACGACAACGAGTAAGGTAAGTCGTCTCCTTTGTAATTACAAGTATTTTTGTAACGCTCTTCTTTTGTCGTTGCTGTAGTGACCACCGTAAACATACTCATAACGCCTGCCGCCAGAGTCGCATGATCGATTTAGGATCGCACGTTCGATATGTATCGTTTGGACCCGGGGCTTCGAGAGTCAATCATTCTTGGAAATTACTGATCTTTGTTTCTTCAGGAATTCAGTTTCAGTGTGATTTACACTCCGGGTTCAGGAAACATTATTGCTAATTAACTTTCACGTACACCTGTTGGTTTAGGCCAGAGTAATGAAGAAGACTGCAAGGAAAATAATTTTAGTTTGTTATATATATGCAAAAAGTAGCTTTTGAAAACTTTATTTCATCCTTGCTATGTCATATTGCTCGTGAGTAGGAGAAAGATCCAACCTGGAAAGATGACAAAACGAATCAAATACTATGATAAGAGTGTTTTACCTTGTATGTAACCTAACAGTCCTATTTCGGTATTGTGCATCCCAGACGATAATCGTTAACAAACTCATTTGGTTACACACATCTGAGTTACGCACACTTTGGAGCTAACAAATGTTTTCAGAAATTATGGGCTACATGCTACTTCAACAATACTGAAAAGCGGATTCGTACTGTCTTGGCAAAATGCAAACTGTGCCAAAAGGCAAAACTATCTACATCACGAACAGAACACCACTATTTCCGACCATTCCTGTGAAACTTGAGAGAATTAGCTGCTGTTGATATTTTCAGTCCTGTTACGAATGTAAACACTGTCATTCACTTGTTTTTGTAGCAGTTGAACTTACCTCCAAATTTGTGTCATTTACTCCTTTACGGGACGCTACTGCAAAATCGGTTTCTACAGCATTCGTAAAAAAATCTTCTGAAAGAAGTAGGGCATGTTAACAAAGTAATTGCTTTATTGATCAGCCATTTTATCATATACATTGATACAGGACTTGTCATATGTTGATACAAAAAAAACATAAATTATCTGCATGAGTTATATACAGGCACTATTAATTATATACATACAGATGAAATCATACAGTTAACCAAAGACATAGACCAAACAAATTCTAATTTTACATCATATCCAGTGACACATGGCTATGTTTAACCCAAGTTATGGATATCCTCAAAATCATAAAATTTTTGTACTCTTCAACACTGTAAAAACTTCCACTTGTAAACATTTTCTTAAGCTCATTTTTAAAAGTGTTCAGTGTTAAGGGAAAGGCACTAAAAAGAATTTTTGCTATGGTATGTTACACTTTTTTTGATACAGGGTTTTCTTATGTACTTCTCTATGGAAGTCAGTTCTGCACCTAGTTTTATACGTGAGGTAATCAATGTTCAAAGAAAAGAGGTGGGTATGGGATTTGAAAAAGCATATACTTTCATAGATATAAGTAGATGGAAGTGTCATACCTTTCAGTTCTTTAAATATTTCCCTACAGGCCTCCCTATGTGCAATCCCTTTTATAATTCTCATTGCTCAATTGTGAATAGAAAAAGGAGTGATTTTGCTGGACTTGAAAAACCCCAACATAAGACACCATACCGCAGTAGACTAGACATGAATGCATAACAGGCACTCATTTTGAGCATTCTTAATACATAACAGCATTTACATAGTTTTTTATTGAACCATTCTGTATATTTATCCCACTCAAGATGCTCATCTAACCAAATTCCTAAAAAGTTAGTATTTGAAGTATTTTCCATTTGCCTAACTTCACTGTTGTGTTAGGGATTATTTTATTTGATGTATGCTAGTAACTCATCCATAATGTTATCTGCTCATTAACAAGTAGAATGTTTTCTCAAATAAAACATTTAACTACTTCATTTGTTATATCTAATTTTTGTGTAAGGCAGTCACATTCTGAGCTCAAAGAGATTAATATCATGAGCAAATTGTGCAGCATCAACATGTGTTAAATAACCAGGTATGTCATTTCTGAATAACAAGAACAGGGATCCCCAACATTGATCCCTGAGGTACTCCATGACTAACTTCCTCATATTCAGAAAAGAAGGATTTACCTTCATGAATTATTTCCACTTTCTAGTATCTATCTGATAAGTATTATTTAAACCACATATGAACACTGCACAGAATCTATAGCAGTACTTTGTCAAGCGAAATTTTATTATCAATAACATCAAATTGATTAGATAAGTCTGAAACAGTCCACAATTTATTTCCTTATGATCAATGGAACAAGTTTTAGGAAACTATATATAGCAGTTTGTCGATATTTTTTCTAAAATGATTTTGTTCATTGGCAAATATTCCACACTTGTTTAAAAAAAGCAGTTCTTTCGTACATTATTGTTTCAAAAATTTTTGAATAAAAGGACAACTTTGATAAATGTCTGTAGTTTTTTACATCATAAGGATCACTACTCTTACAATGGTTTTATTAGTGACAGCTTGAGTTCACTAGGGAAAGTACCACTGCTGAAAAGCATTAATTATATCAATGAGCTTCTTAAAAGCAGCAGGAGATTGAATTTTGTACAAGGTAAGGGGCAGTTTGTTCCAGAGGCGGACAGCGGCAACTGAGAAGGAGTTTGCAAAAGTTTTTGTTTTGTGAGTGGGCACAGTTAGGATACCAAATAAGAGTGACCTTATGTTTCGATTATGATGGCATGACAGGTTTTTAATCTCTGAAGCAAGGTACTGGTGTGCTTGCGCGACGAGGAGTCGGTGAAGTAGACAGAGTGTGGTAATCACGCAATTTGTCAGGCCACAGCCACCCTAGCTTGGAGTATGAAGCACTAACATGATCATATCGTTGCAGGTGTAACGCACACAGGCATTCATGGTTAGTTCTAGCCGTCTTTTGTTTTCACTACTCATGCCTTGTTGAATCACATCACAACAGTGGAGGTTCGGTAGAACGAGTGTTTGCACGAGCTGGCGTTGCAAGTCCTGTGGAAATATGTTCCGAAACTTTTTGAGAGCATAGAGACAAGCAGACGTCTGTGACATCCAGTCTTTACCTGCACATTACGAAGGACTTAGCCTCCTCTTCAACCAACTAAACTACCACGTAATCATCTTATCCGAAACAAGGTTGAAACCACACATATCCACTGCATCTATTCATCTCCCAGGGTACACATTTCTTAGGTCAGACAGACCAAAAAAGCGAGGTGGCAGGGTCGGCGCGTACATACGAACAGATCTCAAAACGAAAGTCTTATGTACGTCAAACCCTGCTGAAGAAAAAGAGGCTGAATTCATGTTCATTGAAATAAATATACAAAGTCGGAAGTTCTTGACTGGCGTCGTGTACAAGCGACTGTATTCTCCGCCCAGTTGAGATGCTCATCCAAAGTTACACCGAAGTTCTTAACTGTTTTCTGATATGGTATTGGAGTACCGTTGAGCAGAATAGGAGGTAGCCGTTCGCGTAAATCTGAACTTATTAATTTCTGATGGGCTATTAAGATTACTTGCGGCTTTTTTGCATTTAGATTAAGCCCCAGGTTTTTCGCCCATGTCACTACTGAAGACAGATCATCATTCATCTGAGTGATTGCAGTGTTTACATCTTCAGGTCTGACGCTTAGGTAGAGCTGGAGGTCGTCGGCATAGAAATGATATTTACAGGAGGACAGAACCGACGAAATATCGTTGACATATAAAGAAAACAGAAGTGGTCCTAAAGACTGATCCTTGTGGCACTCCCGAGGAAACATGTTTCCAGGAAGATTTTTCATTTACGCAGACAACACATTGCTGTCTGTCTTTTAAGTAGCTTTCAAACCATCTCATTGCACTATCAGAGAAATTAAGCTGTTGCATTTTTCTGAGCAATATGTCAAAGTTAAGTGTCAAAAGCTTTGCTGAAGTCCAGTAGCGTCAATATTGTTGCCTTTCGATTGTCGATGGCATATTTCAGGTCATCAGTTACTTTAATTAGAGCAGTGTTTGAGCTGTGATGTTTACGTAAACCGGATTCAAATTTGTCATATAGGCTGAATTCATGCAAGTGTTCAGTGATTTGGTCATGAACAATATATTCAAGTGCTTTTGAAACAGCAGGCAGTATGCTAATTGGTCGGTAATCATTAGGCAGTTGCGGGTTTTCGATTTTAGGGATGGGTCGAATTATGCTTATTTTCCATGCAGTGGGGTGTATTCTGGTCACGAGGGAAAAATTAAATGTGTCAGTTAAGACAGGTACTAAGATATCGGCAACTTTCTTAATCATGGTTATACCGATACTGTCGTTGCCTATTGCATCAGAAGAGATTCTCATTATTGCTTTTCTTGCCGTATTTGTTGTTACATGTTTTAGATGGAAGGTATCGTTGTTAGTTATCCTGTTTGGGGATTCTTGTGGACGGTAATTATCAGCCGTGCGCATATTCATAAGTGCAGAGAAGAATTCATTTAATTCGTTAGCTGACACGATTTTGCCTTTCCGACCCCCAAGCTACGGAGATTTTTCCATAGAGTTGTGGGCATCAGATCGCTGCATACAAGGGAGTGAGCGTGCCTGATTTTAGCATTGCGAATGCATTGTTTCACTCTGTTCCGTAGCTTTCTATATCCTTCGAAACGGGTTTCGGATCTGCCTTGAAACGCCTGTGGGCAGCATTCCTATTAGTCATCATTTGACGTAATTCAGCTGTCAGCCATGGAGCAGGAGATTTTCTTACACGGATTGTGCGCACAGGTGCATGTTTGTCATAGAGGGCAGTGAGTTTATCACCAAGTTCATTAATTTTGCCGTCAATTGTAGGTTCTCTGATTATTTGATGCCTGGAGATTTCTGAGCAATCGGCTGTTAGAGCGTCAAGGTCAATACGTTTCATGTTCCTACAAGTTATGTAACGTGATTTGATCCTTGGGGGCTGCACAGAGTAGGCCAGGAATATTACATCATGTGCTGAGAGGCCAGGGGCCGATGTTTGACCAACATCTCTTACTTTGTCAATCTGTTTCGTTGCGATTACGTCTATAAGACTTTCGTTTTGAGATCTGTTCATATGTACGCGCCGACCCTGCCACCTCGCTTTTTTGGTCTGTCTGACCTAAGAAATGTGTACCCTGGGAGATGAATAGATGCAGTGGATATGTGTGGTTTCAACCTTGTTTCGGATAAGATGATTACGTGGTAGTTTAGTTGGTTGAAGAGGAGGCTAAGTCCTTCGTAATGTGCAGGTAAAGACTGGATGTTGCAGTGAGCTGCTAAAACCTCTGACGCGTTTCGCTGAGCAGCCTGGAGTAGGGTGGCAGATTGGTTTATCCCTTTGTTAGGCACTACCTGCCGCGAGGGGCACTGGCCGGTGCTTCCGCCAGGTGACATAAAACAGGGGTGTCCGAGATTTTGCGCGCCCTGTTTATGACTCCGTGAGTGCCGAAAGAAAGGCGACTGCAAGAGATTTCCTGAGGTTGCGGGAGTATAGAAAATGGATTAGTGGTATTCGGTGCAAGGAGAATATGACCAAAATAGAGACGGAGACGGCTGTGTGTCACTGCATATCCAATGTCGAAAGAGGAGAAATGTAATTAGCGTATTTGAAACAGCTTGGGGTGGAAATAAGGGAAAGGGGAGTGATTTAAGCGGCCGATGCTGCCAGCAGAGAGAAGCTTAATAATTAATAATTATCGTAGGAGGCTAGAATTAAATTGAAATTTACTAAAGTGATACTGGTAGTGATTATCGTAGGAAGCTACAATTAGATTGAAATTTGCTAAAGTGATACTGATAGTGATTTTTGTTATGAACAATTTAAACCAAAGAGATGGGTGAGTAATGAACTAAAGGAGAGACTAATAATTGCAATAGAACTATTACAGAATGGAAGAGAATAAACTGAGTAAATGAAAAAAGTATTAGCAGTAACTAAAATAAAGTAATGGTTAGAGCTACAGATAAAAAAAAAAAAAAAGTAAAGAGTTAATACAGTTACAAAAACAATTAGTTGAAGGTACAAATATGGGTATAATTAAAAAGTTAATACAATTACAAGACTATATCTGAGTATGGGCTGTTACAATTTGCAAATGGTATTAAGTTTGCACTTTTGGCTTGAGTAGCTTCACTTAATACTATTCAGTTCTGTCATGTTTGTGACTGTCTTCTTTCCAGCTGCTGTCTTAATGATTACTCTGCCAGCCTGAGTCCACATATTCTGAAGACCGAAATGGGATATGGCACTGTTTAAAATCTTCAGCCGTTCGTGTGTCAGATCTTCCCTTATTGTAAGCACTGTCCTTGCTAACTTCTTGTTCTGGGTAAAGATCTCTGCCCTTTTTTGGTAAGAGACAAATTTAATTATTATTGGACGAGGTTTGGTAGCACCTGGTAGTTTTCGTCCCACCCGATGGCTCCTGTTAATGTCTGCCTTGGTCACTTCAACGCCTAATTTTTCACGCGCAACCTGTATAAGCAGGTGGTCTGTATCTTCTTCCTGATTTTCTGCTACTCCAAAACAGTCGTAGACTATTTCGCCTTTGGTACTGTTCTAACTAGTCTGTTGCGGCAGATAGTTTCACTTCCAACTCTCGTGCCTTTTTCTCGTATTCAGACAGACTTTTTCAGTGCTATAATTTCGGCAGTATTGGCCTCAACAGTTTCACGCATTTTGGCCAATACTGCTGCCGTTACAGTATCTGATATAGTGCCTGCTATCAGATCGAGATTGTTTTTATCGCGAAGCGCAGCGTTTACCTCAGTGCGGACCAGCTCCGCTATACCGGGAGCCGCGGCCCCACCTTCCGCCAAGGGCGAGCCCGCCGCACCTGCTGCTTCCCCGCTGCTGGACGCGCTGCTATTCACTCTTCTGTTTACCATTTTCTCGAAGATATTGACGGAGCACAGAAAAAAATAGCACTACTGCACAGAACACTTGTTTACACAATTTCCACTGGTACTAGACAACACCACCTGCGAGAACACCGAATTCAACTAAATTTCGCGAGCCAAACTTAACATGTGTTACACTGCAGCCACCAATTTTATTTCAGGCTCTCTCCTTACGGTTTTGCTACAGCAGAGATAGTTCTATCCTGTTAAGTTAATAATTGTAAGATGGTTTTTTTCTCTTGTCATTAAGCAATACTGAAGCTAAAGAGTAGTTATCTGCTTCAGTTAATAACATTCTTTCATAAATCTTTTTTGTATTGCATCTTAAGAGTAAATTATGTCATCATTAGTCACTTTATAAGATATGTCTTTTGAGTGTCATGTTTATTTCACTGTTGTGACTACATGTGGCCATACAATTCTGACTCCACACACAGGAAAGTTGACAACTGATGACATTGACCTTGTGTTGCTACATACTATTTTCTATTCGACGATCATGTGAACATTATAATGAATTTTGAGAAATTAAACAATTATGCTGAAATAACAAGGAAGTACTTGTGATAATCACAGACCCATTACTCAATGATTGAATGTATGATAAATTGAAACCTAAACTGAATATGCAGTCATGAGAAATGACGTTGACTGGAGCTTAAGTTACTCATACTTGCTAGGAAAGAACTGCATGTATAGTCATATACATTTTTTCTTAAATATCTACCACACAACTTGGATTATATGAGCTTCATATTTTGATTGTTTACCTGTAAATCTTATTGTGTATCTAAATGCATCTTTGAGCAATGCTAATTTTTCTATAGTATGATAATTAAAATATAACTACTATATAGATACCAACTCTGGGATCTAAAAGTAATTGTAAAATTTTTAAGGTATGGCCACCATTAATGTCTAAGGTCAAGACACGTACTCTGTGGGGGACTGTGTACTGTTCCATCAGAAAATGAATTTGTACAGAACAAGTTTGCCACTATGTGATTGGCCTAAACATATTTACAACTGTACTTCAAGGAATTTGCCACATTTATGTAATTATCTGTGGTCGTACATGTTTCAAGTCAT
The DNA here is from genome assembly GCF_023864345.2 of Schistocerca serialis cubense. Lineage (NCBI taxonomy): Eukaryota > Metazoa > Arthropoda > Insecta > Orthoptera > Acrididae > Schistocerca > Schistocerca serialis. The sequence continues at coordinate 45,125,136 of NC_064646.1, read as the reverse complement.
TTACTGAGCACTGAGCGTATCTGTCTATTCACATAATTTTGACTTTTATATTCGAGTGCACTTCTTCTTTCGAATAACCCATTTGGAGGGTACAATGAATCAACTTTGGCTGCTCTTCATTGTATTAGGTTTCCTTAGTTTCCAAATTTCCTTCATCCTTTTAGAGTGCTGTTCCCTTTCTTCTCGAGTCCACTTTCGTCTAGTTTTCTTTCTCTCCTGAAATTCTGCCTTTTGAACTGTCTTTCTGATATGTGTTCTGTTTTCTATTGTAATTCCAGTGTTTTCCATGTCCTTTTCAGTGTCTATGACCCATGGGGGCTTGGATTTGTAGCTGTTGAGTAATGTGAACATCCGCTTGGTTAGTCTGTTATTATCCACTCTGAATAACTTACTTTTATTCAATATGATTTATTTGTCTTACTGTATCAAGTTCAAATGGCTCTGAGCACTACAGGACTTAACAACTTAGAACTACTTAAACCTAACTAACCTAAGGACGTCACACAACACTGTGTCAAGCCTGAGACTTTTGATCTATGTCAATTATGAGAAACTTTATTCAAAGGGGTACAGTGTCAACGCTTTCATGATCTTCATGAACTCTTTGTTACTCAACAAGGTTTACGTGTGCCTTCTACTAATTCCGTACAGTATCTTTATCTGAACATGAAAAGAAGTGACACAAAAACATTTTGGTGTGGCTGTCAATGAACATAATAAGTGTAATAAGTCATAGAGTCTGCTTACACCTGAAACTTGTGTGTCGTTGAGTGAATATATGAACATTTTGATGTGGTTGTCAGTGGACATAGCGTGAGTTGTCCCAGAGTCTGATGCACCTAAAACGTGTTTTTTACTTGTTTTTCTGTTGCCAGATGATTGAGTCTGAGATATTACCATGTGTAGTAGTGGACAAACAGTTCTTGAATGGAGTTGGAAGTGGGTGGATGCAGCCTGTGGTGAAGAGAAGCTATGTGACAGAGGTCGCAGCCTGCTGTGATTGTGCTAGTAGCGCCAGAGGAGACTTTGTTATTAATTGAGGAATTTTTGGTAATTCGCCTTTTTTCTGCATGGAGTTGTTGGTTGCTTGCGCACTGGAGGTATTTTGCAACATTTGTGTATGCATTGTGTGTTTGTTGTGGCCAAAAACCTTGTTTAATGAGTACAGACATTGTGAAATGTATATGTGCCAGTAGTTCTTGCAATTATGACCACCATACATTGCACATTGTATGTCTTGCATTATTGCCTTTCAAATATTTTAGCATGTTGCTAATCATGCAGTTGCAGTGGCAAGATAAGTTGTCCCTTGCGTACAGGAGCGCTGCAGAACAGTGGCTAGGACATATTAGAGAATATTTTAAAACTCGCAGCCAAATGGTTGAGAAGTGATTTCTTTTTAATTCATAGGGGGAGTAATTGAAGAATGTCATGTTGGGTGGCATGCTCAACAATGGGGTGATCCAGCTGTTTCTTGGCCACAGTTTGTTGGTGGCCATTCATGGGGACAGATAGCTTGTCAATTGTCATGTACACACAGACTGCAGCATAGTGGTTGCAACTTAGCTTGTAGACCACATGACCAGTTTCACAGGTATTCCCTGACTTTGTTGGAATATGTGAGGGCTGTGACCGGACTGGAGTAGGTGGTGTTCGGACGACATATGGGGCAGGTCTTTCATCTCGGTCTATTACAGGGATATGAGCCATGAGGCAAGGGGATGGTAGCAGGGTTTGTGTAGAGATGGACGAGGATATTTTGTAGGTTTGTTGGACGGCAGAATACCACTCTGTGAGGGATGGGAACGATAGTGGGTGCGACATTTCTCATTTCAGGGGACAACAGGAGGTAGTCGAAATCAATGTGGGGAATGAAATTCAGTTGCTCCAGTACTGGGTGGTAATGATTCAAGAGGGGAATGCTGATCTATTGCTGGACGATGGGAGTTTGGTTGTTGACCAGAAAGATAAGGCGTGGGAGATGTGTTTTTGTATAAGGTTGGGACGGTAATGACAGTCTGTGAAGGCCTTATTTAGACCATCTGTATATACTGAGGGACCACTCATACCTACAGATGCAGTGGCCATGGGTGGCTAGGCTGTATGGAGGGGACTTCTTGGTGTGGAATGGGTGCCAGTTGTCGAAGTGGAGGTATTGCTGGTGGTTGGTAGGTTTGATATGGACAGAGGTACTGGGTTGGGGTTGGGTTGTTTGGGGAAGGAGACCAAACAGCGAAGTCGTCGGTCTCATCGGATTAGGGAAGGACGGGGAAGGAAGTCGGCCGTGTCCTTTCAGAGGAACCATCCCGGCATTTGCCTGGAGTGATTTAGGGAAATCACAGAGGTACTGATTTAGTCATTTTTGATGTGGAGGTCAACATTGAGGAAGATGGCTTGTTGGGTTAAGTAGGACCAAGTGAAGCGAATGGGGGAGAGGTGTTGAGGTTCTGAAGGAATATGGATAGGATGTCCTCACCCTCCGTCTGGATCATGAAAATGTCATAAAACGAATCTGAACCAGATGAGGGGTTTGGAATTCTGGGTGTTTAGGAAGGATTCCTCTAGATTGTTCATTAAAAGGTTGGTATAGGATAGGATAGGGCCATGTGTGTGTCCACAGCCGTACCTCGGATTTATTTGTAAGTAATGCCTTCAAAGGAGAAGTAATTGTGGATGAGGATATACAGCTGATCATGGCAACTAGGAAGGAGGTGGTTGATTTCGAATCGGTCAGGCACTGTGAAAGGTAGTGTTGAATTGCAGTAAGGCCATGGGCATTAGAGCTGTTAGTGTAAAGGGACGTGGCATCAATAGTGACGAACAGGGCACATTGTGGTAAAGGAACTGTGGAGAGTTGGTGGAGGAAATGGTATTTTGTGTGTGTGGGAGGGAGGGGGGAGGGAGAGGGGGGGGGGAGGGAGAGTGTCTTTTTGTTGTGACTATCTGCAACTCAGCATCTCTGCTGTATGGTGACTAGCAACTACCCTTCTCATAATATTGTTTTATTCATTAATGTTGTCTTAATTCTGTTTACATACTGAAATTTCTTCAAGCTTTCATTTATTCTAAAGTCTGTTTTGAAATAAACCACTGTGAGGGTACAAATTTGTGCATATAAATGATGATGCAAATGCCACCATGTACATCAGAGTGATGTACAATCAAGTGTGGCTCGAAACAATTACGCTCAGAGTTATTTCAAGAAATTATCTATGGGAAAATTTTACAGTAGTCTGTTCAGACAGGACAGATGCAGACATCTTGCTGCTCCTGCTTTCAAGCAAGCATGGAACCACGCCCACAAGACCTCCAATTGTGGATGAATGATCATCAAAGATAACTTAGTTATGTAGATTACTACACCAAAGCAACATTATTGGCACCATATCTTGATTAATAACTTATCTGAAGACTTGGAAGTGTTTTATACACTGCTAAGCAAAGTTTACTATGAGAGCCACATCTGACAACAAGTTATTGAAAGTTTTTAGTCCACTGCCCATAGGCGGGCGCACAAGTCAAAGTCAGTCTAAAGGCAGGTCTATATAACCATTATTTCACACATAGTTCAATCTTCGGTACCTGCCATTTTCACTCATACTGCAGTGCTTCAATATTCATATCAACAGCGTTGGAGGTGGTCTGGAGGTTGCAACGTGCCAAATTTTCGTGGCTAATGCTGTCACATAGAGGAAGGTGTAAGTAGATGAATGACAAACACTAACTTCACTTAACGAAGGTTTATTCAGCACTTGCACATACAAGAGCGCGGAGTGAACTGCCTCCGGCCAGAACACATACAGTATCTATATACAGCTACAGAACTTTCCAGTACAGTGATTCTTGCCATTTGTGGATACTTCTAGAATGTACTCGAACCGGATATAGATATTAAAATTTTACAGTTCAGGTGAGTTTTTGAACTCACAACCCTTCATTGAACACTCTAGCATCATAGCCACTACACTATGGCGACTGTGCTCCTCAGCTTCTACTGCAACACTGCTCCCTCCTCAAGAGAAAAGCGTTTCGGTGTTATGTTCTCCTAGTCTGGGAACGAGTCATCAGTCCTGCATACTCCGACTCCCGATGACTGACATTCGCCTTCACGGTGATCTTCTTATAATTTCCCTTGCCGCTACATTCTTCACCACCTTTCCACTTGCTGCCTGTCGCTGGAGCTTCGAATTTACCATGGGTTGCAGGATCCTCTTAGGGCTTCATTCGAAGGATGTGGACCGTATCTCTTATCTTTCGTCGTCTTGTGTCGGGGTCGAAATCTGCAACTTCATAAGTAACATCAAACAACCATCTTACAACCGTATAAAGTCCAAAGTAGCACCTGAGGAGCTTCTCAGAGAGACCAACCTTCCGAACAGGAGTGAAGATCCAGACAAGGTCGCCAGACTGGTAAACAACAGGGTGGTGGCTTGCGTCATATCTTCGGTGATCATTTTCTTGAGCCTGCAGTGTGTGGAGTCGAGCTCACTGCTGAGCTTCCTCAGCTCTGGTTAACACCGGGCCGATGTAGTCGTCGTCCACGTCATCAGGACGCAACGGAAACACAGCGTCCATCATCGTCGTCGCCTCACGCCCATGTACCAGGAAAAATGGCGTAAATCTTGTCGTGCCTCATTTGGCGGTGTTGTAGGCAAATGTCACGAAAGGTAGCACCTCATCCCAGTTGCTCTGCTCAACACTGATAGCATTTTGGCCAAGGTCTTACTAAGGCATTCAGTAAGCCCGTTAGTTTGCGGATGGTAAGTAGTCGTCATGTGATGAGTAATTTTGCACCGACAGTTTATCTCTGTCACAAGAATCGATTGGAAAACGTTCCCTCGATCCGTAATTAATGACCTTGGGGCACTGTGTTTTAATACAATGTCTTCTACAATAAATTAGGCTAACTCGAATGCTTTGGCTGTTTTTACGACTTTTGTAATGGCATAGCGCGTCAGATAATCAGTGTAAACAATAATCCATCTATTGCCACTAGTAGACATTGGAAATCGTCCGAGGAGGTCAATCCCAACACGCTAGAAAGGCACTTTGGCTGGTGGAATTGGTATGAGTCGGTCAGGTGGTTTCTGAGGAACTGCCTTTCTCCTCTGGCACTCTCGACAGTGTGACACATAGTGACGGACACTCCTAAATAAACCTGGCCAGAAAAAAATTGTGGTAGTATCGTATGTCTTAATAAATCCTAAATGTCCGGCCTCAGGTGTGTCATGGAATTTCTATAGAACATCTAAGCGCATTTTTTAGGAATCATTGGTAGCCACCTCTTTCCAAATGGATCAAAGTTTTTCTTGCAAAGCAATCCATTAACTACCTTAAATTGTCCTTGCACATCCTCTGACAGACTTAAGGCAAGCATAATTTGAGATACCTTGGCGTCCTCCTCCTGCTCAGCAGAGAGATTCTGGAGTGCAGCGAGACAGTTACTATCTTCATCAAAGTCTTGATGGTCTTGCACAGGGTTTCTTAACAGACAGTCGGCATCTTGGTGTTTTCTTCCACTTCTGTACACTAGGGTAATATCAAACTCTTGAAGATGTAGTGACCACCTGGCGAGTCATCCTGTTGGATCCTTATGACCTGTCAACCAACGAAGTGAATGATGGTCTGTAACAACTGTGAATGGCCTTCCATAGAGATACTGTCGAAATTTGCACATGGGCCATATCACAGCAAGACATTCTCTTTCTGTCTCTGATAGATTGCGATTTGTTGAATATGGCCAAAACTCTGGTTTCTCGCTAGGTACACAGTGGCTCTGTTGTGGCCTGATGGGAGCTATGTGTCGTCAACAATGTGTGGTATCAAGTTCCAATACCCAGCGTCTCCACCAGAATAATGTCATGTAGAGGAAGGTGTAAGCAGATGAATGATGAACACTAACTTCACTTAACAAAGGTTTATTCACCACATGTACATACAAGAGTGCGGAGCTAACTGCCTCTGGCCACAATACATATGGTATATATACAGCTACAGAACTTTCCAGTACAATGATTCTTGCCATTTGTGGATACTTCTAGAATGTACTCAACTGAATATAGAAATTAAAATTTTACAAATCTCTGCCCAACCTCTTTGAATTTACACATGTCTGCCTGTGTCTGTATATGTGCAGATGGATATCTGTGTCTGTGTCTGTGTGTGTGTGTGTGTGTGTGTGTGTGTGTGTGTGTGTGTGTGTGTGTATACATATATCTGAAACACAGCTGATGTGACTTACCGAACGAAAGTGCTGGCAGGTCGATAGACACACAAACATACACATGAAATTCAAGCTTTCGCAACACACTGTTGCCTCATCAGGAAAGAGGGAAGGAGAGGGAAAGACAAATGGATGTGGGTTTTAAGGGAGAGGGTAAGGAGTCATTCCAATCCTGGGAGCGGAAAGATTTACCTTAGGGGGAAAAAAGGGATATACACTCACTCGCTCGCACGCACACACACACACACACACACACACGCGCACACACACACACACACACACACACACACACAAGCAATGTCTGCTTGTGTCTGTGTGTGTGTGTGTGTGTGTGTGTGTGTGTGTGTGGGTGGGTGTGGGCGCGCGCGCGCGAAGCACGACTCACGCCCGCGAAAGGCAAAGGTCCCGAGTTTGAGTCTCGGTCGGGCACACAGTTTTAATCTGCCAGGAAGTTTCATATCAGCGCACACTCCGCTGCAGAGTGAAAATGTCATTCTACAAGCAGACATATTCAAAGGCAAAGAGTTTGGGCAGAGATGTCAGTCGAGGCGGAAGTGCAGAGGCAAAGATGTTGTTGAATGACAGGTGAGGTATGAGTGGCGGCAACTTGAAATTAGCGGAGATTGAGGCCTGGTGGATAACGGGAAGAGAGGATATATTTAACAGCAAGTTCCCATCTCCGGAGTTCGGATAGGTTGGTATTAGTGGGAAGTATCCAGATAACCCGGATGGTGTAACACTGTGCCAAGATGTGCTGGCCGTGCACCAAGGCATGTTTAGCCACATGGTGATCCTCATTACCAACAAACACTGTCTGCCTGTGTCCATTCATGCGAATGGACAGTTTGTTGCTGGTCATTCCGACATAGAATGCGTCACAGTGTAGGCAGGTCAGTTGGTAAATCACGTGGGTGCTTTCACACATGGCTCTGCCTTTGATCGTGTACACCTTCCGGGTTACAGAACTGGAGTAGGTGGTGGTGGGAGGGTGCATGGGACAAGTTTTACACCGGCGGCAGTTACAAGGGTAGGAGCCAGAGGGTAGGGAAGGTGGTTTGGGGATTTTATAGGGATGAACTAAGAGGTTACGAAGGTTAGGTGGACGGCGAAAAGACACTCTTGGTGGAGAGGGGAGGATTTCATGAAGGATGGATCTCATTTCAGGGCAGGGCATATATATAAACACAGATGATGTGACTTACCGAACGAAAGTGCTGGGAGGTCGAGAGACACACAAACAAACACAAACATACACACGAAATTCAAGCTTTCGCAACAAACTGTTGCCTCATCAGGAAAGAGGGAAGGAGAGGGAAAGACGAGAGGATGTGGGTTTTAAGGGAGAGGGTAAGGAGTCATTCCAATCCCGGGAGCGGAAAGACTTACCTTAGGGGGGAAAAAAGGGATAGGTATACACTCGCGCGCGCGCGCACACACACACACACACACACACACACACACACACACACACACACACACACACACATCCATCTGCACATACACAGACACAAGCAGACATTTGTAAAGGACAGAAAGCCACTGGAGATCTGGTGTGAAAAAAGGCGAAAAGTTGTTGGTTATAGCTGGGCTATGTTGATCCTGTGGTGAACTTGGGTTGGTAGACAACGATGTGCACAAAGGTTATGCGGTTGTGTTGCCGCCAAAACACGTTAAAGGGTGGAGCAATTCGGGAAAATTTCAAAAAAACTGCATGTAAATGTATTAAAAGGAGTGGTTTTGTTGTGGCAGATTGTGAAAATGAGGCTAACAATTGTCTGACGAAGAAATAATGACATTAAAGCCTGTGGGAAGCGGCTAAAAAAGATCAGTGATGTGGGAAAAACGGAAATGGAAAAAAAGCGAAAGTTATTGGAACTGGACGAAATGGCTGTTTAATAGCTGAAAGGAACTGTTTGTGAACTGGAAACGGTGGATTTTGTAGCAGCAGTATTGTTGAAAGCGGAAAAAAAAATTTTTTTTTTTGTTATGGTTTGGAGGTGGGTTACGTATTATTGAGTATATATAGGCGGGATAAAACTGTATGGTAAAGAGGAGAAGGTGAATATAAAGTGAAACTACTAGCAAAAACAGAAAGAGAAAATAAGATGACAGGAAAGATTTCGAAATGCAACAGTAACAATAACAAACATAATTGTTGGGTTCAAATTAATGATATGAATAATGCCTTTACAAATGTCTGCTTGTGTCTGTGTATGTGCGGATGGATGTGTGTGTGTGTGTGTGTGTGTGTGTGTGTGTGTGTGTGTGTGCGCGTGTGTGCGAGTGTATACCTGTCCTTTTTTTCCCCCTAAGGTAAGTCTTTCCGCTCCCGGGATTGGAATGACTCCTTACCCTCTCCCTTAAAACCCACATCCTTTCATCTTTCCCTCTCCTTCCCTCTTTCCTGATGAGGCAACAGTTTGTTGCGAAAGCTTGAATTTCGTATGTATGTTTGTGTGTCTATCGACCTGCCAGCGCTTTCGCTCGGTAAGTCACATCATCTGTGTTTTTAGATATATTTTTCCCACGTGAAATTTTCCCTATATATATATATATATATATATATATATATATATATATATATATATATATATATAAACAAAGATGATGTGACTTACCAAATGAAAGTGCTGGCAGGTCGACAGACACACAAACATACACACAAAATTCAAGCTTTCGCAACAAACTGTTGCCTCATCAGGAAAGATATATGTGGGTTTGTGTGTCTGTCGACCTGCCAGCACTTTCATTTGGTAAGTCACATCATATATATATATATATAAGGGGGGGGAGGTCAGAGGAGGAGGACTGAACATGAATTTCACAGGATTAGTATGTAATCAGAAAACAAAAATTACTTCTCTCAAGGAACCACTCTAACATCGGCTGAATAGCTTCAGGGAAACGGGCCATCTAAGTCAGGGAAAAAGATGGGATTTTGAATTGCTCTACACTTTATTATGAGTCCAATACCTCAGGAATTGTGCATCCTGACTATGTACTTTTAGTCTCTCTTACACCAGAATTTCTCGGTGAGTAAACATTACTATATGTATGATACATGAGCAATATATGAGGCATATTCCAAATCTAAGGTCTGGTGACAAATATTTAACTGACGGTAGGCCCGAATCAACTTTCACACATGCAGAACTGTCTACCAACTCTTGTATACTGCAGTGTTGGTTTGATTTATTAGTACTTTGCCAGTCGGTGAGAGCAAATTGCAATAGATGAGACAATAAGTTGTGAAGTGCATGGTGTAATTAGATTTTTGCTGGCAAAATCATCTTCTGCTGCTGAAATCCATGGAGAGTTATGCCTAATGTATGGACCTGAAATAATGAGTGACAAACAAGTTCAAAAATGGTGTCGAGTAGTAAAAATGGATGCACAAATATTCACAGCGAACAGTGGAGTAGCAGGCCCAGTATTCGGACAGACATTGCTGATCGAGTGAACCCAGAACTTAGAAGTGATTGGCGATTGATCCGGATAAAGTATTCCAAAATATTGCTCAAACCTCAATTTACCGGATTGTCACTGAACAGCTTGGATATCTCAAACTCTGTGCAAGTTGAGTTCCAAAAATGCTCTCTGATCAACACAAAGAACTAGTCTAGTGCATGAATGTTCCTGGAGCGGTATAGAAAAGTTGGAGTTGATTCTTTTCCCACATTGTTACAGGTGATGACACGTGGATATCTTACACCAAGCAGAATTGAAAAAACGGTCAAGGCAGTAACGGCATTCAAGTTTACCCAAAACTTGAAAGTTTAAGCAATATGTGTTCCCAGGCAGCAGACTTCTGCACTGAGGGTTTAAAGAAGATGGTGCAATGTGTAGAGATGTGAATGGCAATTATGGGGAAAAGTAAAGTATACATATAGTAAAATATTACTGTAAGTAAAAATCTTCTCTCATGAGCTTATTTTTTTATGACCAACGGAATATGCCGTGTATAATAAAAGTATGTATGGTAAGTAATCAATACGTGGAATTTAAGAAATGTATCACTACATTGAGCTATTTCGTCTTTATATTCTCGTCAAATTTGAGTAGTCACAGAATGAGATTTTCACTATGCAGCGGAGTGCGCGCTGATTTGGAACTTCCTGGCAGATTAAAACTGTGTGCTGAACCAAGTTTGAGTCTTGATCCGGCACACAGTTTTAATCTGCCAGGAAGTTGAGTAGTCACATTTAACAAACATATGACAACTAAAGAGAAGGAATAAACGTGGAGAACTAGTTAACTCATCAGAGGAAGGGCAAGAAATAGTAGGGTAAGATTAATACCTGAGAAAGGAGAAACCAGAAATAGAAACAGATGACAAAAGCAGAGAGAGGGAATTACACCAAAGCTAGAAGATTAAAGCTTTCATCTCCTTTCAAACGCAGGTTGGTTTTCGGTAAAATACAGCTGACAGGGTATTTTGCTCCGTAATCATATGGCTGAAATGGGGAAGGTGGTGATGAAAGATTCAGTATTGCAAAGGTAGACGAGATGTTGAATATACCTGACTTGGTTGGAGTTGTGAAGTGGTAAAAATCCTAAACTTTTAGAAGTTATACTGCAATATCCTTATCACAATTTGTAGTTCGGTGTTTCAAAGGGCACTTTGGATTTTGTTATGGCTGATTCCAAAAACCAGACAAGCCCAAAAATCACAATTTTCAGGAACTTAAAGAAAACTTTCTAGCTTCATTTGTGTTGAATGAAACATGTTAATATTTGTTTGTAATACCTGTTCACGAAAAGGTTTCCACTGCACATAAAAGAAATATATATCTTAACAGGACTTTTGAGAAAATATGGAAAACACCTTTAGACTTGTCTGATTTTTGCGAAAATCTTGAGTCAAATAAAACAACAGTTAATCCACACATAATAGAATTTAGTACATAATTACATAAAAAGTACGTGAAGTGTCCAGAAAGTTCAGTGAATGCTATCAGACAAACAAACAAAACAAAAGATACAAACAAATGTTCTTTATTGGCCTTCAAAATGGTGATCACCAGCTACAACACACTTTTGACAACATTCATACAGCTTATGGAAACTATCAGCAAGGGCCTCCTGTGGAGTCGTTCACAGAATGGGTGCCACACGATCTTTGATGGCATTTACATCCGCACAACGTTCCCCTTTCATGGCCGCCTTCAAACGGGCAAACAGGAAGAAATCCGCAGGAGCTAGATTAGGGGAGTACAGAGGGTGTTCAAGTACGGGCATTGTCATGGAGCAGCATCCATTTTCCAGTCCTATGCAACTCTGGCTGAACCTACCGGATGCACTGTAGTAATTGGTTCAAAACAGATTGGTAAAATGCGGTATTAATGGTTTGACTTGCAGGAATAAATTCCTTGTGGATGATGCCGTTGTCGTTGAAGAAGGCAATCGATGGTGTTTTCACCTTGTATTTTTGCAGACAACTTTTACTTGGTCGTGGGGAAGACTGTGAACACAGTGACATCGATTGCTGTTTTGATTCCGGATCAAACTTGTAGCACCAGGTCTGAACTCCTGTGACGATGGTGTTCAGAAGCAATGGATCCTGGTCACACATGGAAATGAAATCACCAGCAGTGTCCATCCGTTTTGCTTTTTGCTCGTCTGTGAGCTTGTACGGCACAAATTGGGAGCAGATCTTCCCCTTACTGAAATCATTGCGGACGATGGTGTGCACCGTGCCCTTTCTAGTGCCCAATTCCTCCGTAATCAATCATCAATCTTGTGCTAGCATCTGTCGCACTTACTCGATCTTTTCTCGGGTTCTGCTTGTTGACGGGCAACATGAACATGGCTCATCCTCAGTGATTTCCTTCCCTTCACAGAGGCATTTAAACCATCTGTACACACATTTTCTGCTTACGGCTTCCCTGCCATGCACCTGCACCAAAATTACGTGTGTCTCCACAGCAGTCTTCCCCAATTTGTAGCAGAATGTGACACTTCCTCTCACACTGACTATGTTCAACTGGTCACAGTCCGTTTGCACAGCCAGTCACATGCAGTGCATGCCATGTATCGATTTTCATCAAGTCTCTGAAGACCCATGCGCATTGCGCGCGCGCACACACACACACACACACACACACACACACACACACACACACACATGCGCCAAGCTGCCATTCAGATAAGACACTATTCGCCCAACTTTTCAGACACACTATGTATAAGTTATTATTGGCAGGTATACATTCCTTGTAATCAATCATCATCATAACCATCAGAATTGTAATTGATGTCAATATCAACTTTTTCTGCTGTGGGTTGATCTGTGTGTGCAAGCAGTTCATCCAATAAAGACTCTTAGTATGTGCAATGTGCACAGTCCTCAACCTACTGTATTAAAAGTCAACAAATCCCTTTCCTTAGGCTGTAAACCAGGAGGTGCTCACAGACCTTTGGAAGAGTAAGAGAACTCAAGCCTCTTTGGAAGATTCAGCTCCTCGCACTGTCTCTTTCCCAAGGCCTACAGTACATTTGCTGCAAGTTAATGTGTGGATCATCATTTTTGAGCATCATCATCCAAACTGTTTGCAGTTTAACAGGGGGCACTGGTGTCTTCAAGAACAACAGTTCTGCAGCACTCTTCACATTGAAGAAATCGTCACGAGACATTACCTCGAGGTTAAATGGTGTAGGGTACTTCCTTGATCTTCTACAATTTTGTCCCAGTTTTCAGGCATTTCAAACTTTATTGTTTTTCCTTTTCTTCTTACCAATTATGCCAAAGTTCTTAGGAAAAGAAACTGTGCCTTCTAATGGGGAAGAGGTATGTGACAGTTGAAAAGTTTCAGAACATGAAGCATGCAGGATGGAAACTGAACCATTCCCCGAACCATCATTATGTTTTTGTTCTGTCGGGGGGGGGGGGGGCGCACCAACCTGAGTCTAAGCCAAGTTCACCAAACATTTATTACTGTATGTAACAGCATGGAAGTCACTTCATTCAGGTCCTTTTTTGCCTCAGGTAGCGATGCAATGTCACAGAACCATTTGCTACGTTATGAATGCTGAAAATGTTGTACCATTAACTGTTATGAATAACAAACATTTACTCTGAATGTATGGCAGAGGAATGTTTTGCATGAAATCAAAGCATAGACAAGTTACATCACCTGCCTTAGCTTTCATAACAAATCTTCTCTTTTCTATCACTTAAGCATCAGCTTTCTTTAAATGTAGTGTTTTTTCTACTGTGTATTGGCTTTTAAATTCTCATCTGCAGCTGCAATGATCTTTTACTAAAGTGCTTCACATAGTGCACATGTATCCGACCTTGGGAAACCAAAGCCTATGTTGAAAATTGATCAGTATGATTTGTAGGCTACATTAATCTGATACACATTAAGAAAATAATTATGTATGGCAGCAATGGTCAACTCTTCAGGGAAGTATCTCTGATTTGGAGTGTCCCTGAAAGTTGAGTAATGAGATTTTCTTGCCTGATATGAATTAATGTGATATTCCATAAGATATTTCACAGAGTCAGGGAGGTTCCTCGGTCCAGATTTATTGTGACCTTGTTTGCTTTTCAGTTACCTCCCAGCGGTCAATAAGCTGTGCTATAATCTATGGAGTATATTTTTAAGAATTGAGTGGAAGCTTAAAAAAGCCTTTTGGCATACAGGGACTTCCCTACTTCCAATCCCAACTTTGCAAGTATAGGCAGCTGCATGACACCTCTTTTTAAACTGCCAGCATTCCATGGCTACTTCCTTTAAATTACACAATTTGTAATTAGTCCACATAAATTACAGTCTTGATCGTCCTTTGAACAGGCTGTTAAAGTTTTTCAAAATCTCTTCCTGTTTCCAATCACTGATATTTTTAAAGCACTGGAACCTTCTGCACCTACACAAACGATACATCAGTATGTGGAATGGAACAATAATTAAGTATATAGCTATTGGCATACGTAAGTATGAACAATATTGACGATAACATCCAATGAAAACTCCATGAATGAATATCAACAATGTAGGACAAGATAGACTGCCACTTACCGTAAAGAAGAAACGTTAAGTTGCAGACGGGCACAATTAAAAGATACTTACGTAAAGCTTTAGGCCAAAGCCTTCACAAGCACAAGAGAAACAAACATCATTCATACACACAAGCAAGCATCTACCTCATTTACACATGACCGCCAACTCCCGACACCTCAGGGTGGAATGATACAGGGTGTGGTAGATAAGTAATGAGACTGGCCGCCGCGCGGCACCCCAGTCGCTCGCAGGGCGGTCTCCAACTGTATGTCACGTGGTGGGGGATCTGAGCTAACAATAGAACCGGTTCGCAGTCGCGTCGGAGTTCTGGTGCAGTGAGGGTCGACCTTCACGTATTACGTTGTTTGTGTGCCCGTGACACTTGTGAAAACGCTGAAGATGGATCGCTCGATAGAACAGCGGTATGCAATCAAATTTTGCTTTCGCTTGGGCAAAACTGCTTCGGAAACTTTTGCTATGATTACGGAGGCCTACAAAGAAGACTCCCTATCAAGAGATCAAGTGTTCCGGTGGTTTAATGAATTTAAAAACAGGAGGGAATCCGTTGAAGACATGGAACGATCTGGATGCCCTTCAACGAGTCGTGTGGATGAAACGGTGGCCAAAGTGAAAGAACTCCTGGACTCCGACCGTCGTTTAAGTCTCAAAATGATCGCCGATGAGGTCTCCGTGAATAAATTTACGGTTCACCAAATTGTTACGCAAGATTTGATGATGAGGAAAGTTTGCGCAAAATTGGTTCCCCCGAGTGCTCACCGACGAACAAAAGCAACAACGAGTGGACGTTTGCCGTGAGATGTTGAATGATTTGGAAAATAATCCACACTTTTTAGACAACGTAGTAACAGGCGACGAATCGTGGACATTCCAGTACGACCCGGAGACGAAAGCCCAGAGCTCGGAGTGGCACACACCGGCATCCCCGCGGCCGAAGAAAGCAAGAATGTCAAAGTCCCGCATCAAGACAATGCTGATTGTGTTTTTCGACAAGTGGGGGTTAATTCACAAAGAGTTTGTCCCTCAGGGGAAGACTGTCAATGCCGAATTCTACAAAGAAGTCCTTCAGCGATTGCACAGAGCTGTCAAACGGAAGCGACAGGACCTTGCTCAACGCTGGCGTCTCCACCACGACAACGCTCCGGCGCACACAGAGTTCCTCGTGACCTCCTACTTGACCCGAACTGGAGTTGAAGTTTTGCCACAGCCACCATACAGCCCTGACTTGAGTCCTCCTGATTTCTTCCTATTTCCGAAGGTCAAAAGATGCCTGAAGGGTCATCGTTTCGACGATATTCCGAACATCCAACGTGCTGTCACGAAGGCACTAACTGGGATAACTCAAACGGACTACAGTGGGTCCTATGAAGCTTGGAAAATGCGCTGGCAACGTTGTGTCGACGCCCAAGGCGAGTACTTTTAAGAATATTAATGCTTTGTACAAATTGGATCAATAAATTTGTTTTTCTAGACTGAGTCTCATTACTTATCTACCACACCCTGTATCTCTTTTGCTGATGAAGATTGTGGCCGAAAGCTTTACACAAGCGTGTTAATAGTGCCTGCCTGCAACTTAATGTGTCTTCTTTATGGTAAGTAGCAATCTATCTTTTCCTACATTGTAGATGACAACAATAAGTATTAATGAATACTTACCTACAGTCTTCACCAACCATTCGCCTTGGAACAAGGTCTCCCACATGGTTCACATGTTCTTCACCTCCTCATACTTTTGCATCTCTTACGATATCTTCACATTTCCACTTTTTCTGTTGCCTTTTTGGCCACACACAAGAGTTAGTGCCCATTGTTGAATGCTACTAACACAATGACTTGCAATACTGTAAGAAAGACATTAAGAGGTTATTTTAGCTGGGAGTGGGGAACACAGTAAAGCCATCTACTGTTATATTCTGCAAATAGTAGAAAAGGCCAACAACCAGTCTGGAATTTGACGATTCAATGGAAAGGTATGGTACTTGCCTTTCTTTTGTAGAACCCCCTATATTTCAAGGATGTATATCATCCTTAAATACAGCTGGCAAAAGAGAATAAGAGGATGTTTATCTCAAAAAATCAAATTTGGTACTTTTCTGCTTTTTGGAATCAACCCTTCAATTGTATCATTGGAAATTTTAAAGTTACTTTCGCAGGAATACGAGCATGCTTATCATCTCTTAGTTGCCACAAAGAGTGCGAAATTTTGATCACATGCCAACAATTAGATAACTCACTGACAAAAAGTCCTCATTATATAAGCACGTCCAACAATTCAGTCTATCTTACTAGAATCTGCATTAGTAGTCTTTCAGTAGATAGCTTTCTGGAGTTTAAGGTCGTGTGTATCTAATTATCCTTAAGTTGACCGATGCCGAACTTTAAAGTCTGAAAACCTATTTTGAGTAAATATTTAAATTTGTATGAAGGTAAATGCAAAGATAACCAAATGTGCCCAATGACACACACTAAATTCAAAACAGAGACACAATGCGCAATAAATAGAGTTCCACCACATGGAACTGAAATTAAATTCAATAAGTTTTGCCATTATTTAAGTAATTTACTGAAATTCAGAAGATAAGGAAAGATAGAGGCAACTACATGGTGGGAAATGAGTAATGCGAATACAGCTGAGGAGGAAACAGTCACAAGTTGTGCCCACAGATGAATGCTTCGGTTTCGCTTCCCAATCTGGCACAGTTTTAGTCCACCAGGAAGTTTCAAATATGGAGACCTTTCTCCGGCAATGGATGTCAACTAACTGTGGTCAAATGAATTATTTACCACCAATGCATGAAGAAATTGCCACTATAATGAATATAGATACTCCAAAATGGCTATTCTGAAAGGAACACTTTAGAGGGTATACGTGATTTTTCACTACTGATTAGTAGGAAAATCCTGTACTAGGTTGATATCTAAATTAACGAGCATACCCAGTTGTGCACTTCGGTAAAGTTGAGTAAAAAAGTCATTTAGAGAGTTAGAACTAAATTTATTATGTACAAAGGGGTATTAAGGAGCGTGTTTTGTCACAGTTGTTCTATTTACCTTTTGCTCCAAAGAGTACCGATGACTAACATAGTACGTAGCATTTTTCAGAATTAGTGATATCATAAACCTTTAGAGCTTGGCTATACACTAATATGAAGTATAAGAAGTTTCTTACAGAAACGAACTTAGCATTGTTTTAGCAGATGTCAGTGACTTCTTCATAGAATCACAATGTCACAGTATGTATAGAAATGTACATATTGTATAAACACTGATTGACAATTTTCAGTAATAATCACATCTCTGTATCTGTTGTGCTAGCAGCAAGGAACATACATAAAAGTGTAGGTAAAAATATAACCAAAGTACATAAATATAACACATTTGAAAAAACATGGCACACAGTTCTAGTATATAAAAGAAATGGACAAATTTTCACACTGTATAATAGATAATATGCTATCAAAGTAGTGTCCTTTCTTTAATGCAAGATTTATCTAATCTTTCCATATTAGGTTGGAATGTTTGTGTGTTTCAAATTCTCCTAAAAGGTTCATTTTGTAACCCTTGTCAACTGTGTGTAACATTTCCATGTTCAGCAAGGATGAATGAGGAGTGTGTTTCTTCATCTCAAGATGTTCTGCAAAAGTTGACTTACATGAATTCTTGCTGTCTTTGTTGAACAAGTGTTCACGAAAGTGGATCTTGAATGCCGTCCTCTCCTATAGAAAATTTTGGACATGCACTACAATCTATTTTACACACACCAGATTTGAGAAAATTGTCACTGGGAGCTTTCACATTATGTATCAAGCAACTTTGTGACATTACTGGTGGTAAAGAACACAGTGATGTCATATTCTTTTTGAAAAATTAGCTATATTATATAAAATGTAATCTAGAAATGTTTTATTATTAAAATGTTTTTCTTCAGCGTTTGCTTGATATCCATTTCTGGCTGCTATATACTTTAAGTTATTAAGTTCTGTAGCAATAGCAGAACAGGCAAGGGGTATATCAACAATAAGGTTGATCACAGAGGGAAAGAACACCAATTTGTGCTTAAAGGGGTGAGAAGGAGAGATATTACATGTTATTTGTCATAGTGGCTTTCCTATAGATATCAAAGTTAATTCTGCCATCTAATAAACATAGTTTCCGGTCCAGAAAAATAAATTCATTATCTTGATTCTTATTTCATATGTAAACTTAATTTTAGGATGAAAGAAGTGATTTGCATCTCCTTTTAATATAATGATGGCATCATCAATATATTGTCTTAGAAGGAAATGCTATTGGTTAGAATGGTGTGGGAATTTAAAAAAATCATTTCATATTTATTAATGATGATGCCAGCTAGAAATCCAACCAAGGCAGTTCTGCACAGCGAGGCCTTCATCTTGTATCCGTGCGCGCACGCGCCCACACACACATATCCATCCGCACATACACAGACACAAGCAGACATGTTCAGTCTGCTTGCGTCTTTGTATGTGCGGATGGATGTGTGTGTGTGTGTGTGTGTGTGTGTGTGTGTGTGTGTGTGTGTGTGTGTGTGCGCGCGCGCACGGGTACAAAATAAAGGCCTCGCTGTGCCACAAGCTTGTGTCTGTATATGTGTGGATGGATGTGTGTGTGTGTGTGTGTGTGTGTGTGTGTGTGTGTGTGTGTGTGTGCGCGTGCGCGCGCGCGCGCGCGCGAGCGAGTGTATACCCGTCCTTTTTCCCCCGAGGTAAGTCTTTCCGCTCCCGGGATTGGAATGACTCCTTACCCTCTCCCTTAACACCCACATCCTTTCGTCTTACCCTCTCCTTCCCTCTTTCCTGATGAGGCAACAGTTTGTTGCGTAAGCTTGAATTTTGTGTGTATGTTTGTGTGTCTACGACGTGCCAGCGCTTTCGTTTGGTAAGTCACATCATCTTTGTTTTTTTATACACACACACACACACACACACACACACACACACACACACATCCATCCGCACATACACAGACACAAGCAGACATTTGTAAAGGCCTAAGGCTTGTGTCTGTGTATGTGCGGACGGGTGTGTGTGTGTGTGTGTGTGTGTGTGTGTGTGTGTGTGTGTGTGTGTGTGTGTGCGCGCGAGTGTATACCTGTCCCGACTCCTTACCCTCTCCCTCAAAACCCACATCCTTTCGTCTTTCCCTCTCCTTCCCTCTTTCCTGACGAAGCAACCATTGGTTGCGAAAGCTAGAATTTTGTGTGTATGTATGTGTTTGTTTGTGTTTCTATCGACCTGCCAGCGCTTTCGTATGGTAAGTCACATCATCTTTGTTTTTAAATATATTTTTTCCCGCGTGAAATGTTTCTATATATAAGTTTTATTTACATTCCCTCCGCAAACATGCCTTCACCCTTGTCAGATTATTTTATTTATTCAGGCTTGTCTGACATTTGGCATTACCCCCAAAGGCCTCACACTTAAAGTTCCCATCTCTGGCTGTAACCCTTCTTTCCATCAGTCCCTATACCAGTTCCGAACCGAACAATCCATACCCCTCACCCGCCTAATCCTTCACCTACACATCAACTCAGCCAATGAACACACCCGTCAACTCCTAGCCCTAATCAAAGTCTCCAATCTTTCCTCTCCCACATCCACACTGGCTGTTCAGAGCATCCTCCTACAGGCCAACCGCAAATTAGAATAGCATGCCACCCTCCACCTCAAAAAACTATCTAATCTCCTGGTTTCCCACCTCCGGAAAGGCAACTCGCTCACCCTCCACAAACCTTTCCAACAAACCTCAACCTTCTCTCGTTGCACACAGACCCAGTCTCTCGTATCTACTCAATCTCCCACTTCCGGCTCCACTCCCCCCAAAACCTCAAAATTCTAGCCAACACAATCTGGAGCCACAACACCCCACTTCAGTAGTTAACCTTTCCTCCAAACCTCTCTCCCAATCCGAAACCTCTGTCCTATCCACAGGCCTCACCTTCATCCCTACTCCCAGATTCAACCAAACAGCCTTCATCAAAGATTTACTGTCCTACACTCGTAGTCTCTGCTGGAAACATCACTGTGCCACAGAAGATGTGCAAAAAAGAATGCGGGGATAATACTACCAATTTTGATAAGATGGGATCAAAACGTCATGGGATTTTCTCAGTATGTGCTCAAATAACTAGGCAAAGTCTTCCTTCACTTCCAAATATGTTCAGTGTGTGTGTGTGTGTGTGTGTGTGTGTGTGTGTGTGTGTGTGTGTGTGTGTCCTCATCCTTAAATTCAGAGTATGTTCATTTCACATTTTCAGTTCCTCCCTCTCTTGATGACACAACTGAAGATATATTAATGATACTTACGTGTTATGCTGGATTGCTCATAATATACGGTTGCTTTTGTCTGATCTCCAACATCCCAATGATGATGCACTTGGTCACATAAGAACCACCAATGAAATATCTAAGAACAAGATGAAAAGTTACTGTTGAAGAAGAATTGAACTTTGTCAATATAATGTTGACAATAACACAGGCACCAATAAATAATCACTATGTTTACAAGTATTGGGTACAAAATTTTCTAAGAGGCAATGACATGCAAAAGGACTATACTGATGACAGCTGTAATAAATAAGAAAACAAGAATACACAAATCAACTGTTACTCAAAATGAAAAAAATTTACTGTCCTAGTTGTTACCACTGTAACAGCAGGCAGTGAGAAACAGTGGCACCTTTTCATTCTTTACAAGTATCCGTAATACCCATAGAAGATAAAAAGTTGTTAATTGAGCCTGCTTTTCATGGCAGATGTCGAAGTATCAACTCTAATAATTCTGATTGTGCATAATCATTCTTTTACAGCTTGGAGGTTAACATACCTTTGTCGGTTCTCGTTACTTTCATTTAGTGTAGGGGACAAGACACCTACATGAATTGCATTACATTAAATTGTGTGTGAATACGTATAGTATTTAAAGTTCTGACATAATGTAAATAATTTAAGATTAAAAGGTAACAGCTCACAGAATAGTAGAAGCTCTAAGTTGTCAACGAAAATTTCACTAGCTACACACACACACACACACACACACACACACACACACACACACACACACCTGTACAGGGTTGTGTCCAGATGTGGGGGATAGGAATGTGACACAGGGAATCAGAGCTGGAGAGTTCGTCCAGCACATGATGACGATGATACATGGGAGTGGATTTGGAAGTGTGACAGAACAGAAGAGAAGGTGACAGGGCAAGAGGTCAGTGGGAATTCAAGACGGGAGGATCATGGTGCAATGGAAACGAGGATGTGTTCTGAGGGGTACTCCTGCCTATGTAGGTCAGAAAACTTGGTGCTGGGAGAAATAATAAAGATGGCACAGGTTGTGAAGGAGCCACTGACCTATAACACGCCATTCTCTGCAGTGTGTTCTGCTACTGGATCAATGACTCTGCTCCTCAGCACAGTCTGGCAGTAGCCACTCAGTCAAGTGGACAGCTTGTCCATTGTCGTGACCATGTAAAATGCTGTGCATAAATTGCAGCAGAGTTGATATATGACATGGCTGGTTTTAGAAGTGATCCTCCCTTTGATATAACAGGATAAGCCTGTGACATCGAGTATTTATGTGCCAGTTGGGTGAATCGGGCATGTCTCACACGTACTTGTGCGTATGATCATTGTGGCGAGGGAGTGGGCATGTCATAGGGATGGGCCAAGATGTTGTCGAAGTAGAGTGTGTGACAAAATACTAGGAGTGGGAAGGATCATGGATAGGATTTCCCCATTTTCAGGGAAACTGACAGATATTCGATGTCCTAGTGAAGGGCACAGTTAGGGTTACACCAGATAGCGCACAATAATATTCAGTGATGATGGAAAGGGGGCGGCGGCGAGGAATGAGTCCCTTTGGCTGGCTCTTGGGGGGGGGGGGGGGGGGTGGGAGGATAATTGGTGTGTGTGTGTGTGTGGGGGGGGGGGGGGGCATAGGAAATTGATTGTGGACTGCATTTGGGGGATGGTAGATGTGTATAAAGGCTTTACCGAAACCTTAATCACAATGGGCCACGGAACTTTGACTACTCATATACATCATCATTGTCTGCAAACAGATTCTGGGAGCTTCTGATACTTTCCACCTGATTACACACATCATAAACAGTAAACAGTAGTGGACCTTTGGTACTTCATGTACGTCAATTTTAACCCATTAAGGCGTAAAACAAATGAAGTTGTGTAGTTTTGACTACCACTTCAAAAAATTTAAGTTTAGTACATAATTTTACATTTCTTTGCCGATACATGTCTACAATTCCACTGTGCACTGAAATCTCCTTGGCATGTCTACTTGGACTGCAAACATGTACCTGTCTGCTGGCTGAAATGTATTACCTAATGTGTACCAGGCCTACATAGGCAGAAACTAGTTTTCAATATTACCTCTTTAGTTAAATTCAAAACAATTGAATAATTAGAACCAGTCATAAAAAGAGAGCTAGTCGATTGTCCAGTTGGGACGGTAGGTCATATGTGAAATTATCAATTTTCTCTTTTAATTCAACAGACTTCTCAAAATTGGTTCAGAAAGATTTGCTTCCTCCATATGGGACACTCAGTACAAAACATTGTACCACTGTGGCACCTCCTAGCAGCAACCATGTCAGTGTGGGGCATCCCATAAAATGCCACATGTGACACGTTTCTACTACTGAAGTTTTAAATGCTGCTGCACAGTTTCCATCGATCAGTGTGGAAAATGTTGAAAAGATTGTGAAGCATTTTTACCAGAGTGAAAATGACACTGCCTCAAATCAGTATAATTAAAGAAGAAACTTAGCTAAAATATTATATAATAACTACGGACAAACCCTGGAAAGATGCAAGTTGACCTATGCATTGGATTACTTGTGGAGTCCAGCAAAATGTGAAGCACCGTCAAACAGGCACCACAACAGTGGGGTGGGTCTTCTTTATGTAGGAGATGACGGAGTCAGCCAAGTACAACCGATGCGGAGCCGGCAATGGACCGCAGAACCCTTGCAAGAGGCCTGCATAAAGGACCTCCACATATTCGTAGTCTCCTTTATCACACATAGTTAGCCTTTTGTATTCCAGGCACCTAAAACTCGACGGCATATTACCGATAGGACATCCGTTTCCAGAATACTGACCCCAAGAGTAAGTTTATTGGTAGTCAGTTTGGCAAGGGTATCAGAGAGTTCATTTCCTGGAATTCTAAAGTGGCCCGGGATCCAGATGGTCACTGAACATCCACATTGTTCAAGGGCAAACAGAGACTCCCAGATAGTAATGACCAATGGATGGCGAGGGTAGCACTGGTTGAGAGCTTGCAAACTGCTTCAGGAGTCACTGCAGATGGGAAAGGACCCACCAGTGCAGGAATGGATATGCTTGAAAGTTCAAGAGATGGCTGCCAACTCTGCAGTGAAAACACTACAGCCACCCAGCAAGGACAGCGGTTCAGTATGTCCTCTGCACGAGTGTAAGCAAAACCTACATGACCAGCAATCATCGAGCCATCAGTGCAGACAATTTCTGTACCCTGGGATGTGCCAAGGATGGAGAAAAGTTGGTGGTGGAGGGCCACAGGATGAAGTCTTTCAGACCTTGTGATAGGTCAAGATGAAGCTGTGGCCAAGGGATGCACCATGGAGGTGTCCGACAGAGAGGTGGAAGAGGAAACAACATAAGTCCAGAGAGGATAGACCAGGTGTGGATTGCGATCGTAATCCCTAATCTGGGCCGCCGTTGCAGGAGATGGATTACTGTGTTTGGAAAGAGGTGAAGGTAGCTCGGATGCTTGTGTAAGCTGCGAACGTGGGCAGCATAACTGACAAGATGATGTTGGCGCCTGATCCACTACGGTGAGACCTCAGCCTCCACTATTAAGGTGATCACAGGGCTAGTTTAAAAGGCTCCTGCCACAAGTTGAACCCTGCAAGTGTGTATCGCATCCAGTATTCGCAACACTGAGGGCGACGCTGAACCATTTGTCAGACTCCCATAATAGAGGCAGGATTGTACCTGGGCTTTGTAAAGCTGCACAAGGATACTGTAATCTGCACCACAGCTGGTGTCTGTCAGGCAGCAAAATGTATTAAGGTGCAACCAGCACTTTCGCTTAAGCTGGCGAAGATGGTGGATCCATGTCAACCGAGAAGCGAAGACCAAACATCAAAAGGAATAAGTCTCCACCACAATGAATAGTTGGATGTGAAGGTAAATTTCTGGTTGTGAGCCAACAGTACGACGTCAACAGAAATACATGCCGAGAGTCTTGGCGGTGGATAATCGATAACTGTGGGTGAGGGACTATGTCTGCATGTTTCGTATGGTGCTTTGCAGTCGACTTTCAACGACATCCACAGTACAGGAGGAATAGTAGAGGCAAAAGTCGTCAGCATACAAGAAGTGTGATAATTAGGATCCCACAACTGCTGTTACACCACTGATGACTTCTAAAAAACAGGGACACTCAGGGCAGAGCCCTGCAAGACCCCATTCTCTTAGATATAGGGGGTACTGTGGAAAGCACTAACTCAAATCCAGAACGTACGGTGCGACAGGAAATTCTGGAGGAAAACCGGGAGCGGACTCCAGAGGGCCCACTCATATAAGGTAACAAAGGATGTGGTATCACAATGTGGTTGCATAAGCCTTTTGCACATCAAGACAGGTACCAGGTGTTGACATTGGGCAAAAGCTGTTCAGATGGCACACTCTAGGTAAACCAGATTATCAGTAGTGGAACAATCTTGGCGAAAATTGCCCTGGAACGGAGCCAGAAGACCGCGAGATTCACAAGAGCCTACACAGCTGCTGGCTCACCATGTGTTCAAACCACTTACAGAGAACACTGATAACACTTGAGCATAGTGCTGAGCAGAATGTTCAGCAATGGCATATGGGTTAGCGTAGACAGCGCCACTAAGGTAATACCAGGTACACCTGTAGGCGTCTGGTATCCACAGAGACACATGATCTTAGCCCAAACCTGTGAAGAAGGGGTATTTGGTCATGGTTGAAATGTACCATTCCCAGCATTCTCGCTTCTGTCATTTTATTTGTTGATGAACCCAGGCTTGGAACCACTTAAAGGCAATGAGGTGCTTCATCAATGGCTGCTGCTTATGGTATTGAAGAGAATGCCTGTGATCTTGAATGGCCTCTGCAATTTCCAAGGACCACCAAGGTACTGTCATCCATCGAGATGGGCCTGAGGAACACAGGGTCACTAAACCAGTTGCCGAAAGAATGGCTGTAGTTTTATTCTGGACTGCCTCACTGTATCTCCGTGTGGCGGGGTACCAAGGTTGATAGAAGAGGTAAAGGCATCCAAGTCAGCACTGCTGAAAGCCCATTTGGGCACGCATCCAGGGGAGTGACACTCAGGGAGGGACAGGAAGATGAGGAAACCAGTCACTAGACACAGGTCATCATGGACCCACGGGTAGACGGATGAGAAGACAAGGGCTGCAAATGGAAAGGTCACAGCCAAGAAAGTCCCGTGCACCACACTGAACTGTGTGGGGGCGCATGTATTCAAGAGGCAAATTATATCATAAATTTCAAGGTCTTTACCGCAGTCAGTAAACATGGTTCCAATCCACAAAAGGTTATGGGCACTGGAATCACCCATGATTATGGAAGGTGGGGGAGCTGAGGAACCAATGTAAACAGTATATTCTGAGACACTTCGCCATCGGGAGGTAGGTAAATATTGCAATGGTAATATCTTAAATGCCCTTATCTGAACTAGGAGGAAGGTGATTTGTCTCTAGCTGGCAGGTGAGAACCGATTTCCTGGTGGATGGGAAGCCATTGATCCCAAAGTAGATGTGGGAGAAGCAGCAAGAGGAGTACCCCAACCATCATGTAGGTAGGCACGGTCGAGCAGCCCTGAGAGTCCACAGCAAGAGGTGTAACGAGCCAGAGTACAGTCACCAAGGGGGGTGACATCATAGGTGTACCGTGTGACATTATTTGACATACTGACTGCAATTGCTCTCAAGTCTTCTTGGTAACCGAGTTTGTCCAGAGTCTCATATTGCTGTATTTTCTTTTCCCTCTGAGAAACAGCACAATCTAGTGATAAGGGAGAATTTTTTCCACAGCTGACAGATGGGGGGAGGTACACAGGAAGCATTTGCTTCCAAGTCGGACATAGCTCATTGTCAGATTGTAAGCGCAGGTCTCTGTAGAAAATAATGCTCTGAACTAAATTTACACTGTTGTGGGGAGTGACAGTCAATGGTACGTCATCCAGCTTGTTACAGGCAAGCAGTGCCTGTGAGTGGGCAGGGAATGCCATTTTGATCACAACTGACCCCCTTCATTTTAGAGATGGCTGCCGCTCCCACTTCTAGGTTCTCCACAAAGAACAAGGGCTTTGTGGACAAGAAGGAATAAACAGATCGCGCAGAGAATGGCTCTGTTTGCCGCTTAGCCCTACGTTCCTCCCATGATATAGCCAGGGAAGGAAACATATTAGGTTAGAATCTTTCTGCACTGAAAGAAAACTGTCCTTCCACAGAGACTGCTAGGGTCCATACAGCTACCAGCAGGATATAACTTCGTCCCTTTCACTCGCAACTGACCCGCCACGGTGCTACACGCTCTCCCCAGTCACCATCCAGTCTCAGCAACGGCTAACTGGCCCCTAATCCAATGCACGTGCCCCAGTCACAATAAGCACTTACTCTTCAGCACTGGGATGAGTTTTCAGCTCAGGCAAGGACAGTGCGATTAATGCACGGTCACAGGGCTATCACCATGCAGGTACTTGACAAAAGCCCCTCCCACCCTCCTCTCTAACAGGATGGCTACCGTGCTGCGTTTTGGGTGGATTACTGTGTTAAAGGGAATGGTGCACAGATGGAAAGGGACAAAGGTGGAGCACACAATGGCAGGCAAGGGCTACCTTCCCTGCATGATCTGCACTTCTGCAGAATTTTGAAAATTAGTGGCAGGCCAAACCGAAAAATGGGGACTGTGTGTTTATTTGATGGAAAATTGTGAAATACGCTGGAATTGGAAACTCTAAACTCGAGGCCTAATAATAAATTAGGTCCAAGCAAGATTGGCACCAAGAAAAGCATCCGACAGAGAGAGAGAGAGAGAGAGAGAGAGAGAGAGAGAAGGGGGGGGGGGGGGGGGGGAGATAAGCATGCAGCATGGAAAGGAGGTAATGCTGCAAAGGCTGGGAACCCTTGGCAGCCAAGCATCCACTCACAAAAAGAGTTGTTGGCCCAGGGCAAGGGGTTTGTAGTAGGTTCTTGGGGGTGGGGATTGGAGGTGTGTGTGGGTATGGCAGTGAAAATCTGTTTGTGGGCCATGTCTGGGGAATAGTATCTGTCTGTGAAGGCCTTCTGAGACATTCAGCATACTGTGTACTGGGAAAGAGAGTCCTTGTCATTGCAGATGCACTGTCCCTGGGTGAGCAGGCTGTACGGGAGGCCATTTTTGGTGAGGAAGGGGTAGCAGCTGCTGAAATGCAGGTAATGTTTGTTATTGGTGGGTTTAATGTGGACAGAGGTGTGGATAGAGCCATCAGAGAGGAGGTGGTCAACATCCAAGAAGATGGCATGCACGGTAGAGGGGGACCAAGTGAAGCAGATGAGAGAGAAGGTGTTGAGGTTGTGAAGGTATGAGGTTGTGAAGGTATGAGGATAAGGTGTGTCTGCTCTGAGTCAACATCATGAAAATACTATCAGTGAACCCTGAACCAGACCAGAAGTTTGAGGTTTTGGGAGGCTAGAAGGTTTTCTCTAGATGGTCCACAAACAGATTGGCATGGGTGGTTGCCCTTGGCTGTGCTGCAGATTTGTTTGAATACATTTCTGCAAAAGGAGAAATAGTCGTGTGTTAGGATTAAGACAGTATGGTGTTTGAGGAATGAGGTAGTGGGTTCCAAGTCTGACGGGTGGTGGGAGAAGTGTTCTACAGCGGCAAGACCATGGGCATGAGGGATGTTGGTGTATAGGGATGTGGTGTCAACAGTGGTGATTAGAGACCCAGGAGGTAAAGGGGTGGGGATGATTGAGAATCAGTGAAGGAAATGATTGGTATCTTTGGTGTCAGAGGCGAGGTTTAGGACAACAGGTTGGAGTTGTTGCTCATTGAGGGCTGAAATTCTCTTAGTGAAGGCACAATAATCATCTACAATGGGGCATTCAGGATTGTCAAGTTTACGGATTTTAGGGAACATGAAGAAGGTGGATGTGTGATGTGAAAAGATAACGAGTTCAGGGGAGACGTTCTGGGAGCTGCCATAGGCTTTAAGCATGTATTGGAGGTTTATGTTGGACTTCTGGGATGGGATCACTTAGGTGGAGAAGTTGGGCAACTGGCAGAGGCCTTCCACCATGTAGATTCATGATGACATTGGTGGAACCTTTGTCAGCAGGTAGGATAATTACAGTGTGTAAACTTTTAGATGGCAGACCTCTCCCTAGTCCTGAATTGGTAGAAGTCGGTAAACGTCGGGAGGCTTCGGTAGGCACGCAGTTTTGACTGCTGCCAACATTATGTAGCTGACTGTGTTGTACAAGGTAGCCATTGTCGTCTGCTTCGTTATTGTTTTGCGCTGTACAGTTTTGCGTGTTTTTATTGTGCAGTCGTGCTAAACATTATCAAAACGAGTGAAGAGGCAGTTGCTGGCCCATCTCGGGAGTTGCCAACACCACCTACCTGTAGGCCTACGGTTAGAAGGAAACCGGTATTACGTAGCGATGCTCATAAAATTATATTGCGTGTGATTGAGTGCTGCGAAAGGGAAAGGGAGCATAAAAAATTGCTTCACCCCATTTACAAATCTTCAGTGAGAACTGCTACATACACAGGACGAAGCATGCGTAGCATTGGAAGATTCAAACAGTTTTCCAAGAATCATCTTGGCGTATCACCACAAACGCCTGACAAGAAAAGGTGGGTTTCCATTTCAGATATTTTGTTCACAATCACTTTGAAGGAGCCCCCCATTAATAAATGTTGGCAGAGGAAGGGTGACTTATGTGAAGAGAGTGTCGTCAGTGTCACTGCATGGGGACACTCATCGAGAAGACTGATAGTTGCAAGTGTCGGATCCAAGAATGGGTTTGTCAAGGAAGGGCAACTTATGTTCTGGGCAAAGTCGACAAAGGCCAATTATCACGGTCAGATGAATTCGGCAAACTTTGAGAATTGGTTCGGAGAGAAGGTACTGCCAAATCTCCCGCCTAATTCAGAATAGTTATGGATAATGCTCCTTACCGTAACAGGCAAACAGAGAGAACTCCAATGAAGTTTGACACGAAAGTGCGAATGCTGGAGTGGCTGCAATGCAGAAATATCGCCTGTGATGAGAGTATGAGGAAGGACGAGCTGTATGCAAAAGTACGAGCGAATAAGCCAGCTGAAAAGTCTTTTGCTGTAAACCTGTTGGCTGAAAGCAAAGGCCACCAGGTCATTCGCTCACCACTTTACAACTGCGACTTAAACGTAATAGAATTAGCACGGGTGAAGATAAAAAGGCATGTTAGGGAGCACAACATATCAGGGGACTTGACTGCCACAAACATGCTGAATCTTGTGGACGCAGCTTTCCAGTCGGTTACTGCCAATGATTGGAAGGGATATTGCAAGAAAGTTAAAGAAACAGAAAAAGAATATTGGGCACGTGATGGTGTCGTCGAAATTGCTGTGGACGAAATTATCTTTAACACAGCCACATTAGATGTAAGTGAGGAGGACTCAGACACACAAATGGAAGACAGTGACAGTGAAAGCGATTGATCACATGGCGTGAAATGTTTTTACAAAAGATCACAGCTTGAATAAATAACAAAAACACTATTACTTTGTTGTAAATTGTATTTATGTTCTATTTTAATCAAACACAGAAAAGGAACATAGTGACAGTGAAAGCAGTGGACCACATGGCTTTAAATGTTTTTACAGAAATATGACATCTTGAATAAATATGAAAAACAATCTGTCATTCATTGTGTCATAAATTTTATTCCTATTTCAGACTGTTTCCTTTCCTTGCGATAAGCGTACTTCAGTGCTGCTGTTAAGATATTTATTAAACACTAGCTGTACGCGCGTGCTTCGCAACAGAAGAAATCTCGGAAAGTTGTTGACGGATTGATTTAAAATTTTGGCACAATGTTTTTTAGGAATACGCCTGTGGTTTTATATACTTTTTTTAACACATTTGCGAAACGTGTTCGAATAGTGTTAGTAGTGACGAAATAATAGAACAAAACGTCATGCCTGACGCAGCACTTTTTCACGCATCTCGATGTTTACCATGTAATATCTCCTGAATTATATGTCGTAAAGAGACATAAATTTGCCAGCGCATTTACTGATATATGTGGATACTGTATGCAAAATATGTTGCGATTAGAGTTAATAGTAATGAAATAATACATTAAAACGTCATGCCTACTGTGGCAGATTTACGGTTTGTACTGAGAAAATGTAGTAAGAGGCAACCTTTTTTCCTTTCATTGTTTTGTGGGGGGTGTCAGTGAGAAAATTTTTTGCAAAGCTTCGAAATTGTATGTAACGTTTGTTGCTATTTGCTAAGTGCTCTCATTCTCAAATAGTGGATGCATCATAAATCTGGGTATTTTCCGGCGGTGGCATCTCATTGTTTATGACATCATGTCTCCTCAAGAGCGTGTCTTTGCCGCCACTCATACCTCACCTGTCATTCAACAACATCTTTGCCTCTGCACTTCCGCCTCGACTGACATCTCTGCCCAAACTCTTTGTCTTTAAATATGTCTGCCTGTGTCTGTATGTGTGTGTGTGTGTGTGTGCGTGGGCGCGCGTGTATACCCGTCCTTTTTCCCCCTAAGGTGTCTTTCCGCTCCCGGGATTGGAATGACTCCTTACCCTCTCCCTTAAAACCCACATCCTTTCGTCCTTCCCTCTCCTTCTCTCTTTCCTGATGAGGCAACAGTTTGTAGCGAAAGCTTGAATTTTGTGTGTATGTTTGTGTGTCTATCGACCTGCCAGCGCTTTCGTTCGGTAAGTCACCTCATCTTTGTTTTTATATATAATTTTTCCCACGTGGAATGTTTCCCTCTATATATATATATATATATATATATATATATATATATATATATATATATATATATATATATATATATATATATATATTATATGACCTTTTTAAGTATATTTAAATTTTATAATTAATAGTTAAACATTGCAGGGAATGAAATAAAGGGGAGGGGGGAATTGTGAGCAGTGGGAATCAAACCCGGTTCCGCTGCATGACAAGCCTTTACTTAATCAATTGCGCTACGCATTCTACAGTGACCTAACTGTTGAAACATTGTCCATTAATCTTTTCGGGCGTTCGGAGAACAACTCACCAAAGTTTCATTGCAATCGGATGAATGGTTTGTGAGCACATAGTAGACAACACGACGATTTCAGTTTCGTTTACGAACAACATTTAAAGCGAGTTTTACTTCCAGGCCTTTCGTCTGCTTTCGTGTAAGCACGACGCACAATTTGTAGTGCCAGCACTGCAATTGGTAGATGTGCCTTGTCCCCACACCCCCCCAAACGGCTCCTCTCCCCTCGGCAGCCAATGCTTGCTTCCTCCTCTCCCCACACTCCCCTTACAACTCTGCCATCTCACAGTTAACACACTGTAGGTCAGAATCTGTTTTGAGGCCATGCATGGCTGTCCTTTCTTCTGCTGAAATGTGGTATTCTTAGGAAGGACTTTTGAGGCAGATGGTGAGGGCAAGTGAGAGTTAAGTAGTACCTAGAAGGTGACCAGTGGATGGTTAGGAGGGAGGATCACAGTTGGATGCTCGTACGAGCTGGGAGAGAAAGGGTTCAATGTGGAGATTAGGTTCGCTTTGGTTGGTGGGACTGGTGGCAAAGAAGTATTTCCACTGCAGGTATCGGGAGTAGGAAAGTAGGTCTTAGACATGACCAACATGGTTACGTTTGGTTGTAGAGATGAAGGTGAGATCTTTTGATAGGACAAACTTCTGTGCTGCTGCATGTTCTGGTGGAAAGGTTCCACGATTGTTTCAGCTGACAGGAAGGTATACAAACAAATCTGCATCACAGCCATAGGCACTAGTGTAAGCTAACCTGTATATGAACCAACTAGAGCAGGAAAGGCCAACCCACAGCGTGTTGATTTTTGGCCCACAGAGATGTTTCATATGAAAGAAAAATTTACCGTTTATTTCATGTAAAACCCGAAAAACAGCATTCCATCAGGTGTCTTTTGTATCGTTACAATTACAATAGGAATATCTAAGTTCACTGATTCAACTATTGTTAGATTTTCATCGATGGTCATAGCATATATATATATATATATATATATATATATATATATATATATATATATATATATATATATATACCTCATACGCTTGTTGTGCTGCACGCATGACAAGTGCCGGATGTAGCCAATACATTCAATACTTAATTTTACTGCAAACTCAACAGTATCGGCCATAAAGTTACAGCCCTTCAAGTGTATATGTGGTGCACATTCGATAGTCCTATCATCACTTCGGGTAAGTAAAGCAAGCTTTCATCTTTTTACAACTTATCTGTGATGCTTGTCTTTAATTTTAGTAGGCTTGCATTTATTTTATGATAGTGAGTAGTTACACCAGTCAACATTGGCAATTTTTTCTGCCTCAATACCTTCTTTTAATTTTAGTAATACAAAACAAATATATACTTAATTGTAATAGTGTGGTTCCCGCTGAGGACATTTAAGGATTCCGCATTACAGAGGTAGAAAAGGGACCCTCCTAGCACAACTTCATCAGCCTTTCTCTCTTATTGACAGCAACTAATAATGTGATCGACTTGAAACGTAGAATAGTTTTAAGAAACAATCATAACAAAAGAAATCAAAAAGGGGGTCGAAATTTTAAAAGTATGGCTGCTAGGTTAAGTGAAACATATGTAATTTCTTACGCAGACACAAATAAAAAAGAAGTTCTCCATCACTGCGACTCCCATAACTCCTGAAGATAGACGTTGACTGGTTATTGAATCACAGACACAGTCCCTCCGACTGTTCAGAGATGTCACTAAACCCGTCCAAAGATGTAAACAACCATGCATAAGCAGCACCTATTAGATGGAGAGGGTCCAACAGCTGATCAGTTCCAATCATTCGACCAGGAAGGAGGTACACGGCGGCTGTGTTGTCTGTAGTTCAACCATGTCTAGACGGTCAATACCGCGGTTCAATCGTGTCCACATTGTTACTTTGTGTCAGGAAGGGCTCTCAACAAGGGAAATGTCCAGGTGTCTAACACCGAACCAAAGTGATGTTGTTCGGACATGGAGAAGATACAGAGACAGGAACTGTTGATGACATGCCTTGCTCGGGCCGCCCAACAGCTACTACTGCAGTGGATGACCGCTACCCAAGGACTGTGGCTTGGAGGAATCCTGACAGCAACGCCATCATGTCGAATAATGCTTTTCGTGCAGCCACAGGACGTCGTGTTATGACTCAAACTGTGCGCAACAGGCTGCATGATGCGCAACTTCACTCTCGAAGTCCATAACGAGGTCCATCTTTGCAACCATGACACCAAGCAGTGCGGTACAGATGGGCCAAACAACATGCCGAATGGACCACTCAGGATTGGCAACATGTTCTCTTCACTGACGAGTGTCACATATGCCTTCAACCAGACAATCGTCGGAGACATGTTTGGAGACAATCCGGTCAGGCTGAATGCCTTAGACACTGTCCAGCGAGTGCAGCAAGGTTGAGGTTCCCCGCTGTCTTGGGGTGGCATTATGTGATGCTGACGTACACCGCTGGTGGTCATGGAAGGCGCGTAACGGCGGTATGATGCGTGAATGCCATCCTCAGACCGATAGTGCAACCGTATTGGCAGCATACTGGTGAGGCATTCGTCTTCGTGGACAAGTTGCACCCCCATCGTGCACAACTTGTGAATGACTTCCTTCAGGATAATGACATCCCTCGACTAGAGTGGCCAGCACATTCTCCAAACATGAATCCTATCTAACATGCCTGGGATAGATTGAAAAGGGCTGTTTATAGACAACATGACCCACCAAACACTCTGAGGGATCTACACTGAATCACCATTGAGGAGTGGGACAATCTGGACCAACAGTGCCTTCATGAACTTGTGGACAGTATGCCACGAAGAATACAGGCGTGCAAAAATACAAGAGGATGTGCTGGGTATTAGAGGTACTGGTGTGTACAGCAATCTGGACCACCAGCTCTGAAGGTCTTACTGCATGGTGGTATAATATGCAATGAGCAATAAAAAGGGCAGAAATGATGTTTATGTTGATCTCTATTCCAATTTTCTGTACAGGTTCCAGATCTCTTGGAACCGAAGTGACGCAAAACTTTTTTTGGTGTATGTATTTATGATATGTGACGTTCAGATCTAAAATGTCAATTTCCTAAAACAGTCGAACACTACCCTCCTAAATTCCCGAGAGAACAGACTACTAAGTTTCCCAAGTACGTACAATACTGAAATGAAATACTGGTAACTCAACGAGCAGTGTAGCTCTATAGTATGATGCTTTCCATATAGAGGGACAGTGTTCGATTCCCAGGTGGGCGGTGTTTTTAAACATATGTGCATAGTAAATACATATTTTTAAACATAGTCGCATGCTCTAGCAGCATTTCTGTAAAGTGAGAAATACATAATGGGGAAAAAAAAAAACAGCGCTCAAAACTTATAATTGCTGGTCCAAGTCTAGTTCTGGTCATTAATTTTTTTGGTTCAGTTTGAATACCTACATTGCATAAATATATGCTAACTAATTAGAATATATTTAATTATTTTTTTGGAAAAGGCACGTCTTTTTATTTCTAATTACATATCACACAGAAAAAGCCTTTTTTCATTGCAGATACAAATCCCTCATCACCATTAACCATTTTCGATCTTCATGGAAATGTGCGTGGAATGTGTACCTTTGTCTAAAAATTTACTATTATTAAAGAGTCGAAGGACACCCATGTGGCAGTTGGGCATCCTACTACAGACCCAAACAGTCCATCAAATAGTAAACAAATAAGACCTAAGACCCCCCCCCTCCCCCCATGAACCATGGACCTTGCCATTGGTGGGGAGGCTTGCTGCCTCAGTGATACAGATGGCCGTACCGTAGGTGCAACCACAACGGAGGGGTATCTGTTGAGAGGCCAGACAAACGTGTGCTTCCTGAAGAGGGGCAGCAGCCTTTTCAGTAGTTGCAGGGGCAACAGTCTGGATGATTGACTGATCTGGCCTTGCAACACTAACCAAAACGGCCTTGCTGTGCTGGTACTGCGAACGGCTGAAAGCAAGGGAAACTACAGCCGTAAGTTTTCCCGAGGGCATGCAGCTTTACTGTATGGTTAAATGATGATGGCGTCTTCTTGGGTAAGATATTCCGTAGGTAAAATAGTCCCCCATTCGGATCTCCGGGTGGGGACTACTCAAGAAGACGTCATTATCAGGAGAAAGAAAACTGGTGTTCTACGGATCAGAGCGTGGAATGTCAAATCCCTTAATCGGGCAGGTAGGTTAGAAAATTCAAAAAGGGAAATGGATAGGTTAAAGTTAGATATAGTGGGAATTAGTGAAGTTCGGTGGCAGGAGGAACAAGACTTTTGGTCAGGTGAATACAGGGTTATAAATACAAAATCAAATTCAAATGGCTCTGAGCACTATGGGACTTAACATCTATGGTCATCAGTCCCCTAGAACTTAGAACTACTTAAACCTAACTAACCTAAGGACATCACACAACACCCAGTCATCACGAGGCAGAGAAAATCCCTGACCCCGCCGGGAATCGAACCCGGGAACCCGGGCGTGGGAAGCGAGAACGCTACCGCACAAATACAAAATCAAATAGAGGTAATGCAGGAGTAGGTTTAATAATGAATAAAAAAGTAGGAGTGAGGGTAAACTACTACAAACAGCATAGTGAACGCATTATTGTGGCTAAGAGAGACACGAAGCCCGGCCTACTACAGTAGTACGAGTTTATATGCCAACTAGCTCTGCAGAGGATGAAGAAATTGATGAAATGTATGATGAGATAAAATAAATTATGCAGGTAGTGAAGGGAGACAAAAATTTAATAGTCATGGGTGACTGGAATTCGAGAGTAGGAAAAGGGATAGAAGGAAACATAGTACGTAATTATGGATTGGGGTTAAGAAATGAAAGAGGAAGCCGTCTGGTAGAATTTTGCACAGAGCATAACTTAATCATAGTTAACACTTGGTTCAAGAATCATAAAAGAAGGTTGTATACATGGAAGAATCCTGGAGATACTAGTAGGTATCAGATAGATTATATAATGGTAAAACATAGATTTAGGAACCAGGTTTTGAACTGTAAGACATTTCTAGTGGCAGATGTGGACTGACCACAATCTATTGGTTATGAACTGTAGTATAAAACTGAAGAAACTGCAAAAAGGTGGGAATTTAAGGAGATGGGACCTGGATAAACTGACTAAACCAGCTTGGGCAGCTTTTGACTGAAATTATGTGCTCCTTTCTCTGTCCCTTTTTCACTCAAGGTTGATGGGGATAGGGGAAACAGAGGCACCTTTGTTTTGGGGTGCCTTCTTAATAGCAAGTTTTAAAACACTGCGGTTCTTTTGTGTCATGTCTGCTAAGATTGCTATGTATTAACTGTTTGCTTTTGAAGGTACACATGCAGGTGAATGGTACTCTTTTCGATGTTCGCATCAAAACATCTAACAAGGTGGCTGTTTCCTGCACTAAAAAAAATCATAGGGAGTGACAAAGACGGGGCTTTCATCGCCTTACATTCTTTCACAGTGTAACAATCATATACAGGCATATCGTGCGAGCCTGAGCACTATATTGCAGCAGCGCTGATGGTAGGCGATTGCGATATGTCACAGTAATAACTCAACAAGGCCAGCACAATGTTGTGAGGCACATTAGCTTGTTGCAACAGCAAACTCAGCGATACCGCACAAACTAATGAAGCAAGTGCAAGGAAGATTTCCATACTAACGGTGGCAACGGTGTTCTAAGATATGTGAATGGTAGTGGCACATACGGACCTAACAAGCACACTAATGCTGACTACTGGTCATTTTTGTAATAGAATTATTCTCAATTTCGCAGTCCAGCCAAGACTGTGCTGAACAAGGACACCACACGGACCTGCCAGCAGTGGTCACCATTTCGAGGCCACGACAGGGTAACGGTTCTGTGGACTTCCCTGGACTTAGTGCCACATTGCAGCCAGTTACACCAATTCGTCTCCAACAGAAGGGTCAATTCCTGCATAGGGGTCAGCAGGTTGCTTCTCACGTGCATCGGCCGCCACCTGCCACTACGTGCACCAGCCACCAACTGCCACTGTCAGACGAGCGTCTCTGTGTAGTTGGCATCCCCCACCGTGATGCCGAATTGTGGCACTGGGAGCCATAGCTGCTGCAACAGCCTTGAGCTCGCACACCATTTGTCCTGTGCCACACAGCCACATATGTGACGAGGCCCGTCCCTCTCTGCACCACAGGGCACTATACTTCCTTGGATTCCGGCATAAAGGATCTGCTTTTAACATCTTTCTTCTGGTATTTTACATTCTTTGGGAAATACTGGACAGTCTTGATTCCGGACTGAGGGCTCCCAGGGCAGTTGATGTATATTGCAAGAGACAGGTACTCAGTACCAAATTCATGGGCTGCCTTGTCACATTTTTTAATTTGCTTCATCTCCAGAACTCAGCGCTGCTTAGCCAAATCGCTAGCATCTGTAACACTTCACTTCATAGAGTTAGGTATGTAAAATCTGACCCAAGGTTGTGTTCAGGTAGTGATGGAGAACTGAAGGTCACAATGCAAGTGGCAGTATTCTCTGTTTCTCCACGATTTATTTACATTCCTTATGCAACGCCAGTAATTCCTCGTGGCGCCCATTCCTGTTAAGTTATAAGATATCCATGTCCATAATGTCATGGCATGTGCTCACACTCTTTTTAGTTAAGGGAGATTTCCATCACAACAACTTTATCACATTCGCCTAACTGTCAGATATTCCTGACGTGGTCAATCTGCAATGTAAGATAATGGAAAAAACTTCATAAGCCAAGACTGCTAAAAAAGCATTTTATTGGATGACTGGTTTTGACACAGCTGTGCTGCCAATCATCGAATCTGCAAGAAGATTACCATTTGATACACCACCTTGTTACATAATCTATGGAATTATTACATACCTTATGCTTTTGAATTTTTACAACATATTATCCATCGGTGTCACGATCCACTGCGTATGTACACCCCACTACCATAAAGATCACTACATATTGTCATGTCAAACGTGAAAGTATTATGTACAAATATAAACATTAACTATATTGTACCGATTACAAGTGTTTGTTTTCACCACCGGCTGGCAGCTGACAAGAGAAGTGGTGTAAAACGCAATGACCCCCACGCAAGTCCACCAGATGGCATTGTGGTGGTTGATTGGAATATTATGCCAAAAAAATTAAGAATGTATTCTCCAGGCATGGTGTCTATTCTGTTATACTCTGTTTGATGTTCACAGTTACATTTTGAACTTTTCATTCTGTTTCAGACCAGATTACTTGATGACAGCATAGTTCTCTCAAAACCTGTCATCAAATGAAATGCTTTCTTTAGCAATCTTGGCTCGTGAAATTTTTTTCACTTAGCAATTGTTTAGACTTACTCAGAAGTTCCACCTGCTTTGACCTGTTGGTATCAACAAGCAAGGAAGCATCTTCACTCTTAATGGATTTCAACGTATCAGCAAGCCCTTCTAAACCCTAATGCATACAGGAATGTCCCCTCTGTCCTCCTGATCACTAAATCCAAATGTGGTTTACAGCTTCTTGCACTGCTTTACTAAATACTGTCAGACAGGAGGACTAGCCTCCCCCAGTCTTTTAGAACAGTGGGTGTGAATACTTTCGGGCAGTATACCCATTCTGCTGGGAGTGTGTGTATGTGGATGATTCGCAAAGGTGTCCCCATGAGCAGCTAGAGGTATGAAGGTCCACTGAGACAGAGCCCCACTTGCTCAAGTAAATCTTTTACAACTGAGGTGCAGCAGGGGCCCCAGAGATTGTCCAGTATCAACTGCCTCAACGGTCACACATTTCACTAGCATGCAGCACACCTCGAGATCGACGTTTTTACCATCTTCACGATCCAGGCAGTTAAACTCGGATCCCTGTTTCCTGTGTGAGACAACATTCCCTGCCATTCCGCACACCTGTTGCTGAAGTGTGCTCACAGCTTACAGTTGCGGAGGAAAGCGGCACTTGCCTGTCCACAGCACAGGAAACCCAGGATTGCCAAACACACAAAAACGTGAGGTGCCCATCATTTACCTTGACTGGGAGGCACATGCACCTTGTTGAATGCCATGGGCGAGGCAAGCATCACCACCCCTCCCTCCCCCATTAATGGAAGGTGGGTACATGACATTATGAAACATGTAGGAGCAACATGGATGCATACAGATGAACACCATGATGCTTGGAAAAGTCCAAAAGACTCCTATCCAGAAATGGATGTCAATGGGACAATAATGATTTCAAATTCATAGTGGTTTTCTAAATCTTAGACTTGAGTCTGTTTTCGTTTGTTTGTTAGAAAACCTTTGGCTTGATTTGAATCTATGAACAAACTCTTCTTCCCAAATAACTTCTTCAATGTTGAAATTCAACTGCAAAGCATCCTTTCCATCTACCATTACCTATCATATCATATCAAATGATTCTCTTGCAAGTGTCCTGCAATACTACGGAATTTTCTTCCTAAATAACTGAATATTGTTTTCGGGTAACTAGCCATAAGTTTCTTATACTTGCTAAGTACTGTGCACACACATCTTTACTG
This sequence comes from Schistocerca serialis cubense, assembly GCF_023864345.2. Taxonomy (NCBI): domain Eukaryota; kingdom Metazoa; phylum Arthropoda; class Insecta; order Orthoptera; family Acrididae; genus Schistocerca; species Schistocerca serialis. Next base: position 45,084,988 of record NC_064646.1, on the reverse strand, counting down.
CACAGACAAGTCTGCCATAACAGTTCATTCACCTAACACCAAGAGAAGAGCACAGCATTCTCCTGACAATCACTCATCAGTTACATGTTGTCCATTCATATAATTGTAACTGTCACACAGATCTTTGTGTAACCAATTTTACGGACTGCTACGTGTCAGTTAAATTCCTTTCTGTGTTATTGAAGCAGATGTTTGTGACCAATTTCTGTCACCACAGCTCTTGGCCAATTTTTTTCCATTGCAACATTTCCGCATTATTGTGTTAGGCAATTTCAGGCATGCATTTTCTCATTAACATTTAACTTAAATTTGTTTCCAATTGCTCCATAGGCACACTGTTTTAAGTGAAACCCTGGGGATGGTGCGGGAGGGGGGGGGGGGGGGGGGGGCATACAAGGGTCATTCAATAATTAGAGAGACAAATTAGTTTGGAGAAAAAAGCCTTTAATTTTACAAAGCAATACTTTTTCTACTTTTCAACATAATCCCCTTAACATTTATGCACTTGTTTCAACACGCTACAAGCTTTTCTATTCCAGCTGCAAAGAACTCTTTATCTTTATGTTTGAACCAATTTCTCACAAACTTTTTCACGTCCTCGTCCTGGAACCTCTTCACATGTAATGCCTCCTTCAGTGCACCAAACAAATGGAAATCACCAGGTGCTAAATCAGGACTGTAAGGAGGATGGGGCAGTACTTCCCAGCCCATTATGTTGAGGGTTTCACAGGTTAGTTGAGCAATATGAGGACATGCGTTGTCTTGCTGGAGAATCACACCTCTCCTCTGAGACACTCCCCCCCCCCCCCCCCCCCTCTCTCTCTCATATGGCTGGCTTCACCTTGCTTAAAAGCAACTCCGAGTAGCATTGGAGGTTCATTGTATGCTGCTCTTCGAGATAATCACAACAAACTGGACCTTCGGCATACCAAAACACTGTCAACATTACTTTTCCTGTTGATGCTTGGGTTTGAATTTTTTCTTGACAGGTGAGTTGGTGTGCTTCCACTCCACGCTTTTGTCTTTTTGATTCTGGCTCATAATAGTGAACACAGGCTTCATCACAAGTAAAAATTTTGTTGAGGAAGTGCTCACCTTCTCTTTCATAACATTCCTTTAGCTCTGTGCACATTCTCAACCTTGTTTCCTTGTGTAGCCACGTCTACTCCTTTGGTGACCCATGTTGCACATGTTTTGCGGTACTTCAGCTTGTTACAGATAATGTTATGAACTGTACCAGTATTGCCTTGAACCTTATCAACAATTATTTTCCTCACTGGAAGGAACTAATAATTCAGAAAGCTCTGTTGGGACCACACATGTTCCACTAGCGGTACTAAATATTGCATTTCCTGAAGTTATTTACTGGCCAGCAGTTTGTCTAATAATGTGTGTTCTGTTTGTAATGGATCTGGGAGATGTTATTTTTTTACCGTATTTGTCGATACCGAATTGTAAATGTTTTCTTATATTTTTGTCAGAATTTATTATAATTTGTCTTATTATATGTTAATTTACTTCTGTTTTTGAGAGTAAAAGCATATTGATTACTATTAGAAAATGTATCGAAGAATAGCAAAGAGACTGATTACAAATGGAAACTTGTGAATTGTGTAAAATATCTTTGACGTTGGAGTCGTCTTTGACTATAGTCAGTCGGCAACTAACTCTTGGTGTGTGTTGACGGAAGAACAATGTAAAGGTCGCAGTCATAAATAATTTTGAATTATGTTACTATTATTTTTGTATTAAGTAAAAAGAAGAAACTACATTTGAAGAAACTGTATTTGAAACACCAAAATGAGAGAAACACGTTGAACCACGTCACTTCTGCAGCTGACATAGATGCATTGTGGAATCATACTTAGACAACTGAAGCCAAGACTAATATCGCCTTGCAAATGTCTAACGGAAAAGGTACTGTCACGAAATATGGCAAATTTAAGTAAATAAAAAATAGTGATCATATTTTCAACTTGTGTCTTAGCCGGGATGCCATATTTCATGTTCCTTTTGATATAAGAGTCACAGACAGTTCAAAACGAGGGCAGGTCACATCAGTCCCCTTTCAGTCTCCTTGTGAATGTTCTATTTAATCTGTACTTTACACATCTGCCAATCTAACTGTACTACTGAGCTACAATGAAAAAAAATGAGGACTATTTTTTGTGAAATACTGCATGTATTACTCAAAATTTCAATGTGTGTGGAAGTGAAGCTCTGCATCTACATCTATACTCTGCAAACCACCATGAGGTGCATGGCAGAGGGTAAATCCCATGGTACCACTTATTAATGTTTCTAGCTGTTCCACTCACATATGGAGTGCAGGACGAATGATGGTTTCGATGCCTCCATGCATACGGTAATTATTCTAATCCTATCCTCATGAACCCTACGCGAGCAACACATAGGGGGTTGTAGTATATTCCTGGTGTTATCATTTAAATCTGGTTCTTGAAATTTTGTCAGCAGACTTTCTCAGGATAATTTACACCTATCTTTGTAAGTATACCAGTTGAGTTCCTTCAGTATCTCTGACACCCCTCACAGATTAAACAAACCTGCGACCATTTGTGATACCCTTCTCTGTGCACGTTCCATATCCCCTTTCAGTCCTACCTGGTATGGGTCCCAAACACTTTAGCAATATTCTAGAACCAGTCACATGAGTGATTTGTAGGCTCTCTCTTTTGTAGACTGATTGCACTTTCCCAGTATTCTACCAATAAACCAATGTCTACCACCTGCTTTACCCACAACTGAACTTTTGTGATCATTCCATTTCATATTCCTATTGAGTGTTACACCCAGATATTTGTACGAGTTGGCGCTTTCCAACAGTGACTCACTGATACTATAGTCATGTGATACTACATTTTTTCATTTCGTGAAGTGCATAATTTTACATTTCTGAATGTTTGGAGCAAGTTGCCAATCTCTGCTCCACATTGAAATCTTATCAAGATCCAACTGAATATTTATGCAGCTTCTTCCCGATAGTACTTCATTACAGATGACTACATCATCTGCAGAGAGCCTGAGTTTAATATTAATATTGTCTGCAAGCTCATTAATATACAATATGAACAGCAAGGGCCCAACACATTTCCCTGGGGCACACTCAAAGCTGCTTCTACATCTGGTGATGACGCTCCATCCAAGATAACATGCTGTGTCCTCCCTACCAAAAATTCCTTAATCCAGTCAGAAATTTCACTTGATCTCCCATATAATCATACTTTTGACAATAAGCATAGATGTGGCACCGAGTCAACTGCTTTTCGGAATCAAGGAATACTGCTTCTATCTGGTTGCCTTGACCCAAAGCTTTCACTATGTTGTGCGAGAAAATTGCGAGTTGGGTTTCACATGGTCGACGGTTTCGAAATCCACAGGGTTTGGCACTGAGGAGGTCATTCTGTTCAAGGTACCTCATTATGTCTGAACTCAGAATATGTTCTAAGATTCTGTAACAAACTGACGTCAAGGATAATGGACAGTAGTTTTGTGGATCACTTCTACTACCCTTCTTATGCTTTTAGACGAGTGTGACCTGTACCTCTTTCCAAGAACTGAGCACAATTTTTGTTCGAGGTATCTACAATAAATTATACTGAGAAGATAAGCTAACTCAGCTGCAAATTCCGTATAGAATCTGACAGGTATTCCATCAGGGCCTGAGGCTTTCTTCAATTTTAAAAACTGCAGCTGTTTCTTAACACCACTGACACTAATACTTACTCCCGTCATCTTTTCAGTGGTACGAGGATTAAATTGGGGCAATTCTCCTGAACATTTGAAAATGGAGTTAAGCATTTCAGTTTTTGCATTGCTACCCTCCACTTCAGTTCCTGCCTCATTCACTAAGGACTGGACACTAACTTTGATGCCACTTACAGCCTTTACATACAAGCAGAATTTCTTATTGTTCTAAATCTTGAAAGATCGCTAGACAATATCCTGCAACAGTAGTCACTGAAGGCATCATACATTGCTCTGTTGACAGCCAAATGTGTTTCATTCAGTATCACTCCATCTATAGCCCTATGCTTTATCTGGGCAACTGGTCAAATAACTAATTAGACCTGTTTTTTTTTTTTTTTTCTCATGATTTAATATGGTTTTATCGGGTAGCGAAATGAAAATGAGACAGATGGAAAGAATACCTACTTGCTGGCATATATAAGAGACACCTTTTGCTTCAGAAATTGGCCCAAAAACTGCACGAGTGTTACATGCCATAGCAAGTTAAGGCAGGTACCCATAAGCCCTATTTCTTGCTATACTGTTGTATTTAACCTGCACGTAACTGTATATGTTAAAGGATATGGAAACTGAGCTTCAAAATAGCATTTCAGCCACATTCAAATGAATGAAATGGTAAAAACTTGATGGAACTGGTAAGCTGCTCTAATGATGGCATCTCACAGTAAACATAACTTGAGAAGTGGAACCATTAAATGGCCAAAACCCAAAGCAGAACTGAACACTTGGATTTTAGAGAACAGGCAAACAGGAATTTCAGTTTCTACAAAAATCATCATTCATCAAGAAAAGCAAAATCCACTAACAAAGCAATTGTCGACTTCACTGGATGAATCACTAACAAAGCGAGCGTTGACTTCAATGGATGAATATAATGATGTTCAAGATTTATGAAGAGGTGGTTAGAAATTCATTAATTTATCATTAATGCAAGGGAAAGAAAAAAAGCTTCAACTTTCACAATTTGGAAACATGGACAACTCCTCTAACCTTTGATGCACCTTCTAACAGAAATGTGGATTCCAAGAACACGAAAACTGTCAATTATAGAATTTCAGGGAACGAAAAGATTAATTACACAGTCATTTTATCCTGCTATGCTGATGGGACAAAATTTCCACCACGTCTGAATATTAAAAGAAAGGCACTTCCTAAGGATCACCTGCCAAATGGAATAATTGTCCATGTAGACGATAAATGCTGGATGGATGGAGGAGGAATGAAATTATTGATAGATAAAATTTACTCTGTGCAAGATGGGAAGCCCACTGAAGAAGACTGCCCGGTTAGTATGGGATTAGCTCCGCTCTCGCAGAACGAATGATGTTAAAAAATAGTGACTGAATTGAAGACTCGGCTGAAAAATGGATGAAATGTAGAGATTTTGAAACTACACCATCATGGGGGAGGTACAGACCTAGCATTCCTTAAGTTTGTGAGTGGGTCATGGCTTCTGGGAATCTAAAAACTGAAACCATGATTTTAAGAAGTGTGGAATCAGTAATGCACTGGACAATACAGATGATAATTTACTGTATGAGGATTCAGATTCTAACTTGGTTGCTTCAAGTATTTCTTCCTTCAGCTCTGAGGACGAATTTTGTGGATTTGAGGACGAAAATTGAAAGATGAGAACTTGTTCCTACTACTCGATGTAAATGCAAATGTGTATTATAATTGTGTTGCAGTAGACGTATTAAGTGAGAAACTTTTTCCTACAAAATTTCTTAAAAAGTGAGGTGTGGCTTATGCCACCAAATACACTAAGTAAACTGCTTATTTCAAAAGTGATCACCATAACTTAATACATTTATCACACTATAAGAAGACAGTCACTGCTTTCAAAGAAAACTGTTTATTTCCTACAGATCCACGATTGTATCCAGCTGTACACCTCTTCGATAGAAACAAATTGACGGCAACAAATGTCTTTCTTCAGGACTCCAAAAACATAGAAACCATGCGGAGAGGGATCAGGACTGCATGGAGGGGGCATACAGGATTCCCAGCAAAACCTGCACCATAGTCAAAACAACCCAGGCAACATAAGGGCGGTTACTATCCTGCAATAGAATGATGCCGTCCATCAACATTCCTGGGCGCTTGGACTCGATGGTGCACTTCAGTTTTAGCAAAGTGTCCACATACTGTTGTATTTTAATTGTGACACCATGTCAATGAGCAGTGTGCCCTTGCAGTCGAAGAAAACCTCATTGTCACTTTCTCTGGCATGCACAGCTTTTGATTTTTCCAGTGGCGGTGAAACCACGTGCTTCCGCTGTCAGCTCCGACACTTGCTCTCTGGCTCAAAATGATGACAACACATTTCATCTCCCGCCACAATATGGGACAGGAAATGATATTTCTGACCGTAACACAATTCCATATATTGCAGTGAAGTCAACATTCTGTTCAACTTCTGCTCCTCAGTCTCAAGCTGTGGGGAACCCACTGCGCACAGATTCTTCCGTAACTTCAGATGCTCCATTATGATGGCATGAGTGGTACATTTCCGAAGGCAGCATTTACCACAGTAACAACACAAGGGACAATAGCACAGTGTGCCTGTCCTGGGTGACTGGTGTATTTCAACGACGTTTCACCTTTTCTAAATTCTTTACTCCCTGCAAATGCTAGTGCACATCGACATTTCACCTTCTCTAAATTCTTTATTCCATGCAGATGCTAGTGCACGTCATAATGCGTTCACCAGCAGACATTTGGGCTTGTATTTCACTTTCTGACACTCTTTCGGCGATCAAAAAACTGCACTATACATCGCTGTTCCTCTTTCCTGACCCCCCCCCCCCCCCACACACACACACCCCTTGCTGATCTCACAATGAGTGTATGTCCTCAGACAAATGGCACAGTAGTGAACTTTCCCTATGTTCCCTCCTGACTCTCAACAGAGGGCACTTCTACACACACATTTCCCTGTGCCACAGTAAGTCACGTTTTCATATGACTGGTCTTTATAGTTCCAGCAATTCTGCACATATTACAACAGATTATATATATAGAACCAATGGCACACTAATATAAAGGCAAGCATGGAGTCGGGGACCCATTATAAATTCCATGAACATTAGCTTAAAGATAGAAGACACCAATAATAAACTTAAAATTTATTGAAAAGACTCCTTCACTGACTTGTTCATCCCAGTTTTCTCCCAACATCCTACAGCCTAAGCGTGCAGCATTCCTCGACATGATCCACCATCTCCTTTCTATTCCAATGTCCCAAGATGATTTTGACCAGGAACTTAATACAATAAAAACAATAGTCACAAATAATGAATTTGATCCCAGCATCAAAGTGAAATTCTAAGCAAAAATATTAAGAAGCAAGTCAGGTCCCTACTCTCCATAATGAACAATGCAGACAAACTGGCAAAGAATGGTGCAGGTTACCTTTTATGGAGGAAAGGTTGAACAGGATTAGTAACATTTTGAAGATAAAGGGTTTTTCTGTGTTTTTCTTAAGACAAACAACCAGCCACCACAAAAAGTGGTGTTTATAAGATCATAGGCCAGAAGTGTCATCTTGTTACAATTGGCAGACTGGGAGGTCAACCAACATGTCTTAAAGAACATTACAGAAGCTGGAGATTGAAGCAGCCTGATTCAGCCTTTGGAATAAAGCCTTAACAAAAACCACAAGTACATAACAGATGTCGAAGTTTTACACACTGAGGAAAAAGGGGCAAAACTATGCCATTTAAAAAGAAGAAAGAAAAAAAAAGAGAAAAAAAGCAGATGTGTATATTAAATGAACACAGCCAATACACTTATTCACCTCTTTTAGATGATATCACAACTCCAGGATAGAAGTAAAACTTTGGACCTCAATCCATGAGTAGATAAAAAATTCTAGGCTGACACACAACTTTATTTCTAAGTATGTTTTGTCATGTTGGTGTAATTGCTGAATTGTTTAATTGCATATGTAATTCATATAAAAAGAGTCAACAAATTAATTTTACATTACACCAAGGATTGATACGTTAAGAAGTTGAGCTGTTTACCTTATTGCCACATTTAACTTTGCTTGCTTTATCATCTTTGGAACCAGCGATGTACTTAAAAATGAGCTTATAACCCAAAGAGAATAGAAGCTTTTGAAGTGTGATGCTACAGAAGAATGCTGAATATTAGATGGGTAGATCATGTAACTAATGAGGAGGTACCAAACAGAATTTGGGAGAAGAGGAATTTGTGGTACAACCTGACCAAAAGAAGGGATCAGTTGGTAGAACATATCCAGACATCAAGGAATCACCAGTTTAGCACTGGAGGTAAGTGTGTGGGGTAAAAATTGTAGAGGGAGACAAGAGATGTATAGAGTACGCAGATTCAGAGGGATGTTGCAGAAGTTATTCAGAGATGAAGAGGCTTTCACAGGATAGAGTAGCGAGGAGAGCTGCATCAAACCTGTCTTCAGACTAAAGACAACAAGAGCAGCAGCAGCAGCAGCAGCAGCAAGTAATGTCGTTTCACTAATGTAAATGGTAGTAATATTTTTTAATTTACAGAATTTGACCAATTATAGACCACCTAGAATCTAAGACAAAGGTCCAATCTTATTCTTTTTATCATCCCACAACTACTGCATGTGTTGACTGAGGCCTGCCCCTGTTCATTTGATGTTGCCCTCCAAGGTTGTCAATTTCGTTGTTGGACAGGAAATTTTGCAGTATTGATCAGTAGCCTGAAACTTTCCCTATTCTGTAAGGTGTTTTCTGTGGCATTAAATTTTTTCTCAAGTCCTTTCTTGTCTCTTACAGCCACCATGGTGCTTTTAAATTTGGAAATTAAGTTAAAATTTTTCTTCATTAGCCTACTGTTATTCATTCTGTACATTGACCATAAAATATTAATCTCCACTTCCTTCTTGTGTCATGATCGTTTCGATACATATCTTCATTCCTCTTCTTCATACAGTCGTTACCTTTGTTCTTTTGTGGTCCTAAAATTTTTCTTTTCCAGTTCTTGTTCGCCTCTTTTATTCGGTGTTAGGCAGTCAGATCTATAAAGTACTTCTGACTTAATTACTGTTGTTCAGTGTTTAATGTTTGCCTGTAATGATACTGATCTTTTATTATATTGGTTTTGGGCGAGTTTGTGTGCTAATTCCATTTTCTTCGATCTTTCCTTGCTTGTGATGTTATCTAACCCATTTGATTGTATCCATTCTCCCAATACTTAAACGTATCAATTCTTTTGATGTTTCCGTGTTTCGTTTGTATATATTTTTCTCTGTTGTGTTTTATGTTCAATGTAATCCGTTTTATCATATGATATCAGTAATCCAGTTTCAGCTGCAATTTTGTTAAGTGTTTCTATCACTGTCTATGTATCTGTTTTGTCCTTAGAAATTACTGCAATATAGTCAGCCGAAGTGAGACATTTCAGCTCAAATCTTCCTCTTCCTTGTCCTAGATGGATTCCTTCGATGTTTCTCTCTTTTAGTTCTTTATCCCACTCTATGATGACCTTGTCTAAGACCAGACTGAAGAGAATCGGTAAGAGCCCATTGCCCTGCCAAACAACTGTGTTAGTCCTGAAGGGTTCAGGAACTTCTCCTAGAAATTTAATTTTTTGAAGTTCTCTCAGTGAGTGCCTGTACAACTAACGGTCTGGTGGTTTTGTCGATACCTGCTTCTTACACTGTTAGGAATATTGTCTGTCTTACAGAATCAGAAGATTTTTTTAAAATCAATTAATGTATCAACTGTGTTAATGTTCTGCATTGTTCCGAGCCTGACGACGGTTTTAAAGTTAAAAATTTGCTCTGGGCACGATTATTTTTTCTGAACCCTGTTTGGTACTCTCCCATTGTGTGTTCTGCTTGATGATCTATCTTTTCCAGTACAGCTTTGGACATTATTTTCTGAGTGACTGGAAGCAGAGATATGCCTCAATAATAATTGGTGTCTGTCCTGTCACCGTTCTTATGTAGCAGATGGATTCTGGCTTGTTTCAAGTTGTCTGGTATTCTTTTTTTTTCCTCTCCCAGCAATCTTTAATAACCTTATAAATGGCTTCAGCTGCCTGCTTCCCTCCCAGTTTCCACAGCTCAGGTAATATGCTGTCTTCATCTAGCACTTTGTTGTTTTTTCAGCTGGCCAATGTCTTGTTCAATTTGATGCAGTGATGGTGGTTATGATGGTGGGTTTTCCTTTTGAGGCTGTATGAAAATTCGTTGTGTCTTGGTTCCTCGCGGTTAACAAAACTTTTGATATATTTTGCTAGTAACTTACAACTGTCTTTGTTGTTGGTAATCAGTTTGCTGGCTAAATCTCCAGAGTGTAGACTCATTGGCTTGTGATTGTAATTATGATAATGCAAAAACAGTTGGGAATTATTATTCTAAACAGAGAGTACCTGAAAGGACCAACATAAAATGTAAACAGTGAGAAAACATTAATTCAGGGAATGTGACAATGGGGTTATACTGTACCACACAATTCAAATATTTTAAATGCACCCAGCTTTGTATGATGAGTAAATGCTATTGAGAGAAGAAAGAATTTGCTCTTATCAATAACGTTATTTGCGTCCAAGTGCAGGTCAGCACAGCCACAGAAAAATACATTGCTGACAAAAATAATTTCTAAAACCCTTTAATTTCTTGATAAAAGGACACCAAAAAATCAGTGTGCTGTGGAACAATGTTGCCTGTCACAAAAAGTGTAATACAGAGAACAAATGCCTCTTTCAAGAAATCAATCATTAGAATGTGTCAGAGAAAAGATTCCTTCCGAACACTTTGGATAGTGAGTTATTACTGGTATACAAAACTTCTGTCATCAACCACAATGAGCACCAAGTTCCCATCCAAATGATGGACTGCTTTTTAATGTGCATATTGAATTCACTCTTCCAAACTATTACATACTGGTGTACTAACACCATGTGTCAACTGGTCCCTTCACTGGAGAATGAATTAATGGGTCAAAGGACAGCACCCAACAATCCTACTAGTTATCAGGACTTCATTTAACCTGAATGGTTGGGAGAACCTACACAATGACCAAGTAATTCACTCCTCAGATTACAACTTCTCCCACAGACAAAACGGCCCCGTACCAAACGACAGCATACTAGATTTGTTGGGCCTGTCTGCGACTCAACATCTCCATTATATGGTGAGTAGCAACCTATCCTTTTCATAATATTGTCATTATTTCATCTTGGACTTGCCATGTCTGATTTTGCCCAGCTGCTTTTCTTCCAATATGTAACTCAGTGCTATTTTCCTTTGTTACTAGTTTCCAACACATTACTATACTCAGTGACCATCCTTTTCTCTCTGTTTTTTCCTATGTTTTACATGTTGGCATCCAAATATCTGCTCTCTCATCCACCCACAACATACAGTTACATGACAGTGCTGATTGGTTATGGGGCATATCATGTTCCACATTAATCCGGCCAATATCATTAATCTTAGATCTCCACATTGGTCACTCTTCCTGAGTCACACTCGCATATTTTTGTGTGTTATTTTCCGTACTTTCCTATGACACAAGAACTTTTACTTCATCATACAAACCCCTCCCCACTGCCCACTATTCCTCCTCTCTTATTTCAGTTCACACATACTTAGCTCAAAGTGTCACATCAGCTGTCTCCCTTTTTCAAACGTATCCACCCACCAACCTGTAATCCGCATTACAGTCTTTTTATGTAATTTTGTCTTTGATCTCCTTGTCTTGTCATGCCGATTTCAGTACTTTTACACCTTTCATTACCTGCATACCCCTCAGATTTCATCTTTCTTCCCAATACATCTGTTCAGTCCTTTTCATAAATTTTTCCACACACTTTGATATAGTTTTGCAAATTTTTTCCACATTATTATCTTCTATAATGGGTCCTCACTCCTTCCAACTGCTCCAATACAGAAAAGTTTTCTTATCTCTAGGCAGAACCCAGTCCAAAATATTGTTCCTGCATTGTTGCCTGGCTCATGGAATGCCCCATATGGCCTCATACTCTAATTACCCATCTCCGGCTGCAACCGCACAATCTATAATGAAATCCATCCATTCAGGATCCACCAGTCCTTAACCCTCACCCAACAGTCCTGCAAAACCATGTAAATCAAGCCCAAACCTCATTGTAACCTATCCTGCTGTGCAATCCCAAATTCCTGTATCCCATCACACACACACACACACACACACACACACACACACACACACACACACACACACTTGCTCTCCAGGAACTAGAGCAGCATGGCACTTCAAGAGCTCTCCACCCTGTTAACTTCCTACTCCCAACTGGCACTACCACTATCCACCACCTCTCCAACAGCCTCCAAACCTTCCCCACATCTCCTTATAGCTGACATCTCGCAGACCAACTACACTTGCTTCACCCTCAAAAACTTCCTCCCACCACCAGATAGAATCCAGAATCGGAACAGATACGAGGCCCAGTCACAAACCTTTTCTCCAAAAACCTTAGCCCCACATATGTATCAGTCCATTCTAAAGGCTCCACCTTTTGCCCCATTCCCAAATTCTACCATGCAGAACTTGGTTAAAACCTTCTCTCCCTCTCCCATTGTCCACAGTGGAAATAGTTTTTGACACCAACCCTACCAAACAGACACAACCAAAGACCAATGCTGAAACCTGTCTCTCTCAGTCAATTCCTCAACTCACCGCCACTGCTCCCAAATCACCCCTTTCACTTTCCATGATTTCTTAACCTCTAACCTTGCGCCACCATCATTCCCCAAATCCCTCAACATGTAAGCTCACCTTACACCTGCAGAAAGAACAGCAATCCACCCTCTAAAACTGATCCCCACCTTACAATCCTACCTGCTGGCAAAGGCTCCACCACTGTTGTCTTGGACTGCAAGGATTACCAGGCAGGACTTCCAACAGCTGTCAGATTCATCCACCTAAAAACCCTGCCCCACAGTGGCCCTGTTCCAGAAAGCCAGTAGGATTTCCACTCTCTCCTCAAATCTTTAGGCCTCACCCAGAACATCTCCCCAAAGTGTCTCTCTTGCTCCTCAGTCCAAGCACACCCACACTCTTCTATAAGCTCTCTATGCTTTAATTCCTTAAACCCAATGACCATGGGCACATGACCGAGGTCCGTTACTTTGCCCCACTGAGAGAATCTCTCCTCTAGTAGACCATTATCTTCAGCCTATTACTCGCAACCTAACCTCCTATACAAAAAGACACCAACCATTCCCTTCACTTGCTCTCCACTACTGATGCCACCTCTGTTTACACTAACACCTCTAACACCCATAGCCTTGCAGCTACTCAACACTTACCTTTCCCAATGCACAATGTATTCAAAACCAACCACCTCTTTCCTGGTCACCTTGACCAACTACATCATCATACACAACTACTACTACTTTGTAGGGGTCACCTACAAACAATTCCAGGGTACAGCAATGGACACCCACATAACACCGTCCTTTTCCAATCTAGTCTTCATAATCTGGATCAAAGGTTAGGACACCCTATCCAAATATTATCAGAACTGCAACACCTTCTCCCCCATTTCCGTCACCTGGTCCTCCTCAACCCACCTTTCTCAATGTTGACCTCCACCTGAAAGATGGCTGTATCAGTCACTGGGTCCCATAATCAACCTACGAACCACCAGAAATATCTCCACTTTCAACAGCTGCCACTATTCCACACCAAGAAGCCCCTTCCACACAGCCTAGTAAACCATGGCCATCACATCTGTAATGGCGAGCAGTCCCTCCCGAAACATACTGAGGTTCTGCTAATGCCTTCAGAGACCGTAATTACCCTCCCAACCCTGCACAAAACAAATCTCCCATGCCTTATCTCTTCCGTCACCCTCTCACCTCCCATAGTCCCATGTCCAGGCACAGAGAGGCATTCCCCTCATGACACAGCACCACACAGGACTGAAGCAACTGGATCACATTGTCCATCAGGGTTTTGACTACCTCTCATCGCACACTGAAATGAGGGATGTTCTACTCACTATTCTTCCCACCCCTCCTACAGTGGTATTCCGCCTACACAACCCCTGCTCCCAACCCCTTACCTCATTGCTCATATCCCTGCAATATGATCGAGATGCAAAACCTGTCCCAACCCCATTTACTCCAGTTTGGTCACAAGCATAAATTATCCCATCAAAGGCAGGGCTACCTGTGAAACCAGTCAAGTGATCTACAAGCTAAGCTGCAACCATTGTGTTGTGATCTACATGGGCACGACAACCACAAAGCTGTCTGTCTACACGAATGGCCATCGAGAAACTGTGGACAGGAAACAACTGGATCATGCAGTTGCTGAGCACACTTCCCAACAACAATCTCCATTTTAATGACTGCTTCACAGTCTGTGCCATATGGATACTTCCTACCAATACCAGTGTTTCTGAACTGCACTAAGTTCTTGTAACCCTCCTATCGCCATCCTGTTCCCCCTCCTGTACTACACAGTCTTCTATTCCACCAACACAGCACACAGTGTTCTTACTCCCCCTGCCCCCACCCCACTAGGAATGCACTTAGCTGCACTACCCTCTCCCACCTCGTCTCTATATACTTGCACAAGCAACACTTTACCGTCCTCGGCAGCCAGAGTGTGTGAAAATGTGTGTTTAGCAATTGAAGAGTAATTCAGTTTTCATGAATAACACTGTAAGAAATTTAAATATGTAACATAGTCCTAAACCAAAAAGACAATGATTTCTAAATTTCCATTCCACGTTAACTGGGTGGAGACAATTGTCTTCTGAAAGAGCTATAGAAACCAGACTCTAGAAACTAGAGTCCAAAGACAAGAAAGTGCAGCAATAGTTAAGAAGAGATTGAGACAAGGTTGTGGCCTACCTCCATGTTGTTCAATCTGTACAAAAAGCGAACAATATGAGAAAACAAAGAGCAATGTGGTAAAGCAATTAAAAATTGTTAAGGCTTTTGTGGCCACTTGTTGATAAACAGCCTATTGGCTTCTGTCTCGGGTTCTTCGGCCGACGTTCATCTAATGATTTTTCTGACGTTTCGCCAGCACGAGTGGCTGGCATTGTCAAAGCTTCACCCTCCATTGCCCAGTTCACCACCGGCAATGGAGGGTGAAGCTTTGACAATGCCAGCCACTCGTGCTGGCGAAACGTCAGGAAAAAAAAAAAGAAAAAAAAGAAAAATCATTAGATGAACGTCGGCCGAAGAACCCAAGACAGAAGCCAATAGGCAGTTTGTCAAAGCAATTAAAGTTCAGGATGAGCAAAAACTTCAGGGTTCACCAGTGGCATTATATTCTGCCAGAACTAGGAAGATAAGTTGCCTGAAATACATATTGTCTTGAAAAGAAGTTATAAAATGAACATCAACAAAAGTGAAACAAGGGTAATGGAATGTAGTCAAATCAGACGATGCTGGGAGAATTAGATTAATAAATGAGAAAGTAACAGAACAGCTTTGCTATTTGGATAGAAAATAAATGATGATGGCTGAAGCACACAAAATATAAACTACAAGCACAGAATAGCAATATCATTATGTCTGAACATCAAACATAAATTCAAAAGTTACTAAGCCTTTTAAGAAACTACTTGCCCAGAGTATAGGCTTGTATGGAAGTGAAATGTGCACAACAAACAGTTCCCAGCTAAGAGAATAGAAGCTGTTGAAACGCAGAACCCCCCCCCCCCCCCCCCAAAAAAAAAAAAAAAAAAAAAACAACAACCTGAAGATGAGTGGATCTGCTGCCTAATTATGTGATACTGAACTGAACTGAGGAGAAAGAAAAAATTGTTGCATACAAGGACAACCTGAGTCATCAAGGAATCGTCAAGTTGGAGAGAAGTGTGGGGGGTAAAAACTGTAGAGTGAAACCAACGTTTGATTAGTCAGCAGGTTCGAGGGGACATAGGCAGTGCTCAGCATCAACAGCATTGTTGGCAAAACTGACTGCGGATCTTCAGTACAGAGCCAAGTGGAGGGTCTGAACCACCTGCTCAGACGTTTCTGCAACTGTGTAGGCTACGATCAGTCACCTTCAGGCTGCTGACTCAGGATGTATCAGTGACAGAGAATTTGGCGCATTGCACAGGACATCTCGAGTGTCACTCCTTTTGCCCACGGGCTCTGCTTCCAAGGCACCTGCTAGTGCTCCCAATGCAGTGGATCCACCCTCACAGCAGGGTGTCGTTTGAGGTGGAGGGCTATTGTGTAGATCGGCTGCCTGGCCTCGCCCAATCACCCTGTGAGTGGGCAGGTGGCTGCTTCTTCAGCAGAGTCCGAGCAGGAAAACGGGGAGGGGTTTATAGTTATTGGAAGCTCCAATATTAGGGGTGCTATGAAGCCCTTTAGGCAGGTAGTGTCCAGGGCTGGAAAGAAAGCCAATGTGCACTCGGTATGTGCGCCTGGGTGCCCCAACCGACATGTGTAGGCAGCCCTGCCTGTGGCTACCAATTGTGCAAGCCCTGCCTGTGGCTACCAATTGTGCAGAGTGCAGTCAGCAAGTTGTTGCTCATGTTGGCACCAACAATGCCTGTCACATGCGTTCTGATCCTCAATTCTTCGGGCAGCTGGCGGAGGTGTATAAGACTGTTGGCTTTGCGCGTGGGGTGCAAGCAGGGTTTTCAATTTGCAACACTGTTCCCATAGCTGCTAGGGGTCCTTCAGTGTAGAGCCGAGTGGAGGGTCTCAACTAAAGGCTTCGACTGTGTGATGGTTCTGGCTGCAAATTTCTAGACCTGCGTTATCATGTAGGGATTTATAGGAATCCCCTTGATAGGTTAGGGGTGCACTGCACAAAGGAAGCAGCTACTCAGGAAGCAGAGTATTTGTGGAGTGCACATGAGGGTTTTTTAGGCTACGCAATAATTTGAGGTGCTCCGATGAACACTCGCCAATTGATTTGCAGCAAGGAAAGGCAAACAGCAGTCAGAAAAAAAAGGACACCTCGACTGTCATAATTTTAACATTAAACTGTCGAAGCATTTGTAATAAAGTTCCTGAATTTACTGCCCTCCAGGAAAGTTCTCATGCTCAAATTATTCTTGGGACCGAGAACTAGCTGAAACCCGAAGTGAAAAGCACTAAGATATTTTGCGAGTCGTGGAACGTATATCGGAGAGACAGATTAGAGGCCATAGGGGGAAGTGTGTTCATCACGGCTGACAAATATAATGTCACTAGTGAAGTCGAGGATGAGTGTGAAGAAGTTATCTGGTTGCCTATAACAGGTGCAGGCAAAACGAAGTTAATTGCTGGATGTTTTTTACCGGCCACTCAATTCTGCTGTGACAGTTCTGAGAGTCAATAGTGCATAAATACCCAGAGATCATGCAATACTAGTTGGAAACGATTTTTAAACCTATTGAGTATAGACTTTGATGTCTATGGATTCAGTGTGTGGAGTACAAGCAGGCAGGCAAGCAGTCAGTCATGTGAAGTGTTTTTGAACACATTTTCTGAAAACTGTCTTGAGCAGAGAGCCCAGCAGCCCACAAGCAATGGAAATACCTTAAGACCTAGCTACAAATAGACTGCACCTTATTAACAATGTCAGTATAAAAACAGGGATTTCTGATCATGACATCATTATAGCAACTATGCTTATGGAAGTTAATAAATCAGTGAAGAAGGCTAGGAGAGAGTTTCTGTTAGATAGAGCACATAAGCAGTTGTTAGCATCTCACTTAGACAGTGAATTGGCATCACTTAGTTCCTGTAACATGGATGCAAAGGAATTATGGGCAAAGTTGAAGAAGATTGTAAATGATGGTCTGGAGAGTTATGTGCCTAGTAAGTGGATACAGGATGGAAAAGACCCACCATGATTTAATAACGAAATTCGGAGGATGCTGAGGGAGCACAGGCACTCAAACAGGAAATGCACACATGACAACAAGCGAAGGTTAGTACAGACTCCTGTGTCTGTGAAAAGATCTAAGCCGAAGCGTACAACAACCAGTGTCACACCTTAGCAAAAGATCTGGTGAAGAATCCCAGTAAATTCTGGTCTATGCAAAATCGCTAAGCAGATCCAAGGCATCTATTCAGTCCCTTGTTGACCACTCTGGTGTGGCAGTTGAAGATAGCAAAACGAAAGCCGAAGTTTTAAATTTAATGTTCAAGAAATCTTTCATACAGGAGAATCGTACAAACATACCATCATTTGACCATCAGACAGACTCCTGTAGACGACATGGTAATAAGCATCCGTGGCTAAGGAAACAACTGAAAGATTTCAAAGCAAATAAATCACCAGGTCCGGATGGAATCCCAGTTTGACATTACAAAGAGTACTTTATGGCATTAGGCCCCTTACCTAGGTTGTATTTACTGCGAATCTCTTGCCCAACACAAAGTCCCAAGCGATTGGAAAAAGGCACAGTTGACTCCAGCACATAAGAAGGCTAAAAGAACGGACCCACAAAATTACAGACCAATATCCTTAACTTCTGTAAGCTGCAGAATCCTTTAACATATTCTTAGCTCGAATATAATAAAGTTTCTTGAGACTAAGGAGCTTAGGTCCACACATCAGTATTGTTTTAGAAGACCTCACTTGTGTGAAACTCTAGCATGCTCTTTTCTCACACAATGTACTACAAACTATGGATGAAAGGCAACAGGCAGATTCCATATTTCTAGATTTCTGGAAAGCATTTGACACAGTGCCCCACTGCAGACTGTTAACGAAGGTACAAGCAAACGGAATAAGTTCACACCTATGAGAATGGCTCAAAGGCTTCTATAAAATAACAGAACCACTATGTTATCCTCGGTGGCGAGTGTTCATTGCAGACAAGGGTATTGTCATGGAACGTCCACAGAAGTGTGATAGGACCGCTGTTGTTCTCTGCATACATAAATGATTTGGCAGACAGGGTGGGCAGCAGTCTGCAGTTGTTTGCTGATGATGCTGTGGTGTACGATACAGTGTCAAAGTTGCGTGACTGTAGGAATATACAACTTAAACAAAATTTCCAACTGGTGTGATAAATGGCAGCTAGTCCTAAATGACGAAAAACTTAATTTAATGCAGATGAGTAGGATGGACAAACCCATAATGTTCAGATACAGTATTGCTAGTGTCCTGCTTGACACAGTGAAGTCGTTTAAATATCTGGGCATAAAATTGCAAAGCAATACGAAATGGAACGAGCATATGAGAACTGTTGTAGGGAAGGTAAATGGTCAACTTTGGTTCATTGGCAGAATTTTTAGCAAAGACCGGTTCACCTGTAAAGGAGACCACATATAGGACGCTGTGCGGTCTGTTCTTGAGTACTGCTAGAGTATTTGGGATCTGTACCACGTCGAACTGAATCAATTCAGAAGGAGGCTGCTAGATTTGTTACTTGTAGGGTCGAACAATGCATGAGCGTTACACAGATGCTTCAGGAACTCAGATGACAATACCTGGAGGGAATGCAACGTTCTTTTCAAGAAACATTGTTGAGGAAATTTAAAAACCAGCATTTGAAGCTGACTACCAAACAATTCTACTGCCGCCAATACACATTGCACCTAAGGACCTTGAAGAAAGATATGAGAAATTAGAACTAATATGGAGGCTTATAGACCATCATTTTTCCCTCGCTCTATTTGCGAGTGGAAGAGGAAATGAAATGGCTAGTAGTGGTACAGAGCACTTTCAGCCACGCACTGTATGGTGGCTTGCAGTGTATACGTAGACGTAGATGCGATTCCTCGACTTGCAAAACAGGGATGGTGAGATAGCAGGTTCCACTCAACAGGTCAGGACTCCATTACACAAAAGAGGCCACTACACGGGTGCAGGAATGTATTGAGCGGACTGTGTGTTTTTTGGGTAAGAGGCTCTTGGGGAATTACAGAAAAGGCTTCAATCTCAAAAAGTACATAGTAAACACAGGAGAATGGTGGAACTAGGGACAATCAGTATTATAGTTGCAAATTGCTGTGTTGGAAAGAACCAGAGCTCCAAGTGCCAATAGAAAGCAATGAAGCTCAAATTGTTATACATACTGAAAGCTAGCTAAAGCCAGAGATTAGTGTAGCTGAATTTTTAGTATGGACCTTACAGTGTCCAGGAAGAAAATATTAAAAACAGTTGGTGGTGCTATGTTTGTTGCCACGGGAAGTACTTTATCTTTAAGTAAAACTTAAGTGCATAGTTCTTGCAAGTTAGTAGGGATGAAGGTCTGGCTTGACAAGCAGAATAAATTAATAATTGTCCCCTTTTACCTACCCCCTAGATTCAGACGACACAGTTGCTGAAAGGTTCAGAAAAAACTTCAGTATCATCTCAAAGTTGCCCACTCATATGGTTATAGATGGTTGCGACTTCAATCTACACTCAATATGTTGGCAAAAATACATCTTCAAAGATGGTGGTAGGTATAAAAAATAATCAGAAATAGTTCCAAATGCTTTCTCTAGAAATTATTTTAAGGAATTAGTTCAGGAGCACATTCAAAGTGTGAATGGTTGTGAAAACATACTTTGCGTCTCAGTAACAAATAATCCCAAAAAATGGAGAATCATGACCAATATAGGCACCATCGACAAAAAGATGGTAGTAGTGAAACTGCCTACTGTAACATCCAAATTTACCAAACCTAAGTGCAAAAGACAAAAGTTTGCTTAATGCCTTCCTAAGAGACAGTGTTCGCACCTTCCAATCTGACTATGCAAGCTAGACCTGATGTGGTTTAACTTCAAACAAATGGTATTGACAGTAACGGACAAATATATGCCAAATCAACTAACAAAAGATGGTCCCGATATCCCATGGGACACAAAACGAGTCATAACCCCGGTGCAGAAGTGGTGATGAAGCATGCAAAATTTAAAAGAACATAAAATCCGACAACTGGCACAGGTTTACATAAGCTTGAAATTTATGCACGGATTTCAATGCAAGATGCTTTTAATAGTTTTGTGGCAGACAATGTCTCTAAATCTGGCAGAAAATCCAAAGAGATTCTGGTTGTATGTTAAGTACAGCAGCAGCAGCAGCAGCAGCAGTAGTACACAAACAATACCTTCACTGTGCGATAGCAATCATAATATTACCAATGACACTGCAGCTAAATCAGAGTTACCAATTACAGTTTTCAGAAATTCCTTCACCAAAAACAATTAAGTAAGTGTTTCAGAATTTGAATCAAGATCTGCATCAAATGTGAGTAACTTAAAACTAGATATCCTCTGTGGAACTAAGCAACTTATATCACTAACAAAGTTAAGTCTTCCTGTGCAGACTGTAAAGCAATTAGATTTCCTTCAAAGAATGCTTGTGTAATAGCTCTTTATTTAACAAACATGTACAATTGTTCGCTCGATGACATATCTGTGTCTAAAGACTGGAAAGTTCCACAGATTACACCAATACTCAAGAAAGGAAATAGGAGTAATAAAGTGAATTAATGGCCCATATCACTGACCTCAATTTGCAGCAGAATTTTGGAACTTTTACGATGTTTAATCTTTATGAATTACTTCAAAGAAAATTATCTATTAACATGTTGTTGTTGTTGTTGTCTTCAGTCCTGAGACTGGTTTGATGCAGCTCTCCATGCTTCTCTATCCTGTGCAAGCTTCTTCATCTCCCAGTACCTACTGCAACCTACATCCTTCTGAATCTGCTTAGTGTATTCATCTCTTGGTCTCCCTCTACGATTTTTACCCTCCACTCTGCCCTCCAATGCTAAATTTGTGATCCCTTGATTCCTCAAAACATGTCCTACCAACCGATCCCTTCTTCTAGTCAAGTTGTGCCACAAACTTCTCTTCTCCCCAATCCTATTCAATACCTCCTCATTAGTTACGTGATCTACCCACCTTATCTTCAGCATTCTTCTGTAGCACCACATTTCGAAAGCTTCTATTCTCTTCTTGTCCAAACTGGTTATCGTCCATGTTTCACTTCCATACATGGCTACACTCCATACAAATACTTTCAGAAACGACTTCCTGACACTTAAATCTATATTCGATGTTAACAAATTTCTCTTCTTCAGAAACGATTTCCTTGCCATTGCCAGTCTACATTTTATATCCTCTCTACTTCGACCATCATCAGTTACTTTACTCCCTAAACAGCAAAACTCCTTTACTACTTTAAGTGTCTCATTTCCTAATCTAATCCCCTCAGCATCACCCAATTTAATTTGACTACATTCCATTATCCTCGTTTTGCTTTTGTTGATGTTCATCTTATATCCTCCTTTCAAGACACTGTCCATTCCGTTCAACTGCTCTTCCAAGTCCTTTGCTGTCTCTGACAGAATTACAATGTCATCGGCGAACCTTAAAGTTTTTACTTCTTCTCGATGGATTTTAATACCTACTCCGAATTTTTCTTTTGTTTCCTTTACTGCTTGCTCAATATACAGATTGAATAACATCGGGGAGAGGCTACAACCCTGTCTCACTCCTTTCCCAACCACTGCTTCCCTTTCATGCCCCTCGACTCTTATAACTGCCATCTGGTTTCTGTACAGACTATCAACATAGACTGCATGAACTCAGAAAATTAGATTCTTTTACAACAAAACTAGAACACTATTCTCATACAGTAGATCTCAAATTGGTTTCATATTGTAAGAAGGCTTTTGGTGCCATTCCTCACAAGCAAACTCTAATCCAATGATGTGCCTACGAAGTATTGTCTCAGTTGTGAGACTGGATTTGTGATTTCCTCGGTCACAGTCCATATAACTAATAATGAGCTGTCAAGCAAAATAGAAGTGATGTCTGGCGCTCCGTACGGAATTATTATAGACCCTCTGCTGTTCCTAAAATATATAAAATATTTAGGAGTCTATCTGATACCATTTGCAGATGATACTGTCATTCACATTCAAGTAAAGTCATCATATGACCAAAGACAATTGCAAAATTATTTAAGCTATCTCTATGGTAAGAAACAAGGCAATTTACCGTAAATAATGAAAAGCGTGATGTCATCCACTTGAGTATTAAAAGGAATCCGTTATTAGGTTAGGTTAGTTGGTTGCTAGATTAATTACATAAATCTAAAGGCTGTCAATTCAACTAAACATCTAGTGATAGTACGAATAACTTAAATTGGAATTACCACACAGATAATGTGGTGAATTAAAGACTGTTTTACTGGCAAACACTTACACGGTGCAACATGCAACAAATCCACTGAACAAACTGCCTACACTATGATTGTCCGTCCCATGTCATGAGTACTGATGTAGGGTATGAGATCCTTACCAGATAGGGTAGGAGGAGGACAGGTCATTCTGTATTATTGTAAAATAGGGGGGAGAACATCACGGATGAGATGGCATGGGAACCACTGAAACGAAGGCATTTTTCACCACGACGAGATCTTTTCATAAAATTTCTATCTCCAACTTTTTTGACCAAATGCCAAAATTATTTTGTTGCTGCCAAATTACATAGGGAGAAATGATCATTGTTATCAAATAAGAGAAATCACAGCTTGCACAGAAATACGTGTGGTTTTTTTTTTCTGCATCTGTTTGAAAGTGGAATAGTAAAGAAATATTGTAAAACTGGTTAGAACAACACACTCTCAAGCACTGAAGTGTGAATTGTGGAGTAGTTGTATAGATGTAGGTTGCAACAGCTATGCAGAGATGAAGACACTTGCCCAGGATAAACAGGTGTGGGCACTGCATCAAACCATTCAAAAAAGTTTGTACAATAACAACACTATATTTGCTCCACATCAACTAATCAAGGTACACTTAAAATTAAGTGCAAGGAGGTTGTTTTCAAATGTAATTAAACTGGTTTACAAATGGTTCTGTATGAAAAATGATGAATATTTCTGTAACATTTCCAGTCTTACCACCATGCTACATCATCACTGGATTCTCAAAGCATTCGTCTTTTTACACTGTACACTGTTATCTTTCACAGTTGATGGAAAACTTAATTCTTTCAAATAACTGTCATGTACACTAAAAGCTATGTACCCATGTAAAGGAACTTCTTCAAAAGGGAGAGAGCTTGTAAAACACCTAGAAGAAGCAGATCATGCTTTACTGAAAGGCTGATCCTAATATCAATTAACCCATCATAAGAAAAGGCTTGCCCAATTTGTTAAGTTAGTAATTACATTACTTGATTGCACAGAAACATTTGTTTATTAAGCTTAAAATGACTGCTACACCCACAAGATTTAAACTGCTGTCATTATAATGGTTCTATAGTACTGATATAACAAAGAGTTGTTTTGAAAAACACAACATTCTAATGCATTTTATTAGCTATTTCGGGAATGTATGTGAAATAAGCAGTGTGTGTATTACGGAGTGTATGAATGAAGTGGTGACTAGTCAAATATCCCAAACAAAAAGTCATCAGAAGGAAGGGCCAGTTGAAGTTGGTAAAAAAAAAAAGGCATTTAACAATACAAGAGAAGGAAAGTTGCTACTCACCATATAGCGGAGATGCTGAGCCACGATAGGCACAATAAAAAGATTCACACAATCAAAGCTTTTGGCCAGTAAGGCCTTTGTCAGCAGTACAAAAACACACACACACACACACACACACACACACACACACACACACACACACAGTCTCAGAGAGCTGAAACTACACTCAGTTTCAGCTCTCAGACTGCAGATGTGTGTGCAAGTTGCGCTTGCGCGCCACCCACTGACCCATTTACCTAATTGAGAGCATCAAGAAAGTCCAGCAGTTTAAGGTAAAACTGTGGCCATTAACTGTCGGAAATATTTCATACCATGAGAGATTAGGATGAGATGACAAAACACTGCGCATACAATGATCAGTGGCATCAATATTGCACAATCCAGAGGTTGTCAGTGCCCATCATCTTTGTTTGCCTGTCAACTGCTCAATGCTACTAGTTGTTCTCTCTGCTCATTCCACTGCTTTTAGTTTTCAAATGGAGAGTTGTGAACTTTCTGATGAACAAAGTGTTTACACTGCTTGCAGCCAAACACGGGACAGACACAAGGGGAGAGGTTCACTAAGTATGACAATGACATGTATGTCTAACACACTTTCTAAAGCGCATGTAAACACACACACACACACACACACACACACACACACACACACACACACACACACTACAAAACATGTTCTCTTTATGAGGTTTTACTATTTCAATGTGGCAAAACAAAAGTAGGAAATAGATATTATTGAACTGAGAAATCAACTGCTATGACGGCATTACGTAAAGTAGTCAGTTTAAGACCTAATGAACATACTCATATTCAGAACATTATACTCTTTGTACACAAATAATGTGTCTGCCAAAAAAATGGAAGTTGTCATGTTTAGAACCATCATTTTGAATACTGACTATCATCTGTGCCCAAGGAGGATAACACCCTGTATTTTTTTAAAGAAAGTGATTAAGGTCCATGCTTCTTGGCAGAGCATAGAGGAACGATGCAGGAGACCCGAACCGCCACACTAGCCTAGCCAAGGTTCTAACGGAGGTGGTTTGCCGTTGCCCGCCTCTGAGCATAATGGGGATGAATAATGATGAAGATGATGATGATGATGATGATGATGATGATGATGATGATGATGACGATGACGACGACGACACCCAGTCATCTCGGGGCAGGGAAAATCGCTGGCCCCCCACCCCCAAGGACATCACAGACCGGTTTGCATTGGCAACCGAATAATAAGTACTGCTAGCATTGATAATCCTTTCGTTCTAATTTTCAAGCCACACAATGACAACATTTCTCGATTCCAAGAATGCAATAGCCCATCTTTACTTTCTACCTTGTCACTGAAATTTCTCTTATGCTGGTTCCTTCTAAGCTTTTTTATTTTCTTAATATTTTACTCTATTTTTAACATTCTTTTGAAATTGATTTTATCCTTTTTACGCCATTCCCATAACTATACTAATTTTTTAAAATCTGGAACAGACCATCCTAGGTGTCAAGTGCTGGTGCACGAGTGCCCTAAGGAAGGGGTGAGCCAACAGCTCAGACAAGTCAGGCACCCGAGCGATGACTTCTGCGATAGTAGGCCTTGTAGGCAGGGATGAGCAAATGGTTTGCATACAAGAAGTCAACAACAGCTAGTGAGTCAGCACTGACTAAGAATCTCATCTTTTTCACACAATTACACTTTCGGATCCTTAACAAAAACATTTCCCTTTCCCGATTCAGCATTCGAATTGACACTTCTTTTTCCTTCAACTTTTTTATGTCACACTTTTCACCTAGGGATTTGTCCAGAAGGGGGCACGTATTAACTAAAGCTACGTTTTTCAACTCCATATCAGTTTATTCTTATTTTCAAAATACTTTCAAATTTTGTTCACAATTCATGTTTGCCTTTATATCCCAGTATTACTGGCTAGGTTAAGATTGTTGATTAGTCTGAAGAAGGTGAGGCCAAAACCATCCCCATCACAACCCCATCTACAGTCTGTCACAATTTCTAAACAGCTGATGCTTGTTACTTACCGCTACTGTGTTGCCACAGCTGCTGTCAGCTACCACTCTGTCATAAGAGATACACTAACATGGCAGCTCAACCAGTCCCATCACAATCCCACCTACCAGTCTGATCGCAATTTCTTAACAGTTGATGCTTGTTACTTACCGCTATTGTGTTGCCACAGCTACTGACAGCTACCACTTTGTCATAGCAGATACACAAATACATCAGCACGGTTCATGGGTGCTGTTAATGCGCAACGTGCAGCTATGTCGGCGGCGGATCTTGCGAGATATGACAGAAATGGGGGATGCCCTGCAGGTAGCTGATTTTAAGTGGCCAATGACTGAACTGTGGCAGATGACATGTTTTGTAGCCATGAATACAAACTGATGTCCTAACCTATCACAGCCTCTTGATTTGCAATGTATCCGAGAAAACAGCAGTAAACAATATGCAGCAGAATTATATTCATGATCACTTTGTTCACAGCGATTAAAGCTAACTTTTATGAGCAAACTCAAGACATAAAAAATTTCGATTTCAGTGCTAAAAGCGAACTGTAATTTCTCACTATTATTGGTTACCTGAACTATTCTCATACTGGCCCCATGAGCAGCTGCACTATGAGCCAAAGAACAGTTTCTGTTGGCATAGGGTTCCAGATCACAGGTGACAAGCAATTTATTTATATATATATATGATGATGAAACTTACCAAACAAAAGCGCTGGCAGGTCGATAGACACACAAACAAACACAAACACACACACAAAATTCTAGCTTTCGCAACCAATGGTTGCCTCGTCAGGAAAGAGGGAAGGAGAAGGAAAGACAAAAGGATATGGGTTTTAAGGGAGAGGGTAAGGAGTCATTCCAATCCCGGGAGCGGAAAGACTTACCTTAAGGGGAAAAAAGGGAAAAAAGGACAGGTATACACTCGCACACACACATATCCATCCACACATACACAGACACAAGCAGACATTTGTAAAGGCAAATAGTTTGGGCAGAGATGTCAGTCGGGGCAGATGTACAGAGGCAAAGATGAAGTTGAAAGACAGATGAGGTATGAGCGGCGGCAAATTGAAATTAGAAATTAGCGGAGATTGAGGCCTGGCGGATAGCGAGAAGAAAGGATATGCTGAAGGGCAAGTTCCCATCTCCGGAGTTCTGACAGGTTGGTGTTAGTGGGAAGTATCCAGATAACCCGGACGGTGTAACACTGTGCCAAGATGTGCTGGCCGTGCACCAAGGCATGTTTAGCCACAGGGTGATCCTCATTACCAACAAACACTGTCTGCCTGTGTCCATTCATGCG
The DNA here is from genome assembly GCF_023864345.2 of Schistocerca serialis cubense. Classification (NCBI taxonomy): domain Eukaryota; kingdom Metazoa; phylum Arthropoda; class Insecta; order Orthoptera; family Acrididae; genus Schistocerca; species Schistocerca serialis. The sequence continues at coordinate 45,057,480 of NC_064646.1, read as the reverse complement.
AATGGACAGTTTGTTGCTGGTCATTCCCACATAGAACGCTTCACAGTGTAGGCAGGTCAGTTGGTAAATCACGTGGGTGCTTTCACACGTGGCTCTGCCTTTGATCGTGTACACCTTCCGGGTTACAGGACTGGAATAGGTGGTGGTGGGAGGGTGCATGGGACAGGTTTTACACCGGGGGCGGTTACAGGGGTAGGAGCCCGAGGGTAGGGAAGGTGGTTTGGGGATTTCATAGGGATGAACTAAGAGGTTGCGAAGGTTAGGTGGACGGCGGAAAGACACTCTTGGTGGAGTGGGGAGGATTTCATGAAGGATGGATCTCATTTCAGGGCAGGATTTGAGGAAGTCGTATCCCTGCTGGAGAGCCACATTCAGAATCTGATCCAGTCCCGGAAAGTATCCCGTCACAAGTGGGGCACTTTTGGGGTTCTTCTGTGGAAGGTTCCGGGTTTGAGGAGATGAGGATGTGGCTCTGGTTATTTGCTTCTGTACCAGGTCGGGAGGGTAGTTACGGGATGCAAAAGCTGTTTTCAGGTTGTTGGTGTAATGGTTCAAGGATTCCGGACTGGAGCAGATTCGTTTGCCACGAAGACCAAGGCTGTAGGGAAGGGACCGTTTGATGTGGAATGGGTGGCAGCTGTCATAATGGAGGTACTGTTGCTTGTTGGTGGGTTTAATGTGGACGGACGTGTGAAGCTGGCCATTGGACAGGTGGAGGTCAACGTCAAGGAAAGTGGCATGGGATTTGGAGTAGGACCAGGTGAATCTGATGGAACCAAAGGAGTTAAGGTTGGAGAGGAAATTCTGGAGTTCTTCTTCACTGTGAGTCCAGATCACGAAAATGTCATCAATAAATCTGTACCAAACTTCGGGTTGGCAGGCCTGGGTAACCAGGAAGGCTTCCTCTAAGCGACCCATGAATAGGTTGGCATACGAGGGGGCCATCCTGGTACCCATGGCTGTTCCCTTTAATTGTTGGTATGTCTGGCCTTCAAAAGTGAAGAAGTTGTGGGTCAGGATGAAGCTGGCTAAGGTAATGAGGAAAGAGGTTTTAGGTAGGGCGGCAGGTGATCGGCGTGAAAGGAAGTGCTCCATCGCAGCGAGGCCCTGGACATGCGGAATATTTGTGTATAAGGAAGTGGCATCAATGGTTACAAGGATGGTTTCCGGGGGTAACAGACTGGGTAGGGATTCCAGGCATTTGAGAAAGTGGTTGGTGTCTTTGATGAAGGATGGGAGACTGCATGTAATGGGTTGAAGGTGTTGATCTACGTAGGCAGAGATGCGTTCGGTGGGGGCTTGGTAACCAGCTACAATGGGACGGCCGGGATGATTGGGTTTGTGAATTTTGGGAAGAAGGTAGAAGGTAGGGGTGCGGGGTGTTGGTGGGGTCAGGAGGTTGATGGAATCGGGTGAAAGGTTTTGTAGGGGGCCTAAGGTTCTGAGGATTCCTTGAAGCTCCGCCTGGACATCAGGAATGGGATTGCCTTGGCAAACTTTGTAAGTAGTGTTGTCTGAAAGCTGACGCAGTCCCTCAGCCACATACTCCCGACGATCAAGTACCACAGTTGTGGAACCCTTGTCCGCCGGAAGAATGACGATGGATCGGTCAGCCTTCAGATCACGGATAGCCTGGGCTTCAGCAGTGGTGATGTTGGGAGTAGGATTAAGGTTTTTTAAGAAGGATTGAGAGGCAAGGCTGGAAGTCAGAAATTCCTGGAAGGTAAGGAGAGGGTGATTTTGAGGAAGAGGAGGTGGGTCCCGCTGTGACGGAGGACGGAACTGTTCCAGGCATGGTTCAATTTGGATAGTGTCTTGGGGAATTGGATCATTAGGAGTAGGATTAGGATCATTTTTCTTCGTGGCAAAGTGATATTTCCAGCAGAGAGTACGGGTGTAGGACAGTAAATCTTTGACGAGGGCTGTTTGATTAAATCTGGGAGTGGGGCTGAAGGTGAGGCCTTTGGATAGGACAGAGGTTTCGGATTGGGAGAGAGGTTTGGAGGAAAGGTTAACTACTGAATTAGGGTGTTGTGGTTCCAGATTGCATTGATTGGAATTTTGAGGTTTTGGAGAGAGTGGAGCTGGAAGTGGGAGATTGAGTAGATGGGAGATATCCAATCTCCTGGTTTCCCACCTCCGGAAAGGCAACTCACTCACCCTTCACAACCTTTCCAGCAAACCTCAACCTCCTCTCATTGCACACAAACCCAGTCTCTCCCATCTACTCAATCTCCCACTTCCAGCTCCACTCTCTCCAAAACCTCAAAATTCCAATCAATGCAATCTGGAACCACAACACCCTAATTCAGTAGTTAACCTTTCCTCCAAACCTCTCTCCCAATCCGAAACCTCTGTCCTATCCAAAGGCCTCACCTTCAGCCCCACTCCCAGATTTAATCAAACAGCCCTCGTCAAAGATTTACTGTCCTACACCCGTACTCTCTGCTGGAAATATCACTTTGCCACGAAGAAAAATGATCCTAATCCTACTCCTAATGATCCAATTCCCCAAGACACTATCCAAATTGAACCATGCCTGGAACAGTTCCGTCCTCCGTCACAGCGGGACCCACCTCCTCTTCCTCAAAATCACCCTCTCCTTACCTTCCAGGAATTTCTGACTTCCAGCCTTGCCTCTCAATCCTTCTTAAAAAACCTTAATCCTACTCCCAACATCACCACTGCTGAAGCCCAGGCTATCCGTGATCTGAAGGCTGACCGATCCATCGTCATTCTTCCGGCGGACAAGGGTTCCACAACTGTGGTACTTGATCGTCGGGAGTATGTGGCTGAGGGACTGCGTCAGCTTTCAGACAACACTACTTACAAAGTTTGCCAAGGCAATCCCATTCCTGATGTCCAGGCGGAGCTTCAAGGAATCCTCAGAACCTTAGGCCCCCTACAAAACCTTTCACCCGATTCCATCAACCTCCTGACCCCACCAACACCCCGCACCCCTACCTTCTACCTTCTTCCCAAAATTCACAAACCCAATCATCCCGGCCGTCCCATTGTAGCTGGTTACCAAGCCCCCACCGAACGCATCTCTGCCTACGTAGATCAACACCTTCAACCCATTACATGCAGTCTCCCATCCTTCATCAAAGACACCAACCACTTTCTCAAATGCCTGGAATCCCTACCCAGTCTGTTACCCCCGGAAACCATCCTTGTAACCATTGATGCCACTTCCTTATACACAAATATTCCGCATGTCCAGGGCCTCGCTGCGATGGAGCACTTCCTTTCACGCCGATCACCTGCCGCCCTACCTAAAACCTCTTTCCTCATTACCTTAGCCAGCTTCATCCTGACCCACAACTTCTTCACTTTTGAAGGCCAGACATACCAACAATTAAAGGGAACAGCCATGGGTACCAGGATGGCCCCCTCGTATGCCAACCTATTCATGGGTCGCTTAGAGGAAGCCTTCCTGGTTACCCAGGCCTGCCAACCCGAAGTTTGGTACAGATTTATTGATGACATTTTCGTGATCTGGACTCACAGTGAAGAAGAACTCCAGAATTTCCTCTCCAACCTTAACTCCTTTGGTTCCATCAGATTCACCTGGTCCTACTCCAAATCCCATGCCACTTTCCTTGACGTTGACCTCCACCTGTCCAATGGCCAGCTTCACACGTCCGTCCACATTAAACCCACCAACAAGCAACAGTACCTCCATTATGACAGCTGCCACCCATTCCACATCAAACGGTCCCTTCCCTACAGCCTTGGTCTTCGTGGCAAACGAATCTGCTCCAGTCCGGAATCCTTGAACCATTACACCAACAACCTGAAAACAGCTTTTGCATCCCGTAACTACCCTCCCGACCTGGTACAGAAGCAAATAACCAGAGCCACATCCTCATCTCCTCAAACCCGGAACCTTCCACAGAAGAACCCCAAAAGTGCCCCACTTGTGACGGGATACTTTCCGGGACTGGATCAGATTCTGAATGTGGCTCTCCAGCAGGGATACGACTTCCTCAAATCCTGCCCTGAAATGAGATCCATCCTTCATGAAATCCTCCCCACTCCACCAAGAGTGTCTTTCCGCCGTCCACCTAACCTTCGCAACCTCTTAGTTCATCCCTATGAAATCCCCAAACCACCTTCCCTACCCTCGGGCTCCTACCCCTGTAACCGCCCCCGGTGTAAAACCTGTCCCATGCACCCTCCCACCACCACCTATTCCAGTCCTGTAACCCGGAAGGTGTACACGATCAAAGGCAGAGCCACGTGTGAAAGCACCCACGTGATTTACCAACTGACCTGCCTACACTGTGAAGCGTTCTATGTGGGAATGACCAGCAACAAACTGTCCATTCGCATGAATGGACACAGGCAGACAGTGTTTGTTGGTAATGAGGATCACCCTGTGGCTAAACATGCCTTGGTGCACGGCCAGCACATCTTGGCACAGTGTTACACCGTCCGGGTTATCTGGATACTTCCCACTAACACCAACCTGTCAGAACTCCGGAGATGGGAACTTGCCCTTCAGCATATCCTTTCTTCTCGCTATCCGCCAGGCCTCAATCTCCGCTAATTTCTAATTTCAATTTGCCGCCGCTCATACCTCATCTGTCTTTCAACTTCATCTTTGCCTCTGTACATCTGCCCCGACTGACATCTCTGCCCAAACTATTTGCCTTTACAAATGTCTGCTTGTGTCTGTGTATGTGTGGATGGATATGTGTGTGTGCGAGTGTATACCTGTCCTTTTTTCCCTTTTTTCCCCTTAAGGTAAGTCTTTCCGCTCCCGGGATTGGAATGACTCCTTACCCTCTCCCTTAAAACCCATATCCTTTTGTCTTTCCTTCTCCTTCCCTCTTTCCTGACGAGGCAACCATTGGTTGCGAAAGCTAGAATTTTGTGTGTGTGTTTGTGTTTGTTTGTGTGTCTATCGACCTGCCAGCGCTTTTGTTTGGTAAGTTTCATCATCTTACTTTTTAGATATATTTTTCCCGCGTGGAATGTTTCCCTCTATTATATATATATATATATATATATATATATATATATATATATATATATATATATATATATATACATATATATATACATATATATATATATATATACATATATATATATATACAAAGATGATGTGACTTACCAAATGAAAATGCTGGCAGGTCGACAGACACACAAACAAACACAAACATACACACAAAATTCAAGCTTTCGCAACAAACTGTTGCCTCATCAGGAAAGAGGGAAGGAGAGGGAAAGACGAAAGGATGTGGGTTTTAAGGGAGAGGGTAAGGAGTCATTCCAATCCCGGGAGCGGAAAGACTTACCTTAGGGGGAAAAAAGGACGGGTATACACTCGCACAAACACACATATCCATCCACACATATACAGACACAAGCAGACATAATCGAAGTCTTGATTAAATTTAGAAATAAGCATGTCAGGCTTACACGCTAACCACTGTGCTACGTCACTGCTCAACCTGAGATTTGTTATAAACATAGCTCTAGTGCCCCAGTTGCGACAATGAATTGCTACCGTCAAAAATTCAGATCACGCAATATCGTACATAGCTTATTAATGTAAGCCGATGTCCGCATTACAATAAACGTATATGTGACACTGAATCGCATCTTGCACAAAATGATCCATTAGTATTTGGTTAGCACTTAGTCTGATTTGTGTACATTTTGTTGATATCGCACGCACAAGTGTGCGCGTGTGTGTGTGTCTCTGTGTGTGTGTGTGTGTGTGTGTGTGTGTGTGTGTGTGTTGGGGCGGAGTGCTCACATGGGTCCATCCCCATGATTTGGGATCCGAACACATCAAGAAAGAAAGTCAGACAAGGAACTGGAATTCCAATTACTGTGGTAGTTTTGCAAGCAGCGAACGGTTCAGGTACAACTTTGTGTGTTCTGACTGGAGTAAACCGGCTCCAAAGTGTAAAGTGTCAACTATCGAGTCATTGTAATCTGACTATGCTAGAGCACTGAGGTGCTCCAGTATGTCTTCAGGTTCAAGAAAACTGTACTTTTGGTCATTTTAATTACTTCTGGTATTTAGCAAAAATAAAAGAAAGTTTTAGTTTCAGGGCAACTGAATGGTGATTAGAAAACTGGACTACGATAGTTAACAGCAAATAAGTGGTCTTCTGCTGTCAAAGTTTAAATGTTAATTAAGGGCCTTTTGACCAACACGGATTCAGAAAAAAACATTCTCGTGCAACACAGCTAGCTCTTTATTATCATGAAATAATGAGTGTCGACAAGGCATCTCAGATCGATTCCATATTCCTAGATTTTCAGAAGGCTTTTGATACCATTCATCACAAGCGACTATTAATTAAATTGTGAGCATATAGAGTATCATCTCCGTTGTGTGACTGGATTCCTGATTTCCTCTCAGAGGGGTCACAGTTCGTAGAGATAGATGGTAAATCATCAAGTAGAACAAAAGTGATATCTGGCATTCCACGTTAGGCCCTTTGCTGTTCCTGATTTACATAAATGATCTAGGTGATAATCTGAGCAGCCCTCTTAGATTGTTTGCAGATGGCGCTGTAATTTACCGCCTAGCAAAATCATCAGACGATCAATTCCAATTACAAAATGATCTAGACAGAAGTCCTGTATGGTGTGAAAAGTGGCAATTGGCACTAAACAAAGAAAAGTGCGAGGTCATCCACATGGGTACTAAAAGAAATCAGATAAATTTTGGGTATACGATAAATCGCACAAATAAAATAAGAGAAATCAGAGCTCGAACAGAAAGATTTAGGTGTTCCTTTTTCCCATGCGCCATTTGAGAGTGGAATGGTAGAGTAGTAGTATGAAAATGGTTCAATGAACCCTCTGTCCGGCACTTAAGTGTAAATTGCAGAGTAACCATGTAGATGTAGAACTACTGAGGATTGTTTCAAAATATTTCAGATAAATTTGTATTTCTCTGCCCATCCCCCCTCCCCCCTATCTGTCAATCTAACCAAATTCCAGGAAAATGCAGATACACAAAAACAAGAAAAGTAACTTCTTAAATGAAGAATACTGCTGCAGCAAACTTATGTTAATGGTAAATATTAAAAGAAAAGTTGGTAACAAACCAACACTATTCACCTACAAATGTTTGCGCGGGTTCTCATCAGTGTACTTCTTACATGAAAGTAAATGCTACTTATAAACCAGAAACTAATTTTGCACATTCTTATCAGTATGTACAGTCAACTAAACAACTGTTAATGTGGAAAATGACTAAGTCCCTCACCAGCATCCTCGGTGTGTACAGCTACTACATCACAATTTGTGGCAATACTTTTGCTCATGTGTTATAGCAGCAACATTTTACTATATGAGCAAGGCATACTATAGATAATACTGGCAGCGATCACAAAATATGTAGCAACTCGTCCAGCAATGCTGGACGTAGTCCAAAGGAGGTTAGCATTGCTGTGCCAACAATTGCCGGGCAAAGTGCATGGCCATCCCTCGTTCAACTGGAGTATGCTTCCACAATATAGCCAATAATTGTGTCCCCCCCCCCCCCCCCCCCCCCCATCATGGTAGGTGACAATGACTTTTCTGTGTAGTTTCTCTTTGTCAGTACAACACTGGTGCATATTATTTGTAGCTCCTGCTAAAAACCTAACAAAATTTTTAAACGAAATCCATCCAAGTTATATTAAGGGCATTTGTTTTATAGGGTAACTGATTTTAGACCAATCAGACTTCTATCAAAATGTTGGGTAACTGATTTTAGACCAATCAGACTTCTATCAAAATGTTATCTTTCACACAGCCCATATTCCAAAAGCCGGGGGGACGAGGATGGAGTATGACAATACTATGAAAAAGACAGATTGCTACTCACCTTGTAGTGGGAATCTTCAGTTGCAGACAGGCACAACAAAAGGACTGCTAAAAATGTAAGCTTTCAGCCAAAAAGCCTTCTTCTGAATCAATTAATTACACACACACACACACACACACACACACACACACACACACACACACACACACACACACACACAGGTAAGCATCTTCCATGTGCGCACACACTCATTCGGGAGAAGGCTATTTGGCTGAAAGTTTACTTAGCAGTCTTTCTGTTGTGCCCGTATGCGAATCACCATTTACATTATATGATGAGTAGTAACCTATCCTTTTCATAATCCCGTCAAATGTTGGAAAGAGTAACTTATCAAATAATTATTCAGTCCTTTGGCATGAATGAAAGTAGTAGTGACACTTTTTTTTTTTTTTAAATCAAATTACACACTCAAATTTGAGTGCCCTGCTCAACAGCAACTCTTCTGCCCCTTTATTCAGAAACACTTAAATTCAGGGTGTGACCAAGATGTTTAAATTTGATCTGACAGTATTTATTAAAATTCTAAAATTAACGATTCAAAAGGGATAAGTGGTGCCAAATAGCACAAGCTTCCAATTGACATGACAAGCACAGAGAATATGTTTTTCAAATGGAATAGTGTGGGTGTTTCCTCCATGATTTTTGAAGGGAAATAGAACTAAATAATGCTGGAGGTCTATGGGTATAAAATAACATATGCCAGATGACAATGCACTACTCTTTGCCTTGCTGCAATTAGAATTAAATTAGATTAAATAACTGTTTGGATTTGACACTGTTTTCAATTTACCCGAAATATATATCACTACTGAAAATGATTCTGAATACAGAGGGAAAGTGCCTATTATGAGAGTGTGTGCTAATGTGAGAAAGCTAGATTCTGTTTAAAGTAAGGGCTCAGCTCTGTTGGAAGCTATCACAACTCAGTTCTCACAGCACGAAACGTAGAGCAGTGACAAAAAGACCAATATGGAGCTGGATACCGTCAAGAATCCTCCTCCTAAAAGTGTTGAATTCTAAGTTTTTGAGCGTATGTGCTGTTCAACTTGTGAAACTCAATATGTGAAATAGCTGAGTAGCTGCTGCAACGATATTCATATGATTATATTCTTCACAAAGTTCTTTTTCATTCACTATAGTCAATTGTCTTCACATCACGCAGCATACCTATGAAGCTAGGTATCTGGCCTAAGACTGCTCCTTCCTAATATCCGACACCACAGGTATTCTTATACGTGCCAGACAATGCATCAGAAAATCATGACCACATACACTATTTATTACATCATTTGGAATTCATGAAACCATTCAACACACATTGCCCCCAAGACACAAAACTGATGGCCAAATAACTCAGATCAAGTGGTAACCTCCTTTTCATTACAATGTTATTTGAAGCAACCTACCTGAGAGCAGTAACAATGGAAGACTGCTTTAAAAGACCACTTCCCATGTAACAGGCATATACTTAGAGATGATGACCTTGCACATACCAATACTTCAAAATACTAACAACAGACTAACTGTTAGTCCAACTGGTATCCAGCCAGCTACCAAAATCAGCATATTCTGTATCTTTTGAGTAGCCTACATTGTTCCCATACAGGGAACGTTTGAAACAATTGAAAAAGATGAGAGCTATAGTGGAACCAAAAGAAGCAGAAGTGAGTTTTATTCCTGAAAAAAAAAAAAAAAAAAAAAAAAAAAAAAAAGGAGAAAATCACACAAAACAATCTTCTAGTCACTCATAGTCTGATAAAAATTTCAATGAAGCTATCTGAAGAGGGCACACTATGCATATTCTGCAATGGTCATTTCACTGAAGACTAAGATAGAGAAAATGGGCACAGTGCATGGAATGCTCCCATAGAATGGTAACATACAAAACACCTTTTATGTGCCCTGACTGCATTATATATATATATATATATATATATATATATATATATATATGTGTGTGTGTGGATGGCTATGTGTGTGTGTGTGTGTGTGTGTGTGTGTGTGTGTGTGTGTGCGCGAGTGTATACCCATCCTTTTTTTTCCCACTAAGGTAAGTCTTTCTGCTCCCGGGATTGGAATGACTCCTTACCCTCTCCCTTAAAACCCACATCCTTTCGCCTTTCCCTCTTTCCTGATGAGGCAACAGTCTGTTGCGAAAGCTTGAATTTTGTGTGTCTGTCGACCTGCCAGCACTTTCATTTGGTAAGTCACATCATCTTTGTTTATATATATATATATTTGGGGGGGGGGGGGGGGGGGGGGGGAGCAGAAAATGTTGGAGAGGCAGCATGGAAAAGAAGGGAAAAGAATATTATTATTTTAGGGTTTACCTGTTCTTATACTAGTCGGCATTAAGTGTTTTCTCTGTCTCTCTCATATTAGAACATCATTTCTGTTCAAATTGACTTGTTTGAGCTCCCTTCAAATTCACAAATATTTAGCAATTTTACTTAGATTTCCAATTAACAAACATACAGCTGTATCAAATATTCTAAAGTGGAGTAATGGGAGTGAAGGTAAGTTTCACATCAGGAATGAGGCTCGCATGTGCTACACCCACTGTCAACACCAATTACTTGCCTCATCCGGCGAAGCAAAGAGGCAGTCAGCATGTACGTGCTCCACCTACCACTGGCGTCAGTTATGTATCGTCCAAAGAGCTGTGGGGGCACTCAACCTCTGGAGAATCTCCTATGTATCCATCATTAAGCCCAGGGGACAGTACTGGCCAGTGTGAGTTGTGGAATGTTTTATTTGGCCCACAAATTTTCAATGGGGTTTGAGGGATGCGAACCACGATTACTTCCCAGAATATGCAGCTCCTCAAACACTATCATGCAGCTACAACTTAACTACTCTCAGCTTTTCTCCTATTAATAGACTCAAGGCAGAAACATCTTGGCATATCAAACAGGAAAAGTAAGCGTCACACTGGAAATATGCAGTAATTCTACATAATTACAGGCGATAAGAGAAACATTCTCAAAGTAATATTAATACAATAAAAGAGGGGGCAAATACAATGTTAAAAGTGTGTTACACATGGTGCTGCTGTCGTGTTCCCACTACGCAAGCTGCACACAACCACAGGCGCCTGAGCTTATTGATACGTACCAACAGTTTAGTTTTGCCCGCCTCCACTGGTGAGTGGTCAGTGCGGCTGAACACTATGCAGGGGACCTGGCTTAGATTTCCACTCCGGTACTGGGTGTGTCATTATCCGTTATTTCATTATCATAAAAAATAATCAATTTTGAAAATATAGTTTAACTGAATAGATAATCAGTCTATTCACCGAGTGGTGACAGGAGAACACACATATAAAATGTAACATAGTTAGCAAGATTTTGGAGCCAGTGGCTCCTACTCCTGGCAGACGGGGAAGGAAGAAGGGTGAGATTTAGGAAAAGGGGTAGAGTTCAGAAAAGTTGCCCAGAACCCCAGGTCCAGGAGAGTCTTTCCCTCTCATCGTGTCTGGCAGGGTTCTGGGTGACTTTTCCAAAGTTTACCCCTTTTCCTAAACCTCACCAGTCCTTGTCCTTCAGCCCTTATCCATCTTCAACCCTTCAGCCAGAAGGACGAGCCACTGGCTCCAAAAGCTTCCAAGTGTAATACCTTTTCATGTGTTTTTCCCCACTGCCGCTTGGTAAGTAGACTTTTTACCTACCCATTTTCATTATCATCGACACACAAGTCACTGAAGATGCGTCAAAGAGATTTAAACTAGGGGACGAACAACCTCCACTGAGTCTCCCGGCCAAAAAATGCAATAAGACAATTTCATTTCATTTTTGTTCTTTCGACTGCACATCGTCTTCTGAACAGACCTGTAGGCTAATGATGACCCCCCAACACTCCCCATTCCACCTCCACCACCACCCCTGCCTCGCCCCACTTCCTCATGTTGTAAAAAAGTTTTGAATGGACATATTGGAAAAAAATGATCATTGTTGCTCTGAAAAGGTGTTGATCTCTCACTAATAGATGTCATTATCTCTCTGTACAGAGCAAGGCTGTGTTGCTTTCAGTCATGTGTAATTACAGTGTACAATATTATGAAAAGGATACATCGCTAGTCCACATATAAGAGAGATCTGAGTCACAGATAGGCACAACAAAGCTTTCAGCCTAAAGACCACCTCCCAAAGTGAACACACACACACACACACACACACACACACACACACACACACACACAAGACACACACACACACAAGACAACTGTGTCTGGCCACCAAGTCCGTACTGCTAACAACTGCACATAATAGGAGAAGTAATCATGGTGGTGGCAGTAGGGGGGAGGTTAGGGTGATGAGTGGGAGGGATAACAGGGCTGAGCTGGTAGGGCTGCACCTAGCTGCCCACATCACTGCACACTCCCACAAACATGCCCTACATTTTACCCCACCCCTATTCTGTTATCCATTTTCCTCCTCACCCCAGCCTCCTCCTTACCCCCTCTACCTAGGCTGCTTCCCCACCATGTGCAGTTGCTGACAGTACGGCCTCAGTGGCCAGAGACAGTGCTCCTGTGTGTGCGAGATTGCTTGTGTGAGTATGTGTTGTCTACTTTAGAAAAAGGCAAATAGTTATGTGGGAAACCTGTTCATGATCAAACAAAAAGGCCACACTAAACTTGTTAAAGCGAATGTAAGTGTTGACAGAAACTTCAGATATGAGGGTGGTTCGAAAATCCTCACAAGATGTCAGCGCTAGTGCAACGAGTTGTTCACCCGACATTCATTGGAGTGTTACCTGTAAACACAAGCCACATCAGTGCTCTCAAAAGAGAGCTGTGGCAGTGATGGGGCTCTGTTGTTCCCAAGTAGTGATTTGCGAAGATATTGGGGGGGAGGGGGGGGAAGGGGGGGGAGTCGAGATATGATTAAGTACTTCATAAAGAAAGGTATAAAAGCAAAGGACATTCATGCCGATTTTCAGAATACACTGGGGGACTCTGCTCCTTCATATTCAACTGTTGCCAAGTAGACAAATGACTTTAAATTTAGTCAGGAGAGCTAAGATGATGATCTGCACAGTGATCGGCCAAGATGTGTCACTACTCCAGAAATCATTGCAAAAGTGCACAAAATGGTCATGGAGGATCGCCGATTGAAAGTGCAGAAAATCACTCACAATTGCCAGATGTCATCTGAATGGGAGCTGGGTCAACGGCACGACGTCTTTCCTGGATCATCGTTCACTCTTCTTCGCCAGCACTGCGTAGAAGGCAAAAGATTTGGTTTGCCTATGGTATGTGTACCTGATTGTTCATCTCTGTGCACAGATTTCCCATTCCGCAAGCTGTTTGAGCACGTATTTGTGTGTATATTTCCACGAGGTTTTGTGCATGCCTTTGTTAGTTGACTCAATGTGATTCTCGGACAAAATTATTGTCCTGTTGGCTCTGTGTGTTTTGAAGTGACCTGTGTTAATCTCCTGGCTATGGTTCTCTCTAAAAATTTGTCATAATTTAGAGAACGAACTGTTTCACAATTTTGATCTTTGGTTTCACTATGTTCTAGAAGCTCGTGTGCTCTGTTATTACTATTATCCAGCCTTTCAAGTTTTGTGTGTTATGATCTCCAGTTAGTGGTGAGTTGTTATTTACATTCCTTCCTGGAAGAATTTACAGGTCCTTTTGAGTAGTTCTCCTTCACACCTTACATTTTTAACAAGGCTATTTCCTGGGGAATATGACCTTATTTGGAAGGTTCTACAAGTGCAACCGTGGTTAAACAATCATTTTCAGTTGTAGTGTGATTCAGTGAGACATTTGTGTTCACTGTTGACAGCACCAACTAAGTTATCGGGAGAGCGTTCCATGTCAGAGACTCCTTGTAACGTGAGCCCAGCTTGCTTACGGCCATGTGAACAGCTCTCAAACATTTCCTAGCACAGATTGTTATTTGTTTGCAGCCAAAGGTCCTGACTGTTTGTGATCAAGTTGAGTAACTTATGTTATCTGAGTTGCCTGTAAATGAAATTTTGCGGTCGGTCAGGAGACCATCTGATTAATTGCCTTCGCACACGGAATTTTCCCTCTTAGTTTTGTGGTTCTGTGTAATACATGCTGTAACCTTGTTCTAAATTTCAATCTAAATTATTTGGTGTAAACCATCGGGATAAACTATACAGGTGAACTGTTGTATCTTTTTTACTAGTTAATATTTATCTTTTAGAGGTCTGCCCAATGTCTCGGTTTTGAGCTCGCTTGCAGAAATTTGTCTAGAGCTCAGTTTCAATTGTTTTCTTGGTTTGGTTAAATTTTTTAAAAGCCAATACTATTTAAGTCTTACCTTGTGTCTTGTTCAAGGTCATTAAAAGGATAACTATATCACTCACCATTTTGAGCAGTTTTCAAGTGTGTAAACTTAACATGATAAGTTAACTTTGTATTTTCTTACCTGTTTTTCTTAAAGGGGGCCTATTGTTACTTTGGAAAAAATGTTTTTGTCAAAAGGATAAATGAGGTTTGTTAGAGGGGGCCTGGTCTTTCCATGTCATTTCTCAGATCCTGGTAATTCCCGGTTATACTACTGAAATGTGCCAATATTACATGACCATAACTTTTCATTCACTTTAAATATTTTTAAGGGCATAATTTCCTCTTCATGGGTTCTGCAGAAATCAAGAATTTTGCATAGTCTTATAAAAAATTACCAGCCCAGTTTGTTGTCAAAGCTCTTATTGTCTCTTTTCATTATAACTAGTGTAAAAAAAAATTGGCTGACAGTGAGTGGGAAAAATCACTTTGGCCCAAACACAATTATTTTACGCTACCATTTCAGTGCAACAATAATGTTACTGGCTGTAGAATACATATCATTAAAAAACACACATTTAAAATGGCCAAGCCAACAACTCTGCCCATCACCCCACATTGAAATTTGAGTCAATTCAATAGTAGGGACTGGTATAAGGGAGAAGAACAACCCCTACTTTAATTTAATGAATTTTAATTACAGGCAATTCTTACTGTTAAAGAGGTTTGACCACAGCATATGGTACCAGTACAGGTAGACATCGTTTATGTAAGGATTTCATATTAACTACTGGTGTCTTAAATTAAATGTGTAACTTACCAAACGAAAGCGTTGGTACGTTGATAGAAACAATAACAAACACAAACACACACACAAATTTCAAGCTTTCGCAACCCATGGTTGCTTCATGAGGAAAGGGGGAAGGAGAGGGAAAGACTAAAGGATGTGGGTTTTAAGGGAGAGGGTACGGAGTCATTCGAATCCCGGGAGTGGAAAGACTTACCTTGAGGGGAAAAAGGGACAGGTACACACACACACACACACACACACACACACACACACACACACACACACACACACACACACACACATAACAGGCACAAGCAGACATATGTAAAGACATATGTCTGCTTGTGTCTTGTGTGTGTGTGTGTATGTATGTATGTATGTATGTATGTGTGCGAGTGTATACCTGTCCCTTTTCCCCCCCAAGGTAAGTCTTTCCGCTCACGGGATTGGAATGACTTCTTACCCTCTCCCTTAAAACCCACATCCTTTCGTCTTTCCCTCTCCTTCCCTCTTTCCTGATGAAGCAACCGTTGGTTGTGAAAGCTTGAAATTTGTGTGTATGTTTGTGTATCTATCGACCTGCCAGCGCTTTCGTTTGGTAAGTCACATCACCTTTGTTTTTAGATATATTTTTCCCACATGGAATGTTTCCCTCTATTATATCCGTATATATTAATAATTTTGTGTATCTACGTATATACATTATTTTCACACTGCATACATTGCATGTCCCATAGATTTCACTTATGATAGCCGTATGGCTGAAACTAGCTGGTTGTGGTAAAATATTTGTTTCAAGAGTAAACAATCTAGGTGGAAAGATCATTTTATCCTCTGCAAAGTTCATTTGGGAAACGCTATTTGAATCCGAAACCCTTACCTATGGAGTAACGGTATTCCAATGCTCTTAGTAACACTACATCTTTTTGTTGCTGTCACTATGGTGTAACATATTTTCAATATTGTAAAAGTTATAGTGATGTAATGTATTAAAAGGAACTAGAAATAGAGAGACGTAGAGGTAGGTGTAGGTGGAGAGAGAGAGAGAGAGAGAGAGAGAGAGAGAGAGAGAGAGAGAGAGAGAGCAAAGCCCATTATAAAATGCTATAAATAAAGGACTTCACACAATAAGTCACCCCCACCCAAATTGTATTGTATAGTATAACCAACCACAATTAAATAACTGTGTACTTGAACACTTGCAAAACAACATTCCCACTGCATGCTTCAATGAAATACTCAAACTTAAGAGCTTACTAACACAGATGCCACAATTAATTATACCAATGTTTAAGGATAAAGCAACTTGCTTTGCCAAAATGCTACAACTGCATACTTACATTGAACTATACCTTGATACTCATAGTTGAATATTAAAATATGAATAAAGACGCGTTCTTTGGCATTTCTGTTTACTACCTGTCAAAGCAGGGAAGAAGAGGAGAAACTTAAGACCGAATAAATATCTGCGCAAAGTTTCAAGCATGCCATACGTATGCATAGTTACAAATGCACAAACCCCCACCCAAACACACACACACACACACACACACACACACACACACACACACAATACCAAATTAAGATGACAATAAAAATTCTGGGGGCGGAAACGAAATAAACCACATAACTTAGTGAGTTATCAAAGCAAAATTAAGACATTAGAAGCCACACAAAATACCATACTGTTTAACATACCAGTGTGGAATCTCCATCCCAGAAGCAGGGTAACAGTACAGGTGGGGTCTCCAGCAGATGCAGCAAATTTGTCCTGACCTGTATCTCAGTCCATACTGCCTCAATCCAAAGTCAATTGACTGGAATCCCTCCAGTCTGTTATTTCCTGTGTCATCAACTGAGTCAAGTTGCCTACCACATGTGCATGCATAAGCAGTTTGAATGCTCCTAGTGGTTTTTCAAGCTACAGAAATCTGGGATTTCTGATCCAACGTTGTTCTCAAATTCAAGAACGTATCATTCAAAGTGTAAAAAAATCACAGATGGCAGGCATCCCAAACATGCATGTCCTACACATTAAGAGGAGGTGTCCATACTGTTGAGCAAATGAGATCACTTGTGTCCAAGTAGTAATGAGTCCTATAAGTATCCATTCAAGCACACTCCAGTGTCCAAACAAATTCAGTCTATTGTCCCATGTCTTGTCCGCTACTTCCTTGAGGGGCAGAGATTCCACAAATCCAAGCATACCATGCGACACGTGTCATATTCCCTGATAAACAAGGAGATCCATATGAATCCACACTTCTATAAGACTTAAACGTCATTGGAAAAGTAGCCCAGAATCCTCAAACAGAGAAAAATCCTGGAATATTTTCCCACGCTGATCCAAGAACAGGGTTAGATCCATATGAATCAATCATTTCATCCAATGATAACTTAGGATTGTTGTCCTCTTTTCCAGTGGTGAATAGGAAGTGTCCTAACGATCACTGAATTCCACCCATATGTTATCATCTTTGGATGTCCATAAATTGATGCCACTGTTTGTCAGACATTAATGCATTAAAGAGAATAGTTCTGAGAACAAATATGTTCATTTATTCTCTTTCCTCAATGATCCAGAGTGAATTTTGTAGGGTTAATAGTTCCACTTGAAACCTAATTAATGATCATTTCCACAATGACATCTATTCCGTTCATGGCTTATCCAGGTGTTTAAGAAAGTCCACATCCTAGTACTAGCACAGAGGCATCGAAAGAGCTCCTGATGGAATAGACTGCAAGATGAGAATCCTCCAATCCAACCACATGAATCCAAGGACAATCCATGAAATCCACACTAGTCCTCTTCATCCAAAAACAGACTCCATGTACTTTTTAGAAATCAGATTCAATCCTTTATTGTGTATGTATTCCAAATTGTTGATACATCCAATACAATTGCTATCCAATGTGCACGGGAAAAAGAGAAAAAAACATAATTAATGCAATATAAGGCACCAAAACATTTAGTATCTTTGAAGTGAGACTCTATGAAGGTGATGCCAAAAGCAGCTTATGAAATTAAATTTACTAGTGGCTGTTACTCATTTTTTCCAACTAAGCACTACCTTCATAATAGTTGCACTTTAAAGACATACAATAAATTTGTACATTTACTTCCAATGAAATTACAATACAACATGAAAAAAAGAACAAATACTTCAATGTAACTATGCAAGATCCTGACTTAACGAATAAACTGACATTCCTTGGAATTACCCACTGCTACAAAATATGTTTAGTTTTCCAACAGAAAAAATAATGTACATTTACAGTAAATATTCAGCAATTATAAGTTACTATATTCAGTTAAGTTTGATTTTCGTCAAGTTTGGGGCAACTTAATGAAATAGTTCCAAGAATGTTTTAAGTCAAGAATTATATTACTTATACAGAAAGTTAATCTTAAGTTATGGAAGAAGCAGAAGGCTCCCCTTCAGTAATTACTCTAAAACTCATCTACTTCTGAATGTTCTGCCATTTTTTGTTTAAGAGTCATTTTTATGTAATAAGACACACCAATAAGGGAGCTCAAAGTAGAACACATTGACAAATTTATCCATCAACATCTACAAAACCAAGCTGCATTCTTCATTTCGGGGAATGACACCAAATACTGCCAATTCCATTCCAATCAAGAATGGGCGAAAACCTACCCAAGGGCAGTATTGACAGAATTGTGAAATGTATAGCAAATGTCAACTATTATATGATACAGTCTGAAGAATCAAACTTGTAAAATCTGCTGCACTCACTCAAGAGTGCAGCATTAGGAAACAGTACACAAGAAAAATGACAATACAAATGAATCCCTTGTTTATAAAGTCAAGCAGATAACAAAAGTTCTTGTAACCTTAACTGTGCCAGATTTTTTCTGCTTCTCATATCTCATTCTGTATACCACCAGACCTAATATTACTGACATTGGGAGCCAAAATTTGATCATTTTCTCAATTACCTGATACATGTTACACAGCACCAAAGCTCAGCAATATTAACTACATTTGGATTGAATCAAAAGTGATCTTTTTAAGAATGCATGGAAGTGTGACTATTACCAACTCATGACCCTATTCAGTTTCAACATTTCCCTGACAGAGACTCTGAGAAGAAACTTCCACATCTATGTAGAACTACAATATCTACAAACATTATTGTGTCCTAAATGCTCTGAAATGCTTTGCACAGCCTTATATGAAGAGTGTGGCTACTTCAAATTAGCAATTATTGTACACAAGCATCTTATTGGGTCTGACAACTATGCATATCATTACAAAAATGATTTGGATATTTCTAGTTAAGAAGACAATTCTGTACCATGTAGTACTGTCACACTATTGAGTTTTCATTCCTCTGAAGTTTGGCAGAAACATATTTTTATAATACACTTCAGTACTCATTTAATACTTTCTAAACTGGTGCCATCTACCATTCACACAACATTGAAAGCGCAAAAATTAAAATTACACACTTCTCATTCATGCATAAAAAGTTACAGAAATAATAAGCATTGATTATCTTATGAACTTAACGTGGTTGTCATACAGAGAGGATAAGGCAGTGGTGAAGGTTGGTAAACACAGTCACATTATGCAGTCTCTCCATCAAGTCTGTAAAATCTCATCATCATAAAGTCTGCAGGGTAAAAATGACAATGTCTAGGACAGAAATGATATTAACCTCTCAGTTGTAGGACCGTGACCGAGAGCGAGAACGCGAATCAGAAAAGCTGCGCCTGACAGGGGAGTAAGTGGGTGAGCCGCGCCTGCGAGGTGAATAGCTGCGAGAGCGAGAACGCCCACCTCCAACACTCCCACGACCTCCACTGCCACCACCCCCATAATCTTCTTTCACACGGATGTAGGAAACTTCTCCCTGAAAAATTAAACAAAATAAATGGATGGATATTATTTTGAGCAAATATGATACCATATTTTCAGAAAGACTCAATTTTTTCCCCTCCACTTTAAACAAAATAAAGTTTATTCCCATCACTAATACATATAATCGCTAATGGCTTGTTCTCTAGATTACTGTGGTCAGTATAGTGCTCATTATGGACTCCATACAATGCATTGAAATAAGAGCTTTATGTTGATCAAATGACACTGGATTTTCAGGCTAGGTCAGACAAAACTTAAGTGTTTAAGAAACAGTGACTCATATCCAAATCTTCTGTAATGGAGCTTCAAGCAACTGAGTAAGTTTGTTCAGTAAATTATGAAAGCGTTGCAAAAACCTTCGTTAACACTTTGGTGACAAGCCTGAGGGTAACTCAGGTCAAACCACTGTGTTCAATGGACTGTGCCAGAGTATAGCTCAGGCAGCAATTACCTCAACTGGGAACCACCGACCGCTCGTAAATTGTACCTTGACACATGCTGCCTCCTGTTCTCAAATTTCGAAAATTATTTTGAAAGAAACATTTAGTTTCAACATAGGTTTCCAAGACTTGTTTGGAGAAAATGGGCACTATACTGGCAGAACAAACAGGAAAGCAACAAACTAGTACTGCTCCGATTCCAACAGACCTCTCTGTGTGCCAGAATACTTCAAACTTTTCCTACAAAAGTGAATTATTTTTGCAATTGCTCAATAACTCACCTGTTTTTGGATGGACAGTCATACTATGTCCTAATTATTTTGAAATTTGTATAATCTAAGAATAGAGCAAAATATGAAAAATAAACATTGAAGCTCGGTATTTTTTTTAATGTTTTGCTCTTTAGGATATATCAAACACGTATGTGCCAGTAATGCTTTAAATAATGGCATAAATGGCTGGTTTTCTAAGCCTCAAATTTTTCTGAGTGGCTGAACTTCAAAGTGTTCAACGGACAGTCAACACTAGCAGGTTTCAAACTGGAAATAAGGGTTTTGCAGTTTAATTTCCTGCAAACTAAAATCACAATGTGTGTTTTTACACACACACACACACACACACACACACACACACACACACACACACACACACACACACACTAGTATTTTCCTCCATCCCACAAATTTTCTACATGATAACTGAAGTTAGAGGGGTCAGTCCGGTAAACAGTAAAAAAGCAAAACACAAGGTGCACTGCAGTAGTTTTTTTACAATTTATTTACTAAAAACGACAAAGATAAATTTAAAATGTTTTCTAGATTAACAGCCCATTTTCAAGGGAACCATAACACAAGGGGCAACCATAAAGTTTGTTCATTGGCAGTACAGTCTAGAATCAGTGCGTCAGTCTGCCATTAATGCTGTGAGCATCATCTCACTGGTGCACTACGTTGAAGACATCTGTCTGATAAAACACCATGTCTTACTGAATGAAGATGCCTGTAACTGCCTACTGCACATCCTTGTCCCACAGGAATCACTGACCCCCTAAAGGCCTTGTTTAACCGTTCATTTGACACATGCAGAGAAGTTGCAAAGAGAAAGTATTAAGTTACTTAAATTACATGCACACTGTCATGTGAACAATTTTACATACATTGACTAAAAATACAGTATGTTACCTGTAAGTATCACTGCCCACAAAAGGCACATGGGTGTCATAATAGAAGTACTGCAGTATTGTTCCTGCAGCTGAAAAAGTGGTCACATTTCGCACTACTGCATGTGAAATGTCTTTAAACAATTAATTTTGCTACAAAGTATGGAACAATTCCATACCATCCTTGAGAGCAAAGTCTACATCTGCATTTTGAAGCCATACTCTGGCCAGTGACCAAAACTGTAATACTGCATTTAATTCACAGGCTCAGGAGCTGCTTTTTACTTCTTTTTCTGGTTTTGTTATCCATCTAATGCTTAAACCCAGGCTTCCTCATCCCAGAAACAATAAGTCAATTTGCAATGTTCCAGGTAAGAATTCACAGACATAGTTATACACTAACTCTTCTTCAAGACTACTTCCGTCTGTTTATAAGCAGTTTTCATTGCACAATTAAAAAACAGCATCACAAAATCAAATGAAACTGCTCCAGCGGTAACGGATGCTCATGTAGCCTTGCCAGATGTCTGCTAAGATGCACACTGTTCAGAAACTTTCAACAGAGAACAGAATATCACTTTATACGAGACCTTAAAAGTTGCTTCGAACCAGCATTACCCATCCAAGGACAAAACTTGAAACCACTCTCGGATGGATGTCTACCGGTATTTGTCCTTAGACAGCCAAGAAAAGAACAGCTTATTAGTATTGTTTGGACATATTTGGTAATATTGTCATGATTCACATTTTCACTTTACTGTAAGCACGTCACAAAGACACAAATGCCAAACTAATCCCTGGTTTACAGTTGGTGCTGCATCAGACTCTAGCTACATTGCACATACACTGCAGCAACACCCCAAATAGAAACTTTTTGATCACCCCTTATATTATCAATTTGAAAGTGCAAGGATAGGCTGAAAAGTAAAGCACATAAGCTTGGAGCACACAAAAGAAAACAATTAGGAAAATCGGGCAAAACAAACAATTCTTAGCTTCACAATCGTCAATATTTTTATTTTTATTTTATTTTTTGTAACCGAAAAGTTCCTCAGACTTTTCTTGAATCCAGGACTTGACAGCTGCCTTCACCTCACTGTCCAAAGTATTACGATTGCCCTTTAAGTCACTCCTGAATAGAGTGCACAAGGGCTCAGCAGCCAGAGACAGCAGTCACATGCGATTGTTTCACCTGCATGTGCGTGTGCAGGCCTGTGTGTTATCTAATTAAGAAGAACGCTTCTTGGGCGAAAGGTTACTCATTTAGTAATCTTTTTGTTGCACTCACCTGTGATTCAACATTTCCACTTACATATAATGAAATACTTTAGTAAAATAGGCATCAATGTATGATGCTTTCATAATACAGGCATCATCATACCTAGCAATGGCACTGGCGACCCTTTCTTCCTCTTTAAGTAACTCACAAGACTGATTCTCTCTAGTGTAAACCAGGGCATCTCTCGAAAGATGGGAAACTGTAACTCTGACCGCTTTTATCACAACATCAACATGAGTTCTTAAGGGGACTGGTCTGAATACTTGGGGAACTTTGAAAAATTGTCAGTTTTCTAAACAGTGTAACTCAAAGAATAAGATTTGCATGCCCATATAATGCTTACCATCTTTTAAGACATCTTTCGGGAACATTTTCATGTATGAACCACAGAAACAGCTCGCACTCTTTTTAATTGTATTTTTTGTCACAAGTAAAATAAACCATGCTAATTATTTATGAACACAGAGCTCAAAATACAAAGTAGAAGGTTTATTTTTTCCTGTGAGTTCTTTACACTATTATCTTTAAAGCAGACTATTGGAATGATAGTGCTGTCATAAATTGTGGTACAAAAATGTTTTTGAACTACAACTGTCAAAAATTTTGGAAACGGATTCTGTTAGTCTTTTTTTTCTTTTTCTTTTTTTCAAAAAGCATTTTATTTTCAAAGTCAAGTCACATGAGTAGTCTACTTTTCAGTTAAGCATGTACACAAAATTTCAGCTCTCTATCTCTAATAGTTTTTAGTCAAAGTGTACCATAACATGAAATAACTTAACTTTCGGGAAATTCAAGTTAAAGTTAAAACTTGCTTTTTTTTTCTATTAAACTTGCATGGCACTAACGCACCCCAAGTCCATAATTAACCTGTGTTTTTCCCCCTCTTCTCTTCTTCACACTACTACTTCGTATTCTTGCTTCTTTGGCGATTTCCAACACTGATATTTCTGCTTCGAAGAGTCTCCTTCGATCAATGGCTATTAGAGCTCTATGCATATTTAGTCCGCAAGGCAATCCCATCAGTTCTGTAACATTAAGCCTTGACACTGCACCGTCATTGAAACACAAAACAGTATCTAGCACACCTATTTTTGAAGTATTTAGTCCTACTATAACAGTTTTTGGTATCCATTCCCATATACAATTGTTGAAACTTTCACTTGGATTTTGAGTCTTACCATGTAAACATTTCTCGAATAATCTCATGTCTTTAAGACACCTATATATAGGTTTTCTAACTTCCATTATAGCAAATGGCAAAGAATGTTTATGGTTGTAGGTCTCACCTTTAGTAACAGCCCTCTGGTAGCCATACCATGAATCACTGCCAGGAGCGCAGAGTGCCTGACATTGGTTGTCATCTGTGGAGGATCTATGAAAGAAGGTAGCCCTTGCTGCCCTTTTCATTACCCAAGGTCATTTTTATTTTATCTTATGGCTTGTCCATAACAATACTGCAAACTGTCTTATTTCTTCATCTGTAAGCTGACCATGTCCACAAACGCACTTACTACCAGCTAATTAAATTCTTCAATCCTGTACCTAACCTTTTCTGGACTTGTCCAACAAATTCCATTAATTCAATTTTTGCATCAGCATAAGGTTTGGATTCACAAACTTTTCGATATGCTTTTGGGTCTTCATATCCTAGGCAGGATGTAAACATCACACCATATTTTTCCACTAACCTGTGAAATATCTTCACACCACCTTCAGATTCCATCGCTCCACTATAACCAGTAAAATCAAATATTTATGATTTTCAGCTTCACTAGTACAGCCATGACAGTACATGGTCATACATTCCACATCAATGACTTTACCATTGTTCAAGGAGGTAACAGTCACTACACCATTTAGGGAACTATGGCCTCTTCATTGCCAGGATGCATCCAGGGCTGCAGATATACACATTTTGCTGTAATTCATGTTTACACTCTCCTGACTGTCAAACCTGGTAGGGGGAAGTAAGTCCAAAGACCTGTGCCCTTCTGTGCCCTTTGCCTGTACACCTTATAGCAGAAGCAAGTTTAATATTTGTGTTGTACACACTGTTTAGTTACGCCATAAGTATAACCACATTCACTTAAATCACAAAATTTACACACCATTCTTAATTTTGACGCACAACCTCTTCTAGCACGTGTCTCCTCAACTACCTACACATCACTATTGCCACATTCCTTACACTGCAAAGCAGACAGAGCACAAAGTTCAACAATAACACAACCTGAATCAATTGTTGGCATTTCCATATTATCGCATCAATACTGTCAAGCCCACTGTCCAAATATTTCATTTCAGTTTTAACTTTTAAGCACTTTGAGTAGTTGAAGCTGATTCAAGTTATGTATCACACTGTATTTCTGTATTAGCAGAGTTAATCCATTTGGTGAACTTATTTCCATAAAATTTACGTTGTTTAAAACAAAACTTCTTACTTCTTCTTCCCATTGCTTTCAAGTGGAATAAGAAACTCACGCACACAATTACTTCGCTGTAAACAAAATATTCACACCAAAGCAGCAAACAATAACCAAACTCTCTGTATAAACAAAAGATAAGCAGCTGTACAGCTTTCGCAAGTTAGCCAACCTAAGGGACTAAGAAGTCATAAAAATGAAACCAATGAGAGCAAAACTGTTTTTAACAGAGATGACTGTGTGCCATGGGGATGTCGTGGTGCATGCAGCAACTTTTAAATTCCTTGAATTTTGGTACTTTCTGTGGTCCATTTTTCTGGAAGTAAACTTTTTCTTGTTCAGAAAACTACAGAGAATTTTTTCAAGACAAAAATTAAAAATTTGATTTCTTTGGCAGTTACTCATATCCAAGTCCCCTTGAAAGAGCAACAGCTACTACTAGTGGTGGACTAGCTGCCACAGAATGCGACACTGAGGTCATTACAGGTTGTGCATTCTTTCTGACAAGAACGGAGAAGGACTTGCGATCACAGTTACTTACAATAAAGTCATCTGAAAAGTAATCACTTAGTAATTTAAGAGAAACTGCACGCAGCCTGAATTATGTTAGTCAAGCAAAGATCAGAACTCTGTCCCACTAATGTCAGCTTAATATCTTAATTAAAAACAAATTAACAAAAATATATATATTGGAAAACATTTTGTATTAACAGTCAAACAGAGATTTGCTGCAGCAATCTTACTTGTCCTCCAGGAAAACTTAAAACAAATGTTTCTTGATACCAAACTACAACCACAAGCATCTCACAGAGGTACTAAAATAAACTGTAAGAGTATTCCCTGTATAATTTACAATTTAGAACAACGTACACTGATGAACTTCATGAATGTTTGCTATCTGTAGCTTTTATCTTGTAACTCATCCTTGATAAACCAACCAAATTAATTTATGCTACTAGTTCTAACCACGAATTTTAAAATAATCTGAAAAGATTCTCAGTGGTGTGAATAAGTAGATTTTTTTTTTTTTTTTTTTTTTTTTTTTTTGGGGGGGGGGGGGGGGGGAGAGGCAGATAATGACAACTTGATGCAATGAACTGAATTCCTCTACAACACACTTCTTCAAGTCCAAGGAACCAGCACAGGTTGCCCAAACAAGTAAGGCTTGATTCAAAAATTAGTCTGAGCACCATAGTGCTTTACTAAGCATGATGGGTAACTCAACTGGAGGTGGTCTGCCATAGCCCTTCCCACCAGTTATAGCTGGACCTAAGTTTTACATTGACTCCGAACTGATATGCAACATTGTATTTTTTCACATTAACAAACCAAAGAAACAATATGTGATACAAAAAATATAGAATCAACAAGGGATCCAAAAAATCTACAATCAACAAGGGATCAAACTCCAGACATTTGGATTTGTAGTCTTTCCAGTTACCCACCAAGTAACACTCAAGACATGTCCTATTAACGGAAACCAAATGAGAATTTTGGTATTAAAATATGTGTTGTTTTCCATTTTTGCTGTAATTATTAATGAATTCATTCCCGTGGTACCAACTATGGGGGAGGGGGATTTTTGTATCGCTGGAGCAGACAAATTAAATAATGAAGTTTTCTAAAAGAAATCTCCATATCATCATCATCATCATCAACATCATCATCATCATCATCATCATCTGCTACTATAATTTATGTGTTGTTGTTGTTGTTGTGGTCTTCAGTCCTGAGACTGGTTTGATGCAGCTCTCCATGCTACTCTATCCTGTGCAAGCTTTTTCATCTCCCAGTACCTACTGCAACATACATCCTTCTGAATCTGCTTAGTGTATTTTTTTTTTTTTTTTTTTTTTTTTTTGTTTGTGGTTTTAGGGCGCAAAACTTCTATGGTCATTAGCGCCCAGCCCGTGACGTAGAAAACAGGAAAAAAACGAAATTTAAAATCAGCAGCAATGGAAACAAAGTCAGAAAATTTGAGAAACTAAAGGCAGAAGGAATGCTTAAAAGTCCACTATAGAAAGGGGTTGGTTGTCCCCCAAAAAAAAGCTTCAAATGACTGACGTCATTTCACTGTCTCTAATAAACTGTAGAACGCGGTCAGCTGAGCGCGTGTCATCTGCTAAAATCGACGATAGATCAGGCGATAGCTGTAGACGGGAGCGTAACGGATTAAAATAGGGGCATTCAATTAAAAGGTGTCTGACCGTCCACAGCTGAGAGCAGTGGGGACAGAGTGGGGGAGGATCACCGCTTAAAAGATGTCTATGACTAAAAAGACAGTGCCCTATCCGGAGTCGGGCTAAAATTACCTCCTCCCGACGACGCGTTCGGGAGGAAGAGGTCCAAGCGCAAGGAACGGCTTTCACTTCCCGCAATTTATTGTGGGGAAGTGTTGACCAATGCGCATGCCATAAATGAGTGACTTGGCGACATAAACCGCTCCGTAGATCGGTAAACGGAAGAGACTGAAGAGCTGGCCGAGGAAGAGAGACTGCAGCCTTGGCTGCTATATCGGCCGCCTCATTTCCACAGATACCAGCGTGTCCCGGGAGCCAGAGGAACGCCACTGAGACGCCCCCCAGGTGGAGCAAGCGCAGACAGTCCTGAATCCGGTGGACCAGAGGGTGCACAGGGTAAAGAGCTTGGAGACTGAGGAGAGAGCTGAGAGAATCTGAGCAGATTACGTACTGTATCCGCTGATGGCGGCGGATGTAGTGGACAGCCTGGAGAACAGCGTAAAGCTCCGCAGTATAAACCGAACACTGGTCGGGAAGCCGAAAGTGATTTGGGGTGTCGCCAACAATATAGGCACTCCCTACACCTAACGATGTTTTCGAGCCATCGGTGTAAATAAATGTGGCTTCCGTCATTTGTGCACATAGAGCAGCAAATGCCCGACGGTAAACAAGTGTAGGGGTACCATCCTTGGGAAATTGACATAGGTCTCTGAGCAAGTCGATCCGGGGACGGAGCCAAGGCGGTGCTGTACCCCAAGTTGTCAAGAAGGTTTTAGAAAAGCGGAAGGAAAGAGAATGGAGCAGTTGACGGAAGCGGACTCCCGGGGGTAGGAGGGAGGAGGAGCGGCCTGCATACTCGACATCAAAGGAGGCGTCGAAAAAAAGGTTATAGGCTGGATTAGCAGGCATGGAAGACAGATGGCTAGCATAACGACTCAGAAGGACTGCCCGCCGATTGGACAGTGGAGGTTCAGCAGTCTCAGCATAAAGGCTTTCCACAGGGCTGGTGTAAAAAGCTCCAGACACTAAACGTAATCCACGGTGGTGGATAGAGTCGAGACGCCGAAGAATAGACGGCCGAGCAGAGGAGTAGACTATGCTTCCATAATCCAATTTCGAGCGCACTAAGGCGCGATAGAGGCGGAGAAGGACCACCCGGTCCGCTCCCCAAGAGGTACCATTCAGGACACGGAGGGTGTTAAGGGAACGCAGACAGCGAGCCGAAAGATAGGAAACGTGGGAGGACCAGCACAGTTTTCTGTCAAACATAAGACCCAAGAATTTTGCGACGTCGGAAAACGGAAGGTTGACAGGACCTAGATGTAAGGAGGGCGGAAGAAACTCCTTACGTCGCCAAAAATTTACACAAACGGTCTTACTGGGTGAGAAACGGAAGCCGGTTTCGATGCTCCACGAGTGGAGGCGATCGAGACATCCTTGAAGACGTCTTTCAAGAAGGCTGGTCCGTTGAGAGCTGTAGTAGATCGCAAAATCGTCCACAAAGAGGGAGCCCGAGACATCAGGAAGGAGACAATCCATAATTGGATTAATGGCGATGGCAAACAGTACAACACTCAGCACGGAGCCCTGGGGTACCCCGTTTTCTTGGGAGAAAGTACGGGAGAGAGTAGTGTTCACCCGCACCCTAAATGTGCGCTCTGCCATAAATTCGCGAAGAAAAAGGGGCAGCCGGCCTCTAAAGCCCCAAGAGAACAGTGTGCGGAGGATGCCTGTCCTCCAACAGGTATCGTACGCTCTCTCCAGATCAAAAAATATTGCTACCGTTTGGCGTTTCCGGAGAAAATTGTTCATGATATAAGTGGAGAGAGCAACAAGATGGTCAACAGCAGAACGATGCTTTCGGAATCCGCATTGGGCTGGTGTTAAAAGACTGCGGGACTCCAGCCACCAAGCTAAACGGTAATTCACCATACGCTCCAAAACCTTACAGACACTACTCGTGAGAGAAATGGGGCGATAGCTAGAGGGGAGATGTTTGTCCTTTCCAAATTTCGGAACGGGAACGACGATAGCTTCCCGCCATCGCCTGGGAAAGGTACTGTCGGTCCAAATTCGATTATAAAGGCGAAGGAGGTAACGCAGGCTATGGGTTGATAAATGCAGCAACATTTGGACATGGATACCATCCGGTCCTGGGGCGCAGGAGCGAGAAGAAGAGAGTGCATGTTGGAGTTCGCGCATGGAGAAAACAGTATTGTAGCTTTCGCGATTTTGAGAGGAGAAAGCAAGATGTCGCACTTCCGCTGCACGTTTCTTCGGGAGAAACGCTGGCGGGTAATTTAAAGAGCTCGAAATCTCAGCAAAGTGCTGACCCAATGAGTTAGAAATTGCGACGGGGTCCACTAAGGTATCATGCGCGACAGTGAGCCCAGAGACCGGGGAGAAACTAGGCGCGCCTGAGAACCGTCGAAGCCGACTCCAAACTTCCGAGGAGGGAGTGAAGTTGTTAAATGAGCTAGTAAAGAATTTCCAGCTTGCCTTCTTGCTATCGCGGATGACGCGACGGCATCGCGCACGGAGCTGCTTATATCGGATACAGTTGGACAAAGTTGGATGGTGACGGAAAATGCGAAGAGCACGTCGCCGCTCACGTATTGCGTCACGGCATGCCTCGTTCCACCAAGGAACTGGAGGGCGCCGGGGCAATTCGGAGGTGCGTGGTATTGAACGTTCCGCAGCTGTGAGAATAACGTCGGTAAAATGTGTGACCTCATCGTCGACGCTGGGAAAGCGACGGTCATCGAATGTCGCTAGAGACGAAAAAAGTGTCCAATCGGCTTGGGCAAACTTCCAGCGTCGCGAGCGCATATATGGCAGTTGAGGCTGCAGTCGAAGAACACATGGAAAGTGGTCACTCGAGTGTGTATCATCAAGGGCGAACCATTCGAAGCGCCGAGCTAGCGGAACAGTACCGACCGCAAGGTCCAAATGGGATAAATTTGCCGTGGAGGCAGACAAAAATGTGGGGACCCCAGTGTTGAGGCAGACTAGATCCGCTTGGTGGAAGACGTCTAGCAATAGTGAGCCACGTGGACAAGGATGTGGAGATCCCCAAAGCGGGTGGTGGGCATTGAAGTCCCCAACCAGCAAGTAGGGGGGTGGAAGCTGATCAAGAAGATGAAGGAGATCAGCTCGTTCCATTGGTGTAGACGATGGAATGTATACCGTACAAAGAGAGAACGTGTATCCAGAAAGGGAAAGACGGACGGCGACAGCTTGGAAGGAAGTGTTTAAGGGGATTGGGTGATAATGGAGAGTATCATGGAGCAGAATCATGAGTCCTCCATGGGCTGGAGTGCCTTCAACAGAGGGGAGGTCATATCGGACGGACTGAAAATGAGGGAGAACAAAGCGGTCATGGGGACGCAGCTTTGTTTCCTGAAGACAGAAGATGACCGGCGAGTAGGATCGTAAGAGGATCGACAATTCCTCCCGATTGGCGCGAATGCCGCGGATATTCCAGTGGATAATGGTCATAGGGTGAACAGAAAATGGAGGAACGTCACCAAGGGTGCTGTCAACTCAACGACTGCTCAGAGCTTGCGACCGACAGGATGGAATGGCATTCAGTCGAAGGCAGAAGATCCTGATCCATAGGTTGGTCAGGAGCAGCTCCTGCCACCAACGATCGGCCAGTTGACCGGCCACCAACAGTGCGCCTCGGCGACACAGAAGATGGCCGAGGGCGATTTCCGCCAGGTGGTGCTGTAGATGGGACACGCCGTGGCGGAGAAGGAGAGGAACTGTGTTTCTTCGTAGCCTTCTTGGAGGTATGTTTAGATGAAGGAGGAACCGATGGTTGTGAAGTTGCAGTACGTAAAAACTCTTCACGAGAATGCTCTTTTTTTGAAGACTTGGCGTCTGACTTTTGGGCTCGAGATTTAGCAGAACTCGACGAAGGGTGAGCCATAGAGTGGGCAGGCGAAAGAGGTGAGGTTGAACGGGCGATCTTTGCGCTGGCCGATCTGACGACCGTGGTACTAAATGTGAGGTCGCAAGTCTGCGTGGCCGCCTCCTTTGTTGGCCGAGGAGAAACAAGGACAGCGCTGTATTTTCCTTTCTGAGGCACGGTGGGCTGTCGACTGGCGAGTAACTTTCAAGCAGCAAAGGTCGACACCTTTTCCTTCACTCTTATTTCCTGGATCAGCTTTTCGTCCTTAAAAACAGGGCAATCTCGAGAGGAAGCAGCGTGGTCACCCATACAGTTGATGCAGCGAGGGGATGGAGGTGGACAAGCACCCTCATGGGCATCCCTGCCACACGTAACACATTTGGCCGGATTGGAACAGGACTGGCTGGTGTGATTGAACCGCTGACATCGATAGCAACGCGTAGGGTTCGGGACATAAGGGCGAACGGAAATTATCTCATAGCCTGCTTTGATTTTTGATGGGAGTTGAACTTTGTCAAATGTCAAGAAGACAGTGCGGGTTGGAATGATGTTCGAGTCAACCCTTTTCGTAACCCGATGAACAGCGGTGACGCCCTGGTCAGACAGGTAGTGCTGAATTTCTTCGTCAGACAATCCATCGAGGGAGCGTGTATAAACGACTCCACGCGAGGAATTTAAGGTACGGTGCGGTTCCACCCGGACAGGGAAGGTGTGGAGCAGAGAAGTACGCAGCAATTTTTGAGCCTGGAGGGCACTGTGTGTTTCCAACAACAGGGTGCCATTCCGTAGTCTGGAACAAGACTTTACAGGACCCGCAATTGCGTCGACACCTTTCTGAATAATGAAAGGGTTGACCGTGGAAAAGTCGTGACCTTCGTCAGACCGAGAAACAACAAGGAACTGTGGCAACGATGGAAGAACCGTCTGTGGCTGAGACTCAGTGAACTTACGTTTGTGAGCAGACATAGTGGAAGGTGAGGAAACCATTGCGGAAGAATCCCCCATGATTACCGGCGTCTCCGATGGCGCGCTCCTCCCTTGTGGGGGCCCTCACCGAGGGCACACCCGCCTTAGGTGATTGTTCACACCTCAGGTCACACCTCCCGACAAACGGACGGAGGGACCAATCGGCACTTTCGGAAGGTATCAGCTCGGGTAATCACCCCTCCCTGGGCCTGGCCTTTACCAGGGGGTACGTACGTGTCCTACCTGTCTACCCGGGGCGGGGAATTACGCGTTACCCCGTCACCGGCTACGCATGGAAGTGCGTGGGTCGGCCTTCAGACACGCACAGGGAGGAAGAAAGAGAAAGGGAAAGGAAAGAAGAGGGGGTCTCAAACGCCGCAGCGGAGAAAAGGGTAAAGAGAAGAGGTAAGGAATGGAGAAGGACAAAGGAAGGAAGAAGACATACAAGCAAGGAAGAAGAAGAATGCGGTACATTGACAAGCGTCCGTCTCCGGACGTAGGCGCAAACCATACTCCCAGAGGGGGAGAAAGTGAAGGAAAGAGCCAGAGGTGAGGGGGGGGGGGTGAAGACAGGGGATGGGGAAGGATGCGGAAAGGGAAGGTATGCAGCCCGGAAAGGAAGGAAGGCCACATTAGCTCGGAGCCCCGTGCTCGCTACGCACGTATCCACAAAAGAGTTGTGGATCCCCTGGGGGGGCTTAGTGTATTCATCTCTTGGTCTCCCTCTACGATTTTTACCCTCCACGCTGCCCTCCAATGCTAAATTGGTGATCCCTTGATGCCTCAGAACATGTCCTACCAACCGATCCCTTCTTCTGGTCAAGTTGTGCCACAAACTTCTCTTCTCCCCAATCCTATTCAATACTTCCTCATTAGTTATGTGATCTACCCATCTAATCTTCAGCATTCTTCTGTAGCACCACATTTCGAAAGCTTCTATTCTCTTCTTGTCCAAACTATTTATCGTCCATGTTTCACTTCCATACATGGCTACACTCCATACGAATACTTTCAGAAATGACTTCCTGACACTTAAATCAATACTGGATGTTAACAAATTTCTCTTCTTCAGAAACGCTTTCCTTGCCATTGCCAGCCTACATTTTATATCCTCTCTACTTCGACCATCATCAGTTATTTTGCTCCCCAAATAGCAAAACTCCTTTACTACTTTAAGTGCCTCATTTCCTAATCTAATTCCCTCAGCATCACCCGACTTAATTAGACTACATTCCATTATCCTTGTTTTGCTTTTGTTGATGTTCATCTTATATCCTCCTTTCAAGACACTGTCCATTCCATTCAACTGCTCTTCCAAGTCCTTTGCTGTCTCTGACAGAATTACAATGTCATCGGCGAACCTCAAAGTTTTTATTTCTACTCCATGGATTTTAATACCTACTCCGAATTTTTCTTTTGTTTCCTTTACTGCTTGCTCAATATACAGATTGAACAACATCGGGGAGAGGCTACAACCCTGTCTTACTCCCTTCCCAACCACTGCTTCCCTTTCATGTCCCTCGACTCTTAGAACTGCCATCTGGTTTCTGTACAAATTGTAAATAGCCTTTCGCTCCCTGTATTTTACCCCTGCCACCTTTAGAATTTGAAAGAGAGTATTCCAGTCAACATTGTCAAAAGCTTTCTATAAGTCTACAAATGCTAGAAACGTAGGTTTGCCTTTCCTTAATCTTTCTTCTAAGATAAGTCGTAAGGTTAGTATTGCCTCACGTGTTCCAGTGTTTCTACGGAATCCAAACTGATCTTCCCCGAGGTTGGCTTCTACTAGTTTTTCCATTCGTCTGTAAAGAATTCGTGTTAGTATTTTGCAGCTGTGACTTATTAAGCTGATAGTTCAGTAATTTTCACATCTGTCAACACCTGCTTTCTTTGGGATTGGAATTATTATATTCTTCTTGAAGTCTGAGGGTATTTCGCCTGTTTCATACATCTTGCTCACCAGATGGTAGAGTTTTGTCAGGACTGGCTCTCCCACGGCCGTCAGTAGTTCCAATGGAATATTGTCTACTCCGGGGGCCTTGTTTCGACTCAGGTCTTTCAGTGCTCTGTCAAACTCTTCACGCAGTATCGTATCTCCCATTTCATCTTCATCTACATCCTCTTACATTTCCATAATATTGTCCTCAAGTACATTGCCCTTGTATAGACCCTCTATATACTCCTTCCACCTTTCTGCTTTCCCTTCTTTGCTTAGAACTGGGTTTCCATCTGAGCTCTTGATATTTATACAAGTCGTTCTCTTATCTCCAAAGGTCTCTTTAATTTTCCTGTAGGCAGTATTTATCTTACCCCTAGTGAGATAGGCCTCTACATCCTTACATTTGTCCTCTAGCCATCCCTGCTTAGCCATTTTGCACTTCCTGTCGATCTCATTTTTGAGACGTTTGTATTCCTTTTTGCCTGTTTCATTTACTGCATTTTTATATTTTCTCCTTTCATCAATTAAATTCAATATTTCTTCTGTTACCCAAGGATTTCTACTAGCCCTCGTCTTTTTACCTACTTGATCCTCTGCTGCCTTCACTACTTCATCCCTCAAAGCTACCCATTCATCTTCTACTGTATTTATTTCCCCCATTCCTGTCAATTGCTCCCTTATGCTCTCCCTGAATCTCTGTACAACCTCTGGTTCTTTTAGTTTATCCAGGTCCCATCTCCTTAAATTCCCACCTTTTTGCAGTTTCTTCAGTTTTAATCTACAGGTCATAACCAATAGATTGTGGTCAGAGTCCACATCTGCCCCTGGAAATGTCTTACAATTTAAAACCTGGTTCCTAAATCTCTGTCTTACCATTATATAATCTATCTGATACCTTTTAGTATCTCCAGGGTTCTTCCATGTATACAACCTTCTTTCATGATTCTTAAACCAAGTGTTAGTTATGATTATGTTGTGCTCTGTGCAAAATTCGACCAGGCGGCTTCCTCTTTCATTTCTGTCCCCCAATCCATATTCACCTACTATGTTTCCTTCTCTCCCTTTTCCTACACTCGAATTCCAGTCACCCATGACTATTAAATTTTCGTCTCCCTTCACAATCTGAATAATTTCTTTTATTTCATCATACATTTCTTCAATTTCTTCGTCATCTGCAGAGCTAGTTGGCATATAAACTTGTACTACTGTAGTAGGTGTGGGCTTCGTATCTATCTTGGCCACAATAATGCGTTCACTATGCTGTTTGTAGTAGCTTACCCGCATTCCTATTTTCCTATTCATTATTAAACCTACTCCTGCATTCCCCCTATTTGATTTTGTGTTTATAACCCTGTAGTCACCTGACCAGAAGTCTTGTTCCTCCTGCCACCGAACTTCACTAATTCCTACTATATCTAACTTCAACCTATCCATTTCCCTTTTTAAATTTTCTAACCTACCTGCCCGATTAAGGGATCTGACATTCCACGCTCCGATCCGTAGAACGCCAGTTTTCTTTCTCCTGATAACGACATCCTCTTGAGTAGTCCCCGCCCGGAGATCCGAATGGGGGACTATTTTACCTCCGGAATATTTTACCCAAGAGGACGCCATCATCATGTAATCATACAGTAAAGCTGCATGCCCTCGGGAAAAATTACGGCTGTAGTTTCCCCTTGCTTTCAGCCGTTCTCAGTACCAGCACAGCAAGGCCGTTTTGGTTATTGTTACAAGGCCAGATCAGTCAATCATCCAGACTGTTGCCCTTGCAACTACTGAAAAGGCTGCTGCCCCTCTTCAGGAACCACACGTTTGTCTGGCCTCTCAACAGATACCCCTCCGTTGTGGTTGCACCTACGGTACGGCTATCTGTATCGCTGAGGCACGCAAGCCTCCCCACCAACGGCAAGGTCCATGATTAATGGGGGGGATAATTTATGTATCAATCTTTAAAACATGGGACATCTTGACACCACCATTTAATCTCTGTATTCGTCTCATTCTTATATTTTATTGCTTTTAATAATTTATGTATCAATCTTTAAAAGCAATAAAATATAAGAATGAGACGAATACAGAGATTAAATGGTGGTGTCAAGATGTCCCATGTTTTGAACAAATTTATTCAAATACCTTAGGTATTTGAAAAAGGTATCCGAGAACATAAATCCATCATCACACGCCTGATCTAATTAATTTTTCATTACTGAAAAAAGAAGCCTTTAAATTAAACTACTTATAGATCAATTGACAGTGGATGTCGCAGAATGGAACATAACATCGAAACATTCCACGACCACTTCAAATGGCAGCATCCACACAGACTGTCAATGAAATTAGATGCCCACGTCAGCGGTAGTTCTGTCTGTTAACATGGAGAAGTGAACTTGTTCAGCCACACTCAAACATGGTGAATAGTTGTGGATTTGTGCTTCTGCATTTTCTTCATCTTTCCTTTATTGTTTTGTTTCTGCGGGATTTTTCAGGGTGCTCACAAAAGTGGCCAAATATGAGCATATACTGAGCCTAAATAATAAATAGAAGGAACAATTTTCATTAAAATTCATTTTTAGTAAGAAAGCCAGTTCTACCAAGGGAGAAAAGTAGTAATTTTCAGAGTTACTCGGCACTTTGAAGGAAAACATAACAACGAATAATGTAAAAAGATATTACGTCTATCACGTTACAAATATGGTTTGATGCAAAATTATGTATATAATTCCTGGTATAAATAAATGACATTTTGAAATGTTTGTATGACTTCCTTTATCAATAACATTCGTGACAAATTTTGATTTGGTCACTAATAAACCCTGCCATCACTGGTAGTTCCTTTAGTGATGTCTGAGAAGATTTATTCACCCCATAGTTTTGTGACGAAGCAAGCTGGATCTCTTTACTTCCTCTCGTTTTGCCATCTACTCCCTTAAATTCATTTTTTTCATTTTGATTAATTACCATTAACATATATGAGCATAATCTCCATTTTTTAACAAAGAGAAAGGTTGGCCCTCGGTCTTAAAGAATACAGCACCAGATCTAATTTTGTGCTTAGTTTTGTGTACGTAATTAATTTCCTACTTTATTTTGACTATTCCTAGTTAAGATCTTTTGTTGTAGGGTGAAATCAGTATTGTTCCGTGACAGATTTAATTGTTGACTTACAAACAAATATAAGTTCTGTACTAATTATAAACATTTGGAAGAAGAACTACTAGGATTTTTGAAGTATTTATTTGGCTCTATTCGAAAAGATATTTGCAAAGCCAGCCCTTAATTAATACCAAAATAATTACCAAGATTGTCAAAAGCTTTGTTTGAGTAACAATATCTGTTAATTCCATTATTTAAACAAATAATTTAGCCTAACCTTAGTGGTAGACTGTTTAAAAGGAGGAATTTTTCAATATATTCATTTAATTGAATGAGCTATGTTTTAATTGTAATTTCGGTAAATTAAACATTGAACAATGTATAGTTTCAGTACCTATTATTGTGAGTATAAATAAAGGGCCAATTTTTGGCCCTGAGACAGTCAGTCCATGGCCGATTTTCAAACGGGAAGTCTGTGTAAGTTGGAATAACTATAATGCATTAACTTATCAGTGGAATTAGTGTAACACAAATAGGCCGTGTGTTAAAACAATGACAGTGTCTGTTCAAATTATTTGAGAAATAGTGTCACACGTACCGTATTATTCAGCAAGAACTGTGAACTGTGTGGTTAGGGTTTTACTGCTCACAGATGTTCAACAGCAAACTATTGTAGCAGTATGCTCAGGTATGCCTGCAACCTATTAATGAGGCTTATCAGATGTACCAATAGTGAACTGACCATAAAACTGTGTAATATTGTGTGTGTGTGTGTGTGTGTGTGTGTGTGTGTGTGTGTGTGTGAACAGTGGAAGTAAAGAACTGTGAAACGAAACTCTGCAACTCTCAGTTACATCATTTATAGTAGTCAGTGTTGAACTTCCATCCCCCATTTTTCAGCCAGTATAACAATGCAGTACGTCGACACCTTGGACTATCAATTAAGAAATAAAGCAGGTGAACTTCAGAACACGTTCTACTTCACATTCTTCCCCCTTCCTACTAACAGTAAAAAGCTCTTTTAACTAATACAATGGAAGTGCCTTCTGCCATGGACTTCACAATGGTTTGCAAAGT
Organism: Schistocerca serialis cubense; assembly: GCF_023864345.2. NCBI lineage: Eukaryota > Metazoa > Arthropoda > Insecta > Orthoptera > Acrididae > Schistocerca > Schistocerca serialis. The sequence continues at coordinate 45,019,167 of NC_064646.1, read as the reverse complement.
AGATGCAGACAAGCACAAGATTGGTCCATTCTCCCACATTGCTACAGTGGATACTGTAGTCTTAGACCACTTGTGAAATGCTAAAGTCAACATTTCTGCCATTTTCAAGACAATAATGCACTACACATTGTGGCTACCTCGTGAAGACTTCCTACAGAAGGGACATATGGACCGAACAGAACAGCCTGCAGTATTTTCCAACACGAATGCCCATTGAAGGTGCTCAGAAACAGGTGAAACTTAGTGGGTTGCCATGGTAACCTGCCTCGCACACTGAATGATTCCAGGAAGGTTGCCATTAAAATGTGGGCTCAGACTGAGCAGGACTGTGTCTACCACATCAAGGTCGTCGAGCATACGACACTGCACACGGTGCAGCAACACAGTGTTAAATGTTATGCAGCACTACACAATTTCACAAAATAGCCCTTTCCGATGTTTGGGCATTTCACATTTAAGTTATTTATTTATTTTTGTACATGTTACTGTGTTTCGTTCCCTGCTTCTCTATAATCTTAAAAACACACCTACTCACATGTAGCCATGTTGTGCTAAACACTTCTAGAGCAAATTGTGAGAGTGAAATGTTCACAATAAATGTTACAGATAAGAAGCAATAAAAGCTTTTGAAATGTGGTGTAACACAAGAATTCGGAACATTAGATGGATTGAACCGATAATCGATGACGAGTTACTGATCCTGTTGATGGTACAACTTGACTAAAAATGGGAGAGATTTATGTCACATACTGAGGCATCGAGAAATAATTAACTTTGTAATTTAGGGAACAACAGAATGAAAAGATAAAGGAAAAATGGTTAAAGACAACATAAGACTGTAATACAGTAATCTGCCTCAAATGGGCGTAGGTCGGAATAGTTCTGATGCTACAAAAAGTGCCGAGACCTGCAGCAAAACCCAACTTCGCATAGAAAACTATAATGTATCACATTTTCTTGATTGGTGAGTGATCTTGACAATGTAGACTCTTGGAAATCTATGGTTTAGTTACATTTACAAAAACATGTATGTATCATCTTTAACAATGCCACCATTTTCTACTGTGTGTTTAAATATACACTCAATAGTAAGAAAGAGTAAGATTCAGCAAACAATACAACTATGGGCTACTGCTTCATCTTCTTTTAGATATACAATTATATCCCTTCGGCCAGCAAGCTACATCAGTTCCAGTACCACCAACAAATTTTGATGCCACTTGACAGTGAAACTTTAGTTATTTTTTTTATGATATGAAGTCTGTGTAACTACTTTATTTAAGTGTATTGGCAGTATCAGCCAAATTAGGCAATCTTCAGATATAATACTAAAACAATGGACAACAGTCACTACCACAGGCATCAGCCCGACCACATCCTCCAGTATTTTTGTTTCTGATTTGAAGATGACCTAGCTTACCTGAAATCAATAACTACCTTTACATAAAAAATTGATCTACACTGTTTTGTTCATAATATTACAGAACAACGTCACTTATCTCCTGCGATGTGATGCTGCATTTCTATAAATTTCTAAATTTCTATGTCTATTAACTTAAAGACTTCCTCCCCATGCCCAGTACTATTGCTCTTTACTTCACTGACATCTGCTATCTGCTTTTGTCCTTCCTAAAATCTGTATCTTGGCAGCCAGCACCTACATTGTTTGCTATCTTTCTCTGTTGCTTCTTCCATCTCATGGAATATAAAATTTCTGTACACACTTTCCTTGGGATACCATCTTCTGCCAGCTACAACCGTGCCAATTCCTGCTATTTGATAAATTTACCACTACCTTTTCCTAAAGCAATATTACTGCTCCAAATTTGTCTTTTCGTTAGAAACCATATATTTCTATTGTCTGTCTTCAGGCAATTGTCAAATTACATCTTTATGTTTGAAAGTAGATTCAATTTCCAATGAACAATAATACACAAAAAGAAAGTTGAAAGCCAAGTTCATGCTACTTGGTATGTACATGACCAAAGGAAATTACAGCTTTCATCTCTAAAGGGATGTAAGTAGCAATGAACCCACATGAAATGAAATAAGGGCTTATTCATTTGTCTTCATTACACTTGCCTGAATATCTTTAAAACAAAAAGTATCTGAAAATTAACAACTACTTAATGATACTTATTTACTGTCCATCCCAGCCGTACTTTCAACAACATGACAGTATAATACAGCACACAGAGAAGTAATATAACAAAACTTTGTCTTTTTTTGGCAATGATTACATCTTGTATAACGTACCTCATGTGAACGAAACCTTGAGTCGTCTAGTTTTTTTACAGCATACTTCATATCTTCGAACCGAAGAAACTCGACAACACCAGTTCCATCCTTAAAAACATCTGCAAAGCAAACATCACCAGCTTCTCGCATGTGGTCCTTTAGGTCCTGCCAGCTACCCGAAGGTGGTAAACCTGAAAGTTGAAGAATACACTCAGAAGTGGTTGCGGATGGAATGCAATACCAGTTACTTATGTAAAAATGCAAATCATCAAAGTAATGATGCCCTGCATTGTCAATGTACTTGGACACTGTTAGACCATCATTGCTGCAAGACTCAAAACTCTCAACAAACCTTCTCCCTCTCCCATCCCTAAGTGGCATTCACTTCTGCTCATAGGTAAAATGAACCTCGGTCATTCAAATTGGTAGGAGGTACAGACTCATCAAAAATTCCTATAGGAGCATATAAAAGGATCGTGGATTTCATGCAATGACGAAATTAAAATTATCACGTATATTGATAACATTTTTTACTGATATTATATTCGCCACTTGCTTCTGCCCCTGCCCCATTCACAAAAAAAAAGTGTGCTTTGGTCAGTGCGTGAATGTAGTCGTAAGTCACGGAGTGACACTGAAGGGCAGTGTTTAGCCGCGACAAAATTTTTTGGTTGACAAGGGCAGGTGAGCCACTGATATTTAATGCATTTTTCTTGTGACGTGCATATATAACCGCTATAGAGTTCACCTAATGGACAGAAAATTTTATCAACTCCTGCATTTCATAGTAGCAGCTCACAAACAATACTTTCTAGAACAGCTACTGGCTTTGTCAGCAGGAAATTCACTTGCATTAGATTTCCTTTCCCAATACATGCCATTTTTAGGGGGACAGTTCCTACATGCAGATGAAACGCTGTGTATTTACCACCACTCCAATTAACAGAAAACTTTCCTTTGTGTAAAGTGTATCATGTTTTAAAAGAAATGTAACTACAGGGGCAGACAGACATTTCGACCACTGTTTCAGAGGCCTCCCTCTGGATCGAACAAAGAACTAGATGTGTTGTGCTGGCATGGTTCCACATAAGAATTTTCAAGAACTGTCTAACACATTTGGTTTATTTCAAGTGAAGGAATTAAGTTTAGTTTCTTCAGGTGAAAGGAAGAGAAGCCTGCTGCTGCATACTGGCCAATTCATAAATGGTAGTCATTAGTGAATGAAATGAAGATTGCTGTTATACTCATACAGGCCACCAGGCACAAAGTTGCAGTTTCCTGAATGATAAAGGCTTCTGTCTCAAATTGTTAGTGTGGTCTGTTGAGCTCTGGCAGCTAGCAGTAAGAATGGTGTGACCCAACAGCCATTTCTGCTATTTGCATTGCCCAGTTGTTTTAATATTTCAGAGGCCCCCTGATCTTATACTTCACCATCCAACTGTTATCAAAAGTACGACGTGATGTCAAGCCCAGTATAACAATCCAGAGAGAAACTCTTAATGTATCAAAGTTCAGCCAAAACCAATTTTTCTGCAGTATTCAATTAATTTGAGATGCAAAATTCTAAATGCAAATTATCAAAATTACATATTTAGCAATGTGAAACTTTAGTAGCAAACCGTTCAAAGATTTTGAGCATGAAACCCATGTCAGTCAAAATAGCAATACTGTAAGTGTGCACTGAAGTGTTGTGAATAAGGAGACTGACAGGGATGTAGGACAGTAACACCAATTGACAATTAACTTTTAAGTGCCGCACGTATCATTCTTCTGGTGAGACTGTTGTAGAGTGGTTAGGTTATACTGTGCAGTGACTACTGTCATAAAATTGGAAGGTGCAGTATGTGCATACCTGGTAAATGAGACTTACATTACATAATTAAGACATGGACTGGCCATAACAAATTCACTTAGTGGGGTTGGTTGTTCATGCAAGCAAAACCCGTGAAACCAAATGTGTTTGTGTTGACCCCCATTTACAGCCAATTTTTCGCCACAATTGCTGGTGCCGAGGAATATAACATGATATATGAGCAGGTGTGTCACATGGGTTGCCCTTCTGGTGAGGAATGTTGTGCTGGGCACAACAGACAAGAATTCGCTAAAAACTTTGAACAATGTGTTGTGGTTGAACAGTGAACTGGATAACAGTTTATAAAGTATTGATATTTTAACAAAGTGATTTTGTGATATGTATGGCATCAGAATTTTGTCAAGGTCTGTGAACATCAACGTTATGGGACTGTGAAATCCTATTAGTTCGAAATATCACATTTGAGGTAGCCGCAATTAAAAAGAGAGGTGCAACAGTCAACCAGCAAGTGGGTATAGCAGTAGTCAATCAGTGCAAAGGTGGGCACAGCTGACAGGGATAAACAACACATCTCGATGAGGGAATTAAGACTTGAAGCATTCTTGTAGATGATTTGCAGCAGCAGCAGCAGCAGCAGCAAAAGAAGAAGAAGAAGAAGACTACTTATTGCATAAGATAAAGTCATTAGTGATCAAAAACTAGCAAACATAAACTCATTCAAAATAGGTTTTGATTTGATTCAGGGAGCAAAAACAACTAGAGTCATACCCATGTCAAAACTGGAGAACACGAAGATAAAGACAAAATAGACTACACAGAAGCGGAGGCGCAGAACTAAAAATTAAATAGCCTTCACCATATTGCTACAATGGATAAAAAGTAAAACGCAGTCGACAGCTTATGCATCTTCACTAAAATGGCTGATAACTCAAGACAACAAATACAAATGAGAACACACGCAGTTAAAAAAAGGACATTCCGTTAGGAAATGGCGGACCATCAAAAGTCGAGCGCAGTGGGCACAAAGTGGTGGGGCAGCACAGTTAACAAATCGCAATGGCTAAAAAGACAGTGCCCAATACGCAACTTAGTTAAAATGATCTCCTTGCGGTGAAAGGACCAAGAGGTCATCACCCAAGTTGCTAAAAGATGCTTAATAGCCCGGAGCTTGTTCCCATGAAGGGAGGACCAGTGGCGATGCCAAAGTGACACCACCTGCTGACAGACGGCAACACAGCAATCATCGGAGGGCTGAGATACAAGGACTGCAGCCTTGGCAGCAGTGTCAGCGGTGTTGTTTCCTGTCAGACCGAAATGGCCAAAAACTCACAAACACCACAGTGGTGCCATCAAGTGCACGCAAGTGACAGCTTTCCTGGACCCATTGCGCTAAGCAATGGACGGTGTACGGCACACAGAGGCTTTGAAGGGGACAGATTATCAGAGCAGATGACACAATTGAAAAGTCTGTCGCCGGATGTACTGACTGGCCTGATATACAGGGCAAAGAGATCTTCTGTAAATACTGAGCAGTATTCTGGAAGCTGATACCGAAAAACGCCGGCGCCAATGACGAAGGCACACCTGACACCATGGTCAGTCTGTGAGCCATCAGCGTACACAAAGATACTATCGCAAAGTTCCATGCAAAGGTCATTAAACTAAAGGCAATAGAGCGAGGCTGGAGTACTGTCTTTAGAAAGAAAATGAAGGCCAAGGCAAACACAGGCCGCCACACGAAGCCAAGGTTGTGATGGGTTTACACCCACTGAAAAGTTGCAGGTTGCATGAAAAGTTAAGCTGCCCGAGACAGAGTCGAAAGCAAATTCCACGAGGTAACAGAAAAGAGGGACGTGCCCCTTACTGGTGATCAAAGGAGTCATCGAAGAAAGGAGGCACAGAATGGGTGGTCACACATGGCAGAGGAGAAAGTCACAGTTGTAGTTCGGCAGCTTCTACATACTCTCTCAACCGGGCTAGTGTAAAAGGCGCCAGTGGCCAAATTGATTCCACAATGGTGGACAGTATTGAGACAGCATAAGAGGGACGGACGTGCAGATGCATAAACGAAACACCCATAGTTTCAAACAGACAAGGGACCAATACTAACAGAGGAGGGTTATTCGATCTGCTCCCCAGGAAGTACCACTGAGGACACATAGGACATTGTGGGACCACGTGCAGTGGGCTGCCAGTTAAGACATGTGAGAGGGCCAAGGAAGGTTCCTGTCAAGCATGAGCCCCAGGAATTTCGTAGTTTCAACGAACAGAAGAGCAATAGGCCCAAGATGTAAAGACAGTGGAAGAAACAGATTGCACCGCCAGAAATTCATACAAACAGTTTTGTCAGTTTGAAAACAAAAGCCACTGTCAATGCTCAATAAGTAAAGAAGAACAAGGCACTGCTGAAGATGCCACTTAATTAGAGAGGACTGCGAAGAACTGCAACTGATGGCAAAATTGCCAACGAAAAGGGAGACTGTGATGCCTGTGAGGTAAATGGGCGTGTTGTGGTGCCCTGTAAATATTTTAAGTTCGGAGTTGGTGTGGCCGCACGGACCGCTCGGCAAGCCGTGGCTCATCAGCAATTGCGTGGTGCCAAACATTAGTCGGAACAAGGGGTATAGCCCCAGTGCATGGTCCAGGCCGACCGCATCACTGGGAATTCCATGTTGACGCTGTGTCGAGGACTGTGCTTTGTGTCGATGAAGGAGATTTGTATGCTGGGAGTGCCACAGATGGCAAAGTTTGTGACATCATAATGGCAGACATTTCACAGTTCACGTAGAAATTAATAATTGTCTAGAGGAATCATGATACCTTAAAAAGAAACATGTACATTACCAATACTTGCATGACAATTCTGATGGTGTAATCAGATTTTCTGGTGTAATCAGATTTTCAACATCTTTATTAGTTTAAAGTTTAGTACCTGACTAATTTATACAAGTAGCACCCAGCGACAAGATTCCAAAATCTAAACGGTTCATCTGATTTTGTCTATCGACGTGTCTTTAGAAAGCTATTAGTGTAAACCTAAATGGGTATGAATTACAGGCATTTAACTTTAATAGTACATGAGTTATTGGACGTCAAAGTGGCCGATTACTATTAATCACGTCAAGCTGTAAGTACTCCACAGTTACACGAAAAAATGGTAGCAGCATGCTTATAAATATATTTATTCATCTATGTCTTTGTTTACATCCGATATACACTATTCGTGAAGAAATTGGTCAAATATTTACTGTGCTTTAGAGAACACAGGGACATTAGGCTACTGGCTTACCTTTTGTTCTATTCCTTTGACATGTGTTTATTTAATTTGTTTATGTATTTAATAATGTGTGTTAGAGTGTGCTTATGGTCCAGCTGTAGGAATATTTATTTGGTTTCAAGTTATTTAAATGTAAATCCAGTAGTTCGTATGTGTTTCAACATGTTTGTGGGTGCAATGGCTTGGAGACATGGTATGAGCGCTCTAGCCAATCACAGCACTCGTTACTACGGCGAGTTGCTACGGTAGGCCACTACTGAAGTCCACGGGGAGACTGTATGGAAGTGGGGGAGGAGCCTCGGGTGAGAGGACATGGAACAGTGCTGGATGGGAAGGCGTGACGGACGGTCGCAGGAAATAGTTGGAGAGAGCTGGTCAGTTTGCACTTGGTCGCAGGAGATAGAAATATTTCGTAGTGCCGACTTGTGCACTTGTGAGATTTCTGTGGCTTGTCCAGTGAAGACATAGTATCCGTTTAGAAGTGAGTATCTCGTGAGCTATGTTGTTCGTAACTAATTACGTTAAGTAGGAATCTATTGTTTCCCTGTTATTCAACTCATATTTTATTTAACTGCTGAACCATTGACACCAATAAGTGTTTTGCAGTAATAAACGGCATTCTTAAAGGTACTTCTGCTATCATACTCATCATTTAAACTCGTTAAAAATAGTACCTGCAGATTTTATTTAATTGCTATCTTTCATTTATACATTTCTATGTTACATTCAAAATTTGTAATTGCCGAGTGATAGGAACCTTCGACCATTCGATTCATGTGTATATTCATATTCTATACTGTAGACTCAGCAGTTTTTTTTTTGAAAGCCCACATGCCCAAAGGGAGGCAGGACATTATAAGGTTAATGACAATAACAACAACATTGACATTCAAGACGGAACCTTGAGGCACTCAGTTTTCCTGGATAAAGGTGCCCGACGCCCCATATACAGAGTGTATGGAGGATACCAGTCCTCCAGCAGGTGTTGTCAGCTTTCTGCAAATGGAAAAACATGGCCACAGTCAGGGATTTCCGCAGAAAAAAATTGATGGCATGGGTGGACAAAGTGACGAGATGGTCAACGCTCGAGCCACTATACCAGCCGGTCATGAATCATACATTCCATCACCTTGAAAACACAGCTGGTGAGAGAAATGCTTCTCTGTTCGTTTTCAATGGAAGACCAGGTGATAGTGGGAGCAGCTCAAAATCTGCGCAAAATGGTGGCCCAAGGTGTTGGAGATAACAATAGGGTCGACGATGACATTGTCTGCTATTGTCAGGTCGGACATTGGGGAATGGATCTTGGTCCCAGAGAACCGCCGGAGGTTGGCCCACATGACGGAAAAGGGAGTGGAACTGTTAAAAGAACTAGTAAATGAAATGCAGCCAGCTTTTTTGCTATCCAGTAGAATGCAACAAAACTGTGCACGCAACTGTTTATGACGGTTTGCCATTGTAGGATGATGGTTAAAAATGGCGAGACCACATCTCCGCACGCAAATTACATCACAGCTTGCCTCAGTTCACCAAGGGACCGGGACATGACATGGTAAAGAGGAAGTGCGAGGAATGCAACATTCTGCAATTGTAAGGACAACATTTTTAAGGTGTTCTACCTTGTCATCAAAGCTGGCGAAACGTTTGTCGAAAAGTCGCCAGATAGGAGTAAAGCCTCCAGTCGGCCTTAGAAAGCTGCCATTTGGGTGCGCACGTAGGTGGTGTAGGAGTCAGAAAACGGATAGCACGCAGGAAATGGTCACTCAAGTTTGTGCCAGAGAGAATGGACCACTCAAAACAACAGACAAGCTGGGCAGTACAGAATGATAGGTCCAAATGGGAAAAGTGTGTGTGGAGTACGAAAGGGGACGTGGGTGCTCCTGTATTAAGGCAGAAGAAGTCGAGTTGATTGAGATGGTCAGCCAACAGGGCACCTCTGGACAGGGTCTGGGAGAAACCCCAATGGGATGGTGCACATTACTGTCACTGAGCAGCAGAAAGGAGTGAGATAGCTGCCCAATAAGATGGAGAAAGTCTGCTATGGTGAAGTCAAATGACAGATGGATGTAAATGGTACAAAGGGAGAAGGTCAAGTGAGGAAGGAAAAGGCAAACTGCAGCAGCTTGAAGGCAGCTAGTCATGGAGATGGGCTGACTATGAACACCATCCCATATGAACAGCATGGCTCCCTATTAAATGGAATACCATCCTCAGGAATGAAGGTCAAAATAGACCAGGAAGAAATGCAAGAACTCAAAGTGGTCACGAGGACGCAATTTTCTTTCATGAACGCAGAGAAAATATGGACACCAATTCTAAGAGCAGCCATAAACCCTCTTTGTTAGATCGAAGACCGTGGACATTCTTCTCAGCAGCTGCCGAGTGCCAGCCTTCGAAGATCACTGCTACAGGGCACAGAGGCAGGAGGATCCTGCTCCATGAGGTCTACAGAAGCATCAGCATTTTCCTTTTGTCGGCATGCGGAGTCCAGGACCGGAAAATGGTTGGTAGTACACACCAGCGACATGGAGGTCGGTAGGGTGAGAGTATCACACAGCGACAACATTGAAGAGGATCTCTTGAGTCAGCAAAGGGGAAGACCATTTCCCTTTATTTGACTTCTTGGAGCCTTTCCAGTTGGCAGAGGAATATTCAGATGTTTGTTGTCTAGAGGGACACCGGAAGTCTTCACAGGATTGTTCCTTCTGTCCTTTCCAGTCTGCCAGTTCTGTAGGTGGTGACTTTGTCCCATAAGGCAGAAGTTTGGTTGCTGTTGCACCGCTGGAGGAGGAGACGCGGACTCTATTATGATGCTGGGCGATTTCACAACCGCGGTGCTAAATTTGAGGTTACATGGCTGCGAGGCCATGTCCTTCATGGAACAAGATGTAGCGAGAACAGAACTGTAAGAGTCAGATGGTAGAATGCAGGGTTACCAGCTAGCCAACAACTTGCAAACAACCGGATAAGTCACTTTGACCTTCATTCGATCTCCTGCACAGTCCACTCATCAAGATACACGGGACAATTGCAAGAGGAAGTGGTTTGGTCACCACTGCAATTGATGCTGTGGGGGAGAGGTGGTGGATGATCGCCCTCATGAGCATCCCTACCACAGGTTACACATTTGGCCAGGTGTCGACAGAACTCTCTAGTGTGGTTGTAACGATGACACTAGTACCAGCGCATCGGGTTTGGAATATGCAGTCTGACTGTGATAACTTCATAACCTGCTTTTATCTCTGATGGAAGAACCACTCTATCAAAGGTGAGAAAGAGAATGCGGACACTAAAAGATACATCTACTTTTTCATCACTCGATGGATGGTAATGACACCCTGATCAGAGAGGTACATTTGGATTTCTGTCTCAGTCAGACCATCGAGCAGCCTAGTGTAAATAACACCATGGGAAGAATTCAAAGTTCTATGGGCATCAACACAAAGAGGGTAGCTGTGGAGAAGCGAGGCAACAAGCAGTGTTTGTTCTTGAGAATCTGAAGTAGTTTCCAAAAGCCAAGTGCCATTCTGTGAAGAAGAGCAGGATTTCACAGTGCCAGCAATTGCATCAAACCCTTTCTGAATAATAAACGGATTTACGGTGGTGAAGGACTGACCATCTTCAATACGTGAGACCACGAGAAACCGTGGTGCAGCCGGAAGGGTCTTTGAATCGTTAGCCTCATTACATTTACATTTAATAGACATTGATTGTGAAGATGATTTACTCATTGCGAGAAAATCCCACGATTGCCAGCATCTCCAATGGTGCGCTCCTCCCAACTGGGGGCCTCCTTCACAAGGGGGCGCACCCACCTTAGGTGACTGTTCACACCTCAGGTCACACCTCCTGAACTCATGACAGAGGGACCAATCAGCAGTGTGGCAAGGTAGCAGCTCAGACAATCACCCCTCCCTTGGCCTGCCTGTACCAGGGGGTATGTGCGAACCCTACCTGTCGACCCGCGGCTGGAAATTACACGTTACCCGGTCACTTGTTACTTGTCTCACACGCATAGACTGGCTTTCAGGAGCACACAGGGAGGAAGAGGAACCTCAAGCTCCAAAGCGGAGGAACGATAGGAGAAGGTGAATGAAGAAAGAAAAAAGGAATAGAAAACATTGGAGAGTACTCTGATAGGGACTACCAAAAATGCAGGATACATTTCCAAAAACATCCCAGACAAATTCCCCAAGGGACAGAAAAAAGAACAGCAAGAGGATTGACAGGCTGCAGGGAAAAGATGCTGCAAAGGCTGGCACCCCGTGGTAGCCAAGCACGAACCTGACAAAGAGCAGTGCGCCCCCTGGAGGTGATTCAAAATGTGTGATAACGAATCAAAACACGGTATATTGGAAGAAAATGGGCAAGTGGGAGACAATATTGCCAAAGACCAGGCTGGAGAATTTTGTGTTTTAAAATGAACAGGAAGACTTATTTGAAACTGAATTTGCAGATGATAGTGTTTATAGGTCAGATATAAACATGACTTTGCATGCCAGGGATGGTAGCCAAATTTTTACACTATATAGTAATGGGGCTGAAAAAGATGAAGGCAGTTTTGGAGTGAGTAAGAGACAGTTAAGGCTGAGGAGGCATATGCCGTGAAAGTCAAGAAATACAATGGATTATGGTAGATTGGGACGTTAATGCACTTTCGTGCAGCTTATGAGAGCACAAGCAGTATGAAAAATTACACATTACAAAATAATATGGATAATATAAAAATACATACAAAAGACGATATTAGCAATTTAAAGGATGAAATCAAAGTAGAGATGAAAAAGGAAATCCGTGCAGTCAACTCAAGTCTCTCATGATAGAGAAAAAATTTGAAGCTGTAGCAAAAGATTGTGATGAAAAAATTAGTAGAGTAGTTCATGATACCGAGGAAAAATTGAAAATAATTAGTAGTAATTGTGCAGTGGAGAGGAAGAAACTTTGTTACGACTATGGTAAGAGCGTAGAGACTGCTGAGAGGCAATGTAAAATATTTGTTCAGTCAGCTAGGAAATTTTTTGCTGACAATGGCATTAAACTTTAAAATTGTTCAGATTATGAATGAAAGAGTATACATTAGAAACAGAGGTAGAAACGTCAAGTTTGCCGCAGTTTTTGAGGTGGCAATCACTGTGGTAAACCCAAGTAACATGATTGCTGTTCAGAGTGAGGAAGAGGAGATGGGTGCCAAAACACTTCAGTGAGTGATAAGTTTTTAAGAGCACGTAAGTCTATTGCTTTATGATCGAATAGCGGAGACAGGGATTAGCTGGTTAACCAAGTATTTGAAGACAGTGAAAGTGACAGCAGTTCTGATAGTATTGTCAGTAGTGATCGAGAAAGCAGTGGTATTTGAATTTATTTTTGATGATGATATTAATGTGTTAAGTAAAGAGAGAATAAATGAGCAGAGTGTTAATGAAAAGTTAGGGCTTAATGGAAGTGGTAGATAGGAGGAAGAGGAGGATCATGCTATCTGTCATTTACCAGTGACGGAAAATTACTTTGGCAGACAGGATGAAGTTTTTCTTGGGAGAGGATTGATGAGGATTTGTTGTATGAAGAAGATAACATAGCAAGTACAAAGGAGTTGTGGCACCCTCTAACAGCAGCAAATGTACAAGCTACACCCCAGTCTTTACTGGACATTGGTATTGATTTAAATGGTATTTCACAAGCATTTTTTGATTTTTCAAAAGCATATAAAAGATTTAGTATTGCTGCATGTCTCAGGAATAAGGATCATAGGTGCTACCAGTAAGCTGCCAAGAGTGTTACACAAGAAGTACTGTTTACTGCTGAAATAGCAGCAAAGCAGTTTGAAATATTTCAGATTGTGAGTGACAGACTTTGAAAAAACGATGGAGAGTGCTTCGAATCAAGAATACGACATGGAAAGTAGAGGATTAAATGCCTTGTATTGAATTCCTTATGTGGTGACAATGTTTCCGTGAGCTAACTGTCTCATCATTCCTGTTTCCTGAGACACTCAATCTCTTCTACTATCCTGTCTGTAGCTTCTCAGTGGAACAGTCATGTTCTTCGACTTTTGTGTGATCCTTTGTACAGTAACACATTTCAGTAAAGTTCTTTCAGTGTCATTAATTTATGTTGAATTAGTGATTTTAAGTAATGGAGTTCTGTAAGAGGAAGACAGCAAAGATAATATACAAGGCATCTACAGTAATTGGTAAAATTGATGGGATGCTGTATTTATTTTCGTTTTAAAACTGATCATGAGAATTATTTTGTTCAATCACTAGGAAATTTCTGTCAGCCAAAAAGTAAGGTGAATGGAATATGAAGGGTGTTAGGATATGTGAAAACTGTGCAAATACTTACAAGTCATATTTAAGATGTAAAGTAATGAACTCGTGTGGATTCATTAATAATTGATGCAGAAGCTGAAGTAACAGAGAAAACATGGTTTGGTATTATTTGAGGTAACATAAAAAAAGTTTGGTCTCAAGGCAATTAGTATTGGAGATAACTGTGTGAAAATGTCATAATATAGCCTTTCTAGCATTTAATACAATGGAATAAACCTAAGATACAATTGCCTACAGTAATGTCTGCAATGAAAAAGTAACATTTGAGTTTAGTGCCCTTCCCGCCAAAATTTCAACTAATATTATCAAATACAGTGAAATACACTAGGACCTTGTCTAGTTCGATGGTACGGGTCTCCCGCATCGTTCCCCTACGCTCTGTCACGGAGTATGGGACATCATCACCATCACCATCACCATCACCACCATCACCATCACCATCATAGTGAAGTAATGATTTTTTTTCAAATTGGTGTTTTGTCTGTTACGCAGTGACAGTAAAGTCTGCATACAATATTAATTTCGTTAACTGTGCAGTGTTGTTCTGTAGATTCAGTATTTTTCATTTGAGAAGCAAAGCAGGTCTTTATTTCTTAGTTAACGGAGTAATGAAATACAATTATACTTCGATGAAATAATGAAATAAAGAGAAGTAATGAGAACTGTGTTAGGGTATTAATGGTTAGGAAGCCTGCTTCTGGAGTAGTGTTAATTTTTGAGAATGCACTCCTCTAGATAACAAGGTAAGAATTGGAATTAAATGATGCAACTATCAGACATGAATGGGTAATGTAAAATTAACTATATACATGTACGTGTGGTTTGGTTGTAGTGAAAATCTTTTTGAGCTAGCAGCGAAGGAGAGAAGTAAAAAGACTGGGGTGCGTTGGTGCAATGAGAGGCTGTGTAGTGCTGGAATGGGAACAGGGAAGGGACTGGATTGGTGTGGAAAGCGACTTAACGATGGTTGAGGCCAGGAGCATTATGGGAACGTAGAACATGTTGCAGGGAAAGTTCCCACCTGCGCAATTCAGAGAAATTGGTGTTGGTGGAAAGGACGCGTATGGCACAGGCTGTGAAGCAGTTATTGAAATGAATGATGTCATGACCTTGTACAAAAACAAATCTCCCATGCCTTATCATTCCAGTCTCCCACTACATCCTAAAGTCCCACCATCCAGCCACATAGGAGAATTCCCCTCATAACTCAGTACCTTCCAGGACTGGAGCAACTGAATTACTTTCTCCGCCAGGGTTTTGACTACTTCTCGTTGTGCCCTGAAACAAGGAATGTCCTGGCCACTATCCTTCCCACCCCTCCCACAGTGGTATTCCGCCGTCCAGCAAACCTATACAATCCCTGCTCCCAACCTCTTACCTCTTGACTCATACCCCTGTAATAGACCTAGATGCAAGACCTGTCCCATACATTCTCCCACGACCACCTACTCCAGTCCAGTCACAAACATCACTATCCCAGCAAAAGTACGGCTACTTGTGAAACCAGTCATGTGGTCTACAAGCTAAGCTGCAACCATTGTGCCCGCATCTCGTGGTCGTGCGGTAGCGTTCTCGCTTCCCACACTCGGGTTCCCGGGTTCGATTCCCGGCGGGGTCAGGGATTTTCTCCGCCTCGTGATGGCTGGGTGTTGTGTGCTGTCCTTAGGTTAGTTAGGTTTAAGTAGTTCTAAGTTCTAGGGGACTTATGACCACAGCAGTTGAGTCCCATAGTGCTCAGAGCCATTTGAACCATTTGCAACCATTGTGCTGCCTTCTATGTGGGCATGACAACCAACAAGCTGTCTGTCCACACGAATGGTCACCGACAAACTGTGGCCAAGGAACAAGTGGACCACCCTGTTGCTGAGCACACTGCCAAACATGGGTCACGTGGAGATTACCCACTTCCCCATCAGCCCCAGATCAACGATATTTCTGAACTGGAGCAATACTAGATAGTGGCACTGCCACTCGCCTCTCATTTTCGTGGATACACCGAGAAGATAATATGTAATCTTTCTTACCTATTATTCCTGTTCGTCATTTATTTCCACTCTGGTAGTCTGAATCTATGGATTTCGCTAGTAATTATAACAACACTCATCATTCACAAACCCAATCAACCACATAATGAGACAGCAGTTGGCATTCATCCATTCAGCTTTACTCCATTCAGCGCGTATAGCCCCTTTCGTAAGCAGGGAAGTTTGTTTCTTGATGTGATGAGGATTCCCTTGACAGAGACATCACGTACACTATGCACACATTCACAAATCAACTAATGATTAATTCAGAAATCAATTTAGAATGTGTTCAAAAATGGACAGGGATGCTTTTCAAAGTCATATGAATAATCGATACACCAATGTGCTAGGCGCTTTGTGAAACAAGGTTTTTTTTCCCCCACAAGAAAATGAATCCCCCCCCCCCCAAGATCCGGGCCTACTGCACATGTATGTTTCTGGAAGCTTGGGCACGCCGGTAAAGTTTTTCCCGGTAGCATCTAGCTGCTTGCTGTGAATGCTTACATAGCCAACAGCCAGATTTCTGTAGCCAGAAGCGGGAGAAGATACTACTCAACCGCACATGAGCATGATCCCGCTCTTAACTGCTAAAACGAATCTAATGTAAACAGTTGTGACGTCACGCTCATCGGAGGCAATTTGTTGTTACGAAGCATTGCATGGTCTTCCTAAAGCCTTTGACACATTTTGCTGTTGGCAGATCCTTGTATGAGCACTGTGTTTTGTTGCTGTATATGGAGCATTTCCTTTGCAATTTAAGTTCTCTTTTCATTTTTCTCTCGTTCGTGTTTTATTGCTGCAGTATTATTCTGCAGCAGCAGTATACAGAAATATTCTTTGTTAGAATATCGGCTCTTACAAGTCAAAATTACAAAAATTTTACTGAAAACAAAAACGAGGAAAAATTCCCAGAATTCTAAAAAATTCTCAGGTTTTTCCCAGTTTTCTCCCAAATGAAAAAATTCTCGGGTTTTTCCAAGATCTCTCGGTTGTCCTGGGTCGTATACACCCGGTATACATCAGTTTCAATTGACACAAGAGAAGGCAGTTAAAAACAGGGATGTACAGAAAGGGCTAAGAAAGACGCCACACAGAAACGGAGCTCCAAAAACTAAATATTAAATGGCCTTCGCCATATTACTTTGGCAGATAAAAAGTAAAATGCGGTCGACAGCTCGCACGTCATTTGCTAAAACAGCCAATAACTCAGATGGCCAATCCAACATAAACGGTTAAATAATGGGCATTCCATCAGGAAGTGCCAGACAGTTAAAACGTGGGCACAATGTGTACGAAGTGGTGGGGTAGTGCCACTTATCAAATGGCAATGGCTAAGAAGACAGTGCAGAATACACAGCCTAGTAAAAATGACTTCCTCCCGGCAGGGAGGGCCAAGAGCACGTCGTCAAAGCCGATAGGAGAGACTTAATAAGCTGCAGCTTATTCCCATCAAGGGAGGACCATTGGTGATGGCAAAAGGACACCACCTCCTGACAGACGGCAACACAAGACATCATCGGAGGGAATATAGGCTGAGGTACAAGGACTGCAGCCTTGGCAGCAGTGTCAGGAGTCTCATTTCCTGGCAGACCGACATGACCAAGACTGAGCAAATGACAGTTTTCCTGGCCCGCTGCACTAAGGGATGGGCGGTGTACAGAACTCAGACTTTGAGGAGTGCTGAGTGAGTCTGAGCAGACACACAATTGGAAAGTCTGTGTTGCTGGATGTGCTCCGTGGCCTGATACAGGGCGAAAAGCTTGGCTGTGAATAATGAGCAGTGTGCCGGAAGCCGATATCGAAAGACACAGGTGCCAATGACGAAGGCACACCACCCACCCCCGTCAGTCCGAGAGCCATCCGTGTACACAAAAGTACATCTACATCTACATCGATACTCTGCAAGCCACCCAACGGTGTGTGGCGGAGGGCACTTTACGTGCCACTGTCATTACCTCCCTTTCCTGTTCCAGTCGCGTATGGTTCGTGGGAAGAACGACTGCCGGAAAGCCTCCGTGCGCGCTCGAATCTCTCTAATTTTACATTCGTGATCTCCTCGGGAGGTATAAGTAGGGGGAAGCAATATATTCGATACCTCATCCAGAAACGCACCCTCTCGAAACCTGGCGAGCAAGCTACACCGCGATGCAGAGCGCCTCTCTTGTAGAGTCTGCCACTTGAGTTTATTAAACATCTCCGTAACGCTATCACGGAGAGTTCCATGTAAAGGTCATGAAGCTGAAGGCGATAGGGAGAGGTTGCGATAGTGTCCTTACGAAGCAAATGAAGGCCGAGGTTAACTAGGGCCACTTCGCGAAGCCAAGATGGTGAAGGGTTCACACCCACCCGGAAAGTTGCAGGTAGTGTGAAGTTAAGCCACCATAGGAAGTGCTGAAAGTGGACTCAAGGAGGTAACACACAAGAGGAATGAGCCCCATACTGACGAAAGAAATCATCGAAGGAGGAGGCATAGGATGGGTGGCCACGTGTGGATGCATACCTGCTGAGGAGAAAGTCACAGCAGTAGGACAGTGGTAGTTCTGCAGCTTCAGCATACAGACTCCCAACCGGGCTAGCATAAAAGGTGCCAGTGGCCAATTGGATGCCATGATGGTGGATAGTGTTGAGACGGCGTAAGAGGGATGGACGTGCAGATGCATAAACAAAGTGCCCGTAGTCGTGTTTTGAACGGACTAGAGACTGGTACAAATGGAGGAGGGTGGTTTGATCGGCACCCCAGGAAGTATTGTTGAGGACACACAGGACATTCAGGAATAGTGTACAGCAGGCTGCCAGGTAAGACACATGGGAGGACCAAGAGAGTTTCCCATCGAGCATGAGCCGTAGCAATTTCATAGTTTCAATGAACAGAAGACCAACAGGCCAACATGTAAAGACAGTCAGAGAAACCAACTGTGCCGCCAGAAATTCATACAGAGGGTTTTGTCAGTGGAAAAGTGAAAGCCACTGTTGATGCTCCAGGAGTAAAGACAACCAAGACATCACTGAAGACTCCGTTCAGTGAAACAGATTCGTAGAGAACTGCAATAGATGGCAAAATTGCCAACAAAAAGGGAGCCAGAGATACCCAGTAGCAGACAAGCCATTATAGGGTTAATGGATATAGCAAAGAGGATGATGATCAGGGCAGAACCATGGGGCACACAGTCAGCCTTAGTAAGCTGCCCTTTGGGTGTGCACACAGGTGGGGTAGGAGTCAGCAAATGATCAGCGTGCGAGAACAGGTCGCTCTAGCGTCAGAAAGAACGGACCACTCAAGTTGATTGGCAAGGTGGACAGTGCAGGAGGATAGGTCCAAATGGGAATAGGTGTGCGAGGAGTCGGAAAGGCAAGTGGGTGTTCCAGTGTAAAGGCAGAAGGGGTTAAGGTGGGTACGACGATCAGCCAAGAGGGCACCTCTCCGACAGGTCCTCGGAGAACCCTAAAGGCGATGATGCGCATTAAAGTCACCCTGTAACAAAAATGGAGGAGGTAGCTGCCCAATAAGCTGAAGGAAGTCTGACCTGGTGACATCGAATGATGGAGGGACATGAATGGTACAGAGGGAAAATGTCAGGTGGGGAAGGAAAAGGCGAACTGCAACAGCTTGAAGATGAGTAGTCAGGGAGATGGATTGACTATGGACGTCATCCCGTATGAGCAGCATGAAGCCTCATGAGATGGGATGTCAACCTCAGGGGGAAGGTCAAAACGAACCAGGAAGAAATGTGAAAGCTCTACACGGTCGTGAGGGCGCAATGTCATTTCCTGAAGGCAGAACACTGCTATGCTAAAAGGAGCTAAAAGCTGCTGAGTGACAGCCTGTAAAGAGTCGCTATTAGAGGGCACAGAAGCAGGAGGATCCTTCTCCATGGGGTCCACAGGAACATCGGCCTGCTCGTGCAGTTGATCTGTGGAGACCAATGCTGAAAAACGGCTGGCGGGGCGCACCAGCGACACGGATGTTGGTTTGTGGGGCACTCTGTCATCAGCGGCCAATGACAAGAGGCCGGCCAGGCTAAGGTATCACATGGCGACACTGTCAAAGAGGATCTTCAAGTCGGTGTTGGAGAAGACAGTCTGCCTTTGCTGGACTTCTTCGAGCCTTTCTAGATAGAGAAAGGCTCAGGTGTTGGTTGGCTGAAGGGAAATACGAAGTCTTCACGGGAGTATAAAGTCCTTTCCAGCCTACCTGTTGTAAAGCTGGTGGCTTCACCCCTTGAAGCGAGAGTTTGATGGCTTGTTGCACAGGTGGATGGTAGAATGACAATGTTACCTTGACACTGGGCAATTTAAAAACCTCAGAGCTGAATTGGAGGTCACACGTCTGTGCGGCCATGTCCATCACGGAGCAAGGAGTGACAAAAACAACTTGCGAGCGACTGGCTAAGGCACTTTTCCCTTTACCCAGATCTCTTGAACAGCCAGTTCATCATGATACACGAGACAATCCCAAGAGGAGGTGGCATGGCCACCATTGCAGTTGATACAATGGGAAGAAGGAGGCGGGCAATCACTCTTGTGCACACCCCTACCACAGGTTACACATTTGGCTGGGTGTTGACAAGACATTCTAGTGTGGTTGAAACGATGACACTGGCAGCAGTACATCAGGTTCGGAATGTACAGTCGGACTGTGATAATTTCATAGCCTGCTTTGATCTTTGACAGAAGCACCACTCTATCAAAGGTAAGAAAAAGAGTGCGGGTGGGCACTAAGGAGAAATCTACCTTTTTCATTACCCGATGGACATTAATGACACCCTGATCAGAGGTAAGACTTGATTTAGGCCTCAGTTCGACTGTCAAGTAGCGAATGCTATGGGAAAAATCAAAATTCTAAGGGCCTTGACATGAACAGGGTGGCTGTGGAGAAGCGAGGGGGCAAGCAGTAGTTGTTCTTGAGAATCGGATGTAGTTTTCAAAAGCAAAGTGCCATTCCGTAAACGAGAGCAGGATTTCACAGCACTGGCAGTGGGAAGGGTCTTTGAATCATTCGCCTCATTACGTTTATGTTTCATAGATACTGACACTGAAGATGATTGACTCGTTGCAAGAAAATTCCCTATTGCCAGCGTCTCCGATGGCGCGCTCCTTCGAACTGGGGGCCAACTTCACAAGGGGGCGCACCCGCCGTAAGTGACCGTTCACACCTTCTGAACACCTGACAGAAGAACCAATCAGGAATTTGGGAAGGTTGTAGCTCAGGCAATCACCCCTCCCTGAGCCTGGCCTGTGTCAGAGGGTATGTCGACCCGGGGCTGGGAACTGTGCGTTACCCTGTCACCTGTTGCACGTCAGACATAAAGAAAGAAGAAAGAGGAACGTCGAACGCCAAAGCAGAGGAATGAGAGGAGAAGGTAAAAGGGAGGGAAAAACAATGGTAAGAGACGGTTGACCAGCAGAAAGCTTTGTGACTGTCCTTTTGTTGTGCCTATCTGCGAATCAGCATCTCCGCTATACAGTAGGTACCAACTTGCCTTTTCATAATAGTTATGTAATTACAATATTATTGATAAGGTTAGGAATATAAACCATATAAATCCCTTAAGTATTCATGTAGTTAATTTCCAGAACATGATATGGAACATCAGAGCTCAAATAGTTTGAGTAATTAACACTTCGTTTATTTAGCCATTTTTGCAGTTTCATCATCAAGAAGGGTTATTTCAGTCGAAACTCTCGTTGTTACAAGTTCAGCCAAAAACCAATTTTTCTGCACTATTTAATTAATTTGAGATGTAAACTTCCAACTGTAAATTATGAAAATTATGCACAAGTTCTGGATCTGAAGCCTTTTTTCAATCCATTCAGAGATTTTGAGCATGGAGCCCATGGCAGTCAAAACACATACTGTAAGGGTGCACAGAAGTGTTGTCGTGAATAAGAAGACTGACAGGAAAGTAGGACAATTAACACTGATTGATGATTAACTTTTAAGTGCCACACGTATCATTCATCTGAGTGAGGCTGTTGTAGGTTGGTTAGGTTATAATGCACAGTGACTATTGCCATATAATTAGAAGGTATAGTATGTGCATACCTGGTAAATGAGACTTACATTATATAATTAGGATATGGACCAGCCATGACAAATTCATTAAGTGTGGTTGGTCGTTTATGGAAGTAAACCTTGTGAAACCAAATGTGTTGTGTTGACAACATTATGGGATGTAGATAAAGCTGTACCCACCTGCATTTACAGCCAATTTTCGTGGGTGACAGTACACTATGTCACCAGGCCACTATAATTAGGGACAGGAACATTCTGGACAATTTGAGCAAATGATTTGGCCATCCAGATCAACCGACTTGAATCCCACCCCACATTTATGGGACGTAATCGAGAGGTCACTTCATGCACAAAATCCTGCACCACCAACACTTTTGCAATTATGGACACCTACACAGGCAACCTGACTCACTATTTCTGCAATGAACTTTTAATGACTTGTTGAGTCCATGCCACATCAAGTTGCTGCAGTATGCCAGGCTAAAGCACGTCTGGCCCGGTATCCCATGACTTTTGTCACCTCAGTGTATGCTTATATCTCATACATTAAAAACATATTTACATCCACCCAAATATTCATTAGAGTACCATATAAAAATTTCAAGTAAATCAATAAAATACATTTCAAGATTTTTAGTTAACAGCATCAGAAGACTTGCCTTACATAACAGGAAAGGTTTAGGAAATGGGGAGAGTGATGAAACAGTTGCCAGAAACCAGGGTCAGAGGAGATTTACTGGATGGGTTGAGAAGGAAAGACCAATTGTTGGTGCCCGTACCAGACAAGATTTGGAAACTGAGCACTTTGAAGGTGGAAATAGGGTAACAATCAAGGCAAATATTACTAAAGAAATCGTCATGGTGGTGGTGGTGGTGGTGGTGGTGGTGGTGGTGGTGGTGATGGTAAGCTCCTATGGGAAGAAAACATCATGCAAGAGTCTATAAGAAAAGAAACCTATGTTGTTTAACATGGCGGTGTGGTGGGGGTTATCAGACAGTTCAGAAAATGAAAGTGGAGTGAAGGAAAAGAATAATTATTGAAAGGCAAAGACCACAGAAATTAATGCACTTTCAGGTCAGGTGGACAACAAGAACCAAGCGCATATTGCATCACCAGTTCCAATCCGCAGAGTTATGAGAAACCGGTCTCTGTAGGGAGATCCTGATGGAATGTGTGTAAACAGTGACCAGGATCATGATTGTCACGTTGTAGACCATGCTCTACAGCAGGATTCTGTGTATTACTAGTATACAACCTGTCTATGCCCAACCTGACTAATAACTTGGTGGTACCCATACCTATGTACAAGGCCAAACAGTATTTATATAACAGCCGGTGCACAAGATGTGCCGTTTGAGTGATCAGCAGTACCAGCACTGGATGTGATGACGACTAGGAGCGACTGAAGAATCCCACTGTTATCGTCATCATACTGGATATTAAACAGGAAATTATGCACAGTTTACCAGATTGTTAAATAATTACCTTATATCTCAAAATTTGCTGTGAACCAGAGATAAGGAATTCATACTTATTAGAAACAGAAACCGTATGAAAGCTTTCTAATAAATTACAGCTGCTAAGACCAAGCGATTTTAACAACCAGCTCAATTATGAATGTGATGTGCTCACTTTCCAAAAAATTGGTCACAACAGGGATAGACACTCAGACAAACCACAAATGCATCTTATATTGTGAACACATGGTGAAAGCAGTGAGCCTTTACATGCTTAACCCAACTGTAGTGCCTGTTTCTCATTTACATTTGAAAATAAGAAATAATGTTCCCACAAAAAATGCTGGGGCAATATATTTACCAGGAAAACTTGAACCCACTATTTCATATGGCAGCTAATGTCATTTCGAATGGAATGAAATAAAATGATGAGATTGGAAATGAGACAATGTTTCATCCCTGGGAAAGAGTATGTACTCGTGGAACAGTCTTGGGTACTCTGTGCAAAAAAGTCTAGCTATATAAGCACACTGGATAATATATCAGGCACCCTCAGGAGAAACCACACGTTTTTTTGGGGTGGACATTTAATGTGTTGCAGAGTGGGTTGCTCATCCTCCTTTATTATTGTGATCAGCCAGCCCTGACCATACGCTGTACGGTTTTAATACCTTCTTCTGCTTTTCCCTGTTGTGTATGTTTTCCATGTTTTCTGTTCGTTCCATTCGTTTTATTTTTAGGTGTGGTGTTGGGTGTTTTTGTACTTTGAGCCTTGCGTGCACCAGGAAAAAGGGACTGATGACCCTATAGTTTGGTCCCATTATACCCCAAGGCAAGATGACCACATGTAGGGAAAAGACGACCACCAATACTAACAAATGCAAAAGAAAGTGCGACAAAAAAAGGAGGGAGGGTAGTGACCTCAGGGAGAAGGCTAAATGTCCACCCTTAGGTGGTACGATAAATAAAAAAACCCTCACGAATAAAATGCAAAAACTAAATCTGCTGTTGAGGCATTGTTGCCCAACACTGAAGGTAGCATGCTGCGAAGATTAAAAGTTCACCGCAGAGTGGATAAAAGTGGGCAGTCCAGCAAAACGTGGACGACAGTCGTATGTGAGCCACAGTGACATCGAGGTGGGTCCTCGCAACAGAGGAGGTAACTGTGTGTTAGCCACGTATGGCTAATGCGGACCCAGCAGAGAACCACAGAGTCCCTCCAAGAGGACCGCATGGAGGTCTTCCACACATTCGTATTCTCCTTAAGGACACGTACTGAGATTATGCCATTCCGTCTCCCAAAGCTGAAAAACCTTAAGAGCATAATAATGATTGCAGGTCAGTTGAAGGGATGCCGATCTCTGGGGGAGGTTTCTTTGTAGCCTGTTTGGCTAGCCTGCCAGCAAGTTCATTTCCTGGGATTCCATTGCAATAGGAAACTTTGGAAAAAAATTGGGAGCAGGCCCCAGAGACCCCACTCATATATTGTGGCAAGGATATGATGTCGCCAGGCCGTGTCTTAAGGTTTTCGTAAACAAAAAAGGTGGCAACCAGGTGTTGCCATCTGGAAAAGGCTGTTCGGATGACAGACACTAAGGAAACTACATTATCAATGGAAGAGCAGCCCTGACGGAAACCATCCTGGCATGGAGCCAATAGGCCACGTGACTACAGGATCCAACACAACCACCGACTTTCCATACATTATAACAGCTTACAAAGAATGTTGGTGAGGCTGATGGGCTGGTAGCTATCCACATTAAGTGGGTTTTTACCAGGTTTGAGCACTGGAATAATGGTGCTCTCGCCATTGCGATGGAAGGACACCATCGCACCAGATCCAGTTGCGGATGACGAGGAGATGTAGCTTGTATTCAGATAAGAGAGGTTGGATCATCTGACTGTGGATTTGATCTGGCCCAGGAGCTGCGTCTGGGAAATGTGCAAGGACGCTGAGGAGCTCCCATTCAATAAATGGAGCATTACAGGGTTCACTGTGACGTTGAGTGTACGAGAGGGCTTTCCTTTCCATCCATCATTTGAGGGTGCAAAATGCTGGGGGATAATTCTTTGACGCGGAGGCTCGAGCATACTGCTCAGCAAAGTGGACGGCAATTGCATTTGTGTTGGTAGATAACACGCAATTTATGCTAAAACTGGGAACACCTGTTGGGGTCTGATACACAAAAACCATGTCTGATTGCCCAGGCTTGAGAAGGTGAATAATGGCACCCAATGGTCGACACGTACCTCTCCCAACACTCCTGTTTCCATTGTTTTATGAGCTGGAGAATGTGGACACGGAGTCGTTTAAAAGCTATTAGTTGCTCTAGGGTAGGGTGCCGCTTAAGTTGCTGTAGAGCTCGCCGATGCTCTTTAAGGTGAGGTTTACTATCTTTTGGTTCAAACCATGTAATTTTTTTAATTTGCGTTTTTGGATGCATAAAAGTGGTTAGAATCCACCTCTGAAACGGTTTTTCCGAATACGGAATGGAAATGTTTGTTATTCGCGGCTGGACAAAAAAAATGCATCTGCCTGAAATTGGCCTTTTTCATGCACCAGTTTTCTTGGGAATTTCAACTTTGTAGCCGCAAAAAATTATTCTGTGTGCTTGCCCATGACTAAAACCACTTGAACGATCGATAGATGGCGCTGCGTGTCTACTTCATTTACCGACCACTAATATTGTAAATATTGCGATATAGATTCCTACGTAAGATTCACTTCTTGGATCAGTTTAGTCTGTGTTCCTGGCGTGTAAACAATGAGGCAAATGCTGCAAAAACCCGGGAGAGACCATCGCTCAATTGAGAGGCCGAGGAAATTCAACAGGAACCAGCACACAGCTGAGCATGAGACTACATTCACGAGCACATCTGCAAAAAAAGCTGAAATTCACTGACTACGATGACAATGAGACTGATCCTGGATTTTCT
This sequence comes from Schistocerca serialis cubense, assembly GCF_023864345.2. Taxonomy (NCBI): domain Eukaryota; kingdom Metazoa; phylum Arthropoda; class Insecta; order Orthoptera; family Acrididae; genus Schistocerca; species Schistocerca serialis. Next base: position 44,993,078 of record NC_064646.1, on the reverse strand, counting down.
TACGCGACACTGGACTTTTTGGCAGTCTTCAACTTTTATCAACAATATTAAAGTGCAAGATTTGCAACGACGACATCAAATTCACCCAGACCAGTGAACGAGTCCTTGATTTCAAGCTGACCATAAAATGCAAGTGTCCCGTAGGTAATGTCAAATCATCTCCAATGGTGAACGAGTCATATGAAATTAATCGTCGCCTTACGTTCGTTACGTGTCTGTTAGGATAAGGTATGCACGGCGTGAATTTTTGTTGGCTCACGGATATATCAGTTGGCTTCTCTACTACTCTGTACTACAGTTGCCCAGAAAATGTTTACGTTACTGCAAAGGTTATATTTGAGGTTTTTCGAACGAGAGCAGTATCTGAGGAAGTTTAACTAAATGGACAGATGGGTAAGGAACAAACGCATTTATCATTCTCAGGCGATGGATCATGGAAGAAGCGTGGCTTTTCCTCGTTGTTCGGAATAACTTCGCTAATCGGCAAATATTCCAAAAAAGTATTAGATTGTCAAGAAAAGTCATCGTTCTGTCAGAGTAGTTGTGATAAGAGAGCGTCACTAGATCCCAAGGAGTTTGAAAAATAGTAAGAGTCTCATGAAGAACAATGCAGCGCGAATCATTCCGGAAGTGCAGGCAAAATGGAGGTCGACGCCGTGAAGGAGATGTTTTGTCGTTCGGAAGAGTTATTCGGCGTAAAGTACAAGTACTATATTGAGGACAGCAATACAAAAACTTTCAAAGGCCTCATTGATTTGAACCAGTACCCAGAAGTGATCATCGAGAAGAAAGAACGCGTAAGACACGTAGAGAAAAGAATGTGCACATGGCGTAGAAATGCGAAGAGACAAAACAATGGCATCGGAGGAAAAGGACAAGGGAAGCTTACTGATAAAGTGATCAAGGAGCTTACAACATACTATGGCTCGGCAATCCGACGGAATTCCAATTCAGTGGAACAGATGAAGAAGGCACTTTGGGCAACATATTTCCACAAGTGGTCGACAGATGACCATACACAACACCCAAATTGTCCAGCTGGGAAACTAGTTGGTGCAAGTGGCACATTGCAGAGGCTACCGGACATCTGGACAAATATCAACACGACCAGCCACTCTCCAAAGTAGTTCAAAAAGTGATTCATCCGATCTACGAGGCGCTTTCGGAGGACGAGTTATTGTACCAGTGCTTGGGAGGAAACACAGAAAACTCAAACTAAAGTTTGAACGCGTGTGTTTGGAAGTTTGCCCCCAAGCATTTGCATTCTGGTGTGAAGACTGGAGATTGCGACTCTCCTGGCAGTGAGCAGCTTCAACAAAGGGTATTCAGCAATTCAGAAGACCATGACAACGATTTACGTCACCCTGGGACACTATTCGACGCAGTTCGCCATGCATTTGGACTACCACCAGATTCAAGAGGCCGAAAACCGCCTGTCACCAGCCGTACGAGCGGCTCTGGAGCAGCGCAGGATGGCCCAGATCAAGCAGAATGCCCTCTATGAGGAAGAGGAAGGATTAGTTTATGGACCCGGGATAGCAGACTGAACGTAAATTGCAATATATTGCATTTACATGTAGTCAAAACTTCAAATGCGTTTTTCTCGAAATTACTTTTTTTTATATCGCGCAATATGGTAACTTCAAATCAGCTGAACCGATTGGCATGATTCTTTGTTTCCAACGAAGTTAACTAAATTGTGGCCGCCATTTCATTTCCTATGTTACCAATAGCTTAAGCGAGGTACAACTCCTAAAGAATCTTATATACTTCGCTAACATCAACTCAATTTTGATTTAAGACGAGCCGGCTAACCTGTGGCATACTGTGCGTGGAGGTCTACATCGAAATTTTGTATTGTTCCGCCGGCACTTCCGCCTTTGCTCTTCGACACATCCAGTTTGTAGAGGAAATATCAACAAACATTTTGACCACATTTGATACTGATATCTATAACATCCCGAGAAAAATATTCTCAAAGAACATGATTTTTTTCGGGCCAAAGATAGTAAACCTTTCCTTAATGGCCTCAGAGATTTACGGCAACCACCAAGGTACTGACTTTCGTCAGGGGCACCCTAAAGAACAAGGGATCATGTTTTCCGCCGCAGAAATGATCGTCCTAGTGAGCTGCTCAACTACCACATCGATGATACCATGTGCGGGGGGATACAACAGTGACAACAGAGGTGAAAGCTTCCCAGTCTGCCTTGTTTAAAGCCTCTTGGTAGACAAACGGGGGAGTGACAGGAAGATTGGAAAGTGGTCACTACCACACAAGTCATCGTGGGCTCTCCAGTGGAAGACGGGTGGAAGTCCTGGGCTGCTGAGGGATAAATCAATGGCCGACTAAGCGTCACGAGCCACACTGAAATGTGTGGGGGCCCCAGTATTTAAGAGGCAGAGTTCAAGTTGAGACAGGAAAGTTTCGATATCACTACCTCGGCCGGTAAGCATGTTGCCACCCAAGGTTTAGTGAGTCAATGAATCGGGGCAGCCAATGCTTTCAGGGATACTGCACCATCTGGAGGAAGGGCAGGGGTCTGCATAGCCAGGAACCAGGTTTCCTGGAGAGCAATGGAGAAAGCAGGTGTAAAGCTCAACAGTTGCCTTAGCTCAGCCAGGAGGTGGAAAAAAACCGTCACTATCCCACTGGAGGATGACATTTTCATGAGGCTGGGGAAAGTATGAAGCAAGCAAGAAGGCAGGTTACACCTCAGGGTCACCTCCTGCCACCGACTGAGTATTTGTACCCATTCCTATTGTGGATGAGGTGTCAGTGAGGTCCAGGTCCTCAGGGGACGCTGAGATCTACATCACATACACAGATACGGAATTGGTAGGTAGTGCTGCTGTTGGGGCCACTGAAGGGACCCCTTTCTTAGCAGACACACTGTTTGCTTGCCCTCTTGCTTCTCTTTGGGGGCTTGCTGGGAAGACTTCTCTGAGGTAGCTTCAGGCACAGCGGAAGACCGGGAATCTCTTCATTCAGCAGCTTTTGGCTCCTTTAGTCACTGGTGAGTGTCCACTGTAACATAGTGGAAACCTTGGAAGAGAGGGTCCCAAGGGACCCCTTCCACACGAGAGGAGCCGGAGGAGGCTGTTGCTTCTGCGGCTGGGAGGAGGGGACTGATTTCCCCTGCATTTGGAGGGCCTTGCTCCTGAAGCAGGTACTTTGGGAGCAACGTAAGGAGATTTGCCCCCTACCACCAAGGGGGCAGGTGTATTTTGGAGGCTCATAGGGCCCACTGTTCGTAGCACAGAGTGTGGTACGACTGGTGCTAGTGATGGCAATGGTAATGCAGCTGCAGCATACGTTAATGTCAACCGAACGGGATGTAATCATTCAAATTTACGTTTAGCCTCTTGGTAAGTCAACTGGTCCAGGGTCTTGTACTCCAAGATTTTCCGCTCCTTTTGGAGTACTGTGCAGTCTGGCAAGTATGGGGAGTGCTGCTCTCCGCAGTTAATACAAGTGGGAGGAGGCGTACAGGGAGTATCTGGATGCAGTGGACATCCACAGTCTCGATATGTGGCATTGGAAGTGCAGCACGAAGACACGTGCCCGAAATTCCATCCCTTACAGCACCGCATAGGGGGAGGGATGTATCGGTTAACGTCACAGCAGTACACTATCACCTTGACCTTTTCAGGCAAAGAATCACCCTCAAAGGCCAAGATGAAGGTATTGGCAGAAACCTGCTGTTTTTGTGCCCCCGTACACACGCTGGATGAAATGAACACCCCGCCGTTCTAGATTGGCACAGAGCTCGTCATCAGACTGCAAGAGGAGGTGGTGATGGAAAATAATCCCCTGGACCGTGTTGAGGCTTTTATGGGGAGTGACAAACAGGAATATCACCCAGCCAGTCACAATTGAGTAACACTCGGGATTGGGCTGAGAAGCTGTCTGAATCAAGACTGCACTGCTTCTCATCTTTGACAGTGTTGTCCCTTCCCCAAACTTACCCTCAAGATGTTCAACAAAAAATTGAGGCGTCGTAGGTATAAAGGAGATAAAGGACCAAGTCCATAAGAATGACAAATTAACCTTGTGTCACTAGATTGTTTTGACAATCATGCTGTTGGGAAACATAATTTGGAATATGCCTAGATTGTTTTGACAATCATGCTGTTGGGAAACATAATTTGGAATATGCCTCGAGTTTCCAGAATTTCGTACTGAAGAATGATGCATGATGATATTAATAGCTTGTATAATTTCAGATTTTACTGTCTCATCAGTACCAAAAGAATGTTTCAATGAGTTTGTTTTGGAACACACTCCAACCGAAGTTCTTGAGGTTGTAGCAGGACCAAGTGATGTTAATTTGTTATTGCCATTCACATTCTGTTCAAAAGAAACCTGTGACTGTGTGGCACCAAAAGCAAAAGCAAAAGGTAACCTGTTCGGTTGCCCTGGAACTAACTACTGAACCAATGCTGAATGTCTCTTTCCTCTTTCACGTGTTTTTATATATGAAATGCAACTGGCACTAATGTCAATATCACATTTGCACAAAATACACCTTGCTTTAAAGTTATTACTTTCTATTGGTCAAACAGACACTCTCCAAGTCTTCCGAGTTGTCCTAGTGAAGCCACTTGTCTTTGCACCTGCATTTTCCAGGCATCTTTAAAAATTTACGAGTCCACTACTTCAATTTTAAGTATCAAACTAAAAATAAGGTCATTAACAACAGGTTTCTAAAATAATATATACACAGAAACCTGTTAACAGCACTGCACGTAGATGATCAGTGGGTGATTAGTGGAAGGGGTGGAGAAACTGAGGTTCAAACTTTCACCCACTTAAGAACAAAACAATGTACATAACCGCAAAGTCCATTTTAATTAAGCGAGGTAAACCTTTCATCCTGGAATAAATACAAATGACCCCCTTCAAGTCGCATTCTTAGTGAATGCCTAACTTAAGTATGAGAAGGTTGCAACTGCAGTAGCAGAGGCTTTGCCAACATGGATCACACACGTGGATACAGAAGTCCCCTACAGATAAAGACTTGAGAGTTCTGTTAAATGGACTGCTGGATACAGCAGTTTTGTGGGTAGTACTAACTTGCTACCCCCTTCTAGAACAGCACTTGACTGACACACAACACAAAATTCATGGATTCCCACTCAATTTCATTGACTTTTCACTAATGTCATAACCATCTGTTCATTTTCACTACTTTCCCAACTTTGCTGACCTGTAGATACCCTAGTACTGTTACACTCACAAAAATGCATATACACAAAACAGAAAGTAAAAAAATTAACAAACAAACAAAATTAACCCAGTCAATCTATAAAACAGTATACTTCATGTAGCCAATACCTGTAACAAGAACTCTGTACTGCGATCTGCGAGCTGGAGGCCCTCGCCCACGGCCACCTCTCTCACCCATTCCACCACCGCCTCGACCATTGCCACGGAAAGTCCCAGGACCACCACCACGGGGAAATTCTACTCTCAGACGGTATCCGTCATAATCATAACCATCCCTTGCGTGGACTGCATCCTCAGCATCCCTGAACAGTGAAAAAACATTAGCCTGAAAATATGACAATAACTAATGAACACAAAAGAATGAAAAATGAGACAACAAACAAAAAAGTTAAAATAATATGGTTTCAATTTAAAATAGTGCCAAAACTGAACTCTCAAAAAGTACAGATCTCTACTGGTACATTTTCGGCATGTAATTTTTACCTGGCAACCCACTTTCTTTCATTCAGGCCAGTGACAATCCTGAAATGACTTGACAGCTGAGCTGATTAACTGTTAGACTGGCACCTTAAAGGCATGTAATTGTTATGCTGGACCAATCCTTAAACCAAATTACCTTAAGCTTTAACAATGTAAAAAATATGGAGTCATTTTCTAGCTCATACTGTAGATTAAGCTGTGTACTTCCATGAACAGACCGAGCGAGCAGCCATCACACACTGAGGAAAGAGAGTACAATTTCAACATTGTCATGGTTTGCCAACATTGACAACTTTGCAGTATAAGCCCCCTTAATGCCACAACTACCTACAGTTAACAGATATATACAAGTGTCAGCTACTATGAAAAATTTAAACATTGTTTATGTGCCATACACAGATATGGTGTGCGCAAAATGCCGTGGCCGCTAGATGTACTGTCGGCTGGGGAAGTGTGGGAAGAGCGGTGGCAGCAGGGCACAGGGGGGGATCCACTCGGAGTGCTGTAGGGGAAAGGCTGAGGGGAAGTGCCGTTAAAAACTGAAGCCTGCACTCAAATTTTTTGTAAATATTAAGCAGGGAACCTCCATGCCCACACTTGCATTCTGACCATTCAGAAAGATCTGTCACCTCTTCTTTGGTTAGTCTCTAAAAAAATTTCCACTGAAAATGCAGCGATTTATTTTCGCCTGGATTGTCAACCACTTGTGACTTTCAGAGAAGAATCACCAGCAGAGAATTTTCACAGCAAAACCTATGCATTTCTATTGTTGCCATGTTAAAATTTGCTTCTTTTGCCAAAACTAAGTGGAGTTTACACTGTCTCACCGCACTAACATGTTGTGCAGACGCAACTGTGAGGTAATTCTGAAACAATAGTTTATTAGGTGAGGAACTGAGGAAAAGTAAGGTCAGCATCTTATGAAAAAGCAGATCCTCTGTACAAAATAACCATGTAATGACTTCACTTATGTTGTTCCAAAACCCATAGCATTTCTCGTTTCACCAGCTATTGACAGCTCTCACAAATTATATTCTTTCATCGAAAAAAATCTGTTGTTATTGGAATAAAATGGTAGACAATGAAGCTTTGCATAGTAACAATGTGGCAGAATACTGTCCTCTTTGTGTGCCATCCTTTTCCAAAATCTCATTTCAATATCTGCAACCATTTATGAAATATGAAGAATGAAGTGGACATTTCACTCTGGCTTTATCGCTGGCAGGGTGTGATTGCAAACGAGTGCTTTAAATCAGATCAATTTTCTCGAGACTGATGACAGATACACACCTCCAACCCAGTACAAAGAAAAATTCAGTATGTTAGCTAAATTTCATATGCAAAACACACAGTGTAATATGCACCAGACAAACAATCATAACGACCCCTATTCTTCATTGCCAACTTTTTCAAATTTCGCACAGTGTCTTACTTTTATGTAAATATCCCGGTAACTATGACCATTAACGAAATTATGGGCACATCATAGGGAACCTGACATACAAAGCTACAAGTAAAGGAAAAGTGAATTTCTTTTTACTGAATATTTTCTGTAAAATCATATGAGAAAAATTGCAAGGCGTTTGCAACGATTCTGTCAGTGCTGACCAGCCGAATGGTGACAAATGCTTGTCAGCCTACCATTCTGAACAAATGAGTGGACTCGCCCAGCTCTTTGGACGAATCCTGGTCACTGTGCATTGGCCACCATATCTCGTGCAACCTAAACTCTAGACACAACGAGCAAGTCAACCTCCCTTTTCCCAATGGGCAGCCCCCAGCCCCTTTAGTTGCTTATCAGATATCACTAACTAGACATAAATGTTCACTAATGTTAACTCAATCTTACACAGCCTGGTTTGGCACTCTTCAAGAACAGGTTGTGTAGGGACAATTGTTACTACTGCTGCAGTCTTCAGTCCAAAGATTTGTCTGATACAGCTTGCCAAGCTGGTCTATCCTGTGCAGGCCACCACATCTCTGCAAAGCTACCGCAACCGAAATCAATTTGAACTTGCTTACAGTATTCAAGCCTGTCTCCCTACAAAATTCTTACCCTATAAGCTTATCTACATTATCTAATAAGACGAATTCCTGATGCCTCAGGATTTGTCTGAGGTAACAATCTCCTTTTAGTCAACATGTGATTGTTTTTACCCACAATTTGATTCAGTGCCACATCATTATTTATTCAATCTACCATCCTAATCTTCAGCATTGTTCTGTAGCAGCACATTTCAAAGCTTGTAGTTTTTTTATGTAAACTGTTTATCATATAAACTTCACTTCTGAAGAAGGCTACACTTCACAGACAGTAATACAGTCAAGTATGTGAAATTATGTGTAATGTCATTAAATTCATGCCAGAAAAGGTAGGGAGAATCAGCGTTTCCCCAAACTACCAACAACAAAAGACTACATTATAGCTTGTTTACAATTAGTTGATAGATGATATCTGTCACTTGCCACTACAGTGTTGCCACATCGGCCAACAGTTACCGCGCTTGGTTATACATAACACACAAACACAGCAACTCACTTCACAAATGCTGCTAATGTGTAACACACAGCAATTTTTGAAGTGGAAGCTATGTTAGAAAAGTGACATGCTCCACTGACAGCAGATTTTAAGTTACCGAAGACTAAATTGCGGCATTAGATTTGTTTTGTAGCCCTGAATTTAAACTTATGTACTAGGCTAACCGCTACCTTGAAATGTGTAATGTATCTGAGAAAGCAGTGGTCAACAATCTGTTGAGAACTACAATAGCAATCGCGTTTTTCATGGCTATTAAAGCTAACCTCTACGAGTAAACACCAGAAGTTTACCTGAAACTATCCTCTCACTGGCTCCATGAACTGCCATGTTACCAACCAATGAGCAGTCTTCATTGCCACTCCCCCCCCCCCCCCCCCCCCCCCGGATAATAGATGACACAGGCAGATTCCCGACGAAAGAGAAATGGTAGGTAGAAAAATAAGACTAAATGAAGTCAAATGATTAAACTTATGTGGCACAGAATTAAAAAACATTTAAACCAATTACTTGTGTAAAAATGATAAACTCTTTTGATTATATTTAGAAAGAAAAAAATTTCTGGGCATCGACAAAATTCAAACCTACAACCTTCAAAACAGTAAGTTAATACACTAACCACTGCACTGAAGTGCATAACTTTGCGAAGCGTGCGGGAGGGCGTGGGCAGCGGGCGGGCATGTGTGGGTAGGTGGGTGCATGCGTGCACGTTTGTTGTGCAGTTATTTATGACAAAATACGAAATATCTATATCTACATCATACTCCACGAACCACCTAATGATGTGTGGCGGAGGGTACTTTCAGTACCATAATCTGATCCCTCCAACCCTGTTCCACTCTGAAATAGTGCTTGGGATAAATGATGGTCAATAAGCCTCTGTATTGGCTCTAATTTCTCAAATTTTCTCTCCATGGTCAATACGCGAGATGTATGTGGGGGTAACTAATACATTGTCCGACTCCTCCTGAAAAGTGCTGTACTGAAATTTCAATAGCAAATCTCTCCATGATGCACAACGTCTCTCTTGTAATGTCTGCCAGTGGAGTTTGTTTAACACTTCCGTAACACTGTCCCGTCAGCTAAAGGAACCCATGATGAAACACGCCGCTCTTCATTGGATTGTCTCTATCTCCTCTATCAGTCCTACCAGATAGGGATCCCAAATAGATGAACAATACTCAAGAATTGGGCGAATAAGCACCTTATACGCTACTTCTTTTGTGGACGAGTTACATTTCCTTAAGATTCTTCCGATGAATCAGAGTCTTGTGCCTGCTTTCCCACTATCTGTTTTATATGGTCGCTCTGGATAGTTATGTCTAGATATTTTACAGTAGACACTGTCTCCAGCTGTTTGACATCAATAGTGTAAATGTAGAGTAGTGGATTTCTTTTCCTATGTATGTGCAATATGCCACATTTACTTACGTTCAGGGTCTACAGACAGAATCTGTACCATTCATCAATTCTCTGCAGATCATTCTGCAAAAAAAATTGTTACTGTCTTCTGGCGTTGCTACTTTGGTACAAACAACTGCATAATCTGCGAATAACCTTAAAGAGCATCCAATGCTTTCTATTAGATCATTTATATATATTGTGAACAGCGACGGTTCTATCACACTCCCCTGTGGTACTCTGGATATTGCCTTTACATCTGTCGATTTAGTTCTGTTAACAGCGACATAGCATATATTTAGTAAACGGCAATGTGTAACAGTGTCAAACGCCTTACTGAAGTCAAGGAACACGGCATCAGCCTGAGCGCCGTTGTCCACTGCACTGTGGATCTATCTCATGGGGGAACAGAGCAAGCCGAGTTTTGCAGGATCTCTGTCTGTGGAATCCATGTTGATTTTTATAGAGGAGCTGTTCATTTTCCAAAAACAGTCATAATTCATGAGCATAAAACATGTTCCATAATTCTACAACAGATCGACATCAACAATATAGTCTATAATTGCGTGAATCTCTTTGGATATTTTTTTAAAAATGGGAATTACCTGCGCTTTTTTCCAGTCATTAGGTATCTTTTATTGCTCAAGCGATCTACTATAAATTACCGCTAGAAAGGGAGCAAGTTCATTCACATAACCTTTATTGAATCTTATAGACGTCTCATCTGGTCCTGGAGCCTTTCCACTACTAAGCGATTGTAGCTGCTTTTCAAATCCGCGATTGGTTATCTCAATATCTGCTATTTCAATGTTCGCACGCAATTGAAAGGAGGGACAGTGTCACGATCTTGCGCAGTGAAACAACTCCGGAAGGCCGAAATCAGTATTTTGGCCTTCTCTCTGTTATCTTCTGTTTCGGTGCCAGTGTGGTCACAGAGAATGAATACGTGATTTTGACCCACTTACTGATTTTACATATGACCAAACTCTCTTAGGGTTTTTACTCAGGTCAGTTGACAACGTCTTACTTTCGAACTCACCAAATGGTTCTCTCATTGCTCTCCTAACACTTATTTTCCGCTTCGTTCAGCTTTTGTCAGCTAGATTTTTCTTCTCTTGAAATTGAGATGAGCTTTCCTAACACGGCTATTACACCATGGTGGATCTTTCCCATCCCTTAAGACCTTACTCAGAACATACTTGTCTAGAGCATAATGAACGATGCCTTTGAATTTTTTCCATTTCTTCTCCACATCTTCGCCCTCATTGCCGAATATTTCATGCTGACTGCTGAGATATTCTGAAATTTGTATCCTGTCACCCTTGCTGTGCAAATGTATCTCCCTATCTTTCTTAAAATTTCTTGTAGGACCCGTCTCATAGATGCTGATCACTGATACCTTCCTCTACATTAACTGATTCGATAAGTTCAGGTCTATTTGTGCCAGAACCATGTTTCAAGATCCAAACACATCAAAAAGAATGTCACACAAGGAATTGGAAGTTAACTGATCAATTTTTGTGGCAGTTTGGCATTGCCGAACTGTTCAAGTGTGATGTTGAATGCTCTGATTGGAGGAAATCAGCTCTAAAATGACTATAGTTACGGTAACCTCTGAAGGAACTATGGGAAATATGACAAGAATTTCAAAACTCAATTATTAATGGGAAAAATAAACATGAAAAACAGCAGCAACAATGTGCCACATTTTCAGCACTAAAAAAGGACAGTGGAAGGTGTCAAAAGTCACCTTTCAACTTTTATTTCCACAATGATGAATTCAGTTTCCATCACACTTCGCAAAATTTCCTCAGTTCTTCTATTCCAGGAACAGTGTATTCCAATTTGATGAATTTTCACGATTTCATGGATGTTACATGAAGTATACATAGAAAAGAAGGCAGGGTCAACTGACAACTGGCGTAATTTCATTTTAGAATATTGCTGTTCTCATAATTACTGTCACTGCATTTTGCTTTGGTCAACAACCACTGCTTTGAATGATATTAACACTGGAACTCACTGACACACTAAAAGTGTGTGCTGAACTAAAGTAGTGCTTGACAGTTCAATTGGTGGAGTACATGGTAAGAAAGGCACTGAGAAGGAGTTACCGTCATTAGTTGTCTCCCCATCCCATTTCTTTCCACAACAGTCTCAGGCAGGAGCCAACTGGCACAACAGTAAAGATGTTAGTAATACGCCACTGCCTGGAAGACAGGCTGCTTTTAACATTCTGAAGGAGATAAGAGGGGCCACTGCATATGTCTGTCATCACTACCTTCTAAGTTTTCTGATGAATCGGTGCCACATATCGTAACAAATGTACAGATTAAAAAATTTGGAATGAAATTAAAAAAAATCAAATAGACTGTATCACTAGAGGAACTGAAGACAATGATTGGCATCATGTACGGCAGAAGGTCCTTTATTCCTTGGATGACCTTATAAATCGAGTTCCTGGGGGTGTAATGCCTAAGATTTTCATTACTTGATCCAGGAATCGGCAACCATTTGAATTTGACACAAATTGCAATCATGTAGAAGTCTCAATCACACAAATCTTTAATTAAATTATATGCGTTTCGAAAAATCATCCTAAGACATATGTTGCGGGGCAATGTACAGAAATTATGAAATGTAAGTAACACTTGTCTTGTAGACATGCTTGAGACAAATACTGTGTGTGTGTGTGTGTGTGTGTGTGTGTGTGTGTGTGTGCGCGCGCACGCACGCACGCAATATTTAAATACTTACATGAAGAATACATGTTAGTCTGTTTAATAACATCCTTTTTTTCCTGCATTAACACTTGGAAGATATGTAAAATAACACTATTTCTCTCATGTTACATCATACAGAACACTTTTTATCACATGTGTTCTGTAACTTCATGAAGTATTTTACTTACTGGTGTAGCACCAAAACATAGTGACATCCTATGTATATGAATCTCATGTAGTTGAACAGCTCTCACCTACTGTGTTCCTGTTATATTTCAATTTTGTCCACGAACTCAAGTTTGTTAAGCCTCAAATTATACATGCATTTAAGTACTGAAATAATCGTGATCACAGCGTGTTACAATCATTTATTATACTGGTTTGTGTCACATATTTCGTAATTTCTGTACACTGTCCCACAGCTTATGTTTGACAATTTTTTTAAACACACAACATTTAATAAAGAATTGAATAATCAATACTTTTCCATAACTGCAATTTGCCTCAGATACTACGAGAGGCTATTACGAGCTCAATGCCCTGCAGACAAGTTCGCTCTTCTTTCTGAAATATGGTACAAGTTCATGCAAATGCCTCCATAGCTATCAGCCTGGTGAAATTTTTACAATTGAAAGCAACCACGTTGGTTTTTGTTTTATGGACACTATGTTCTGTGCTTACGTAATACTGGAGACATCAAAGGCTATAAAAACTCTTAGAAGTTTCAAACGTAAACAAGCTCAGTAAACATAGGCAAAGAAAGCCAACATTTTGTATCAATTTTAAGTAGTTACTTCCACAAAAACTAAGGTGCAGGTTAATCCAATTTATGTCAAACAAACTGACAAATACAGACTCAAGTTTATAGCTGCAGGCATGGCATCCAAGTACATCTACAATGCTTTCCCATGCCTCAATATGAAGGAAGGTCAACCAGACAACCAGGTATTTGAAAAGCTTAATGTAATTAGATTGATAAAAAAATCTACTCACCAAGTAGCGACAGAACGCGCGCATAAAAGAAGGTTATAATCACGCAAAACAGAGGTGGAAGTGGGATGGCAAAAAATAGACAAGTAAAAAAATGAAAGATGTATAAAACTAAAATGGAGTGAAGAATAGTTACTGTGAAGGAATGCTGAGACAGAAGAAATTAATATACACTCCTGGAAATGGAAAAAAGAACACATTGACACCGGTGTGTCAGACCCACCATACTTGCTCCGGACACTGCGAGAGGGCTGTACAAGCAATGATCACACGCACGGCACAGCGGACACACCAGGAACCGCGGTGTTGGCCGTCGAATGGCGCTAGCTGCGCAGCATTTGTGCACCGCCGCCGTCAGTGTCAGCCAGTTTGCCGCGGCATACGGAGCTCCATCGCAGTCTTTAACACTGGTAGCATGCCGCGACAGCATGGACGTGAACCGTATGTGCAGTTGACGGACTTTGAGCGAGGGCGTATAGTGGGCATGCGGGAGGCCGGGTGGACATACCGCCGAATTGCTCAACACGTGGGGCGTGAGGTCTCCACAGTACATCGATGTTGTCGCCAGTGGTCGGCGGAAGGTGCACGTGCCCGTCGACCTGGGACCGGACCGCAGCGACGCACGGATGCACGCCAAGACCGTAGGATCCTACGCAGTGCCGTAGGGGACCGCACCGCCACTTCCCAGCAAATTAGGGACACTGTTGCTCCTGGGGTATCGGCGAGGACCATTCGCAACCGTCTCCATGAAGCTGGGCTACGGTCCCGCACACCGTTAGGCCGTCTTCCGCTCACGCCCCAACATCGTGCAGCCCGCCTCCAGTGGTGTCGCGACAGGCGTGAATGGAGGGACGAATGGAGACGTGTCGTCTTCAGCGATGAGAGTCGCTTCTGCCTTGGTGCCAATGATGGTCGTATGCGTGTTTGGCGCCGTGCAGGTGAGCGCCACAATCAGGACTGCATACAACCGAGGCACACAGGGCCAACACCCGGCATCATGGTGTGGGGAGCGATCTCCCACACTGGCCGTACACCACTGGTGATAGTCGAGGGGACACTGAATAGTGCACGGTACATCCAAACCGTCATCGAACCCATCGTTCTACCATTCTTAGACCGGCAAGGGAACTTGCTGTTCCAACAGGACAATGCACGTCCGCATGTATCCCGTGCCACCCAACGTGCTCTAGAAGGTGTAAGTCAACTACCCTGGCCAGCAAGATCTCCGGATCTGTCCCCCATTGAGCATGCTTGGGACTGGATGAAGCGTCGTCTCACGCGGTCTGCACGTCCAGCACGAACGCTGGTCCAACTGAGGCGCCAGGTGGAAATGGCATGGCAAGCCGTTCCACAGGACTACATCCAGCATCTCTACGATCGTCTCCATGGGATAATAGCAGCCTGCATTGCTGCGAAAGGTGGATATACACTGTACTAGTGCCGACATTGTGCATGCTCTGTTGCCTGTGTCTATGTGCCTGTGGTTCTGTCAGTGTGATCATGTGATGTATCTGACCCCAGGAATGTGTCAATAAAGTTTCCCCTTCCTGGGACAATGAATTCACGGTGTTCTTATTTCAATTTCCAGGAGTGTAAATTAAGGCCAGGAGGGTGGGGAGAACCAAGAAAATGATGTAACACTGTTTTCAATGTTATAGTGGGAAGTACGTCTTTCTTTCCTTCATGTTGCCATTTCACATTACTTCAGCTTGCGGGAACAACTTAACAGGAGAAAATGTTGTTAATGGCAACAATGAATAACATTCGCTAAGAATCCCCAAATGCATGAAAAACAATTCTGACTTACATTAAACCATCTCTACACAAAGACTTAAGTCACAGAGCACCCTGGAAGTATACCAAGAGAAGAAGGAACCAGAAACTTACGTTCTATAGTGACAAAATATTGCACAGACATTGTTGAGCAAATGTTTCATTAATATCCAATTAAGGTGGCTTGCTGGAGATGTCTTTAACGGTATTTTAGAAATGGCAGCAATTAATGTGTGCATCATTTACAATCAAATGATGAAAAATAAGCTGATAAGGGACACGTCCATTCTTCAGCTGGTAGATGAAATCACAAACAAGAAAAAACAAAAGAGTGGGACAAGAACAAGCAAGCTAAATGAACAAAGAAGTTACCATAGAATCAAACATATCAAAGATGTGATAAGTGTCAAACTGGAACAATAATTTTGTGTGGGTCAATAGCCTGGTGAAATTATTTCAACTGGGCACCTAGCATTTGAAACTGGAATGAGCAAAGGAAAAAAGGCCAATGGCACTTGTGAGAAATGCAAAAAAGCTGTCTATGGAAAGTGTGTGGAAAGACCGTGAAGCTGCTCAAAATGTGATATCAAAGACTGGAAACAATTAAGTGAAATAAATCAAGAAATATAAGGAGCTTCAGAAGCACATCACATTTGGTTTGCAGCTGTCCAGGAAGAATCTGCAGGACAATGTGGATAAAACATGGATACATTACTATACTCCTGACACCAAACAACATTCTAAACAATGGGCTACCAAGGGACAATCTGCACCAAAAAGGCGAAGACCATTCCTTCAGCCGGAAAGATTATGGCGCAATGGATAATTCTCATCAACTATCTGGAAAAGGGTAAAACTATTACAGGTGCATATTATTCATCGTTATTGGACCATTTGAAAACCGAGCTGAAAGAAAAACGCCGGATATTATGGATAATTCTCATCAACTATCTGGAAAAGGGTAAAACTATTACAGTTGCATATTATTCATCGTTATTGGACCATTTGAAAACCGAGCTGAAAGAAAAACGCCGGTTATTGGACCGCGAAAAATCCTTTTCCATCACGACAATGCACCAGCACACACCCCAGCAGATGTGATCACAAAATTAATGGAATTACGATTCCAACTCATTTCACATCCCCCCCTATTCTCCAGACTTGGCTCCCTCTGACTATTATTTGATCCCCAATTTGAAGAAATGGCTGGCGGGACAAAGATTTTATTCAAACGAGAGGGTGACTGCAGCAACTAATAGCTATTTCACAGACTTGGAAAATTCCTAAAAACGCCCCTCGTACTTTAACCAAGTTGTGGATTTTACACTAATCTCATTAAGAGTCAAGTGTCCACTTTTGCCTTTTTCTAAAGGAATCACACTCTGCACTCTTCTAATGTTACACAAAATAAATCAACCTAATCATCCTCCCGAGTTTTTCCCAGTGTTTACAATGCAAGTACCTTCAAGTATCCCACTCCATAATTGCCACTTGTTTACGTAACCAAAAAATTCCAGCCATTTCCGCTCAGTGGTGAAACAACTGAGTAATTAACATAAAACTAGACTGAAATGTGTTTTTCCTTAGAGTAGGGTTTGAGAACATTATGTGGTTAAACTTCTTGAGGCCTGGGATCCCTAAGTGTCATATTGGCAGAAGTCATTATTTACAAGTCTGAATCATTTTTGTCACTAGTGGTTTAAAAGTCACATGCCATAGCCAACCTATCAATTTCTATAGGGCCATATAACAATGTTAAAAGCCATTATCTTTTGCAAAGTGTTGTATTGCTGGGAGTTAGTGACGTTAACCGAAAATTCCACCAAATTCTGAAAATGGTGGTAAAATAAAGGCATTGAAAGCAACATTGATGCCAGACCTGAGAAATCACTTAAAGAGAAGTAATCATGGACCAGAGAAGTAAGTCTTCCATGCTCACCAGTAGCAAGTGAAGCCCCATGGCAAAGCACACTTTCACTCAACTTAAAAACTGATTAGTTCATTTATCACTTATGTTAGTAGATTTTGCTATTCGCTGCCAGTATCATCAATAGAATTATTCCCCATTTGCCTCTGCTCCACCTATATAATTTACTTACTGTGCTGTGTGTCTCAATGGCACTACAAGCTTTCAATGTTGGACAATGGTCATAATAATGTTGTTCAACTATGTAAATTCTTCAAGTCCATTGTAAGCAAGAGTTTGATGCTGACATGAGAGCTTGAAATGCTATTTACGACAACAAAGCAAGCCCAGTGAAGGTGACGCACTTTCCAACGTTTCCGAGCCTGTCATTGGAGTGCTTAAACGAATTTCCCAAGCCTCACATTGGACTGTACAGGAAATTCTCCTGAACCTCAGTGGGCTGGCTAGTAAATTCAAATATGGAGTGACATCAACAAAACCCTTTTATCAGTGTTGCAACAGTTTATATTTTG
The DNA here is from genome assembly GCF_023864345.2 of Schistocerca serialis cubense. NCBI lineage: Eukaryota > Metazoa > Arthropoda > Insecta > Orthoptera > Acrididae > Schistocerca > Schistocerca serialis. Next base: position 44,975,506 of record NC_064646.1, on the reverse strand, counting down.
CATCAACTTCTTAAATGAAGATGCCGGGGAAAGTGTACTGTTGCCCCAAAAGAGAATGCTTCAAGAACTGGCAGTTTTCAAGAATATGCTGATCATGGATCCATCAAGCACCCCACAGAATAAGTGAGCAGGTCCAAAGGATGCATCAAAGATCTTTCATGAAATTTCAAGAATGTTACTAACTCATCGGCTGTTGCAATAAATGTGTGGATGATGATGAAAACCTTTCTCCTTGGCCTAGCCTACATTAGAGTCAGCAAAAGAAGACCACAGAATATGGCAATGTCCTTTGTGCAGGTACTTCACATGTTTACCTAAACTGGTCATATAAAGTAATTTTGTATGTCTCTATGGCAATGTCTCATTACTGTCACAGCTCTGTAAACGACTATTGGTTTTGGTTGGTTGGTTGGTTGGTTTGGGGGATTAAAGGGACCAGACTGCTACGGTCATCGGTCCCTTTGTCCAAGTACTAAAAAACACCCACAGAGAATAAAAAACGAGTAACAGAATAGAGCACAGACGACACTGAACGAGAGAAACTGAGACAAAGACCAGACAAAACGAACTAAAAGCACACAGAGTGTGACGGTGGTTGGCCGACCAGAGAAATAAAAAAGGAAAAGCCAACCACTTGAAACACATTAAAAAATCAGTTTAAAACCGGAGGCCAAAGGCCAGAATCAACACAAAACAATAAGATAAAAACAGAAACACTCAGATTAAAGAATAAAAACCCCCTGCCCGAATAAAACGTAAAACTAAGTCAGCCATAGCCGAGTCATCTGTTAAAAGGGCAGGGAGCGAGTCAGACAGTGCGAACGACTGCCTGAGCCCAGCTAAAAACGGACACTCCAATAAAACATGAACCACGGATAAAACGGAGCCGCAGCGACATAGAGGCGCGGACTCATGGCGCAATAAGTGGCCGTGCGTAAGCCGAGTGTGCCCAATGCGCAGCCGGCAGAGGACAACAGACTCCTTGCGAGAGACCCGCAAGGAGGAGCACCACACACCGGTAGCCCCCTTGATGGCCCGGAGTTTGTTGCGTGAAGGCAGGGCGCGCCATTCAGTGTCCCAAAGGTCCAGAATTTTGCGGCGTAGGAACGCTCGCAAATCTGTCTCCGGGAGGCCAACGTCCAGAGATGGTGCACTAGTCGCCTCTTTCGCCAGCCGGTCAACATTCTCGTTGCCGGGGATCCCAACATGGCCTGGGGTCCACACGAAGACCACAGAGCGGCCACAACGCGCAAGAGTATGCAGGGACTCATGGATAGCCATCACCAGACGGGAACGAGGAAAACACTGGTCGAGTGCTCGTAAACTGCTCAGGGAATCGCTACAGATAACGAAGGACTCACCTGAGCAGGAGCGGATATACTCTAGGGCTCGAAAGATGGCGAACAGCTCAGCAGTGTAAACGCTGCAGCCAGCCGGCAAGGAACGTTGTTCGGAATGGTCCCCTAGAGTTAGCGCATACCCGACACGACCAGCAACCATCGAACCGTCGGTGTAAACAATGCCAGAGCCCTGATATGTGGCCAGGATGGTATAAAAGCGGCGGCGGAAGGCCTCTGGAGGGACTGAGTCCTTCGAGCCCTGTGCCAAGTCTAGCCGAAGGCAAGGGCGAGGAACGCACCACGGGGGTGTACGCAGAGGTGCCCGAAAAGGAGGTGGTACAGGGACAAGCCCAAGCCCGGAGAGAAGCTCCTTGACGCGTATGGCTATCGGACAACCCGACCGGGGCCGACGTTCCGGCAGATGGACGACTGACTGCGGGAACAGGAGACGATAGTTAGGATGCCCGGGCGAGCTTAGAACATGGGCAGCATAAGCGGCCAGCAAACGTTGGCGTCGGAACCGCAGTGGAGGGACACCTGCCTCAACGAGTAAGCTGTCCACAGGGCTGGTGCGGAAAGCACCAGTGGCAAGGCGTATCCCGCTGTGGAGAATTGGGTCCAGCACCCGCAACGCAGACGGGGATGCTGAGCCATAGGCCAAGCACCCATAATCCAGACGGGACTGGATTAACGCCTGGTAGAGCCGTAACAAGGTAGAGCGGTCGGCTCCCCAGCGGGTGTGGTTCAAACATCGCAGTGCATTGAGATGCCGCACATCGCAGTGCATTGAGATGCCGCCAACACGCCTGCTTGAGCTGCCGGATATGAGGCAGCCAAGTCAACCGGGCATCGAAAACAACCCCCAAAAACTTGTGTGATTCCACCACCGAAAGAAGTTCGCCGTTAAGAGAAAGCTGCGGCTCCGGGTGGACAGTACGTCGCCGGCAGAAATGCACAACGCAGGTCTTGGCTGCCGAAAACTGAAACCCATGCGCTACAGCCCAAGACTGCGCCCTACGGATAGCGCCCTGTAGCTGACGTTCAACAGCTGCAATGCCAGTAGAGCTGTAGTAAAGGCAGAAGTCGTCAGCGTACAGGGAAGCGGAGACAGAATTTCCCACGGCCGCAGCAAGCCCGTTAATGGCTATTAAAAACAGACAGACACTTAAAACAGAGCCCTGTGGCACACCGTTCTTCTGGACGTGGGAGGAACTATACGAGGCCGCGACTTGCACGCGGAAGGTACGACACGACAGAAAATTGCGGATAAAACTCGGCAGAGGACCCCGAAGACCCCATCCATGAAGCGTAGAAAGAATGTGATGACGCCATGTCGTATCGTACGCCTTCCGCATGTCGAAAAAGACAGCGACCAGGTGCTGACGGCGGGCAAAAGCAGTACGGATGGCCGACTCCAGGCTCACCAGATTGTCGGTGGCGGAGTGGCCTCTACGGAACCCACCCTGAGACGGAGCCAGAAGGCCCCGAGACTCCAGTACCCAATGCAAGCGCCGGCTCACCATCCGTTCGAGCAACTTGCAAAGAACGTTGGTGAGGCTAATGGGACGGTAGCTGTCCACCTCCAGAGGGGTCTTTCCAGGTTTCAAAACGGGGATGACAATGCCTTCCCGCTATTGCGACGGAAACTCCCCCTCGACCCAAAGACGGTTGTAAAGATCGAGAAGGCGCCGCTGGCAGTCCACTGAAAGGTGTTTCAGCATCTGACAGTGGATGCCATCTGGCCCAGGAGCGGTATCAGGGCAAGCAGCTAGGGCACTGCGAAATTCCCACTCACTGAATGGAGCATTGTAAGATTCCGGGTGGTTGGTGCGAAACGAAAGGCTCCGACGTTCCAGCCGCTCTTTAATGGAGCGGAAGGCCTGGGGGTAATTCGCAGAAGCGGAACTCATAGCAAAATGCTCTGCTAAGCGATTTGCAATGACGTCGGAGTCAGTACACACGGCTCCATTCAGTGAGAGCGCAGGGACGCTGGCAGGGGTCCGATAGCCGTAGATGCGTCGAATCTTGGCCCAGACCTGCGAGGGAGTGACATGGAGGCCAATGGTGGACACATACCGCTCCCAGCACTCCTTCTTGCCTTGGCGGATAAGGAGGCGGGCCCGCGCACGCAGCCGTTTGAAGGCGATCGATGGAGGGATGTCGCTTGTGACGCTGGAGCGCCCGCCGGCGATCTTTAATCGCTTCAGCGATCTCAGGCGACCACCAAGGCACAGCCTTCCGCCGAGGGGACCCACAGGAATGGGGAATGGCAGATTCGGCGGCAGTAACGATGCCGGTGGTGACCGATTGAACCACCACATCAATGTCATCGGTAGAGAGAGGCTCAAAAGCGGCAGTGGAGGAGAACAAGTCCCAGTCAGCCTTGTTCATAGCCCATCTGCTAGGGCGCCCAGAAGAGTGGGGCTGTGGTAGTGACAAAAAGATCGGAAAGTGGTCACTACCACACAGGTCGTCATGCACACTCCATTGGACAGACGGTAAGAGGCTATGGCTACAGATTGAAAGGTCAATGGCGGAGTAGGTGCCATGCGCCACACTGAAGTGTGTGAAGGCACCATCATTTAACAGCGAGAGATCGAGCTGTGACAATAAATGCTCAACGATGGCGCCTCGACCTGTTGCCACTGACCCACCCCACAGAGGGTTATGGGCGTTGAAGTCGCCCAATAGCAAGAAAGGTGGCGGCAATTGGGCGACCAGTGCAGCCAGGACATGCTGCGAGACATCACCATCCGGTGGAAGGTAAAGACTGCAGACGGTAACAGCCTGTGGCGTCCACACGCGTACAGCGACAGCCTCTAAAGGCGTCTGGAGAGGGACAGACTCGCTGTGCAGAGTGTGAAGGACATATATGCAGACGCCACCAGACACCCTTTCATAAGCTGCTCGGTTCTTATAATAACCCCGATAGCCACGGAGGGCGGGGGTTCGCATCGCTGGAAACCAAGTTTCCTGGAGGGCAATGCAGAAGAAAGGGTGAAGGCTGAGAAGTTGGCGGAGCTCAGCTAGATGGTGGAAGAAACCGCAGCAGTTCCACTGGAGGATGGTGTTGTCCATGGCTGGGAAAGGCGTGACGGGACTGGGAAGGCAGATTACGCCACTGGGTCACCTGCTGCCTCCGATGGAGCATCCGTGCAAATGCCATCCATTGCGTCCGAGGGACCGGCAAGAGCGAGGTCCTCAGCGGACGCCAGAATCTCCACCTCGTCCTCAGAGGCAGAGCTTGTAGGAAGCGGTGGGATCGGTGCCACCGCAATACCGTTGGTCTTGGGGACTTTCTTCTTTTTCTGCTTGTCACGCTGTGCCTTCGGCGGTTCAGGCTGCATGGGCTTCACTGGGTCAGTCTCAGGGACAGACGACGACAGCAAGGTCCCGACGACCATGGACTGGCGGTTGTTTCAACCACTTGCGGGCGTCCGCTTTTCCACTGGTCGGAACTTGCGAAGGGAGGTCCCCAAGGGATTCCTTCCTGGCGAGAGCAGCCGAAGAAGTCTTACGCTTCTCCGGCTGGGAAGGGGGAGCTGATGTCCCCGATGGTTGGGAGGGTGTTGCTCCTGGAGAAGATGGAGCAGGAGCAACAGGGTGTGAAGTGCCCCCCACAAGCAAGGGGGCCGGTGGATGCTGACCGATCTTAGAGATGATTCGTGATGACGGGAGAACCGGCATTGCAGCAGCGGCGTAGGTTGACGTCATTGCCACAGGATGGAGCCTCTCGTATTTCCGTCTAGCCTCGGGGTAGGTCAGCCGGTCCAAGGTCTTATATTCCAGTATCTTCCGTTCTTTCTGCAATATCCTGCAGTCCGACGAGCAGGGGGAATGGTGTTCTCCGCAGTTAACACAGATAGGAGGCGGGGCACATGGAGTATCGGGATGCGAAGGACGTCCGCAATCCCGACACGTGATGCTGGAAGTACAGCGAGATGACATGTGCCCGAACTTCCAGCATTTAAAACACCGCATCGGAGGAGGGATATATGGCTTCACATCACAACGGTAAACCATCACCTTAACCTTTTCGGGTAAGACATCACCCTCAAAGGCCAAGATGAAGGCACCGGTGGCGACCTGATGATCCCTCGGACCCCGATGGACGCGCCGGACGAAGTGAACACCTCGTCGTTCGAGGTTGGCGCGTAATTCATCATCGGACTGCAGAAGAAGATCCCGGTGGAATATAATACCCTGGACCATGTTCAGACTCTTATGCGGCGTGATGCTAACGGAAACATCCCCCAACTTGTCACAATTGAGCAACCTCCGTGACTGGGCAGAGGATGCCGTTTTTATCAACACCGATCCAGACCGCATCTTGGACAAGCCCTCCACCTCCCCGAACTTGTCCTCTAAATGTTCGACAAAGAACTGAGGCTTCACAGACATAAACGAGTCCCCGTCAGCTCTGGTACAGACGAGATACCGGGGCGAGTATCTTTCGCTCTCATTCACAGCCTTTCGTTCCTCCCATGGTGTGGCCAGGGAGGGGAACGATTTGGGGTCATACACATTAGCATTAAAGTGAGCATTGGAACGCTTAGAGACTGCTGACGGCTGGCCGCCAGCGAGAGATGATGTACCACGCTTCATTGCGGGTCATCCGCCCTGATGCCACCTACTCCGACCAAGGGCCCTCCCCACGGGCGCCACCCAGCCACAGCAAAGGCCACCTGGCAGGATGGCCATTGCCGGGAGTCCCGATGCCCCAAGGCGATGGGCATCTACTCCTTGGCATACGTGGGGGGTTAACGGCGCAGGCATCAGTAGAGCGATCCCTGTGTTGTCAGGGGGCTACAACCAAGAGGGTACATGGCGGCCCCACCACAACGGACTGGCTACCGTGCTAGATCTTAGGTGCAAAAATGGCCAAGGTCGTCGTCGCAGTTAAAAGAAACACTGCAGAGTGCAGCGTGGTAATCACCCAAGAGAACGAAAACGAGCGGGACACCATTGCAACGACGAGAAAAACGGCGAAAGGTCGAATTGCACGACGGATACAGTGCACCATGTAAGGCGCCCTTTCCCAATTGGCTCGCTCTTCGGAATAATTTAGAAAGATGGAGGTCAAACCCGAGAGGGGACCATCACATAAGGCCGAAACATGTGAGACTCCTTTTAGTCGCCTCTTACGACAGGCAGGAATACCGCGGGCCTATTCTAACCCCCGAACCCGCAGGGGGAGACTATTGGTTTTGCCTGCAGCCATCTGCAATTTGCAGTGGAAAGCTGGCAACAGTACAGATGATACTATCTGAGCCTATTTTAAAAAATGGTATTCGTCAAGTAAGGTGACAAATTAGATGGCATTAGAACTGATTTTCTTCTGAACACTGCAGTCGGCCTTTGTAGTAATTTCTTGACAGTTCCATCAACAGTCACAAGCACGTTTATCATGAATGTTACCAAAAAAGTTCCATTCAGCTTTTATACAGAAATCTTGGAAACCACAATACATTTCTGTAATTCTGTCACCAACTGCTTCGCAAAGTTTACCAGTTCTTTCACAAAAATGTGGAGTTTCAAAATATTGTAATAAACAAAAACAGTGCATGTGTGTTAACGTAAGGCCACAGTTGGTGTAAGTGCACTGTTTCTGTTGCAATGTGTGTTCATTGCTATTTGGGAAAAAATGAGTCATTAGTTGCAGCTGTGTGTTTTAATGTACTCTTTTAACAAAGAAATTCCATGTAGCATGTCAAAAAATAAAAGAGCAACCCTAGATTTTACTTGCTGTCTTGACACAAAAATATGAACTACTGCTTTGTCATGCCTTAAGCTATTATTTACAACGCACACGCTTTTGAACGGCATGTGTTCATTCTCAAGCAAATAAATCACTATGTGACAGACAGTAGCTGTAGTCTGATTAAAATTACTTGATAGTTGACACTTCATAGGCTGAAGCTGGTTTCTCCAATCAGAGCACTCAACATCATGTCCCAACTGTTCACCATTTCCGAACTCCCACAACTGAATCCTGGACCTGGTCTTTTAACTTTTTATTTCATCACACAAAATAACCATAAACACACACACACACACACACACACACACACACACACACACACACACACACACACACACACAAACTATGCTAGCAATATACACATCACTAACCAAACGCTACTATATCTTTCCGCACAAGACACGATTCAGCGGCACATATACAGTTGTTACAATCACAGATACCAGCTTACATTAGAAAAGTTTCGCAAGACATTATGCGTAGGCAAATTTTGGATAGGATGCAATTCATCACTGCTACGAGAATATGAGTCATACATGTAACAAACTCAAGCGTGTTAGTGCACTAGCGTAGTGGTTAGTACACCAATTTTTTTGTGTAGAATGTCTTAGGTTCAAAACTCATGAAGGACAGCAAGATTTCTTTATTTCAAAATCTAATCAAAAGACCATTATTTTTTTATTCAATTAATTGATTTAAATTTTTTTAATACTTTGTCCCATCAGTTCCATTGCCGTATTGACTTCTTTATTTGCCCTTATTTTCTGCCTATCATTCTATTTTCATTTGGGATCTGTTACTATCATCCATAATCTACAACCACAGGCCATTGTCTCTCATTGGTTGGTAAAGCAGCAGTTTGTGTAGCCAGTGTACAGACGGTTTCAGGTAACCAACGTATGATATCAAGAAATTACAGTTCTTTTGTAGCACTGAATCTGAATTTTTTCTGTCTTTAGTTTGCTCCTAGAGGTCAGCTTTAATTGTCATGAACAAAGAGCCTCTCTCATTTCCGTCATACCTCAGAGCAGCCACTTCCAACAATCCTCTGCATCACACATTAAAAGCATTTGTTAAGTGACCTGCCGTTTTCTGTGTCACTTGTAACCAACTGGTAGCCAGTAGCCGATGCGGCAACACTGTAGTGGCAAGTGACAGACGTCAACTATCGAGTACTTTTAGTAAGACTATAGATTATTTCACACTGAAAACTGGCATGGAATTATTATTATTACCTTCTTTCCTTTCTCAAACGTTATGTCTGATTAAAAATGGAAAGTGACACGGACCTTTATCAAGCGTAACTTCCTTTTAACTGTATGGTATATGTTACATTGCATTTAGGAACTTTCGGGTAATTGAACATGTATCAATAATTACAGATTTCTGTAGTTGTATATACACGTTTGGATGTAGCTGTATTGCATTGATGTACTGGTGGATATTGTGTGGTAAGACTCCTGTAGTTGATAGTATAATTGGTATAATCTCAACTTGATCCTGATTCCACATGTCCTTGACTTCCTCAGCCAGTTGGACGTATTTTTCAATTTTTTCTCCTGTTTTCTTCTGTATATTTGTTGTATTGGGTACGGATATTTCGATTAGTTGTGTTAATTTCTTCTTTTTATTGATGAGTATGATGTCAGGTTTGTTATGTGGTGGTGTTTTATCTGTTATAAGGGTTCTGTTCCAGTATAATTTGTATTCATCATTCTCCAGTACATTTTGTGGTGCATACTTGTATGTGGGAACGTGTTGTTTTATTAGTTTATGTTGTAGGACTAGTTGTTGATGTATTATTTTTGCTACATTGTCGTGTCTTCTGGTGTATTCTGTATTTGCTAGTATTGTACATCCACTTGTGATCTGTTGTGGTATTTGGATCTTTAATAACATGCTTGCTGTAATATCTGGTGTTTATTGTTTGATCCTGTATTGCAATCATGAAATCTTCCGTCACACTGTATATATTGCCTTTTCTTGGCCATGTGTTGGATGCGTTTTGATCGATGTGTGGCTGTGTTAGATGATGGAATCAAAAGCAGAAGACCATGCTCCAGGTTTTAAGATGTGCACAAAAATCGTTTGACTTTATTGGTGTGCAGCAATGCTGCTGGTAATCACAAGCTGCCTTTACTGTTGATTAGCAAATCTGTTAGGCCCAGAGCTTTCAAAAATTGCAACATGAAGTCCCTGCCCGTATATTACCGCAACCAGCAAAAGGCATGGATGGATGGATGGTACGCTGTTCGAAGAACGGTTTCAAGGTCAGTTTGTTCCCTCTGTTTAATGGTTTTATAAGGAAAATCATTTGATTGATAACACGCCATCTCACCCCAGCACTGAGGAATTATGCGATGGAGAATTTGTGGTGAAGTTTTTGCCGCCGAATTTTACACCACTTCTACAGCCGATGGACCAGGGTGTACTGCATAAATTAAAACTGATTTACAGAAAATTTTTAAGGATGTTGATCCAAGATGATGCATTCCTTTAGTGGACAAAATAAAGACCAACGTGAAGGACGATGTTTATTGGGCCACTGAGGCATGGCAGAATATTTCAGGAAATACTCTTGAGAAAATTGTGGAGAAAACTGAGGACATCTCTTGAATTTCAGGACAACCTAGTTGAAAATGAAGAGGAAAATCTAGTATATATGATACAGACAATGCCTGGATTTGAAGAAGCTAGTGAAGGAGGTGTAGATGACTGGATGGCAGCTGATGGGGCATGTGCGGAGACCCTGACTGACACCGATTTCGTTGCTGCTGTGACTAAAGACCAGGAAGAAGTGGATTGCTGGAGTGACAATGAACCTGAAAGGAACACAGTGACACAGCAGAAGCCCTTGACCTCGCGCTATATTATTTGGAGCAACAGCCCACTGCTAAACCTGCTTATTTGTTTATGAGACAATGGCACAACTATGCATCATATAACAGACTCTCTTCATTATGCCAAAAAACAATGAGTTTTGTCATCTAAAAAGTAGGGATAAAATTCCTGCTGTATTTTAGCAAATTTGACAAGTTTTCTTTCATTGTCACGCATTGTTTATACTTAAAGTTTTCTTGCCAATTTTTCTAATACATGTTTGCTGTACTGTGTAAATTAAAATAGTTTGGACATGCAGCAGTTTACCGCACAGTTTTCCATTCTTAGACTAACATTTTTCATGATCTTATTAACCGAACAGTCAGATTACCGGCGTTCGGATTAGTGGGACTGCTGTATTTCTTTTCCGTAATTCCTTCTGATTGCATGCTGCAGTGCTGTAACAGGTAAACATCTCGCATAATCCAGGACACAAATACTCTTTTCTTGATTTGTTGCTATTTTACATAAAACACTGCACCCTCAAAGCAACTGGTTGGCACAGTGCCAACACCTGGAGTTTACTGTTCAATTCTTGCATCAGTCATTTGTACAAGTAATATCTTGGAAACTATAGAAGTTTGAAAATGAATGGATTATTTATAGCAGCTATGTATTTTATGTTCTAGATGAGAGTCACTTCCTCCTACACAAGAAAACTAAGTAAGTGGGGCAGATTATCAAACATGCTTCAGATGCCTCCCTTTCCAAAATGAGTTTCAATGTGATCACAGCAAGAGACCACACAGATCACTTTTTTGCTTTTATCTATAAGACTGAGTTTCACTTTACGGTTAGTGTGCTTGTGTACTTGTTCTTTAATATTAAGAGCTACTCTGAAGTTATTAGTTAACTGATTACATTGAAATCAGACATGAAATTATTGATGGAACAAAATCAATCACTTTTCAAATTTATTTTTTTCCCCCAGCACAATCACACACAACTTCAACAAAAAATTACTAGTTCGGTTCTGTCTCTAATGAACTCTTCTGTATTTCATTTATAATGTATATTAACATTTACCACAGTGGGTGTACAGATCCATTGTGAATTTACTTATCAGATCATCATCTCAAAATACACTCTTAGAACAGAATGGTATTTATCTTAAGCTTCTTTAAACTGTTTTCAAGTTTTGTCATTGTCAGCACCACCTCTTGTTGTGTGCCTTCCAAAACATCACTTAGCTGCAATGCCCAAGAATGAGCGACACTGCTACAGCAGATGGGGCACTATTTCCACTACGTTTCACCGTTGTCCTGTGCTCATACTTCCCCCACCATATACGGATGTCTCAAATCAAAGTGCACATAGTGATAAGTTACCTATTTAAATACTACATAAACAATGGTTTTACATAAACACCATTCATCAGCTTGAGAGGCAGAAATACCATTCATCAGCTTGAAAGGCAGAAATACCATTCCTCATCTTGAGAGGCAGAAGTGTAACATATCATTCTGAATGAAGAACGTATCACACTACATGTGACAGCACTGAGTGAGGAAAGCGCATTTGTTCCCCACGCATTGTCACTCTCCCCATAGCCGTCCCTGTGTGTAGAATTTCCGTTAGCAGCGCTCCTTTCCTCTACACCCTGCTCCCCCCTAGAACTCTTTCAGGATGCTGCAGTCAAACTATACTTACAGCGATTTGCGTAATATTTATGGCAGCGTGTTTTAAGTAAAGTGTTTTGATACCTAGACGCTCCTCGCTAGTATCCAATAACAATGTGTACATCCTTCTTATAACCTGAAGATGGTAGATGATGACAAAAACTAATTTCTAACTGAAATTATACAGTATGTAAGCCTGCCAGAAAATAAACTTTTTACTTATACGTCCAGTATGGCCTAAAAGTTGTTCTTTCTAAAATTAATGAGTTAATTAATAGAAAGTAAACTTGGAACTTTCTGTAAGTAGACAGGGTAAGAAAGATACAAGGAAGGGATCCTTACGTTTGCAGTTACGCGAACCAATGCCCAAGTGAAATGCTACAGAATATTTGGAAGCAGCCATTAGGAAAAACAATGTGTAAACTGCACCTGTTTTTACTACAATGTGATATTATTCGTGAAAAATCATTTCTTCAGAAACATAGCTGTTCAGAAAATGAGAAATATAACCATTCAGAAAAATCACTGCACATGTAACATGCTTTAAAACTTCAAGAGAATTGGCTATTCTTTACTGAACCCTTGTATTTGCTATCTGTGAGGGTTTAATATAGCCATGTGAAAACTATAATATTTTGATTAACCATTACTTGGAACAAAAAATGAGCTCAAATAAATAAATAACAGTTTAAAAGCATGATGAATTTTTATACAAATATTTTTATTGTGTTTAATTCATAATTTTCTTTACAATACACAAAAATTATGTATCTTTTCTTTACGAAAAGTTTATAAACTTGGTAATTTTTTTGAAGTTTTTCCAATGAATTAGTTCGTATAGTAGACATAGTTTCTCATATATATTGATACATATCGAAGTGGGGAAAAATTAAAAACTTTCTGCATGTATTTCACATGTTTTCATAGCACACTGTAAGCAACTGAGTTTATTACATTTCACACACTTGTACACCACAATTCTGTTTAGTGTGTAGGGACAGTAACGACAGCTTTTTTTCTTCTTCTCTTTTCTAACTTGTCACTTCTTTCTCTTTTTGTTGGATCACCATCTCATTACTCCCCACCCAAAATATTTGAAATAGTTTTCCTAAGTTCATCCAAAGTTGGAGATCTTTGGCCTTACCCATATATGTCTTCTGATTACACTCATTACTAAGCTCTTCATGAAAAATCTTGACAGTACACACTTTTGTAAGTACGTAACATTAGCATTTGTGTGTCTTGCATATTAGAAATGCAAATCTTGTCAGAGGCAACCTCTTTGTTCACCAGTTAGCTGGGTAGTTGCTCACTTTGTGTCTAAAGGATCTAAGCCACATTTCATGGCATTATAGAAATTAATAATGTCTTGTTTGTTTCTTTTTCATTGGTATACACACAGTGCTGCATTGAAGAAAGCATTATAATTGCCATAGATTTTTTTAATAAAAGACAATAGTGTAAGATCTTCACTGAAACTAAAAATACTGGGGCCCACTTCTTGCTTGTGGTTGGGAAGAAACCCTTTTTGAACTTCTCTTTTGTTGGATTTTAGAGCTCCAACATATGTCAACTGTTTTTCAGTAGCTCCTAACACAATTCAATGGAGGAAAACCGATGTATACTGTGATATTCCTGTTTGTTCCGTATACACATTTGGAAAGACAAATCACAGACTGAGTTGGCTTTTGGAACTTTTTCTCTTCCTCTGATAGTGTTGTTCCATCACTACCTTTCCCCACAAACATAAGCATTATATAAATGTGATGATTGCGCATCTGTGAGATACACAATCTTTATACCATTTTTAGCATGTTAACTGGGCCTAAATCTTCTGAATCAGTACCTGCCTCTAAATGGGATTAGGCTCTCATCAACACAAGCGTAAGTTCCAATGGAGTATACCTTTGACAATTAGAAATAAAGATGTTGAAAATGTTGGACACAGCTGCTGCAGGATCATTTTTCCCTTGTTTGTGAGTAGATGCATCATCAAACCTGAGAGCCACCAAAACTTCACACTGTTTTAGAGACGTGGCTGCACGAAAAATGGGACTTCCAGTACAATCATTTGCAGAAAGTTATTCCAATTTTTCATGTCCAAAATTGAAAATGGAAGACAGAACCACCAAACTAATCAAAGCCTCAATTTAAATTTTGTCTCTATCTTTATAACTGGATGAAGAAGGAATAATTTATTCCTTATGACACAGTTCTAAGCTGATAGGTACTGCAATCTCATCCAAAATCTCAGTGTTGAAAAACAAATGTCCTATTTCTTATGGGTCTGGATTGACAGAGCCTAACAATGACTACAATCTAACTTGTATTATGTTTTTGTGTGGTGTCTTAGTGTCACAAACTGGTGCTGTGTAACTCTAGTGAAACAGTTCATCTTGCCATGGGAAGCTATGCCAGTTTCAGTGTCATTGTTTCCCCTATTCTGAAAAACACTAAACATGAAGCTGAAGTTGACCTGCGTGTTATCTCCACTTTCTTAAAAATGAAACCCTACTGTCCAAAAGTGTACTGCTGTATGCTATTTTCTGCCTCATATTATCTTCACTTCATTCTTCTTTGCTGAAATTTGACACACCAAATCACTGTACCATTCTTTTCCCAACTAAGAATATTTTTTTTTTAATTAAGCAGCTTGTTACTTTGCAACATTTACTTCACCAGACTGAACAGTTCTTACTGTAGTTATTCACACTAAACACAAGTAATTATGATATCCTCTCACACACCACCAACCCTAGAGCTGCTGCAAATCCAGCCACTGTCGTGCTTCCTACCATCAATGAAGGCCAAACAACACCAATCATCCCCCCCCCCCCTCCCTTCCACCGCCATTAAATGAGCCTGTGGCGTGTTGTGTACTAGTCGGCAATATCACTGCCAGATAAGGATCTTTCCCGAGTCAGAGTAAATCTTTCACATTCTGATTTTTTTCCCCCCATCCATGTTCAGAATTATTAGCATTCTCATCCTTTTCACCTATTAAGATATTTCTACTTCTTTTTGCAGTCATCCTAAAGCTGTGACCACATCCCATATCTCTGCCGTTAAATGCCTCAACTCGCCATTCTTCCTCATCCTCTTCCATTCCTCTTCTCTCCATCAGTTCTAGGATACCACTTAGCCACACTTTCCGTGTTCTTCTCCTTCCAGGATGTTGCTATAAAATACTCTCTTGGACCATCTGTCTTCGTCCATAAGCACAAACCAAACTACCTGTCTTTCTTCTGCTTTATCTGTAATACTATGATGAGACTGTCCTCTCTCTTATTTCCTTATTTCATATGTGGTCAAGTTGGGGAATCCTACAGGCTCTTCTCACATGGTCAATTTCTGAAGTTCTAAGTATCTATTTATAAAGATGGTAATATTTACAACTGGCAGCTCACATCACTCATGCATAAATGAGGTATGTGGCACAGTGGCAGAGGAAGCAAATGAGTGTTAATTTCCAGGGACCCATCTGGACTCAAGCCTCCAGTGGATTAGCCACATTAATGCTGTATGTTAAAAAGTCAGCAATGGGCTGTATCTTCTTAGCCAACTGTCCAAAATGGTGCCCACCCACACGCTTAAAACTGTGTATTATGGGTCAATCTATCCCCATCTTAGCTACTGTATAGAAATACGGGGTTGCGCTGCAGACATTCAGCTTAACAGAGTAATATTGCTACAAAAAGAGGGTTAAGGATTATACATGGACTAGGCTATAAAGACTGTTGCCATGATGTTTTCAGATAACACAAGTACTTCACCATATACTCTTTGTATCTTTATAAATTAATTACTTTTTTGTCTCACAGAAAACTGAAGTAACTAGATGTAGTGATATACATGACCACAACACCAGGTCCAAAGAGAATTACTACCCACAAAGAACAAGATTAAAAATGACTGACCGGAGCCCATATACTAACGGACTCCTATGGTATAATAAACTGCAAGAGTCCACGAAAAACAGCAATAAAAACCAATTCCAATCAAAACTAAGAATTTAAAAGTGTCTATTCCCTCAATGAATTTTAAATGGTTAAGTTTAAGAGCTGTAAAACAACATATAAAAAATAATTGGCTGTATTAATAAGTGTAAGATGTAAGGTATTTTGACAAGCATCAATTTACTCCTTAATTACTACCTGTAAGGTTAAGATATAAATGTATTTCATGGTTGTAACTGTACTTGACCTTTGCAAAAGCCATCATATTGATGTCACCATGCAAAAAAACCTAAATAAATAAAAAATAAATAAAATTTCTTTCTGTGAGATCTCAGCACTCATTCCCATAGTTTGTTATCAGTTCACCAATGGATTTGTATAAATGAATTTTAACCTTTACATTCTTTTTCGATGATCAAAATACAGGGTTTACTTTTTGAATAACCACACTTCCCTGCCTTATCTGTTGTTGGACATCTCTGTCACATCTTCCAACACATGAAAGGATGCTACCCAGGTACTTAAACACTCTACACATTTTAATAAAGTGTCTGCATGTCCAGATTACTTCCCTCTTCTCCACTACACATATTCAATCTTCTCAAAATTAATTTTCAAACCCCAGTTTCTGTATTCTTGCAAAAACTTCCTAAGCATATAAAATATATCCTCTTCATCGTTTGCTGCAACAACCTGATCGTCACCATAGAAAAACATATACAGACAATGGTGCCCTATTTCAATCCCCCTGCCCAAGCACTTTCTACGCCACTGGTCCAGTGCCTTCTGCAGATACATCTTAACCTTTCTATTGGGAATGGGTTTAGATAACCCAGTTTGTTTACTAAAATTAACATAAAACCATGATTAATATTTATGCTCTTAACTGGACCTTAGATAAATCTTCAGACATGTAATAATTTATGTTGTCCTGAATCTTTATATCAAAATGTAAAACAATTTGGGAGACATGCTTTGACACACCGTGAACAGGTCTTTTAGACCCAAGCAGAAACCGTCATTTGAATTCCAACAAAATTTTATTTGAAATTGATGTTGTTGTCTACAATGGTTCACAGGCATTTCACCTTGTAAGAATACATAACAACTACATCACTAATATGATTTTGTGCGGGCACACACGCGGCAGTTAGCCGCAAGATTTAGTTTTCTGTTAGTATCACAGATAGCGTTACGTTGCGTCCACGTCCAAATACGTATTTGTTATTCTTAACAGGTGTCTCCACTTACTACATTTGCACGATTCATGCTTTCAAGCAGTTTGGTCACTATTGTTGTTTGAAACGCGAGTTTTGTGTTTGTGGCACATTTGCCGCTATGCGCCTTGTAATGTAAGTATTATCAATACTTGTCTTTTTCTTTTGCCTCAAGGCAATCTTGCTTTTATATTAGTATATAGTGAATATTCGAATTTAATCAAAGTTTCCATATGCAATTTTTATTACTTTTTACAACCTTGGATACTGATTTGCTACAATACATTACTTTTATAAAAACGTGTTTCATTAGCTCATAAAAGCGTGGAAATGGAGAAAGAGAAGGCATTTGACAGGCGCCGTCTAATTGTACGTCCTGAAGACTGAGAAAGTATTGTGAGAATTGTCAGAAGAAGAATTACAAGAATTGTCAGAAGAAGAATTACAAGAATTGTCAGAAGAAGAATTACAAGAATTGTCAGAAGAAGAATTAGAAGAATTGTCAGAAGAAGAATTAGAAGAATTGTCAGAATCACATAAATCCGAGTCAGAAGAGGAAGTTATAGAAGAAGAAAACCACAGCAGTGACTCCGAACAATCAACAGAGGAAACAGATGACCACCTGATTGAAGAGGGGAGACAACAAACAGATAATTACATAGGAAAAGATAAAGAAACTATTTGGATGAGTGATCGCTTCCTCCTCCTTCTAAAACCAAAGCCAAGAACATCCTAAAAGGTCCAAAAGCAAGTGCTGAAATTACGGAAAAAGAAATTGATGCATTTTATCTATTTATTACTGATGGGATGATTGACAACATTGTGGAAAATACAAACAGATACATCGATAATAGTAAAAGAGCTGAAGTTTAAGATTCAAGAGAACTAGACTGCAGAGACATCACAAAACCAGAGATAAAGGCTCTTTTAGGTGCATTATATCTAACAGGTATAAAGAATGGAGGACACACAAATTGCTGTGAACTGTGGGATGCAGATGGTACAGGAATGATTATTTTACGAGCTCTCTTCAGCTATAAACACTTTTGCTTTCTGCTTCGAGCTCAGGTTTGATGACCTGGATACCTGGAATTAAAGAATGACAAACTAGCACCTATTCGGGACTTCCATCAAAAGTTTGTCAACAACTGCCTTAATAACTACAATGTCAGAGAGTTTGTCACTATTGACAAGATGTTGCATCCTTTCAGAGGATGCTGCGGATTTGCACAGTATATCCCTAATAAGCCTGCAAAATATGGGATCAAGATTTATGCCTTGTATGCTGCCACAACATTTTACACCCTGAACTTCGAAATTTACTGTGGCAAGCAGATGCCACGACCCTATCTGAAGTCTAACAAGCCTGATGACGTTGAGCAAAGATTAGTGACACCAATTGAGAAAACAAACAGAAATCTTATGACTGACAATTGCTACAGTTGCTACCTGGCTGAAAATCTACTGGGCAAAGGTTTGACTTTCTTGGGAACTATAGAAAAAAATAAGAAGGAAATACCTCAAGAATTCCAAACAAATAAAACCTGAGAAATCCAGCAATGTCTCTTCGGTATTCAAGGCGATTATTGTATGATCTTGAATGTTCCTAAAAAGAACAAAGCTATGTTTATTGACAATGCACAGCACAAATGAAATAGATCAAGAGACTAAGAAATTGAGAGTGAATTTGGACTACAATGCCACCAAAGGAGCAGAAACTGTAGATCAGATGTGCTCATACTACAGTACTTCCAGAGTAACGTGACGATGGCCACTTGCACTTTCCTACAGACATCTCGATATTGCTGGGATAAATGCAAACATTGTTTTCAAATTCAGCAATCCTGATAATAAAGAAAGAAGACAAAATCTATTTGAAACATCTTACTCGGGCCTAATGAAAGAATATCTGAATCAACGTGCATTACTTGACACGCTTCCCAAGGATATTCACACCTTCATGACTAAGTATAGGCATGAAGAAGAAAAACCAAGGAGCCAACAAAACCTGGAATTTGTTATGTGTGTGGCAGGCATAAGAACAACAGAACCAAAATAACACACATGAAATGCAAGAAAAATGTATGCAAGAAACATAATGTCATAAGGTATAAAATGTGTGCAATGTGAAAGTGAGCTGCAGATGGAAGTTGACTAATTTATTCACAATCATAAACAGGAATCGGAATTTACGAACGCTGCATTTCATAATGTGTTCCATTGTTACTTTCTTTTCACGTGGATCAGTGCAATTAAATGATATAATTAAAAGAACTATGAAGGCAATAAAGAATATCGGCTTGTTATAAATTACAATAATATACAATTGTGAAGGCAACATACAAAAAAAAGTTTATTTTTTATAGAGCCATGTAATGTTATGTTTCTCCAATACAATTTAACTGGCAATTATATAAACATTATTTTTCCTTAGGTTACAAATGTAATACTAACTGCTGTGTAAAAGCCGCAACGCACCCATTCATGGAAGTATGAATGGCATACCCACTGAAGGGTTAACAAAATTTTATTTGAAATTAATGTTATTGTTGTCTACAATGTTTCAGAGGCATTTCACATTGTTGTAACAATATAACAACATCATTAATATGATTTTGTGCATCAATTTTCTAAGCGGTGATCAGTTAGAAAGGCTTTTGAATGAGTCATATGATGAAATGGTAGAGGATCCTGTCAATGATCCTGATTTTCAAGATTTTCTTGCTGATTCAAGTGAGGAGAGTGATGTGATGCAAGGAGATGAGGGGGAGTATCATCTACAGAAACCAATGTAGTTGGAGATGTATATATTTCACATAATGATACACAGTGATCTACAAATCCTCCAGCAGAGTCAAAAGTAGGGTGAGCAGAATAAATTTAACTATTTTATGGGGATATATTATTACATCATGTCACAGTCTAGTTACTAGTGCACAGGGCTGTCATGGTTGAGCTCCCAGGTTCAAAACTGGGTCCAGCCATAGATGATTGATTGGGTGCAGTTGCCAATTGTCTAGAAAGGTGAAAACGTCCATCATTCCTTGGGGCTTCATGGCGTATATCTTTACTTTTTACTCGTTGTCAGGTTTAGGTTTTATTGTATGTCTTTGTAATTTACTTTAGTGTATTGTATTTAATTATAGCTTAGTTTATTTTCCTTTATTTTACTTCTTTATTTTAGGGCTGCAAACAATCTTCGTCCTGCTCCAGAACCTACGCAGTTTGCTCTTCAACGGATTGACGAAACAAAAATATCATCATTTTCACTTTTCATAACTGAAGAGACGTTGTTAATGATTTTGAATGAAACCAACAGAGAAATGATATGCGTATCACTAGTCATATAAGAGACTTTCACTCATATTACAAGTCATGAACTGAAGGCTTGTTTGGGACTTCTTATATTATATTATATCAAATACATTAAGAGTGTATGTGTCACAATTTCTACCTTTACTGAAAAGAATGTATGTTAAACTTTCAAATGTCATTCATCAAAATGACAAATATTTTCATTCTCTGTTTTGTTATGATGTTACAGATCCAAACGAGGGTATTTGTGAAAATTTCTCTGTTCACAATAGGCTACTATTAGACATGATTAACATATCTGCAACTTCCTGGCAGATTAAAACTGTATGCCAGACAGATTCTCAAACTCGGGACCTTTGCCTTTTGCAGGCAAGTGCTTTACCAACCAAGCTACCCAATCACGACTGACAATCCGTCCTGCAGGTGAGGACCTGTCAAGTTTGGAAGGTGCGACCAGAGGTACTGGTGGCAGTAAAGCTGTGAGGACAGATTGTAAGTTCTGCTTTGATTGCTCATTGAGGCCAACACTCACCCACAAAAGGCAATAGTATGGAGTTTGAGGCTTGGTCCAGTACATAATTTTAATCTGCCAGGAAGTTTCATTTTAGCACACATTCTACTGCAGAGTAGAAATTTCATTCTGGACACACAACCACTTCTCAGCTTGCTTTGCTTCTTTAATTTGGAAATCATAAAATATGAACATTTTTAAATTATTGCAAGCACCAACTGTGTGTTTTGAAAAGATGAATGATCATAGGCTGTTTAATGTCTTCAGAAATGACAACGTGAAAACTCTTACTGTCCACAATGAGATCAATGCCGTAACTAAATTTTTTATTCATTATAAAATATTTGCTCTAAAATTCCCACTGTCAATATTCTAAAAATTGCATGGGATATTATTTGGACATTCTACTTGTGGAAGGTACAGTCACAGTACGCAATGTTTTTTTTTCTGTGCACTCTGTGATAAATTTTTAAGTTGCACTCAAAAGTCAAAGGATATGACAAAATATTTTAATATTTGCTCAGTAAATATAATGCACAATCAGTATTTGCGAGTCAAAATAACTATATTTTACAGTATTACAAGTGAGTGGGAAAGCAATTTTTTTTTTTATTTTGTTCAGGCATTTTATAACAATATTAGATATAGAAAATTCATGTGAGCTTTATGCATTTTACTCTTATTTTTCAGATTTTTCTCTCTTCTCTCTTGATTTTACTGATTTATGACATTCTTTGAATTGGACTTCCCTATAAAAATTCCACATGTGAAAAACACGGCAAAGAATCTGAAAACTTACTAGACAATGAACTAGTTGTCCACAATCTTTTTACCTTTTGAGTGTACATTTCAACAATTCAACAAAAAATCTACAGGAAGAGAGACTGCAGCAATCAGTACCACACAGCTGAAAAGATTTGACTTTTTCCCAGCTGCTCCTCACTGAACTTGTGTAACGAGGCTAAATTTTCATGAGGACAAGGATAATCCAACAAGAGCAGCATTTAAGAAATGCAAACTGCACACTGAAAAATTGACGACTGCCATTTGAAAGCATCTGCCGAACCATGAGGTCTGTAAAGCAGACCTAAGTTCCTGAAAGAGACTAGCTGTTTGTCTTGCCCACCACTTACTGTCATATACACAACAGTAAAGGGATTCCTGCAGAATGGATGTGTTGAGGACCAAGATATTTCTGCAGTAACTCAGCCAGATTTCCAACTGTAAACAGCTTTCAATCTATTTTTATAAACACCATCTTCATGTGTTTGTTTCCAAAATACATCCATCTCATTCCCAGCCAATAAATGCCAATGATCCTTTCCCTACTGTATTACCTCACTGACAATATATATCCCACAAAAAGTTCTACCCACACAAAGCTCTTATGCAGGATGTTTCACATGCAAGTTCAGACACACTTTTAACAGAAGAGGTGAAAGCAGCACTGCCACATGCTTATTTTATGTTAAGAGATGAAACGTTAAAAGCAAAGAATTTTGAAAAACTAACACTTTACACAGAAAAATCATTCCTCACTGCAACTGCTCCAACTACTAACTGTAACCAAATAATACACTCAGTAAGTCTCAAATTTTGTGATTGAGACTTTCGAGTACACTCATACAAACATGACTTTTTTAAATATCTACTAAAATATTTATGTAACAGAGATAGCTACAGCATATGAAACAATAGCAACTCCAGGTAGGAACATCAATAATGTAGGAAAACCTAGGTTGCTACTTACTGTAAAGAAGACACATTAAGTTGCAGACAGACAACTAAAAGACACATTCATAAAGCTTTTGGCCATATGCCCAGTATTCCGGCCCATCTGAGAGAGCTAGTGGTCTCATGTGCACGAGGTGTATGTTTCTCTTTTACTGATGAAGGCTGTGGCCAAAAGCTTTGTGTAGCAATCTATCTTTTCCTACATTGCAGAACACAGAGCTAACATTCTTAATAGTTCAGCTGTATGCGGTTCTATAACAGGAACGTCCGCAATCTGTGGCTTTCCAAATTGAATAAAAATTACATTATAAACATTCTAAAATTTTTGATTTTCTTCTTCAATTCGCAGTTAAAAGAAAGCCCATAAGTACGTGACACCACAGCTTGCCCGCAGAGGGAGCTTTAAAGCAAAAAGTCTGCCCTCTCTTCAGTACTTTTGGTTTACTAGTTAATTTAGGCCTACAAAACATATTTTACACTCTACCACACTTGAAAAGTCAAGAGAACTTGCAAATTCTTATTTTGAAAGAAATAATCCGCACTAGCTGTAGAATACTTTTATTAATAGTCGCGACCTCTTTCAAATTAGCATGAGACGCATCCTCAGCTCATAAAGATTCTTATTAATAGATCATCGCCGAAAAGAATCACCTAAGGATGATTTCTCTACTGTCGTGAAACCGGTCGTGACTTTTAATAAAAGTCTTCTACAGAAAATGCAGATTATTTCTTTGAAAATGTGGAAGTTTGGCTACGGCTGACCACAATTTAAAATGACATGAAAATTCTTATTACTTAAAACGTATCATACAGAAGTCGAATACATTTTCCCTGTGAAACTCATGATTAACTGACATGCAGTGTATGATTTGGGATGAAATCACCCTACTGTTCTGCTGAATAGTTTTAAGAATTAATGAACGAAAGAATGAATAAATTAACTTTATGAAACTACTGCCTAGTTATTTCAAGCCTTCTCACGTCAAGGAATTGGTACATGTGATGCACAAAGCACTACTAATTCTTTTGCTATTTATCATTGCAGGTAAAATATGAAGGAAATCTCATTCTTTCA
The DNA here is from genome assembly GCF_023864345.2 of Schistocerca serialis cubense. NCBI lineage: Eukaryota > Metazoa > Arthropoda > Insecta > Orthoptera > Acrididae > Schistocerca > Schistocerca serialis. The sequence goes on along the minus strand of NC_064646.1, from coordinate 44,952,098 downwards.
CAACTTTGCAATTTCGCGACAGTATATACTAAGCTAACTGCACATGGTCAGTGATGTTGGACCACCTTTGAAATCTCGGCTGCGGCGACAGACTGATCTGTAGTGCAGCCAGGCGTCTAAGTCAGTTTGCTAGATTCTAGTCCGGCGACGAGTTGGCAAAAGCTGGCCACATTGGCTAGAGTGCCAAATAAAGGATGTGGTCGTAAGTCTGACCCGTAGCTTATTCTACTATTTACCGTCGCCCCATATTTAAACGTATTTTTTCGTCATAAAACCTAAAGCTACAAGATAGATTCGGAATACGTATATCAGATAATGGTCAAGTCTTCTATAGGTATCTGTAACACTAAACCATTTATTTCTTCGAACCCAACCGCTAAAAACCCAAAAACTTTCCCTCCACATTGCAGTTTGAAAAGGAACTCCTAACCGGCAACCATTCACAGAATTACATAATATATTATGAGAAAAATAAATACGCACCACCATACATACAATTGTAGCACATAGGTCAAAACAATTCCATTATTTACATTACCTAGGATCTTCGAATTCCACAAACGCGAACGGCGGTCCTCTTCTATTCTTCAAGTCCACGAAAGTTACCTTCCCGAATTTATAAAACAAATCCTGAATATCTTTAGTACGGATGTCCGGTGGAAGATTACCCACATAAATTCGACATTCATTTCTACCGTAAGACATATCAGATTTCTCTGTATCTCCCTCCACTGTGAATATTAATAACACAATCTAAAATCCACGCGACCAAAACACTAAAATGGCGTTAAATGGCGGCCAAGTTCTCCGGCGCCAAATTGATTGTTACAACGGCTTGTTGCCAACTGTTGCAAAATGAAAATACGTTCATTTAGTCCAACGATCACTAGGCGAAAGATCGATAAAGAAAAGACTGTTGACGTTGTGTCAAACGCAACGAAGTTCCCGCGAATACAAGTTCGCTTGTTAGCCCAGTCAAAATTTGAGAATATTGTAAGAACCAACCCTAAATCGAAATTTGCTTACTGAATACATCACCGTACGGCTGATATATAACCGAGCTCTAGTGCAACTGTGAGTAATCTTCTCATTTACCCATAAAGTTGAGTAGTACTAGTATGTGTACTTGTTTTATGGTTTTCGCTTATTACAGCAATTCCTGTATCTGTTCTTTACTCAAGAATGTGTTGCTTGTTTCTAAATGTTTGCAAAATTTGACTTCCGTTTACTGATTGTGATCTACTTGACGGAAATACCTTTTTTATGATTCTAGAAACAGCCCATGAGCAGTACCGTAAAAGCAACATTTTCTGACTCCATTAAATTGAACATAAATTGGTACAGTAATGAAATTCTAATAGAGTAAAATTTAGTGCACGTTCGGTTCCAATAGAATATGGCATGGAAAAGCATTAGTGCATCAGTAATTTTGAAGTTAGTCATATCTTTGCCATCATTTTCCGTTTTGTTTGTTAAAAATTTAACCATGTCGTCATCGAATATTGATTTGCATGGTTCCAAAACACTATCGGTGTCGACGCAAGAATGCATGTAAGTGAGAAAGCAAGAGACAGACGACGAAGAGCGCAGATTCGCAATGCATGCTGGTCTGATAGAAGACCCTGGTAGAAGACTCTAAGCTTCAGCCAATAGGGTTGCAGGAATTCAGTTTTCAATGAAGAGGATTTGCCCGCAATTGTAGGGAAGTCAATGTTGCTTAGTCTTTAAGGTATTTTGAAGGGGGAGCGTAGTTACCATTATAAATTAAAATTTGCGTCTTGTGTATTGAGGACAGGATAATTTAAGGTAAGACAATTTTCTCTATTATATTTAAAATATTGGATTGTATCGTCGGTTTGTAACCGGCAGACTAGCGTCATCATTGTCATCTCCCCTATTGTTTGTTTTAGTTTCAGCATCCTAATACAGAGCTAAATTTTCACGTTCTGTCGTTATATTAAGTTGCTCTACTTAGGAAACCAGGTTTAGACACTGCATCCGTAAAATGAAAGTAGATGTCTTAGTCACTTTTGACAGGTGTGAGTTTTAAATTGTAGTATGAATAAGGTTAACTTGTTGCTTCCTGCATGTGTTACTTACGACAAATAAATTGTGCATGAACTCGCATTAATAGTATGTTGTCTGCATTAATGGTGTGTTGTCGGTATTTTAATTTTCCTGTTTTAATTGTAGGCCCAGAACGATGTCTGACCGAAAAGCAGTGATAAAAAATGCTGATATGTCTGAGGAGATGCAGCAGGATGCAGTAGATTGTGCAACACAAGCATTAGAAAAATATAACATTGAAAAGGTAAGTTGTTTGAAGCGTTTGGTTTTTACTTCTGACCTCATTCAGTTAAGCGCTCATGTATGAGGTAATTTTAAAAATCACGAAGTTTATGCCAAAGGTATATAAAGAGTAAAGCAGAACTGTGTTTACGAACCCATGTTAATGTGTCCCCACGTAATTAATTTGTTGATTTGGTTATCGTCTCAGAGAAAAAATCAGCAAACCACTTGGACAATGCCTGTGAAACACCTGGTGATAGCTTTATACATATATGTTCATAGTCCAAAATTTGAAAGTAGCATCCCTTTTTAGAAACAACTATCTTTAATTTGTGGGATGAGGAATGGCAAAATCATAAAGAGATTGGCCAATCCCTTTTCAAAGAACTAGTATTTTTTGTTAGAGAAATAGTGGAAACCAAAATGTGTATAGACCAGTTGGGGGGTGTGTGTTGTCATCGTCCGATAAGGAGTAAAGTATCTGACCACTGCACCACCATACTTGCATATTGATGCAAGGATTTAATAAGTTTTTGGATTTGTTGGTGGAAGCTGTTAATCGTGTTCATGTATATTCTGTATAACTTAACATTTTACATTTGATGTAATAACATAAAATCTGCTTTTAGTTCTGAAATTCCATCAATGAAATTTTGAATGTTACCTGAATGCGTAGTGAGGGCATAAACTATTCTTCCAAAGCAATAATTTTATGTAAAGTTGGTAATGTTGCATTTGACCCAGCATATTTCAGAGTTTACTAAGGAATTGCTGAGCAAGTTGGGGTGGTGCATTGGTCGAGTCATTGAATTTACATTCAATTTCTATTCCAGTAAAGGTTCCTTTTATCTAAAGTTTCACCAGGCCACTTATTGCAAATACCATGCAAGATCTTTTAAAAACAGCCAATATCCTTCTCATCTTGAAGATGTGCCCAATCTTCAATGAACTTGGTGGCAGTAAGTTAGACCCTAAAGTACATCCTTCTTAGGTGATGCAAAATATATGTACATGTAAAGCACCCAAATTCTTGCAACAGTTTTTCTATTATGTAATAAAAAGTAGAGCATTTATGTTGCCACTTAATATATATGGAACCAATATTTTTACTTTGACAGATTGCCACAAGTTAAAATTATCTGAATCAGTTAAAAAACAGAATGTGCATATTGCCATGATGAAATGTAGTATATGTGAAGCAGATATTGGAACAGCAAATATAGATTCAGTCACCAAAGCATTATTTTGTTTGGAGATAAGGCGCGCGCGCACACACACACACACACACACACACACACACACACACACACACACACACACACCTTGAAATCTTGTAGCATAGCCCAAGATAGAGATTAGGTTGGATTGTGACAATTTGGTTGTGAATTAGCAAAGTCAACAAATTTAACTCTTACTCTCATAAAGCATATATTCTGTGTATATTTGTTGGTTATATTTGTTTTCATTGTATTATGAAAAATGCTACACCATTCTGAAAGGATCCCTGGGAATGAATGAATGAATGAATAAATAAATGCACTAACAGATTGCATTCATATAAAATAATCTTGCGAATGTATGTATGTTGAAGAATTTGCTTTTGATTACAATAAAGTTGCTTACAATTGTACAATATCATGAACATATGAATGCGTAGTATTATAACCAAAATATTTTGTGACTATCCATGTTCTGTTGTGAATAGTGATGGAAAAGTTGGGTGTTGTGCCAGAAATATAGTGTTTATTTTGCATTAAATGGAGAGTATGTTTTCAAATTTTAATTTGTGTTTTTTTTTTTTTTTTAAGTAAATAGAGAGTGAATAACAGGCTCAAAATTGTCGTAGGTAACAGTTAAATTGTTGTAGGTAACAGTTCATTTTGTTACTTGAGCTCCACCCACCACCAACACCCCATACCTCAGGTTAACTTTCAAATTTGGTGTGCCATGTTGATCATCATAAGAAAGTCAGTGACCATCCCTCCCAGTCTCAGTATCTGAGCTAGTTTTACAAAGTTTCCTCCATCTTAGGCTCAACTTCATGGTAACCAATTGTCATTGGCAAAAATTGTGATGAGATGGATATGAGTTAGTACACTACCAAATGTGTTGACCATGGCTGGCACTGTTCTGTATGAACTTTGTGCTCAGTGCTTATAGTTCTCAGAGATTATGTTGCTGGCTTAAGTGTTTGTGAGTTACTAAGAGTGTAGCAACAGCATCTGGGTGCCATTAAACAGTTGTAATGTACAGGAAACCATTCCTACTTTACATTTTTTGAAACAATGTAAAGCCCGGGATGGAATTACAGTAATTTTGGGAAAAGGATAAATTGCTACTTACCTCGGAAAGGAGATGTTGAACTGTAGGTAGGTACAATGAAAAAAAAAGAAAAAAATTTTCGGTACGTGTTAGTAGACTAGGGTCAGTAACAAAGCAGTGGGCAGTAGAGCATTAGAGTTCAGATTATCCCCTCTGAGTACACGTGAAGTAGCCTTGCAGATATCTGAACATTTTGTTCAGCAGTCGGATAGTAAATGTACTGTGCAGATAAACAAGCCGTGTAGCAAATTGTATGTTGATTGGTAACAAGTATGGTGTTGAAGCTGACAGTCAAAATCAGCACTTGACAGTAGTGCCATGTGTGACAAGCTGAACAGTTTGATTGCTTATGGTGTGGCGCTCCCCTTACAATCATTGATTTTCCTTATTTCAGAATAGAAGGAAGTTCTTAGATATTTACTCTCCTTTTTGTCCAGAGTACAGCAGAAAAGTCTTATGTAGTCACTTGGCTCTGGTTCAGACAACAGAAAGTTCAGTGAAACAATTCTGGATTATATTTTGATTTCTACTTTTGTTTGTTTGTGTGTGCATGCATGCGCGCGTGTGTGATCGGCTGCGAATAAGTCATATACTAATTTTCTTTCTTTACTTTTTGTGTGTCCAGGACATAGCAGCTTATATTAAGAAAGAATTTGATAAGAAGTACAACCCAACGTGGCACTGCATTGTGGGCCGCAACTTTGGAAGTTATGTGACCCACGAGACACGACACTTTATCTACTTTTATTTAGGACAGGTAGCGATACTGCTGTTCAAGAGCGGGTAATTGGCAGCAGTCCGTCCTATATTTGCAAACCACATTTCCACTGGGAGAAATGCATTCATACTGTTCAAAAATTTGTAACTATTCATACTTTGCTACCTGTACGTAGAATTGTTGGTTTTGTTATATTCCATGACTTGTTTCCAAGGCAAGAATTTGTATTGAATTACATTGACAGTATTACTATTGGATTTAAAGGAAAACAAAAAAATAATTCTAAAATGTCAAAATTATTACAGTATTGGTGTTTTGCTCACTTTCTTATATAAATTTGTGACACTGCAGTTTGAGATGGGGGTTGACTACACAATAGAAGAAAATAAATGTTTTGTTTTTTGAATGCTTTGTTTCCATGAGAGTTCAAACTAAAGCTGTGCAAGATGGCTGCAGCTTTGTTCCATGATTGTGTTCATTATTAATTCTTAAGTGATATCCTTTTGAAGTATACATTCATATTTTTTGTTTTGTTTCATAGTTTACATATTCGTCCCAGTATTGTACTGTTTCTTCTTATGACTTTCCTACATAGTCATGTAAGAAGTTGAATGATCTGTGTATATGTTAGAGTTCCATTAGCCATACTTTCCTTTTTATTTGGCAGCTCTGATGCAATTGTTTATTTAGATTACCTAAGAGGCATGTGCAGCTGTTCTTATAATCATTTCTGATGTAGCCAGTTGCTAAAAAAATTATTAAATGACTAATATATCATTAAAAATGATTTGTTCTGGCAATGCTTGTGCATTTCTTATAGAAAAGGTGTACTATTTGGAAAGCTGATCAATTTTTATTGGAAGTTTGTTGAGAGTGCTTGTAAATTCACCGCACAACATAAGTCATTTAATAGCACTCATTTGTTTCCACAGTAAAATACATGATACTGAGTGGAACTGTATTCTTTACTCTGGTTGAGTGTTTAGGTTAAAAGTTTGGTGCTCTCTAAAGTGACTCCTAAATTGTGGAGTAATGGCCACATCTATAATGTGTATTATAAAAGATATAGATGCAAATTACATTAAATTACTTATCACAAGTTTCAAAAAGTCATTTTCAAACAACCTTTTATACCTTTATTACTTTCTTTTAATTACACATTTAGGTTTTGAATCCAGAATGTATTGCAACCACCCCGAAAGTCAAATTCTCGTATGTAACACAAGAGAAGCCAGCGTTTTCAATAATGGTCTTGAACGCATCCTGTGCAGAAGACAGAAAAAAATATATAAGATACGCAATAAAACAGACGTGTACATCATAAATTTAAGTCTTCACAAATTTCCACATCTGGTTCAAAGACTTTTGAAAACTACTGACACAAATGATAAAAAGTACACAATACACTTGTACACACAACACACTATATGTATATTGTGTAATTGGTATTGTTTTGCATTTCTGTTGAGCTTACCTGAGAGGGGAACTGCTGGATGCTTTCAACAAGGTATTGATATGGTTTCCATTGGCCAGCTATGAGTTGCCCCATTACTGGTATTACTTGGAAAGAGTACTGGTCATATGCCCTGAAAGAGAAAATTTAATATAATTGATTTTTCAGGTGTACATCCTCACGGTATTTGTAAACAGGAATCTACATTAAACCTGTCTTTGATAAAGTGATTCCAATGCTTGACAGGAAATGTTAATGCGCACTGTGAGTTTTAAGTATGAGCCATCAACCTATGACGTGAAAACTTGTAAGCATGTGTGTGCTACAAGCTGAAATAACACTTGAGCAGAATCATGAAGTCTGTGTTTTGTAGGTGTCTGTTACTGACAATTAACCACATAAGCATCACTGAAGACAATCTCGATATCACCACTGATAATTGTGAATGCAAAGAAAGTAAGATTCAGACAACACGCAAATGGACATCTTTGGTGAAGCAAAGAGGGAAAAAAGGGCAGGTGTTACTAACAGGGTGAAAAGAAATCTTTATGGAAATAATAATATATGTTACAAAACAAAATCCTCACTAGCCTTGTTTAATCACACAGTAGTTTGTACAGAATTCAGGATTGATTGAGCTCTTTCTGTACTCGTTCATTGTGTCTGTGCACTTGGCATGGTCCATGCAACTGTTACACTTCGTGTCTTGCTTTTTCTGTTCAGTTGGTTCCCACTGCTAAACAATAAAATACACATTAAGTGGTCTTCCTAATTTCTCATGGAACTTCCATTGGAAGAATCAGTCCCTCTATTTTATTTGGTTTTCTTAAAGCGTCATTTTACTTTGAGTATGTGTTGTTAGGTACTGTCAATTGAAAAGTAGCATGTCAATCAGCAAGACTGCTCTTTTTAGGCCAGCGTATGGTGTTTCGTTCATATAAATAATACATCTGGTCTTGCCTATGTATCCTGCATGTAAAAATTGGTTGCTGTTTGCTGATGTGGATTCGTCGCCATACAACTAATCTCTCATTTATCCCATTTTCTGATCATACATTTGCTAACATCAAGCAGTATGTTTATAATTCAGTTTTACATATACAGTTTCCATGGTGGTGTTACTCCTTGTTAACCCTATTGTACCAGTGTAGTGTGTTTTCAGATTGAAAAAGGTTTTACGTGATGCAAAGCTACTGTAATACTCTTTAAAAGAAAAAACCAATGCACAACAAAAGGGTTATTCGAATGTGCTGGAAATCTTTAGATGTGACGTACATGTAGACACACACATTATAATTTCAGATTGGCTGATTTATTCAAGAGAAAGAACTGTTTGAGGTGGGTCCCATCACTGAAGACAGTTCTAGTCCAGTCAATGAGATTCCAGGCCGTGATCGGCTGCAAAAATGTTGCCAGAAGTGTGTGGTGGGATCCAAACCTGACTGCCATGCACCATATGGCCTGACAGCCAGGAGTGATGGTCTGGGAGCCATCTCATTTCATAACATGACCGCTTTGGTTGTCATCTGCGCACCCTTCCAGCACAGCAGTACATAGACTATACGCCTAGTTTTGTTGCCATCATGGTGCAAGCCATCAAGAGTTTCTGTGCCTTGTCTTCGTGCTTGCCAAGCCCTTCCTTTGCCAGCAAGGTCACCGCATCTCATCCTAATTGAGAACATTTCAAGCATTATGGGAAGGGCCCTCCATCCAGCTCACGATTTTAATGATCTAACACACCAATTGGACAAAATTTGACAAGATGTCTCTCAGGAGGACATCTAACGACATTAATCAACACCAACCTGAATAACTGCTTGCATTTGGGCCAGAGATGGACCAACGCATTATTGACTTGCTCCATTTGTGAAGCTCCTTTCTGTTGAATAAGAGGTCCAAATTTTCTGAAATTGTAACATTTGTTTGTCAGTAAATGTACGTCACATGTACTGATTTCCGTCCCATTCTAACAATTCCTTCATGGCGGGTCTTTCTCCTCCCCTCCCCCCCCCCCTCCCCCCTCTGAGTGTAATTGATCACACGAGGGATGGCCAACATGCATCTTCTCCTTCAACAAATATTAAACAACCGTTTCAGCATAAGATTTATTGTGAAGCAGACCCGTGTGCATAATACACTTATTTTTAAAGCCATCTGTGTTACTCAGCAAGTACATTTTAGTGCCTTTTGCTTGGTATAATAGTCTACAGGACAATCTTCCTCTCCTGAGTATCATTGATTCATCTAAAGATAAGCCTCTTCGTTGGTAAAGATGCCCTCAGTTGCTAAATATTCTTTGCACAATAATACTGTGCGAAAGTATGAGGCCAAAACTAGCACAATATTATTGTGCAATGTCTAGCCAGGATGTATCAGTTGGAACTCTTACCTTCGCAGTGAACAAGCCTGCACTGAACTTGCATGTATTGGCATTCCAGTCGCTGCATTACAAAGAGGAAGCAGCAGTGGGGGCAGCTTGGTGGCATTCTACTCATGGCCATACTAACATGTTAAGAGAACTTGCTGCAGTACCAGGTGACTATCGATATTTTTTATGGGTGCACAATAAATGTTTCAACAGATTGGTGACCTTCATACACTAGTCGGATTTCACTTTCCACGATGCTGAAATATCTTTATAACTGAACTGCGAACAAATAAGCAGTTGCACTGTTATTTCCTTGCATTTAAACACTTTGTCATTGCTTTATCAGTTGTTCACATGTCTGCAGATCACGAAATCATGGGAGGAACTGCTGTTGATAGCCACTATCACCCTTACACAATACAGTACATTGGACAAGTGTGATCTTCTTTACTGCAATGACAGCCATGTGGCCACAGAAGGCAGCTCTGCTGCGCCGCTAGTGGCCGAGGAGCAGTCAATGTGTGAAAGCTCTGCTGTAGTCTGATATATTGCACAAACCTTCAATACTTCTCTCAGGTGGTCATTATCATTGCACAATACAGTGGGCCCCTTAATACACATCACATTTTGTTGTTAAAATAATTTAGTTTGTCATGTTTTGTATAATCAATCATCTGCTTTTGTGAGTAATGGCTGTAGATTTTTAGCAAAAAAATCATCATATGTAATATGATGATTATATCTGTCTGTGCTCATACTCGTTACTGTTCCACTATTTTGGCACAGAGGAGGAGCTTCTTTCCAGTAATCGAACAGATTTCACATTATCCATTTGTAATGAAATCCCCAAAAAGACAAATATTTTATCTATACTAATATATTTTCATCTACAAATTGTAGGCCCATTCTTGTATGAACACTCAGAAATATATTCACAACATTGTTATTCGTTTCATCAGCTATACAATGGAGTATATCATAGGTAAGTAGTAGACTAAAGAAATCCATTGGCATATTTGCTAATAAGATGAATAAGTAAACATTTTCATTTTGCAAGGGATAATACTACATATCCTGTGGTTCATCATGCTACTAAGTGTCACCTGAGTTTGTAATTTCTGCCAGTAAGGGTTCTTAATCCTCAACAATTTCATCACTATCATTGTCTGTATCTTCCAGCTATGCACCATCATCATGAAACATGTTTGAAAGCTCTGCTCCCATACTACTATGAATGACAAGTTTCTGCATTCTCAAGAGTCCAGCTGTTCACCTCGGAATCTTTATTAGCCAACCCAAAGTCACTTTTCTAATACAAACATTAACTGACTGGCAGTAGGTCCTGGTGTCAGTTGATTAGCAGCCATTTCGAACAATGAATGTCACACATGACTTAGCACAAGAAAACTGTGCCCAGAGACTTTGTTGTTTCTACAAACACGTCTTCACATCTGGATAACACATCTGAGGTGCACTCACTCTTAAGAATTTGCTGCACTGGCTTGTTAATTATGATAAATTTGTAAGTGGTGACAGCATTAGGTTGAAGGCTCGTGTTGACACGAGAGTTAGCAGCAGCAGCAAACATATCACTTGACAGACCTTTAAGTGTTTTATAATAAACAAAAACACATTCTATCTTTTCAGGGATCTGCCTGATGTACTATTGTAGTTCATTAGTTAACACATTCACGTCATTGCCCATGACCCTCCAGGCAAGAGTTCCATATGTGTTTGTACCAAACAAATTAAGTGTACCTTCAACTCATGAATGTGATTACCCATGCAGCCAATACAACAAATTGTAAATGGGGCAGGTGCTGAGGCATAAACATAACAAATGTTCATTTAAAGGCAAAATGGGCTATTTTGTTTAGGAAATGCAGTTTTCTTCACATGGCTTACAGCATAAAATAAGCTGCTGTTACAGCAGCTCTGAGGTTATTGTATAAACCTTAACAGTGGATGCTGCAGGACTGTTTGATCTGTTATTTGTTAAAGTTGTCAAATTTAATGCAGAAACCAGAATAAATTAAAACTGATGAGTGGTACTGAATGATGGTGAAGACATGGAGGTTATTTAAAGGTATGGTAAAGTTTATATAACAATAACCAAGGTAAATATTCACACTTTGCAGTAATATGCCACTCCGCCACATCTTATATATTTGTTGTTGGTTTCATACAAATTTTCTTTCGAAGTTACAAATTGCTGTAGTAAGCAATGGATAATTGGTGCCTTTGCACAATGGTCCTTAGAGTAGGGGTTATGTTTTTAATCCTGCACCGGAGCAATGTATAAATAGAAGACCGAGTCTTTTTGGTACTGTATATTTTGTATATTAACACTGTCGCTGACGCTTATAAGCGTCACAACGAGCCAGTGCGGCTGACGCTTATAAGCGTCCGCGCTCACGGTCGGATTACTCAGTCTAGTTGCAGCGTCTAAGCTAGCATAAAAGCGTGTACACCTTTGTGTGGTCAGTTATCGAACATATATTGTTCATAATGGAGACTAATGTACAGACACCTGGACCTTCCAATGTGAAAAGGAGCAGGAAAAGTGTTAAATTGACAGAGGAACAGTTACTTAGTGTACTAGACAGTGATTTTCAGTGTAGTGAGGACGAGGCACAGCATGGAGATTATCATTTAGAGGCTGCAGAGTGATGATAGCGTGGAAGCACAGTTTTCGAATCTGTTGCATGACAGTACCTGCCGTTTCAGAGTGTTACTGGCACGCACTCGCACGTTGCCAGGCCGCACTGGAGAGTTGCGCGCCTGCACTGATGCCACAGTGAAAGTGTTAGTGTGCTGTGTTTACTGGCAGTCATTTCCCAGAATTAAGTTGACAATGGTTGACTTACTGCAAGTTACAAATTAAGCCAGCATAAATTACATAGACACTACCTGATCTAATAATAACACATACCAAAGTTGCAGACTCCACAGTGATGATAATTAGAACAAATATGAAACAAAAAACTGAAGATGGGTGTAACAAGATGCAAATCAGAGAACCAACATGATTCACTGCCTCTGAAAGTGACAAAGAAATGATTGAATATCGTGACAAGTTTGAATGACAGTAAGGCTAAACACATACTGGGATGCAATGCTGCATAGTACAGCACGATAGGTGTGTCAGTAAATGGGAAGTGAGGCGAGGCAGGACAGGAGGTGTACACAACTGGCTGTCGTAGTCCCCTTATGAGACTCAGAACCTGCTGGTAGGGGTTGTACTGTTTCCATACCAGTCAACAAACGGTAAAACACACTTTGAAACAGCTAAATCTTAAATTATTTTAATAACAAAAAAGTTTTTAAATGCATTTATTGCAACAGTGGGTGCGAATTATAGATTTACTACAATCAATGTAAGCTTAATTTAGTGACACGTTTGTTAAATACAAATTTGAGGAGTGGAGCAACTGAATTACCCATATCGGATCAAAGAAATTGTCGTGGGGGAATGAAGCATTTCCGAGAGAAAATTTAATATGATGTTCCCCATAACCGCTACTTTCTTAAGAGTGTTGTCACGAAGTAATCACTTAAAAATTGTTGAGAGCAAAAGAAGTCAAGTGTGCTTCTGGGTAATAGGGCCATCACTCTGGAAACCTGTTTAAAGTAAAATACTCTGCAGACAATGTGCTACAAACTGCCTTTTTACTCCACAGTTACCTGTAATGACTGGAAGACTGATTTGACACTGAAGAACTGCAAGACATGCCTAGAATCCAATTTTGCAACACATGAGACATAGAGCTAACATATATTCCTTCACAGTAAAGAAACAGCTTCAATATCCTTGTTGCGGCTGGCTACAAGCATCAAGGAAGTCCATTACTGTGTTAATTTTATTTATCACTAGTTGCAAGTAGTAAAGAAAAACAATTGCTACAAACAAAACATATTTGGATTACATACCATTAGAGTTCCTTTAGCTCAGATTCGCCATATTGAGTCTTGGTGTCTTCGCATAATCGTATTGATTCCTTTCATACACAATATTATGTTAACACAGTAGTTCTATCAGTTTTTTCTGGCTCTGTAGCGACTAGCAGGGGAGCACATTGCCTGTGCCGTGTAGGAGGCAGGAAGCCACCACAGCTGTGAACCCCCTTGCAGGCAGCAAGCCGGCCGGCTCAGTCTGTGGCTCACTATTTGGGTGCAGTTGGTTGTATGAAATGTCAGAAAGTTAGCTGTAGCAGTGAAGTAAAGAACTTAGAAAGTTTCAAAAGTTGTTATTATTTGCCTTCTTGCTTCCCACTACAGTGCTGTTAAGTCTAATTACTATCAAACAATATTGTACATTTTTTAAATATTTTCTCTTCACAGTCGAACCAATCTTGTGACACAGATCACATTCTGGAGATGGCAGGACGGAAGTCGTATGCAGGTGGGTAACCAAACAGTCATGCCTGGTAGTCGAATATGGCTACTGTTTCCCTTTTCAATCCATTAGGTACTACTGAGTAATCCAAGGGGATTTCTAGTGTTTTCCCTCATATGAAATTTTATTTAACAGTGCATTTCACTGCAAAATACGACATTAGTTTTTTTCAAACTGTTTAATTTTTGTGTCTTTTTTTCGGCTACAAAACTGCTTTCTCATTATCGTCTAAGCCACAGTAAGATGGCATCCACTGAAATGCAATTTCTTGTTATGTTATAGTGATTTGATTTGAATGTTACTACTTACAAGGGAACCTCCCCATCGCACCCCCCTCAGATTTAGTTATAAGTTGGCACAGTGGATAGGCCTTGAAAAACTGAACACAGATCAATCGAGAAAACAGGAAGAAGTTGTGTGGAACTATGAAAAAATAAGCAAAATATACAAACTGAGTAGTCCATGTGAAAGATAGGCATCATCTAGGAGAGTTCGAGTTCAGGAGTGCCGTGGTCCCGTGGTTAGCGTGAGCAACTGCGGAGCGAGAGGTTCTTGGTTCAAATCTTCCGTAGAGTGAAAAGTTTACTTTCTTTATTTTTGCAAAGTTATGATCTGTCCGTTCGTTCATTGACGTCTCTGTTCAGTGTTCTGTGTTTTGCGGCCGGACCGCAAAACCGTGCGATTAGTAGCCAAAAGGATGTGCCTGTCCAATGGAAACCGAAAACATTTGATTGTAAGGTCATAGGTCAACCGATTCCTCCACAGGAAAACACGTCCGATATATTCTATACAACACTGGTGACAGCATGTGCGTCACATGACAGGAATATGTTGTCGACCCACCTAACTTGTACACTTGGTGAATGGGTAAAAAGATTCTTCTACCTTGCCCAATTTAGGTTTTCTTGTGGATGTGATAATCACTCCCAAAAGAGTGTGAAAACATAAGAGTTTGTCACATAAACTGCAACAAATGAATGCAACAGTTTCACAGTCGCACAATTTTGTCTGTGCTCTGTCAAAACATGTTTTTAACATTTTCAAATCTTTCCGTGTGTAGACCGTCAAATCCTGCATATGTCCAAGCAAATCTGAACATGTCCTGGAATTTTGGAGAGCGAAGTTGATTATATGTGAGTGCCCGAACTTTGATAATTGTCTGAAAATAAAAAATTAAAATTTTCTCCCGAGGGAAGGCTTGAACCAAGGACCTATCGTTCCGCAGCTGCACACGCTAACCACGGGACCACGGCGCTCATGCGTTTACACTCACCTGTATGTTGCCTATCTTACACATGGACTACTCAGTTTGTATATTTTGCTTATTTTTTCATAGTTCCACACACTTCTTCCTGTTTTCTCGATTGATCTGTGTTCATTTTTTCAAGGCCTATCCACTGTACCAACTTATAACTAATTCTGAGGGGGGTGCGATGGGGCGGTTCCCTTGTTAGACATGTCCTATATTACACGTACATTTACTGTACACAATGTAATCTTACAGTATCAAATGAAATTCAATTCAATTCAATTCTCGGTCTTCTTTAACTTGATTGATTTTTGGATCTTGTGTATTGGTAACTCTGACATTGCTGCTCTGGTATCACAAACTATGACTACTTTGTGAAATGAGTGGCTTAGGCATCTTCAAAATTTGAATAGTGTGGTCCCAAAGTTTCAAACATCAGTGTGGAACATAAGGGGCTTGTACACGCTCTTTTCTAGAGTAAGTAAAATAATATTCATATAGAAATTTGCTGGAGTACAAAGAGTTACTTGACTGAAGCTTAATGAGATACTTCCGGGCTAATGTAAAAGTTGTGATATTTCACAGCTATCTAAGTTTCCTTTAAATTTGCAATTTGAAGCATAAAAAATGCAATATCAAGATTTCATTTCGCTTCAAGTCTTCACAAGAAATAGGTAGAATTTTAATAAATGTCTTTCTTGACACACAACTGCTGGAGTAGGACATATTCACACTCAACAAATAGCTAATTTCTCTACGATGTAATATGCAAGTTGGAATTAATGATTATTATCATTCACATGTTTATAACAATGTATAGACCAGTAAAAAAGAGGGTTGCAGGTAACACCCAGATATACCACATTTGTGCAGTAAAAGTGAAGAGAGAGCAAGTGCATCGGTAACATTAGTGTGTCCTCGTTCGACCTGTGAGGGGCCCCAAGTTCTATTCCCAGTCGGGTTGGAGATTCTCTCTCCTGGAGTACTGGGTGTACTGTCATCTTCATTATCATTTCATTCCCACTGACACTCGAGTTGCCAAAGTGGTGTCAACTAAATAAATCGCACCAGGCGACAGATCCACCCGATGGGAGGTCCAAGCGACACGCACATTTTATTTTTATCTGAAATGAGCCTTTTAATCATACATGAACAGATTCACAATAATAGGCATAAAATTTCACTTGATCAATGATTAAAATATCAATGTAGTTAGAAAATGATTCCACACAAAGTCATCAATGTATTGGCACTATAAGAGTTAGTCGTATCGTGGCTTCCTCTTGAAACACGATTGCATGTGTAATACATACTAACAGGAAATGCTCAGTCACCTGTAAGCCAGCTGTCAGCATGTTGTGGGTGCCTCCTTGTGCACTGCTATCATTTCTCCCATTAAGGCTGGTCAAAACTGTTGCAAACAACAGTTCATTTCATTAGTGTTTCACTTCACATCTCCCTTTGACAATATGTTACTCTACAAGTTCTTTTCCATGTAATATGAAGTGCAAGAACTAGTGTGATTAGAGTTACTTTTTACACTAGACACTATGTCTTCCAGAACTCTCAGCATCATGTGTTAATTTTCCATCATTGCCAGTATGCCACAGCAAAACATCAGTTCAGTTGCAGTGAGCAACTATTGCTGATTTACTAAGAAGTCATTTAAATTATGTGATTGATGTTGAAATAAAGTATGGAAAGAATCTGGTATATGCCTGTTTCTGAAATTTATGCTTCTCTTTTTTCACTGCCTTTGAAACAGTGGGCTTTGTCAGAAGTGGCAGACGAAAAAGCTGCACCAGCTTGTTAATGAGTAATCTGCAGTGTGATTCTGTGATACAATAACTTTCAACTTAAATCTAATTTCACAATTGTGTCTTTTACTGGAATCAAGATAGAAATGTGGGTTGGTTTTTAATTTGCACATAGTACTACAAATCCTGTATTTTCAAAAGAACAAGGGTGTATCTTTTACATGTATACATATACAACTCATCGAAGTTTTCATTTGCTTTTCAGAATGTTCAGTGTTCCTTTCAGAATGTTCAGTGTGCCTTCCATTAGGCACAGACAAACATACAGACGACAATCAGAGTTACCCTATACTTTCACGAGCATACCTGGAGTGACACTGCTGTAGTTCTCCCAAAGTAGGTATGTTGATGGAGGATTTATAAGATTAGCTGTTCTTGGAAGCCAGTGGTGGAACACAAGATCCGTACACCCCTTATACTCTAGGAGGTGCAGTGTTGTACTCTCAGCAAAACACACTGTACAGTTGTAACTGAATTGCACCTATTGAAACCCTGAATGTAAAAGGTTTTTTAAAAAGTTGCTGCATTAGTGTCACTCAGCTTGACATGTATTTGGTAATGTATGAGTGAGCAAGTTGCACTCTGAAGACCCCCTTCGGTAACCTTACAAATGGCATCAAGATAAATTTAGTCACAGTGTGTAAGTTAAAATTTACCCCATATTTGTACCTTCATTCATGTCGAAGATATAATCTTTTATAATTCCATGAATCTTTCTGAACTACTCAGCCAAGTGGTGTCATGAACGCTGGGCATCACATGGGAATAGCATTCATAACATCCGAAAATATAAACTTGGAGGGAAAAAATCATGAACTGACAACATGAAAATTTTCAAAGTATTTTTGGTAGACAGCACTATATTCTTAGTTTCATAAATAATTTCTTTTACTGTGTCTTGTCCTGAGAATTTCCTGAATCATATGTCATTCAATGTCAACCTGGTATAACTATGTAATAACAGCAAATGCATTCAGGTTTCATCTGTACAACTTCATCTTTCCAGAATATGAGCATTGTAATTAATTTACACTTATACTTTTACTGGAGCTTTATTTGTATCTGATTCATTTCAAAGAGATAATGACATCTAAGCGTATGAGCTCCCTCACACTTTCAGTAGATTGAAATGTAGATCCAGTTTAGTAAAATGCAATTCCAACACTCTCAGCTTTACAGAACTGGTAATTACAACTGTCGGCAAGTGATCTGCGTATGATACCACAAGAGTCAGCATTCAGTGAGTAACACACGCACTCTCCCAGGTTAATAGCTAGTTCAGATTTATATTTCCTTGTGCACATTATCATGTTTCGTGAAACTATGACTGTACATGCAATAGAAAAATATAAGTAGTTAATTTATAATCCTTAAATCAATGAAAAATTGCCACGGGCAGTCCTAGGATTTCTACGCTGCAAACATTAACACAGCACAGTACAAGAATATTGCATAATGGTCACATAAATATTCATTTGTATACAATGAGCGTACAGCTTTCAATCACTCCCTACAACAGGAGATAATAAATGGAAAAATAGATCAAGTCAAAAACTATGCACTGATGCCGACAATTTGAAGAAGATCAATGCTACTCCATATTGTGTACTCAATGCCACTGACATTATGATCTTTCACAAGCGAGAAGTTGGCATTAACAGTGATAAACACACAGGGGATCAACATGGTGACAATTCGGTTAAGAGGCTGTCAGCGATGCATTCTTCCAGTAAGATTGCTATGGGAGTTACTGCATCGAAGCTGGGCATAATTCCCTGTTGTTTCGAAACAAAAGTGCACTCCAAATGGTGTTCACATGGTTGTCCTTATTCCTGTTCAAAAGTAGCGACACAGGAGTTTGTTGGTGTCTGATACTTACAGTGGTTGTCGGAGCAAGTCTAAAGCTGCTTTTGGTTGTATTTTTTAATGTCCACCATATAATGCATGCCATACATTTTGTCAGAGAGTGCACACCAGTTGGACTGTAGCGGAATGTTGTTCCTTCACTTGTTTCCTGCTTTCACTTTTCTACACCTCTTCCTCAGTTTTCTTTGTCCCTTTTCTGTTTCCCTTTGACATGCCCCTGCCTTTTCTTCCTCCTTTCATCTTCTCAACTGCTTCTGACATCACTTTTATATCTTCTGCTTCTTCATTGTCTAGCATATGTTGTAATAGGCCCATTGTTTTATCAGTACTGCCATAAGAAGATCTCATCCAATTATTGTTACAGTACTTTTTGCAGCTTTCACATTCACCCCCATAACATCTGCTACTTCGTATAGGCATCACGTGATGTCCAAGTCACTGTTGCTCCACAAACTTGTAAAAGCACTGTAAAAGATTTAGCAGATACAGAGGCACGGGTACATCATTCTGTACTGCTTCAGCTTTGTGTCAGACAGAGTTCATCAGCTTTTATTTTATTTTTTTTTTTTTAGTAGCTGGTGAGAGGTGATGTATGAATCCCACAGCAACCCATGACCAGATGTTTCTAATGGCCAAGAGGTAGGGCAGTTGCAATAGTCAGGGCAGCTTGGGCAACATCCAATACCGTATTGTGTTACTTACTGGAGGATAATGTCATGGAGTAATTGTGGGACAACCATGTGATCAGTCAGTGGTTTTTTGTATAGTAGTGTCTTTTTCTTTAATCGAATGAAACTAGTGTCTGCAGCCACGTCAGCTACATGTTTCTCACTCACTCTCTGTGTTCGAGTAATAGATTAAATTTTCTCTTTTTGAGGGTGCTGACAGGCTATCTGTTGTAATTGCTAAAAACCATTCATCAGCAAGTAAGCATTAAATATTTCTTTTCTGTTGTAAAACATGTTCATTTTTACCTGAACCACACACCGAGATGTCAAGTGGATGACAATCAGAACATTATAAAAGGTTTGTCATCACTAACATATTTAAAAACATAAAGCATCTTGTCCTGACAGTATCCACGAAACAAGCAACAAGAAAGGCATCAAACTAATAAACTTCGCTGAGACAAGGAGAAAGACCATTAGAAGCACATACTTTCCCCGAAAAATAGTATATAAACTTATTTGGATATCCCCAGATGGAAGTACAATGAATCAGATCGACCATGTTCTTGTTTACCGAGGACACCAAGTGCGATCCTTCCGCAGGGCAGATATGAATTCCGATCGTTTCTTGGTGGTAGTCAAACTACGCCTGAAACTGTCTACCAAGTGGCGAAGAAATCCTGAAAAGATGGCCCACTTTGACAAGGGTAAGTTAGAAGATGTAGAAGTGAGACAATGCTATCAAGATAAAATAACAGAAAACCTCACAATATCGGAGAACCCTACCAATGTGGAAGACACATGGTTGGTGTTGAGGAATGCAGTGTGCAAGAGGAGGACTTGCTTGCCATCCAAAACAAAGAAGTAAACCTTGGTTCAATGAAGAATGTCGACAATCTGTTGGGATGAGATCAGTGAAGAGGATGCAGTGGTTAGAAAAACTCTCAGAAGAAGCAAGGGTAGCCTACAGTGAAGACCAATGACCGTAGCAGTCTGGTCCCTTTAATCCCACAAACCAACCTACTGTGAAGTGAGATGTAACACGGACAAACTCCTGAGAATGGAGAAACAGGAACACCATAAAAGACTGTTGAAAGCAGTATAAGAAACAAAGTCATCACACTCGTTTTTCCAGGCCTCAAGATTTGCCAGAGGTGTCTACCGACAACTTACATTGACTCTAACGAATGAGACCACCAGAAGAGCAGGCAAACCTATTTAAAAGCCATTTCGAGAAGCTATTGAATCAGGACATTCCACTGTCTGTAACAACTCAGATGAGAGCCCATTTTGATAGAGTAGAAGTCCCTGAACCATCAGAGGAAGAAATCTGTGTTGTCCTAAAACTAATCAAGAACAACAAGGCCCCAGGAGGTAGTGGCATCACAGCTGAGATGCTTCGCTTGGGAGAACAATTACTGATGGATGCACTGAAACGACTACTACCCACCATCTGGACAGCGGAAATAATCCCTGAAGAATGTAAAAGAGCAATTATATGTCCTATCTTCAAGAAGGGTGATGCTACCCAAGTATCCAACTACCAAGGAATTTCACTTCTTGAAATTAGATACAACTCTGTTGCTAAAACGAATGAAACCACTGGCTGAAGGAATCATAGGCACATATCAAAGTGGGTTCGTCCCTAGACGGTCTACCATTGACCACATATTTACTTTGAGGCAGCTCATAGAAAAATTCTATGAGTTCAATTGGGAACTGCACCTCATCTTCATCAAGCTTATGACAGCACTAGTTGTGTCACATTCTGGGAAACGTCAGAGGAACTTGGCATCCCATCGAAATACATCCGTCTAATTGCAGCTTGCTACTCCAAGTCAACTTCTAAAGTACAGTCTGGCGACCACCTTTCACTATCCATAATGTATTGACCCAAGGTGATCCATTCGCGCTAATGTTATTCAACTTGACCTTGGAAAAAGTAAGCCGTGGCACTTGCCAAACCAGAGAAATGGAGATGGTGGGAGCAGACACAATTCTGGCATTTGCTGACGATGTTGTGATCCTTGGCGACACTCTAGAGTAAATGTGTGCTGATACTTCCTGATTCCTCCCAAATGCAAAGGAAATTGGGCTGGAGGTGAATGAGGGCAAAACTAAATATCTTGGAGTATCACGTCATCGAGTTCTCCCTCCTTCCATTGTTGTAGACGGGCATACCTTTGAACGAGTGGAAGTGTTCAAGTACTTGGGCTCAATATTAACCAACAAAAGTGAAGTGATGAAAGAAGTAGATTAACCCATAACAAATGCTGATCGCTTGTTCTTTAGTCTGAACAATATATTAAATCTCGTCTGATATCTTAGAAGAACAAAGTCCATCTGTGCACGACCCTGGTGAGGCAAGTACTTTTTATTTGGTTGTGAAACTTAAGCGACACGAGCAACAACAGAAGATTCAGTACGTGCATTTGAAAGAATGGTACTTCGGAAGATCTATGGACCTGTCTACAATAACATGGAAAATAAATGGCAAAGAAGACCTGCCACACACTGGACGAATATTGGGGCACAGGCAACTACAATGGTTTGGCCACATCTCACGAGCGGACGGCTCCCTTCCTGAGAGAGTCCTCCACTCTCAAACCACTGGAAAATGCCCAAGAAAGCGATGGAAGGATCCTTCAAGAGGTGGAACCGTTGGGTGTGGAGGATGATACTAGAGACAGTCATTCCTTTTATTGGGGTTATTGTGTTTGTAATGTTTGTTTTTCCTGTTGTTGTTCTGCTGTAGGCCTCTAAGGCCCGTTAATGCAATAAATGATGATGATGATAGCATCTTGTGCAGAAGGCCATGTCCCATATACATAGTGCTCACAGATGTTTGATACATCAGACAAACACGGTACATAATAGCACATCTGTTTACATCTGCTGGACATATTCTAAACATTTACACTGTTCAGAAAATTTGGAAACTTGTGGTAAGTACTATGGGACCAAACCGCTGAGGTCATTGGTCCCTAAGCTCACACACTACTTAGTCTAACTTAAACTAACGCACACTAAGTACGACACACACATCCATGCCCAACGGAGGACTCGAACCTCTGACGGGAGGAGCCGCGCGGATCGTGACAAGACGCCCCAGACCATGCGGATACCCCGCGCGGTCACTGTTCAGAATCTGTGGAGAATATGTAAACAGACGTGCAATTATGTACCGTGTTTGTCATGGTGTAACAAGCATCTGTGAGCACTACGTATACGGACACAAGCCTTTCACACAAGGTGCTTTATGTTTTTCAGTATTTTAGCGATGACAAACCTTTTATAATATGCTGATTTTCATCCATTTGACATCTAGACGGGAGGTCAGTGGAAAATTTTCATTGACGCCATTCCGATGTCAAACCTTTTACAATGTGCTGATTTTCATCCACTTGACATCTAGACGTGGGAGGTTCAATGGGAAACGAACGCGTTTTACGAAAAAAGCTTTTTAAGACCTGAAGATGGCAGCAATGTCTATCGAAACTGGTTATCTCAAATAAAGAAATATTTGAAACTTCCTGGGAGATTCAAACTGTGTGCCAGACCGAAACTCGAACTCGGGACCTTTGCCTTTCGCGGCAAGTGTTCTACCATCCGAGCTACCCAACCACGACTCACGACCCGTCCTCACAGCTTCAATTCTGCCAGTACCTCGTCTCCTACCTTCCACAAACTTCACAGAAGCTCTTCTGCGAACCTTGCATAACTAGCACTCCTGGAAGTACGGATATTGCGGAGACACGGCTTAGCCACAGCCTTTAGGATGTTTCCAGCTGCAGAGTGTGTGCTGATATGAAACTTTCTGGCAGATTAAAACTGAAATATTTTATGCACTCTTGGTTGTGTCAGTTGTACGAATGTTTTGACTGAGTGTACAGATACAAGCATCTCTCTTATGTACTTGTTCAGTCTTTCCGATCTAGCATTAAATATCAGTATATGGTTTTTTTAAAAGTCTCATAACTGGTACTACCTTCTAAGGATGTTTAAATAAATCAACCATTACTTTTTAATTTAAATTTATTGAAGGTATGTCTCTCTACCTCCACTGGTTTACACCCATAGATAAATTCTCTTTCAGTGAATGGTGCTATGAACAAAAAGCATGTATGATACAAATTTTTAATTGTTTGATGATTTAATAACTCGCTTTTTAAGCATGTTTCTGCTACTCTTAGGATTAGTTTTTGGCGATAAACTTTTATCATCATTTGTTAATATTATGTGGATGGTTAACCAGCCCAGCATTCGCCTAGGCGAATGTGGAGAAACTGTCTCAAACCCTCACTGAAACTGGCTGGTATAACAGAAAGACTATAATTAATAACTCTGCGATTAAGCAAAATTACAACGGGCTGTATCGACAGTTTTCATTCGGTTGCTTCCACACAGAGATAGGGGCGAACGAATAATCCAACCTGTAACAACTGCCGGCCGGTGTGGCCGTGCGGTTAAAGGCGCTTCAGTCTGGAACCGCGTGACCGCTACGGTCGCAGGTTCGAATCCTGCCTCGGGCATGGATGTGTGTGATGTCCTTAGGTTAGTTAGGTTTAATTAGTTCTCAGTTCTAGGCGACTGATGACCTCAGAAGTTAAGTCGCATAGTGCTCAGAGCCATTTGTAACAACTTCCGCCGAAAGATTCAATTGTTTAACAACCGACTAAATTGGTTGTTTTCACTAGGTTATTCCCATCACTATCAGGAAGACGTCGAAGATACGACACAGAGACTGGCTTTGACATCAGAAATGTGACGTCTGCTGTCCAGATTACCGGCTACGCGAGCCAGAGGTGATCACGTCAGGTGACGGCTCCTTACACACGGCTGCGTCAGACGCGATAGTACACACAGGGCCGGGACTCGTACGAAAAGGCGAGGCGGCGCCACAGGCACAGAGCAGGAAGTAGAAGAATGGAAACTCGGCCGCAGTCCCTGCTCCAGGATGTAGTGCGCGAAGTCTATCATACGGGAGTGAAGTAAACAGCTGTGACTGAAGCCTAATTGTTTATTTTATTAATTCCGCATCTTAGCTCCTGGACTTAACTACAAGTAAATAGTAGTACCTGTAGTATGGACGTTCTGCGACAGAAACCTCATCGTCGTCCTTCAGTAAACAAGTCAGCCAGTTGCCGTAGCTCCCTTTACGTAAACAGCTCACTTGTGGGCACGGTTTCTTTTATTTAGGGCGAAATTTTATTCAAAAAATGTCCAAATGACTCTGAGCACTATGGGACTTAGATTAGATTAGAGATTAGATTAATACTAGTTCCATGGATCATGAATACGATATTTCGTAATGATGTGGAACGAGTCGAATTTTCCAATACATGACATAATTAGGTTAATTTAACAACATACTTAAGTTAATATAACAACTTTATTTTTTGTGTTTGTTTTTCTTTATTTTTTCATTATTTTTTATTTTATTTTTTATTCTTTTTAATATTTTTGGTTTTTTTTTCTTTTTTTTTCTTAATTTATATCTAAAAATTCCTCTATGGAGTAGGAGTTGTCATTCAGAAATTCTTTTAATTTCTTCTTAAATACTTGTTGGTTATCTGTCAGACTTTTGATACTATTTGGTAAGTGACCAAAGACTTTAGTGCCAGTATAATTCACCCCTTTCTGTGCCAAAGTTAGATTTAATCTTGAGTAGTGAAGATCGCCCTTTCTCCTAGTATTGTAGTTATGCACACTGCTATTACTTTTGAATTGGGTTTGGTTGTTAATAACAAATTTCATAAGAGAGTATATATACTGAGAAGCTACTGTGAATATCCCTAGATCCTTAAATAAATGTCTGCAGGATGATCTTGGGTGGACTCCAGCTATTATTCTGATTACACGCTTTTGTGCAATAAATACTTTATTCCTCAGTGATGAATTACCCCAAAATATGATGCCATATGAAACCAATGAGTGAAAATAGGCGTAGTAAGCTAATTTACTAAGATGTTTATCACCAAAATTTGCAATGATCCTTATTGCATAAGTAGCTGAACTCAAACGTTTCAGCAGATCATCAATGTGTTTCTTCCAATTTAATCTCTCATCAATGGACATACCTAAAAATTTGGAATATTCTACCTTAGCTATATGCTTCCGATTAAGGTCTATATTTATTAATGGCGTCATACCATTCACTGTACGGAACTGTATGTACTGTGTCTTATCAAAATTCAGTGAGAGTCCGTTTACAAGGAACCACTTAGTAATTTTCTGAAAGACAGTATTGACAATTTCCTCAGTTAATTCTTGTTTCTCAGGTGTGATTACTATACTTGTATCATCAGCGAAGAGAACTAACTTTGCCTCTTCATGAATATAGAATGGCAAGTCATTAATATACACTCCTGGAAATGGAAAAAAGAACACATTGACACCGGTGTGTCAGACCCACCATACTTGCTCCGGACACTGCGAGAGGGCTGTACAAGCAATGATCACACGCACGGCACAGCGGACACACCAGGAACCGCGGTGTTGGCCGTCGAATGGCGCTAGCTGCGCAGCATTTGTGCACCGCCGCCGTCAGTGTCAGCCAGTTTGCCGTGGCATACGGAGCTCCATCGCAGTCTTTAACACTGGTAGCATGCCGCGACAGCGTGGACGTGAACCGTATGTGCAGTTGACGGACTTTGAGCGAGGGCGTATAGTGGGCATGCGGGAGGCCGGGTGGACGTACCGCCGAATTGCTCAACACGTGGGGCGTGAGGTCTCCACAGTACATCGATGTTGTCGCCAGTGGTCGGCGGAAGGTGCACGTGCCCGTCGACCTGGGACCGGACCGCAGCGACGCACGGATGCACGCCAAGACCGTAGGATCCTACGCAGTGCCGTAGGGGACCGCACCGCCACTTCCCAGCAAATTAGGGACACTGTTGCTCCTGGGGTATCGGCGAGGACCATTCGCAACCGTCTCCATGAAGCTGGGCTACGGTCCCGCACACCGTTAGGCCGTCTTCTGCTCACGCCCCAACATCGTGCAGCCCGCCTCCAGTGGTGTCGCGACAGGCGTGAATGGAGGGACGAATGGAGACGTGTCGTCTTCAGCGATGAGAGTCGCTTCTGCCTTGGTGCCAATGATGGTCGTATGCGTGTTTGGCGCCGTGCAAGTGAGCGCCACAATCAGGACTGCATACGACCGAGGCACACAGGGCCAACACCCGGCATCATGGTGTGGGGAGCGATCTCCTACACTGGCCGTACACCACTGGTGATCGTCGAGGGGACACTGAATAGTGCACGGTACATCCAAACCGTCATCGAACCCATCGTTCTACCATTCCTAGACCGGCAAGGGAACTTGCTGTTCCAACAGGACAATGCACGTCCGCATGTATCCCGTGCCACCCAACGTGCTCTAGAAGGTGTCAGTCAACTACCCTGGCCAGCAAGATCTCCGGATCTGTCCCCCATTGAGCATGTTTGGGACTGGATGAAGCGTCGTCTCACGCGGTCTGCACGTCCAGCACGAACGCTGGTCCAACTGAGGCGCCAGGTGGAAATGGCATGGCAAGCCGTTCCACAGGACTACATGCAGCATCTCTACGATCGTCTCCATGGGAGAATAGCAGCCTGCATTGCTGCGAAAGGTGGATATACACTGTACAAGTGCCGACATTGTGCATGCTCTGTTGCCTGTGTCTATGTGCCTGTGGTTCTGTCAGTGTGATCATGTGATGTATCTGACCCCAGGAATGTGTCAATAAAGTTTCCCCTTCCTGGGACAATGAATTCACGGTGTTCTTATTTCAATTTCCAGGAGTGTATAATAAGAACAACAAAGGACCCAAGACTGACCCTTGTGGAACCCCATTCTTGATAGTTCCCCAGTTTGAGGAATGTGCTGATCTTTGCATGTTACGAGAACTACTTATTTCAACTTTCTGCACTCTTCCAGTTAGGTACGAATTAAACCATTTGTGCACTGTCCCACTCATGCCACAATACTTGAGCTTGTCTAGCAGAATTTCATGATTTACACAATCAAAAGCCTTTGAGAGATCACAAAAAATCCCAATGGGTGGTGTTCGGTTATTCAGATAATTCAAAATTTGACTGGTGAAAGCATATATGGCATTTTCTGTTGAAAAACCTTTCTGGAAACGAAACTGACATTTTGTTAGTACTTCATTTCTACAGATATGTGAAGCTACTCTTGAATACATTACTTTCTCAAAAATTTTGGATAAAGCTGTTAGAAGGGAGATTGGACGGTAATTGTTGACATCAGATCTATCCCCCTTTTTATGCAAAGGTATAACAATAGCATATTTCAGTCTATCAGGGAAAATGCCCTGTTCCAGAGAGCTATTACACAGGTGGCTGAGAATCTTACTTATCTGTTGAGAACAAGCTTTTAGTATTTTGCTGGAAATGCCATCAATTCCATGTGAGTTTTTGCTTTTAAGCAAGTTTATTATTTTCCTAATTTCAGAGGGAGAAGTGGGTGAGATTTCAATTGTATCAAATTGCATAGGTATGGCCTCTTCCATTAACAGCCTAGCATCTTCTAATGAACACCTGGATCCTACTATATCCACAACATTTAGAAAATGATTATTAAAAATATTTTCAACTTCTGACTTTTTGTTCGTAAAGTTTTCATTCAATTTGATGGTAATACTGTCTTCCTCTGCTCTTGGCTGACCTGTTTCTCTTTTAATAATATTCCAAATTGTTTTAATTTTATTATCAGAGTTGCTGATTTCAGACATGATACACATACTCCTGGATTTTTTAATAATTTTTCTTAATATAACACAGTAGTTTTTATAATTTTTGATAGTTTCTGGGTCACTACTCTTTCTTGCTGTCAGATACAGTTCCCTTTTCCGGTTACAAGATATTTTTATACCCTTAGTAAGCCATGGTTTGTTACAAGGTTTCTTACGAGTATATTTAACTATTTTCTTGGGGAAGCAGTTTTCAAATGCATTTACAAAAATGTCATGAAATAAATTATATTTTAAATTCGCATCAGGTTCACGGTACACCTCATCCCAGTCTAACTGCTGTAGGCTTTCCCTGAAATTTGCAATTGTTAAATCGTTGACTGAACGTACTACTTTGGAGGACTGTTTAGTATTGCTGAATGGAGCTATGTCATATATTGTAACTAGCTGTGCACCATGATCAGAAAGACCATTCTCAACAGGCTGAGCATTTATCTGGTTAAACTTATCTTGGTGTATAAAGAAGTTATCTATCAGTGAGCTGCTATCCTTTACCACCCGAGTAGGAAAATCAATAACGGGTGTCAAATTGAAAGAACCGAGTAATACTTCAAGGTCATTTTTCCTATTACCCTCTTTCAGAGAATCTACATTGAAGTCCCCACAAATAATAATTTGCTTCCCCCTGTCTGACAGATAGCACAACAAGGAGTCCAAATTTTTCAGAAATAGATGAAAATTTCCTGATGGGGACCTATATACAGTTACAATTATAAATGTGCCTTTATTTAATTTAAGCTCACAGGCACATGCTTCTATATGTTTCTCTACACAAAACTTTTTTGTTTCTATACTTTTTGCACAATGATAACTTTTGACATATATGGCAACTCCTCCTTTCTCCATATTTTCTCTCATTACATGTGCAGAGAGCTTATAACCACTTACATTTACCTTATCCATATCAGTAACAATGTGATGCTCAGACAGGCATAGTATATCTATTTCATTCTCAGCTTCTAAATCTTCTAAACAAACCAGAAGCTCATCTACTTTATTCTTTAAGCTCCCAATATTTTGATGAAATATACTTACATTATTTTTAATTATACTTTTATGAGAACCTTTCCTTATTCTAACATTTGCAGTACCCTCCTGTCTGAGTTTCTCATTGTGCTTAGGCCTAGTTCCTATACCAGTGGTCACATGGTGTTCAGAGAGGCAGAATATGTCAACTGGGTTGGGTGACTTTAATTCATCAATGCAATTACCTGGGACTGAGATACAACTTGGTGGAGATAAAATTTCTGGTGATTGGTGAAAATTTATAATTGATAGCTGTGATTGGTGATCCAATGTGCTAGAATTGTGCTGTTTAATTTCTTTCCTAAAGTGAAGATTTGTTTCAATCCTGACCTCTCGTAGAACTTGACATCTTTCTGTCTTACCTATCCTAAAAAAGGTGCTGCTCCAACACCTGTAACCACTGGTATTTTACCATTCATGGCAGTGCCTCCCCCCCTTAAATTTCCTGCTATTACCCCAGCCAGTTTCCCCTTCCCTTTCCTGTTGAGATGTAGGCCATGCCTGGTATAGTCCCACCTATTGAGATAATCAACAGGAACCACACCAATATGAGCCCCCGCACCCGACCCAAGCAGCCGTTCCAACTCCAAATTAACTCTCCCAACAGAAGAGTTCAAATGAGGCCGGTCATGGCGTCTCAGGACAGATACAAATTCAACATTGGTGTGTCTCGATGCCGACGCAATCTTTACCAGGTCACACTCTATACTGTACCCAGGATCTCTGTCGATGCTGTTCCCTGGCCCTCCCACAATAACCACGGTGTCTTCCCTGGTAAATCCTTTACAGAGGGAACCTAAATCCTCTGTCACCTGATCCAGACTAGCACTTGGTTTGAAAAAATTTGTGACCTGGTATTCTGGTCCTAATTCCTCCTGCAGAAGTTGGCCTACACCTCTGGCATGAGAACTGCCTAACAACAAAACTTTCTTCCTTTTCGACGACTTTCCTACATTCTTTTTCAATTTCCTATTGAAAGTTTGTTGTGTCCTGTCTACACCTACCTCTGCTTGAGGCTCATCAGTTTCTAACTGAAGCAACAGGTCAAACTTATTTTTGACATTCACCACAAAACTGTCAGACTTAGTTCTAGGCCCGTTCCTTCTGCTACCTGTTGCCACTTCCCACCTCTCTTTGCCCTTCTCCCTCCTTAACCTGTCCAGATCTTCCCTAGCCTGATCTAGCTCAGCCTGAAGGGCAGCAATTTTCCCCTCCTGTTCCACTATCTTCCTATCTCTGCTGCAAATCCTACATAACCACTGATGAGCCTGATCCACTTTCCCAACACCCACGCCACTGCAGTCCCCCCAGTGAAAAAAACTACTGCACCCATCACACCAAACCCCGGAACTAACAATTCTACGGCATGTCAGGCACTTCTCACTCATGGCAAAAATAATACTTTAGCTAGAATAAATCAATTAAATTACCGAAAATCAAAAATGACGTTACAAGAATTAAGCCTATTCACAAATGTATATAAGCAAGTTTCTGGTTTAAAATTCCGCTGTTTTTCTGAGATCTGTATTAAAACAACGAAGATATACGCTATTTATTATATATTTCACTCGATGGAATGAAAAAAAGGACAATTAAACGAGATACTTTAATTTTGATTCTCCAAAAACGTTACGAGAATTAGGCCTATAAACAAATGTATATAGGCAAGTTTCTGATATAAAGTTACGCTGTTTTTCTGAAATCTGTATTAATACAATGAAGTTATACGCTATTTACGGTAGTTTACTTATTTGTTACCGAGAAACTAGTTAAATTACCGTAAAACAAGAAACAAACACGTTTACAAAATTTAAGCCTAAGCGCGACTTCGCGAAGTTACGATCTTTTCGTGTTTTCTGAAAAAATACGCAAAGAAAAGTCACACCTTTAACGGCAAGACTAAACGATACACTAATGCACGTATTTAATTTGTTGTCGGCGTTAAACTAAATTATATTCCTGTCTAAATCACTTAACTTTCTGGAAATGGTTTCTGGCGTCACTTACTCGGCGGCCATCTTGGACCAAAGGTCATCAGTTCCCTAGAACATAGAACTACTTAAACCTAACTAACTTAAGGACATCACACACATCCATGCCCGAGGCAGGATTCGAACCTGCGACCGTAGCGGTCGCGCGGTTCCAGACTGTAGCGCCTAGAACCGCTCGGCCACCCAGGCCGGCTCGCAATTTTATTAAACAGCGCACTTATGAGCACGTTTTGTTTATGTAGGGCGTGATTAATGAGCAATAACTGTCTTCATAATGACGATTAATGGTCAATAGCTGAC
This sequence comes from Schistocerca serialis cubense, assembly GCF_023864345.2. Classification (NCBI taxonomy): domain Eukaryota; kingdom Metazoa; phylum Arthropoda; class Insecta; order Orthoptera; family Acrididae; genus Schistocerca; species Schistocerca serialis. The sequence continues at coordinate 44,920,882 of NC_064646.1, read as the reverse complement.
ATGTTAATTACCGTATTTAAATTGCTTATTACTAAAAGGGGATAACTCCTCAAAAACTGAAAATGTTTGTAGTTTTCAGTTTCTTGAGATATAGATGCATAGATTAGTATTGAAATGCCGGCCGCTGGCGGCCGAACGGTTCTAGGCGCTTCAGTCTGGAACCGCGCGAACGCTACGGTCGTAGGTTCGAATCCTGCCTCGGGCATGGATGTGTGTGATGTTCTTAGGTTAGTTAGGTTTAAGTAGTTCTAAGTTCTAGGGGACTGATGACCTGAGATGTTAAGTCCCATAGTGCTCAGAGCCATTTGAACCATTGTTGAGTATTGAAATGGGAGACTATTGATGCCTTGCTGCTTGTTGAATGCGGATTGAAGTCTGTAACTGTTTCTAATAGGGGAGAGTTCCAGGAGTTATAACATTTTATATATGTGGCCGGCCTGGAATCATGCTGAACAAATTGGTGATTTTTGTTGAAAATTTTGATTAGCTATTCCACTTATATACTAAGATGATCAGCTCATAAAAAATTTCAAATAATGACGAGGAAAAAATAAACAAGGAAAAAAGAAAGGTAAGCTTGATTAGTTTTTAGTATGCTGTAGGGTATTGAGTCACACAACATGAAAAAAGATTGAGGAACATTTAATTGTTATAATGAGGACCGAGGTAAGAAATGAACATTGTGTACTTTGCCGCCATAAGAGAACCCCACTTGTTCGGCGATGCATGCAATGCCCAAAGTCGCAACCATACAGGTATAATATTGTTACTCCTCTCAACATACAGTAGCAGATTTCATAAAATCTATCGCTGTTTCTCCATTGGAGGGCACTCTTATCTACCATCCGACCGCAAGTTAAGTGTCATGAAGACGACATTACGAATGACAAACTGCCTCTTGGTTTCTGTCTGTGGTTCTTTGTCTGATGATTTTCCTGACCACGAAGGCCTTAACAATTTTGGCATTACGAATGTTCGATGGAGTGCTTATTCCAGATCAGATTATGTCACTTGTCACAGAATTCAACCACCATGGTCGCTTTAAAGTTTATGCAGCAAAAACAAAAGAAATAGAGATATTTTATAAGACGAAGGATCCTTTTGTACATACAGAGTGCCACATCTGAACTGCAACAATGGGAAGATGCACTAGAAAATAGGACAAAGAATCATTTGCTGTCCATACCGTCACTTTAGTGAAAGCCAGGGCATATTTTACCAAAAAGGACATTGCAATGCCTCAAACGGAAACATACGATATTGAGAAACTACTGAAGTGTATTACAGATCAACAGTAAGACGTCTTTTTGATGAGCTGAATACGTAACCTATAGCAGAATCTGATGAACGTAACACAAGTGACTATAGAACCAATCAATTTTGTAACCTGTCTTGTAATTATTTTCGTATGAACTTAAGAGCAGTTTTGTGAACACTTACGACTTATAAAGGTCATATTACATATGTTCCTTCGTTTAGGTGCAAAATCATTGAGACAGTTAGTTGTTTGGTTAGCATTTCAATGTACTTCACACCATGACTATGTCGAGTGGTGTTTCTGTGCAACAGTGCGCTCCAGACAGACATATATGCTTTACATTATATTTATTGGGCTGACAAACAAATACGTGTTTCGTCACTAATTTTCCCAATTTTTTTAGACGAATCAAAAATATGGGTTTCGCTTTTGTATTATCGATTTTCATGAAACACACGTAAAATACGTGGCTTTAAATGTTTAGTAACTATTAACATGACGCAATTTACAATTTTTTGGCATTTCGTTAAAATTTTGTCCATTTTCTCCGCGTATTCTGCAAATACATACTGTCTCAAGGAGACGCACTTAAATACGGAGTTTTCAATGAGTAAGAACAAACACCACAGCGCATATTTACAGTTTTTAACCATTTCGTAAAATTTTTGTGAATTTCTCCGAGTACTCCGTAAATAGTTACTTTTTCCAGGAAGGCACACCACAACCAGAAATAAGCAGCAGGCTAACGTTTCGCTAAAAACGAACTTAACCCCCTCCTTCCTCGCTCTTTAAGTGTGTCTAAAATTATGGCTGGAACGCTTCTACAGAGAAAGGTATATGCTGCACTCATGAGTGCCGCACTAGGCCGCCACCTTCATTATAAATTACGGTAATTAAGTGAGAATATAATGGATTTTGGCCCATAAAATCGATTTTTCAAAAATATAATTTTCTTGATCTACTCCGTTTACTCTATGTTGCGTGTGAATTTTATCGTGATAGCAGCTTTAGAAATGCCTTTACATTGTTAAACTGATTAACTCTGCAGTGATGGCCACCACCACCTTTTCCGACATTTAGGAAACTGCTTGCTTCTGCGGAATTTTTGTCTGTGTGAAGGCTATTTTCATTTCGATATCTTTGGCTGACATCTATATCTCTGGCTGACATCTATATATTTGCCTGAAAACTTTCTTGCATGTGATTTATTTACGTTTTGACAATACTAACACATATTAGTAGGTGGAAAGGTTGAATTCGCAAACCTTTACACGGAAGTCAACATTTATGCATAATGGGTGGTGGAATAACTGTGTTTAGGAAATGGAGATTTCATGGAAAAAAGAGGAAACAGCTCGAAATGAAGAACATAAGCTCTCAGTTTCAGCATCGAAACGGGGACAGGATAATTCTACAAGTGCGTGAATGATGATGTTATGGATTCCACTGGATTCAGTCTTATTGATTTAGAGCTTTTCTCTGCCAAACTATAAAGTTTTCATGTTCATGTGTTAGCTGTAAAAATACGGAATGGTTGATTGTTATTGAAGAAAGAAGAATGGGAATAACTTGTGATTTTAAACTAATTTGTAATTCGTGTGGCAATGAATTTTCACTTTTCTTCTCCAAAACAACTGACACGGGTACCAATGAAAGCAATTTTAGATTAGCATGTGCTCTGAGATGTCTTGGACAGGGCAGAGAAGGAGAAAATTTATTATGTGGTTTTCTGAACATGCCTCCACCTTGTGCAGGTTTGAAAAAATAAATAAAGAAATGTCTGATGCTGTATGCGATACTGCCAAAGTTTCTATGAAGAAAACAGTGGAGGTATTGGTGGAAATAAACCAAAAAGAATTAGATCCTGGGGCAGACATTCGCGACAGTGAATCTACAAATGCTACTGACCTGTGTCTGTCTGTAGATGGGACCTGGATGAAAAGGAGTCACTGCATCTGTCTCGACCCTGATTTATTGACTCAGGGATAGTTATAGATGTAGAAATTATGTAGAAATACTGCCACCAGTTTACAACAAGGAAAATATCCAACAGTGTAGACAGTGAGAAACTGTGGCAAGAGAAGCATGCAGTAGCATGCTCTAAAAACTATAGTGGCTCAAGTGGGGGCATGGAGGCTGCTGCAGCTGTGAGGATGTTCCCTAGATCTGAGGACCAGTATGGTGTTAGATATAGTGAATACCTTGGTGACGGGGACTCCCCTCCGTTCAAAGCTGTAACAGATAAAAATCCACACAATACAACAATAGAAAAGTTGGAATGTATTAGCCACATCCAAAAGAAACTTGGTGGTAGGCATTGTTGCTTGCTGAAAGAGAAGAAAGGTGAAGTGCTTGAGACCCACTAGGAGGAAAAGGCAGGCTTACTCTGAAAGAAATTGATTCTATTCAGTTATTTTATGGGAGACCTATGAGGGAAAATACACATAATTTAGAGGCTGACCAAACACCAGTGCACAATCTGTGTCCGAAAGAAGATTGGTGTAAGTTCAACAACAGAGAGGAAACTTATTCACATAAACACTCATCTCCAGAACCTGTTATCAATGCAATTACGACCACATTCAGGTTTCTTGCAAACCCTGATTTATTGAGGAAGTGTCTTCACAGACAGAAACAAAATTCAAATGAAAGCCTCAATATTTTAATTTGTATTAGATGCTCAAAAAGCACATTCTGTGGAGTTGAAGTACTCAAAATGGTGTCTATGATGCAGTTTTATGTTACAATAACGGAAATAAGGCAGAATTGAAGTGCTAAAGAGAGCTGGTATAGATCCTGGTGTGTTTACAACAAAAGCATTTTACACCATCGGTGAAAGCAGAGTCAAGAAAGCTAACAGATCAGTGTCTTACCTGCAAATACAGGCCAGGCTGATTCGTAGAGGAGAGAAGAGGAACCTGGAGGATGAGATGTATCAGTACAGAGGATTTTAAAATTGAGGTAAGCTTTATCACATGTAGAAGTACAAGAAGAAAATCTTCGGACCTAATTTTCTCTGTTTTTATTTTTTAAGTTATTAGAAGCTTTTTCTCAAAAAGTATATGCGCTAATGCTATAAAATTTTCAGTAACTGTTCACCACGAGTTGCTGCCTCCCTGGAACTAAAAGATACGGAATCCTGCAATTACATGCTGATTTTTAGAAAAAAAGCTTATTTTGGATGTACAAATTTAAAAACTCTGTTAATAATACTTGTACCCTAAATTTATTACTGTAGTTCAGTGGTCTTATAAACTTCTCAGGACACTACAATGACATTTTCTCATTAAATGCATGGTTAGAATTTGAGTTATGGCTTTTTATAAGAAAGACAATAAAAAATTAAAAATTCAAAGTTCTGACAAAATATTAATCCTCCCTCTACGATTTTTACCCTCCACGCTGCCCGCCAATACTAAATTGGTGATCCCTTGATGCCTCAGAACATGTCCTACCAACCGATCCCTTCTTCTAGTCAAGTTGTGCCACAAACTCCTCTTCTCCCTAATTCTATTCAATACCTCCTCATTAATTATATGATCCACCCATCTAATCTTCAGCATTATCTGTAGCACCACATTTCGAAAGCTTCAATTCTCTTTTTGTCCAAACTATGTATCGGCCATGTTTCACTTCCATACATGTCTAAACTTCTTACAAATACATTCAGAAACGACTTCCTGACACTGAAATCTATACTTGATGTTAACAAATTTCTCTTCTTCAGAAACGCTTTCCTTGCCATTGCCAGTCTACATTTTATATCGTCTCTACTTCGACCATCATCAGTTATTTTGCTCCCCAAATAGCAAAACTCCTTTACTAGTTTAAGTGTCTCATTTTCCAATCTAATTCCCTCAGCATCCCCCGACTTAATTCGACTACATTCCATTATCCTCGTTTTGCTTTTGTTGATATTCATCTTATACCCTCCTTTCAAGACACTGTCCATTCCGTTCAACTGCTCTTCCAAGTTCTTTGCTGTCTCTGACAGAATTACAATGTCATCGGCGAACCTCAAAGTATTTATTTCTTCTCCATGGATTTTAATCCCTACTCCGAATTTTTCTTTTGTTTCCTTTACTGCTTGCTCAATATACAGATTGAATAACATCGGGGATAGGCTACAACCCGGTCTCACTCCCTTCCCAACCACTGCTTCTCTCTCATACCCATCGACTCGTATAATTGCTATCTGGTTTCTGTACAAATTGTAAATAATCTTTAGCTCCCTGTATTTCACCCCTGCCACCTTCAGAATTTGAAAAAGAGTATTCCAGTCAACATTGTCAAAAGCTTTCTCTAAGTCTATAAAGGCTAGAAACATAGGTTTGCCTTTCCTTAATCTATCTTCTAAGATAAGTCGTACAGCCAGTATTGCCTCAGGTGTTCCAACGTCTCTACGGAATCCAAACTGATCTTCCCCGAGGTCGGCTTCTACCAGCTTTGCCGTTTGTCTGTAAAGAATGCGCGTTCGTATTTTGCAGTCATGACTTATTAAGCTGATAGTTCGGTAATTTTCACATCTGTCAACACCTGCTTTCTTTGGGATTGGAATTATTATATTCTTCTTGAAGTCTCAGGGTATTTCACCTGTCTCATACACCTTGATCACAAGTTGGCAGAGTTTTGTCAGGGCTGGCTCTCCCAAAGCTGTCTGTAGATCTAATGCAATGTTGTCTACTCCTAGGGCCTTGTTTCGACTTAGGTCTTTCAGTGCTCTGTAAGACTCTTCACGCCGTATGATGTCTCCCATTTCATCTTCACCTACATCATCTTTCATGTCCTCAAGTACATCGCCCTTGTATAGACCCTCTATGTACTCTTTCCACCTTTCTGCTTTCTCCTATTTGCTTAGAACTGGGTTTCCATCTGAGCTCTTGATATTCATAAAGTGGTTCTCTTTTCTCCAAAGGTCTCTTTAATTTTCCTGTAGGCAGTATCTATCTTACTCCTAGTGAGATATGCCTCTATATCCTTACATTTGTCCTCTAGCCATCCCTGCTTAGCCATTTTGCACTTCCTGTCGATCTCATTTTTGAGACGTTTGTACTCCTTTTTTCCTGTTCCATTTACTGTATTTTTATACTTTTTTCTTTCATCAATTAAAGTCAATATATCTTCTGTTACGCAAGGATTTCTACTAGCCCTTGTGTTTTTACCTGCTTGATCCTCTATTTTAATCCCTCAAAACTACCCATTCTTCTTCTACCGTATTTCTTTCCCCCATTCCTGTCAATTGTTCTCTAATGCTCTCCCTGAAACTCTCTACAACCTCTGGTTCTGTCAGTTTATCCAGGTCCCATCTCCTTAAATTTCCACCTTTTTGCGGTTTCTTCAGTTTTAATCTACAGTTCATAACCAATAGATTGTAGTCAGATTCCACATCTGCACCTGGAAATGTCTTACAATTTAAAGCCTGGTTCCTAAATCTATGTCTTACCATTATATAATCTATCTGAAACCTTCCAGTGTCTCCAGGCCTCTTCCATGTATGCAAACTGCAGTGCAGGTGACAAAACTTTACACACATCCGTGGAAGCAAGTTTGATCACTGGCCACCTGCTGCAGAGGATTAATGAATGTATATTTAGTGGGATCCTCACATATGGTCGATGTTAGCACGCAGACGGTATTTGTTTCTAATATATTGGAGGAAAGAGAAGGAGTAAAATCTTATTGAGTACTCTACTGGGTGACTTTATGGAAGTTTTTATAGTTCGCAGTTTTACTCCATTGGATGTTACAAAACTAACGATGGCTCAAATGGCTCTGAGCACTATGGGACTTAACATCTGAGGTCATCAGTCCCCTAGAACTTAGAACTGCTTAAACCTAAGGACATCACACACTTCCATGGCCGATGCAGGATTCGAACCTGCGACCGTAGTAGCAGCGCGGTTCCGGACTGAAGCGCCTAGAGCCGCTCGGTCACAGCGGCCGGCATTTAACGATGAGTGTGGGGCGGGGGAGGGGGAGAGGGAGAGGGAGAGGGGGGGGGGAGAGAGAGAGAGAGAGGGAGAGGGGGGGGAGAGAGAGAGAGAGAGAGAGAGAGAGAGAGAGAGAGAGAGAGAGAGAGAGAGAGAGAGAGAGGGAGAGAGAGAGAGAGAGAGAGAGAGAGAGAAAGGAAGGGGGGGAGAGAGGGAGAGAGAAGAACCGTGTTGTCCACAAAGCCGCAGGCATAATTACACTGTCGTATTTTTAGTGTGGTAATCACAAGAATACGATATAGGAGATAAGGACATGTACTGGGTGATAATTATAGACTGTGACTCCGTGACGTCGAATTGTAGGTGTTACGCTTCCGAATTTTTCTGTGGAGACCGCATAGACTCTGCTTGGTTGTGAACTTCCTTCTGAAAGTTAGCGGCCTATTTTTCTCGTTGTGATGGCTCCCTAGCTATTCAGTGACAAGTGGAGGACTAGACAGCGTTCTAATTATGGAACAGTGCTATCGGATATGATTTCAAAAAAATCAGCACGAGTCTGTGACTTGGCTGGGGGTTTCAGTTCTTCCTGCTCTGGCAAACGCTGACTACCGTGCGAGAACATATGTAACATAAATAAATGATGCGATGGCTTTTTAATTGTAATTATGCAATTTATTCCTTGACGAGTAAGTGACAACGACAATGTGGCGGGAGGGGGGGGGGGGGGGGGTTGTTACTGGGAAGCTATGGTACGCCCTGCAAAACACTCCTAACTGGTACCAGTGTGCACATACCATGATTTTTCGGGCACTATACACCTACAAATGATAAACACACTACTTGTCAGGAATGTTATGCTGTTGGAACGTGATGTTACTGTGGTTAGTGTTCGGACATGTCACCAGACATATGCGCCAAGTGATCAGATACTACTCCTGTAAAAAATTACGTATGTCTAGCCGTAAAGGGAGGGCAGATTTGACGTGGGGAATTGTGATTTCAACGCATTGACGAGCCTATCCGACCGTAAGGGGCGAAAGATTCATTTCATAAACACTCACACAATACTCCAATGCAAGAATTCGACTGGATCTGCTATAGTGTACAAACAGGGTGGGCATATTCTCTGTATACGGCTGTAACGTAATGGATACGCAGAATGTCCTATCGCCGGCTCCCCTAAGCAGATCCTCACGTTCTTTGTAGCAATGTCGAGTGCGACGTTTGTTATAGTACACCAGCCCATATCTGTGATGTCTTTCCGACCCTTTCGTCCATGGGAGGGCTGTACGTTTTCACATAGTGCCTGACGCCTGTGCTTTACAACACTTGTTTGAGAGGGTCTTGGGGGATGCAGCACCTCCTGGATGGGGTGCCTGAAAATATCTGCAGCGTGTTTTCGAATTTGATTGTCTGGAAGACCTAAATGTTCAATAATTTCCTAGAACTGAGGAGAATCAATATACCTAGCTGGTGTGTGTGTGTGTGTGTGTGTGTGTGTGTGTGTGTGTGTGTGTGTGTGTGTGTGTGTGTGTGTGCGCGCGCGCGCTTTTTTGATACGGGTATAAGCGACAAGCACACTGCTTGTCTGACATGTGTATGTATGTGTTGGGGTGTAAATGTACTGTGGTCAGTGCTCTAATGTGGGCAAAGAAAATGATGTGGGTGGGACTATGTCCATTTGTGAAAACTGTGATTTCAGTGCGTCAATAGCGGTAAGGGGTATGAAAGATATTACGTGGAAAAAAACTATGTCCAGTCAAAAGGATGATATAGATGACATGGGAAATCGACATTTCCGGAGCCACCGTCGTCAGGAGGAGGTATTTCCAACAACTCGCTCGTTGTCGAATGGTGCTGCAATCGCAATATTTAATTGTAATTAAACTGATAAATACGTGTCTGTTTTCTTAGGACGACACCGCTTGGCACTTGGGTCGCGTGGCGGGCGTAGCCGGTGGCCAGAACGAACGGAGACTTCCAGCTCGAGGCGCGCCGCTGCTGAGCCTGACCGTGTGGACCTCCGGGCAGGAGGTGAGTGGCGAGCGGCCAGTACTCAAGTACGTGCTGTGCTCGCCGGCGTTCGGGATGGCGTGCGTTGCGAGTATTCTCCAATTTTTGGGTGGAAATTTGGGAAGAATTCCATATGGCGAATATTTGCGCTGGACAATTAAATTGCCTATACTGCCAGTCTACACATTTCCCGTCTTTAGTTTGCTGAGAGAACATCGATTGTAATGTGTTGTTTGCATCCAGATGGTGACGCGTAGGTGGAAGAGACATTTGTTGGTTCTTTGGCCTTGAGAAACACATACGATGATGACTAAAATTGACTTTGTAAAGTGCAAGTATGATCTGGAATCTGTTGTAACATTGACATCGGTATTCGTGGAAAAATATGAGTGGAACTACCAGTTTTTACATAAAAATCTTCGCAGACGATATAAGTTTCTAGTTACTCAGTGGTTTGCAGCACTCCCACACATTACTAAAGTTTCCGCTTCCTAAGATACAATTTCCACCCATCATCTTCGAAATCAGCGTCATACCGCTATGAGGCTGATATCGAGAACGATCGCGTAAATGGTATGACACTCTGGCAAACCGTATGAAAATAGATGAAATTCTGGAAATTTTTATATGCTACTCGATGATTTCAGCATAAAAGTGACACAAAAAAATGTTCAAATATGTGTGAATTCCTAAGGGACCAAACTTATGAGGTCATCGGTCCCTAGACTGACACACTACTTTAACTAACTTATGCTAAGAACAATACACACACATCGATGCCCGAGGCAGGACTCGAACCTCCGGCGGGAGGGGCCGCGCAATCCGTGACATGGAGTCTCAAACCGCGCGGCTAAAAGTGTCACAAATACGTCGTTTTCTGGCGTGTAAAATCGTAGTTGATGTCGGTTTCGGGATTGGTAAATTAATACGCGGTTCACAAAGCATTTCTCGTCGACAGAGCTCAGAAAGTAAACGTTCTCGAAATCCCAGAGTCTGGAGATGGTCGCAACTCGCTGCAGACGCCACAGCAGGAAGCAGGCCAGCCCAGAGGCAGTACCGTTAGCGGACGCCCTTGTGCTGGGCGAATTATCCCAATCTTTGTACACCAGTTCGCAGTACGGCTGCTGTCCGTGGAGGGTGCTCTGATCGCACATCGGGCCCACGTGGCCGCAGTTGATGACCGAGTAAACTGACAGGGGATATCTAGCACTGTGACTACATATGGTACATGTGCTTCTATTTTTGGGATCTGTGTGTCTTCACGGTATATGTAGGAACGGTCGACAGCTATATGCAGGATGCGGAAGTGATGATTTTTCATAGTTCAGGATGTGAACTGTGTTTACTACAGCAACTTAGCAATAGGGCATGGTGGTACAATTGTTTGTGGTGATTTAGCCTGGTTGGAGATCGGTTTTACGCCGAAAAATTCAACTTTTCGTCAATAGAAGCAGGGCAGTGTAATTGAGGAAGTGTCTTTGGCGTTAGTTTCCGTATTTCATTATCTGTAGACCACTTTTGCAGAGTTTAACTTTCAGTGCAATACGACCGCTGTACTTTTTTATATGTACAAAAATAGTTTTCTGCTGAAATTCTCGTAATTTTCCATTTGTATAATGTGCGAACATTGCACCCACACCAGCACTAGCGTTTTGGTGGGTAAATTCAGTACGAACCAATCAGGATGCTCCATTCAAAGGAAGTTCCATGATGTCAGAGACTCTCAAGACATCCTTTGCAGCGGCATAGAAGTTTCTACAGACTGATTCGAAAAAGACTTGGGCAGAACAGGGCAGAGAAGTCTCCTCTAGTTTGGACAGGTGGAATGTTGTCCTGTCCCCCACCTGTCATTGCAGCCTCAGAGGATATCCAGACAAGCAGTTATAGGACACTGAAAATTCACCGAAAATTCCTGCCATTTTTCTCTACTTTAGGACAGTGCTTCGAATTTTAGGAGAATCTTTCGGACAGCCCATCTATTGTATGTCTATGTTTTTTCGTGATCTGTTGTGGGTTTCAAAACACGTCATGGGCTTTCAGGTATGTAATTGTTTTGATTGTCCCATTTGTACTTAGAGGCCTGTGTGGAGTTCTCATTGTAGAACTATGCTTCGAAAAGTGATGAAAATAAAAAATAATTGTCCTAACACCCCTAACTCCAGCAGTAAATACAATTTAAGCCCACTCATGGTTTCATTTATTTCGACTTGTTGGTGAAGCAGCATCTTATTTATGGCTACAGAGATATTTATTTATTTATCTTGAGGTGTAGGTGAAGGGAGGACTCTATGTAGTATTACAGAATCCAACTACTACCAGTTTCGTGTGGTACAGTGAATTTTTTTCCAGCAGGATAACACCAGTTGTCTGTGACATCTTCAATTTTCAGCTGTGTTGCGATTTTAGATGCTTGTCGTGTAGCACTATGCATGCAGATGCGCAGTTAGGACCGACATTTACGATTAATTTCGTAATTAGGACCAATCTTTACTTCAGTTTCCCACCAAAAACAAATGAAAGTACACTAGCCTAACCTTGCTCTCCTGCAGATGGACAGTGGACAGAGGCTGACCATCTCCCGCCATTTCCAGGGGTGGGGAGAGGTGGTGGGAGGAGTGAGATCGTAAGACTGGGTGGGGGTGTGGGGGAGGGAGTAGGTTAGTGGAGGTGGCCCAATTGCCTTATTTTCCCGACAAAATTTGAATTCCCCGCCACTTTTTGCTGGGTGGTAGAAGAGGGCAGGACAGCGATAACTCAGAGGGGTGGTGGGGGAAGCTAGCGAAAACCCGTGATGTCATCAGGGAGGATTTAATTGACTAGTTAATTAATTTGATATCAAAAGTGTGTTCGTTCTCGCTTTGCCCTACTGCTAATGTCGTGAAACATCATGGCTAAAAAATACCAAGTCCAATAAATATCGGAGAAATAAAATCCTTAACGCCTTATAATCCGCATTTAAGATATATCAGCAGAAACATAATAAATAAATGTTATGTATGTAGGTTTTCTTTTTGCCATCTTCCTCCGAACGGCAGTAAAGTGGTTGACTCGTTTACAGAGCTGTCCGGCGCGCCGCTGCACTGCGCAGCTTACCCGCCAGCCTGGCGCTCTCGGGAGAAAGGACGTAAACGTGTTGAAGGCGACTCCGGGACAGGCAGGCAGAGCATTACCCGGCCAATGCACGCTTTCAGGTTCGAGTCCCTGTTTTGGTGTGCCACGAAGTTTCACGACAGCAGGCAATCTGCAGCACAGTCAAAGATTCATTTTGGAAAAACAGCGACGGCAGACTTCTATAACATTATTGCAGTTTTCAGCGAAGAGAGGTATTGTCTTTCGATACGGTCCAGAAAATGTGTCCGCGTTTTTTATTGTTCAAACTTGCAGAGTATGAGCTGACCTGAGATTCACATATCTTATAAAAGTTGAAACTTATTGTACGTACGTATTTGCAAAAATCAGAGCCCTTTTAAAGCAAATATACTCAGTCGCAAAAGTATGCGGACAGCACGTAACGGCGCATAATTTTGCAGTTTACCGCGTGAACAAGTACAGAAATTGCACTCTGTAATGTATTTGGGACTCTGGGTACGATGCCGCAACGTGAAACACAGAATTGTTGTCGGACACGTGTCTGTTACGTAATATTTCCTGACAACGGCATGGGAAGGTGCAACAAAAGTATTCGGACAAAGGCGGACAACGTTATAGAATAGTTCATTCCGAGACGCACAGAGGGTGAAGCGACTGCAGTGTGTCCGACATTTCCGCGAGGCGATAGCGATGATTAGTAAACACGCATCGCGAGCCTGTGCGGGTCGACGATGGGGCGCAGAGGGAAGTGTTCTACGTTCTAGGAAAGGCAACTTGTCGTTTATCATCACGCGAAGGGGAAAACCTGCAGGGAAATTGCTGCAATAGTGAACATGAAGAAAAGTACAGTTCACGACATTATTAAACGGTTCGAGAAAGAAGACCGATTGGAATTCCGTTGCCGTACAGGACGGCCACGGACATTTTCACAGAGAGATGAACGTGTGATTGTGCGAAAGGTACAACAGAATCCGAAAATATCTACCACACGAATTGCAAGTGAGGTGGAGGGAGACCTTGGTATAAAAGTTCATCCCGAAACCGTGCGGAGAGTACTACGACGATCGCAGTACCATGGTCGAGTGGCACGGCGAAAGCCATTCATAAATGCAGTGAACCAGAAGAAACGTATGCAGTTTGCGAGGGAATACGCCGAATACGACCAGGCTTGGTGGAATCGGGTGATATTTTGCGACGAATGTAAATTTGCATTATGGCAAAGCGACGGAAAGGCAAACGTGTGGCGAAAGACCAATGAACAGCTGAATCCCAGGAACCTCAAACCAACAGTAAAGTTTGGAGGTGGGAGCATCATGGTGTGGGGATGCATGTCCGGCAATGGTGTGGGTGATTTAGTGTTCATTGATGACACGATGAACAAGGAAGCACCGAGCGAGGTGGCGCAGTGGTTAGACACTGGACTCGCATTCGGAAGGACGACGGTTCAATCCCGGGTCCGGCCATCCTGATTTAGGTTTTCCGTGATTTTCCTAAATCACTCCAGGCAAATGCCGGGATGGTTCCTCTGAAAGGGCACGGCCGACTTCCTTCCCCATCCTTCCCTAATCCGATGAGACCGATGACCACGCTGTCTGGTCTCCTTCCCCAAACCAACCAACCACCCAACCAACAAGGAAGCGTACTTGAATATACTGCGAGGACATTTGAAGCAGAGTGCACGACATCTAGGTATTGCGAACAACTTTCATTTTTATCAGGATGATGATCCCAAGCATACCGCGCATATTGTACAAATGTGGTTGCTCTTCAATTGTCCGAAAGTATTGCACCCCCACCCCCTCCCCAATCACCAGACCTTAACCCAATCGAACATTTGTGAGATAAATTGAAACGGACCCTCCGCGAGGGCGACATCTATACGAAGGAGATCTTGAAAGAAAAACTGCGCCAAGAATCGGCAAATATAGGCCCAGATTTCACGAAAAAACTCGTGGAAAGTATGCCTAGTAGATTGGAGGAGGTATTGAAAATGAAAGGTGGACCCACAAGGTATTGACATTTTCGTCGTACAACTTATGAACATTTATTAGACAGTGTCCGAATACTTTTGTAGCAGTAGGGTGTGCAGGATGTTTCATTTTTGTTGTTAATTTTTCTGTTATTTATGTTTTGGAAACGAAATAATACAATAATTCTTTTGTAATTAATGTTGTTACGCATATATATTGCTAATAAATATGTTTGGGTTTCATAGTCAGTGTTTATCGAGTACTCATTGAGAAACTTCCCACTGTCCGAATACTTTTGCGACTGAGTGTATTTCGTCCCACTTGATTTACCTCTCAAGTTTTTATGTGAGTAAAGCAGATACGTAGCGGAATAAAAAAAGAAATTTTGATGTATTCTCTTGTTCTAAATTAATTTTTTTGTTCACTACACCAAGCGAGGTGTATTTTAAGGCGCTTTTTAAATATCAGGTGATTCAAAAAGAAAGAACAAATTGCAGTTGTTCATTACAGGCAACATATAGCAGATACAAGCACTTCGCGCACGCCCCTGCATACAGTAAGGTTCATAGTCGTGACACTGTTGCGGTGTTTTTTGTTTGTAGCAACATGACGAGTACACCACAAGAGAAATCATTTCGGTTGTTGGAATTTGCGCGAAATCGTCGATTCAGTATGCAGCCGCCTCTGCGCAATGGGGGGTGCAGAAAAGGTAGAGCCTTCTTCGTCCCAGCTACGGTAGCTACTCTTCAATAGCTGAGAAATCGAATAGCTGAAACTGTCGAGTCAACAAAGACCTATCGATTCTTGTGGGAAATCAAATGGGCTACCGTTTCTATGATTCTCGAGCAATGCACGGTGTTCATTTTGAGTGTACGGTATAATGCATGTGCGAACATAAAACTTTGAACCTTGCTCTATCCACTGACGTGTGCAGTGTCTTTCTATCTTTCATGGTATGTCTGTAATAAACGATTGAAATCTGTTTTTTCTTTTCGAAACACCCTGTAGTACAAACACCTGAAAATGAGGCAGGTCGGTTTGTGACCTTTAATCAGACAATAAGTAAGGAAAAAGTGCGGGCAGTGGTTGTGTCTTTCTTGCAGGTTATTATTAAGCCCGAAAAGGAAATCTTGTCAGAAACTGAACCGTACTCAATTCTATATTGCAGTTTACGTATGCAGATGACTGTTTTCATTTCTGTATTGTTCGACGTTGAACTGACGTACAATGCGTAAAACTAGGACAATATTAATGAGTGCTACGATTTCTGAATCGTGGCTCATACACCTTCCTCGTACAAACACGTAGATGGAAGCCACTGCTACAGACACACAAGTACAAGTCAGATTACAGTTCCTCTGCCTACACAGTTGGGCAGATGTACGGCAAAGTAGCGAAAGAAATCGATTTTTTTATCGAGTAATTTATTCGATTGATTATTTAAAAATAACATCCAAAAGCTTCACAATGTTATTCTGGGTAGAAATATGTTTAAAAAAATCTGTTTGGACGTCCGCGCCCGCTAGCCGACTCTTTCTATGCTGTGATCGACTCCTTCTGTAGGCTAGAAAATTTTTGTGCGTTAATTTTTTGTTCACACAATGGAAGTGAACTGCAGATATGTCCAAAAACGGTATCTGAGTCCTCAATGTCGCGAAGATAGCTGCATGTGATGCCTGTCTAGTGTCCAATAGTCGAGATGTAGGTAGGATTAAGTGCCTGTAGAGACTAGGCTTCCATCCAGGCGCAGACACACTGAAGATACTCAGAAGTACCGACGAAGCGGGACTGGACAAAGCTCAGGCAGCAGGAGAAAAAAATGCAAACGTTGGGTAGGCAAAGGAGGCAGCGGAAGAGATTACTCCGGGAAGACGAGAAAGAGAACGAAGATTACGGATACGGAGAGCATTAGTCGCTAGAGATATAGCAATATTGTCAAAAATTGAAATAAAAACTTTAAATGCAAATTGCCGTAGACTGCCCTTTTTGAGCTATAATGTGAGCTATAACGTAACCTTTTCTGAGGAACCATAAAAGGTAACATCCTGAAATCTGGCGTAGTTCTTTAGAATTATGGATGGATGGATGGATGGATGGAGAGGGTTGCATGGGCGAACGACGGCAAGGTCTTCAGCGCCCGCTCAGTAACAGATTGAGACGGGTATCAAGAAGAGACTCAGAACAATAAGATAAAACAGAACGTAAACCACAGGTAACAAGCTTGGAAAGATACGTGCCTACCCACACCTAAGAGTGAAACGAAGCATGCCGCCAGCAGGAAAACATGGAGAACACAGGAAGAAAGTGGTAGAGGGAGCTAAAACAATGTAGCAGATGGAAGTGGCTGGCTAACCGAAGGGAAAGAAGGAAGGAACCAGCCACTCTGCAATACACTAAAACCTCCAGCCTAAAAGTTTAGGCCAGAGTCCAGAAACATCACAATACTTTAAAACCCCAGACACACACGTCTCATCATCAGTTAAAACACAGGGCAGATCCCCATCAACTCGTGCTTCTGCCCTTGCATCTCGGTATAAAATGCAGTCTTTTAAAATGTGCCGGACAGAGATGTGCACACCACAAGCATCACAAAACAGGGTATCCTCCCGCCGTAATAGAAAGCTATGTGTGAGAACACAGTGCCCGATCCGAAGACGTGTGAGGGCCACCTCTTCCCGCCTGAGCAGCCGGCAGGAGGAACGCCACGGCCGAGTGGTTGACTTCACCAACAGCAGTTTATTGGCCGTCGCCACCAGCCGCTCTTCCTCTCACAACTCCATGCACTTCCTGTGGAGTGCAGAGATGACAGACTGCAAGGGAATAGGGCACTGGACCACATCCTGCTCTCTGCAGGCCTCCTTGGCAGCCCGATCGGCCTGTTCATTGCCCCATATTCCGACATGACCAGGCACCTAGCAGAAGGGCAGGACACCTCCTTACCCCGCCGTTGGAGCAAGTGCAGTTGGACATATATCAGCTGGACCATGTCCTCAGTTGGGTACAGATTCTGCAGTGATTGTAAGGCAAGTAAGAGAATCGGAGCAGAGGAGAAATCGATTGCCCCAAACACGATTCACTTACTGAATAATCCTATGTACCACTTCTCTGTTAACTTTTCTCGGAGAAAAGTTGTTCTTTAAAATTTGAGGAAAATAGAGGAGTACCGGGTAACACAAAACTGAAAAATTAATTTCGATGTAAGTATGACCTTAAACAAAAATATGTTCCGCGCGTGTATCTAGCCTCTGATGCAGATGTAAACTGCGGAATTCCAGTTTTATTGCTCGCTTAGTTTACAAGAAAAACACATTCTAGAAACAACGGTAACTCAAAATTCAAATCCTTATAAAATGCGTGTCGTGCGCCATTCCAAACAAAAATTGTGCAGAATATGGAGCATTATGTTGTACATAATAGTCTCAAGTTTTGCTATTTTGGCTGTAATAGTTTTGGAGATGTACCGGGTCATCAAAAAGTCAGAATGATGGAATAATGTAGATAGAGAGCTACAAATTGACACACATGCTTGGAATGAAACGGGGTTTTATTAGAACTGAAAAAATACAAAAGTTCAAAAAATGTCCGACAGATGGCGCTTCATCTGATCAGAATAGCAATAATTAGCGTAACAAAGTAAGACAAAGCAAAGATGATGTTCTTTACAGGAAATGCTCAATATGTCCACCATCATTCCTCAACAATAGCTGTAGTCGAGGAATAATGTCGTGAACAGCACTGTAAAGCATGTCCGGAGTTATGGTGAGGCATTGGCGTCGGATGTTGTCTTTCAGCATCCCTAGGGATGTCGGTCGATCGTGATATACTTGCGACTTCAGGTAACCCCAAAGCCAATAATCGCACGGACTGAGGTCTGGGGACCTGGGAGGCCAAGCATGACGAAAGTGGCGGCTGAGCACACGATCATCACCAAACGACGCGCGCAAGAGATCTTTCACGCGTCTAGCAATATGGGGTGGTGTTTTTTTTTTTTTTTTTTTTGTTCTAATAAAACGCCATGTCATTCCAAGCATGTGTGTCAATTTGTACCTCTCTATCTACATTATTCCGTGGTTTATTCAGTTTTCAAATTTATACTGACTTTTTCATCACCCGGTATACGTTTAAGTAGAAGAATGGATTTTGCCGTACGTCCGTCCATAATACGGGTCTTTTCATTAAAAATTTCTTCGTACTGTAATATACCGTACGTTTCGGTGTCGGTCCTAACTGTAAAGCTTAATAATGTCGTCATTGTTCCAGCGGCACTCGAGAGGCGGCACATTACGAGCGACTTTCCACGAGGTGACGAGAGGCTTTCGCGCGAGTGCTAACTGTGGAGTCGACGGGGCAAATCTCCTAACGCAGTACTGAGACGGTGGGCAGCGCCCGGTAGCGTCGAGTGCACGACAAGCCGGAGGCGCGGGGCAGCCGAAGAGCCGTCCCCGATAACCGCGGGCGCCGACGCCGCCGCCCACGAACCTGACCGAGGCCACTGCGCGCGCTGGCCGGGCGTGGGGCGGCGTCAGGGGGCGGGCCGGGCCGCCGCCCGCCGAGTCGAGTGGCCGGCGCCCGCGTGGCCGCCGGGCCGGCAGTTCCCGAGCCGCCGCGATGCAACTCGCGGTGGTGCGTCCTCTGGAAGGAGGTGCAGGGCAGCTGCAGGGCGGCGAAAGTGTGGCAGCAGCGCGGGGGGGCGCGGCTGTTGGTGGCGCCCTCTGTGTGCGCAGCGGCTGTGGCTGCGCCGCGTCCCACCAGCCAGGGCGGCGCGGCGGCTGCTTCCGCGGCCGAGGTGGCCCGAGAGGCGCCGTATCGAGGACAGAGAAAGCGGGGGGAAAAAAGACGTCCTCTGACGAGTCACGACATCGACGAAAGTACGCGTCGAGTGATCGGATAGACGCTCACCTAGGAGCAGTGCGACGACGGCTGCACAAGTCACTGCACTGCTCGGTGTCGCACTGGCGAACCTGTTCGCCACCGACGCGACGCGATGGGAGCGCCGAATTAGAGGAAGAGCTCGAACTCAGTCATGGAACGGACTGTAGCAGCAAAACGTGGCGCCGAAGTCATAAAACCTGGTCAGCGGGGTAATGGAAGAAAGAGTCCTCTCGCGCGACGTTTCCAACTTCTGGCCGAGTTCACGTGACACGAGATGGCGATCTCGGCAGCCGTATAGCGGAACTGCACGTGCTGCGCAGTTATTCGACAAGGTAACACTCCTGCCGAGGACTGTGTAAGCGTTCTGGCTGGTCAGGCCCACCCCACGTAGGGCAGTGTTTGTGACGCCGCGCTACAAGTGGACAGGGCCCGCGCTCCCGTACCTCGCGGGTTCTGCGAGCGGGGGCCGAATCGTCGCACTCGCCAGGTCTCAGTACTGCTGACGTTCTGCGGTGTACAGTGGAGAGAAGGCCGCGTGATCGCTTTCCACCTACGTCATAGTTACCTGAATTTGCCACCATTTTCCTCGAGGAGTGATGTAAGATTGCCTCGAAAATCGTGCAGCACCCGTAGTTGTCCTTTCCCAGGCAACCAGAAGCTGTTTTGGATGCCAACGGTTCCTCTACACCGCATTAGGCGTAAAAACGTGTTGTGTCTTTTTTGTGTTTTCACTTTCTTTCCAACTTCTGTTTCAGGCGTCCCGTTTCACTCCGTGTACATATGTACCACTGGGAATAGCCGCCACACACTGACTGTGCGTCACACCGCCTTATGTGGTTAACCACGAATCGTAGTCCGCTTTAAGCGTGTAGCGGTCCACCCGCCCTCTCCCCGAGCGACCGCGGACGCTGTTCCGACACCTGTGCCAATATGCGTGCGCTGCGATACCTTGTGAGCAACCGGTGACTCCTGAGCAACTAGCATTCACCACCGTTTTTGTTCAGAACTCACCAATTTTGCCGAAATATCCTAAACGATTTCACGGCAGCAGGAGCCAGTTGATATGTGTGAGAGTGAAATCCTAAGCGATGAAACTTCTGAGGTCATCGGTCCCTAGACTTACGCACTGCTTAAACTAAGTTACACTAACTTACGCTAAGAACACACACACACACACACACACACACACACACACACACACAGCCCCATGCCCGAGGGAGGACTCGAACCTCCGGCGGGAGGGGCCGCGCTATTCGTGACACGGCGCCTGTAACCGCGCGCCCACTCCGCGCTGCCCAGCTGATACGCCAGCACCATCGCTGACTTGCCTCATAGCGACCTCTCTTGCCGACTTCTCTCACTTCCTTTCCGACGTTTTCGTCGGGCGACGTGCTGGAGGTGCGGTGCAGTGGACCCAGCTCGTCCTCTCCTGCCCTGCTCGCAGCCGACTCACCAAAGCTGCTTAACATTTCTAAAACTTTGCCGTACTTTATTCAGTTCTTGTAACAAAATTTACTACACTTTCTGTACTTCCTTTTTATACAAAATAAATAATTACCCATATTGTCAAAATACTTGCACCGTTTCTACTGACAACAGATTAAATATGTAATATGCCTAACACTGTGCAGATACGTTTCAGACGCGCTTGCCAGCAGAATGACAAAAAGGTGGCGTCAATCCCACTAATACGACACGCGAAATTACAAATTCCTCACTCCTTTTTAAATACGCCTCGTGTAGCAAAAGTTGTCGCACTTCAAACCAGCCCTTCAGAGAAATTTTACACCTCTTAGTAAAAATAGAATAAGCCTTAAATTCTAGAGAAAAACTGCGTTATATCGCCTTCAAAATTGCATCAGAATATATGCGTCCTTTTGGGAGGAGGCAGTAGACGGACATGCATTCAGACGAACAGGCATTCGGTTAGAGTATATTCGCAGCAGATGTACGAGCTCCGACTTGTGTTCCTACATAGCTATAATTTACTCTACAGTGTTGTCCTCGGAAAGAAGGCAATCGCCTGAAGAGGAACTCTGCCCGGACGTACGCCGCCTGAACAGTGACTGCGTCGCCAGTAGCTCGCGGCGCGCACTGCGGCAGGGCGGCCAGCGGCCAGACACTGGGGGCTGGCTGGGGGCTGTCCGCTCTGTCGCCCGCTCACAGACAGACTGCTGGCAGCAGACTCCGGAGGCCGTGGCGCTGCGCTGACGGGGCGGGGCGGCAGGGCGCGTCTGAGCAGAAGCGCAGGCGGGTACCTGGCCCCCGCTGTCCGCAGCTCGTGGTCGTGCCGTAGCGTTCTCGCTTCCCACGCCCGGGTTCGATTCCCGGAGGGGTCAGGGATTTTCTCTGCCTCGTGGTGGCTGGGTGTTGTGTGATGTCCTTAGGTTAGTTAGGTTTAAGTAGTTCTAAGTTCTAGGGGACTGATGACCTCAGATGTTAAGTCCCATAGTGCTCAGAGCCATTTGAACCATTTTTTTTGGCCCCCGCTGCGGGTGTCTCACGACCGTACCGGCTGCGTCGGTGAGTAGCACGGTTTCAAAGTCAGGGACCGGCTCTGTTGTTCTGACCCCCACTGGGGTTCCCCTCGAGTGCTACCCTACAACAGTCTGTAGGCTTCCAATTCCAGGCCAGCCTTCTTGCTCACCTTGTGGGATTCTGCACCAGTATTTCAGGTCGACCACCTCGAATTCCAGCTTGACAATGCGACATCTCGGATTTTTTTTTTTTTTAATTTCCCGCTTATTTATAGTTAGAACACCAGCCATACTTCACTAGTAATGTCATACAAGTGTCAGAAAATCCCTGCTAGCTTTTCTTTAATTTCTCATTTTATACTTAGCACAATTGGCCTTGATCACACACGGTGGAAGGGGGAGGGCAATCCGACCACTCGTCGATGACATCATCAGTGACAAACGAGGTGTGACTGGAAAGTTGTAAGAATGGATCCGCTACTGCTTACTGGTTTGCAGAGGGTGGGGAGTGAGTCATTGCCTTGTCCTTGAACGCCCTCTTACAGGAAACTACGATTCCTTTATTGAGTTAGTTGTGGCAACTGGTTGAGTGCGGGTCTGTTAGGGCTTGTTGCCAGATTCTGTCTGTGCGAAAATGGACGTAAAAACGGAGCAACGAGTTTGTGTGAAATTTTGTTTTAAAACTGGGAAATCAGCTTCTGAGACTTACACATTATTAAAAACAGCTTTTTGAGATAATTGTATGAGCCAGCCAAATGTTTTTGCCTGGTTCAACAGATTTAAAAATGGCCGCGAATCATTTGAGGATGAAACACGGTACGGCCGTCCTTCCACCTCAGAAACGAATAAAAATGTTGTGAAAGTTCGCGACTTACTGCGCTCTGATCGTAGGCGTACAATTAGGGAGATGGCTGATGAACTTAAATTAAGTTCCTATGCAGTTCAGTCAATTTTAAGTGAAGATGTGAACATGCGTCGAGTGTCCGCAAAATTCATTCCAAAAGTGTTGTAAAGTGAACAGAGACAATACCGACTCTAAGTGTGCCAAGAACTGATTAATCGGATTAAAAATGACCCAGATTTGTTAAATAGGGTAATTACACGTTACGAATCATCGGTATATGGATATGATCCTGAAACCAAAGAGCAGTCTTCGCAGTGGAAGACTCCCGGTTCATCACCAGCGAAAAAAAAAACTTGGCAAGGTCGGTCGAAGTTGAAGACAATTGGTGATTCTTTCTAGATTCTACCCGTATCGTGCATCATGAATTTACCCCAGGAGAACAGACAATTAACCAGGTATACTACAAATGTGTCCTTGAGAGTTTGCGCGAAAAGGTGCGGAAGAAAAGGCCTGCGTAGTGTAAAGACAGGAGTTGGGTGCTACATCATGGCAATGCTCCGACTCATCGTGCCTTCTCCATCGTTGAATTTTTGACCAAATTCAAAATTCCTTTGCTTCCACAACCGCCATATTCCCCTCATTTCGCCCCTGCGAACTTCTGCCTGTTTCCTAAACTGAAATTTTCACAGAAAGGGAAGCGATTTCACTCGATTAAAGACATCCAGGCAAATACGGAGAGCGTCCTTAAAACACTTCAGAAAAAAATTCCAGGAATGTTTCCAAAAGTGAAAACACCGTTGGAGTCGGCGTGTTGAGTCAGAAGGGGACTATTTTGAAGGAGATGCACCACAGTAGCATGTAAGTACCACCATTGCACAATTACAAGCCCATTCTTAAAACTTTCCAATCACACCTCGTACTCTGTCCCACAACACACACACTGACCCCCTTCTCACGAGAACGGAGTGATTTGAATCGAGTTCCGACATACGGAGCGTTCGCGACATTTGATGCTGTCTTACTTTCAGCTGTTCTGACGTCAGGCCGATGTCGATTGTTCAATGAGAGCCTTGCACAGGTTTCTCCACGTCCCGCAAAGTAGCTCTTTTGGCAAGAAATGTTTCTCCTGTGAGAAGACAAAAAACTTGGTCATAATCAGCAGTGTCCTATGTTCTCACCGACATACAGTATTTTAATTTGCAGGCGATTAATGAACGCACCCTCCGTAGTAGACGCACGTGACGTCACGCAGTGGGTGCGAGGAGCACTCAACACGCAAGGAGTGCGGCCTATTCTGTATTCGGCGGCCGCCAGGACAACGTGTCCGTGTAGTCCACTCGCCAGCGCGTTCCAATAAACGTATTCAGCACGAGTGGAACTTCGCTTAACCTGCCACGACAGATATCCAGCAGTCCGAAGGTACTTACGAAGTATGTCTCAGTATTTCCAGAAACTTGAAATCTTACAAAGATACGACTGAAAATCTGTGTAGCTCTTTCCACACACTACTTCCGTAAGTATTATCGCAGCATCTGCAAAATCTCTGAGCTTATCACTAATATTGTCTGCGAGGTCGTTGATATACAGTACAAAGAGAAATGGTTTCAACACGCTTCCTGAGCCGTGCGTCAAGTTACTTTGGATCTGCCAACCATTCTCCATCCGAGATCACATCCGGTGTCCTCCCCACCAACAAATCCTCAATGCAGTTCGCATTCGGGAGAATAACGGTTCAAATCCGCGTCCGCACATCCACGTTCAGGTCTTCCGTGAGTTTTCCTGAGTCGGTCTAGACGACGCCGGGAAGAAAGAGCACGGCCAGTTTCGTCCCCCGTCCTTCGAACAATGCGAGCTTGCGCTCCGTTTCTGGCCACCTCTATGTCGGAGGGATGGTAAACCCATATCTTCCTTCCTTCCGTTCTCAATGTAGGCAGAAATTTCGTTTGGTAATTTGTAGAAGCAGATATTGGGCAAGATCATTTTGGGTTCTGGAGAGATGTAGGAACACGTGAGACAATACTGACGTAACAACTTATCCTATAAAGCAGGTTAGAGGAAGTAAAACCTACATTTATGCCGTTCCTGGATACAGACAAACCTCTTGGTAATGTTCACTGACCTACACTCTTTGAAATTATGAAGGTAACAGATACAAAATACGGCGAGCGGAAGCTTTTTTTTTTTCATTTGTACGGAAATAAGACTGCAGACGCCAGTTATATGAGTCGAACGACACTAAAGGCAAGCAGTAGCTGGGAAGGGAGAGAGAGATGGTTGTACCTCATCGTCAAAAGTAAAACAGGAATAATGGAACGTAGGTCAATTAAAAGAGGCGATGCCGCCCGAATTGGTTTAGGAAACGAGACACTAAATATAATAGATGTGTTGTGGTATTTAGGAAGCAAAATCACTGACGTGTCTAAAGTAGACAGGATACAAAATGAAGAACAAAACATTTGTTAAGAAGATAACTTGCTAAACCCCGACATAAGCTCAGTGTCGGCGACTCTTCTGTGAAAATATTTATCCTTAAGGTACCCCAGTGCAGATATGAAACGTGGGCAATAAACAGTTCAGACAGAAAGAGATGAGAAGTCCTTGAAATTCAGTCCTGCAGTAAAATTCGAAAATTAGGTGGAACGTCAGGTAAGTAATGAGATGTTGTTGTTGTTGTTGTTGTGGTAGTGGTGGTGGTCTTCAGAGACTGGTTTGATGCAGCTCTCCATGCTACTCTATCCTGTGCAAGCTTCTTCAACTCCAAGTATCCACTGTAACCTACATCCTTCTGAATCTGCTTTGTGTATTCATCTCTTGGTCTCCCTCTACGATTTTTACCATCCACGCTGCCCTCCAATGCTAAATTTGTGATCCCTTGGTGCCTCAGAACACGTTCTATCAACCGATCCCTTCTTCTAGTCAAGTTGTGCCACAAATTTCTCTTCTCCCCAATTCTATTCAATACCTCCTCATTAGTTATGTGATCTAACCCTCAAATCTTCAGCATTTTTCTGTAGCACTACATTTCGAAAGCTTCTATTCTCTTCTTGTCTAAATCATTTATCATCGACGTTTAACTACCATACATGGCTACACTCCATACAAATACTTTCAGAAACGATTTCCTGACACTAAAATCTACACTCGATGTTAGCAAATTTCTCTTCTTCAGAAGTGCTTTTCCTGCCATAGCCGGTCTGCATTTTACATCCTCTGCACTTCAACCATAATCAGTTATTTTGCTCCCAAATAGCAAAACTCATCTACTACTTTAGGTGTCTCGTTTCCTAATCTAATACCCTCAGCATCACCCGATTTAATTCGACTAAATTCCATTATCCTCGTTTTGCTTTTGTTGATGTTCATCTCATATCCTCCTTTCAAAACATTGTCCATTCCATTTAACTGCTCTTCCAGGTCCTTTGCTGTCTCTGACAGAATTACAATGTCATCGGTGAACCTCAAAGCTTTTATTTCTTCTCCATGGATTTTAATACCTACTCCGAATTTTTCTTTTGTTTCCTTTACTGCTTGCTCGATATACAGATTGAATAACATCGGGGAGAGGCTACAACCCTGTCTCACTCCCTTCCCAACCACTGCTTCCCTTTCATATCCCTCGACTCGTATAACTGCCATCTGGTTTCTGTACAAATTGTAAATAGCCTTTCGCTCCCTGTATTTTACCCCTGCCACCTTCAGAATTTGAAAGAGAGTATTCCAGTCAACACTGTCAAAAGCTTCCTCTAAGTCTACCAATGCTAGAAAAGTAGGTTTGCCTTTCCTCAATCTATCTTCTAAGATACGTCATATTGCCTGACGTGTTCCAACATTTCTATGGAAATCAAACTGATCTTCCCTGAGGTCGGCTTCTACAAGTTTTTGCATTCGTCTCTATAGAATTCGTGTTAGTATTTTGCAGCCGTGACTTACTAAACTGATAGTTCGGTAATTTTCACATCTGTCAACACCTGCTTTCTTTGGGACTGGAATTATTATATTCTTCTTGAAGTCTGAGGGTACTTCGCCTGTCTCGTACATCTTCCTCACCAGATGGAGTAGTTTTGTCATGGCTGGCTCTCCCAATGCTATCAGTAACTCTAACGGAATGTTGTCTACTCCCGGATCCTTGTTTCGACTTAGGTCTTTCAGTGCTCTGTGAAACTCTTCAAAGGTCTCTCAGTGCTCTGTGAAACTCTTCATGCAATATCATATCTTCCATTTCATCTTCATCTACATCCTCTCCCATTTCTATAATGCTGCCCTCAAGTACATCGCCAATGTATAAACGATCTATATATTCCTTCCAGCTTGTGTGTGTGTGTGTGTGTGTGTGTGTGTGTGTGTGTGTGTGTGTGTGTGTGTGTGTGTGTGTGTGTGTTGCCATTCGGGGTAGGAAAGGTCCTAAAGTTAAAAATATCAACTCGAAAAAAAAAAAGCGTTAGGTAATTAATGCTTTATTTGTTACCAGTAAGATGTGTGCAGGAGTGATAGACTATGAGCTGTACTGTGCCGCAAGGAGGCCTAAAACAAAATGGCGTTGCTCGTTAATTTAATGGGGAATTTTGTGTTTCTTTTTTTTTTTTTTCGGGGGAGCAACACTGTTGGGGCGCTGGAAGTGCAGGCGAGGAGAGAGCGTCATACGACGGAGTGGGTGAGTGGCGCCGGCGTCGAGCGAGTGTGTGTGACGAGCGGCAGACCGGCCTCGTCTGAAGAAGCGTGTCTCTTGATTTCAGTGAGGCATTTGACACCGTCCCGCATTGCCCTTTAATGAAAAAAATACGAGCTTACGGAGTATCGGAGCAGACCTGCAACTGGATTCGAGACTTCCTTGCGGACATAACTGAACACGTCGCTCTTAACGGAACTAAATCGACAGAGGTAAAGGTAATTTCCGGAGTACCACAAGGAAGTGTGATAGGACCGTTGCTGTTTACAAATATATAAATGTTCTAGTAGAAAGCGTCGGATGCTCTTTAAGGCTTTTCGCACACGATGCCGCTGTCTATACCAAAGTAGCAACGCCAGAAGATAGTAAGAATTTGCAGAACGACCTGCAGAAAATTGATGAATGATACAGACTCTGGCAGCTGACCCTGAACGTAAATAAATGTAGCATATCGCGCATACACAGAAAAAGAAAGCCACTACTGTACAGCTACACTATTGATGACAAACAGCTGGACATAGCGTCCGCCGTAAAATATCTAGGCGTAATATCCAGAGCGACCTTAAATGGAATGACTATATAAAACAGACGGCGGGAAAAGCAGGCACAAGGCTCAGATTCATAGGAAGAATATTAAGGAAATGTAACTCATCCCCGAAAGAAGTGGCTTATAAGGCGTTTGTTCGACCGATTCTTGAGTATTGTTCATCTATCTGGGATTCCTGTCAGCTAGAACTGATATAGGAGGTAGAGAAGATGGAACGAAGAGCGACGCGTTTCGTCACGGGATCGTTTAGCTGGCGAGAGAGCGTTACGGAGAAGCTAAACAAACTCCACTGGCAGACGTTACAGGAGAAGCGTTGTGCGTCACGAAGAGATTTACTATTGAAATTCCGGGACAGCATTTTTCAGGAGGAGTTCGACAATATATTACTTCGTCCGACATAGACCTCGCGTATTGACCACGAGGAGAAAATTCGAGAAATTAGAGCCAATAGAGAGGCTTACCGACAATGATTGTGCCCACGCAGTGTTCGCGAGTGGAACAGGGGTGGAGAGATCAGATAGTGGTACCGAAAGTACCCTCCGCCACACACACCATAAGGTAACTTGCGGAGTATGATGTACTCGTAGAAGCCGTGGCTGCTGGCAGACCGGTGCGCGTCGCATTGCACAGCGAGGGCGGGCCGCGACTGCCGGAGCACTCAGACTACTGACTTGCCACGCGGGTCCAGTCCTGGGCACTCGCCTCTCTCTCTCTCTCTCTGTGGTGTGTGTGTGTGGTGTGTGTGTGTGTGTCCGTGTCTGGCCACTCGACGGGCGTGGGCGACGGCAGCCCGCCTTTCACTCTGCGCACGGCACAGCCACCGGCGTCGCTTCTTTCAGTTGTCGGATCTCGACCCCCCTCCCCCCACCCTCCCCCGTATTCTATCCTTTTGTGACAGTATCGCACCAAAACACCACTGCGTGCAACGCGTCTGCAGCATTGCGACGTGATTTTTTCGAGGTGCAAGATTCTGTGAAGAGCGAAAATGCAGACTCGTAGTGTCGCAGTGAGGATGAATATGTAGAGAAGGACGACCACAGTAACCGAGGTCGGTGGCCGCAGCAGGTGTCCCGAGGTGGCGGTCGAAAGCGGACGACTGGCGCCGCGAGCAGGCGGGCAGGTACAGTTGGGGGCGGAGGGAGGGCGAGAGGGAGGGGGCAGACGCCCGCCGCGTCGTGACGCGGGCTGCGGCGGCCGCCGGGGGTGGGTGGCGGGCCGCCGGTCCCGTCGCGGCGCCCTAGGCCTACTCCGTCTCGTGACGCCCGCCCGCCCGGCCGCTCCCATCCCTGCCTCAGCCGCCGTACAAGAGCGACAGTGTCACGCTGCGGTGTGAGCTGCAGCTGGGAGCCCGCCCTGTCCACAGCGCCGAGCCGCGCGGCCGCGGCCGCGGCTGCGCCCTCGTCACCCTCGACTCTCGCTACGGGCGGCTCCAGCCAAGGCGGACCGGGCGTCGGGGCGCCGCCTCCCGTCCAGGGCGGAATGGTGGACCGAGGCTTGCTGCAGCTACCGCCGACCCTCACACTGTCTCGTATCTGCTCGCCACCGACAGAGCTGTGCCTGTTCCTAGTCCTAAATGAAGTTGCGCACAGCCGTCTTGCCACAAAGCACTCGCCGAATAAAATGCTGCCCGTCCGCGAGTCGCCCCATTTCGGATGAATAGTCGAGCTCTGGGCGGCCACCGCCGTGACGTCACTCGCCCCGCGCCACGCCTCCCGCACACGCTGCCCCCGCGCCCGTGTCTACTGGCAGAAGAGCGTGCAGACCTTTTCAGAAGAATTAGAATCGAGCTTAGTTGAGCATTTGGTAGACCTAGATAATACAATGATGCCAATGAGTAAAAAGGAATTTTTAAGATTTGTATTTGAAACGTCTGAGTACCTTAAAATTCCGCACCAATTTAATAAAAAAAACAGACAGCAGGTGATGAATTTTACTATCAATTTATAGGCCGCCGTCCTGAGCTCTGCGAAAACCACAGTCAACGAGTCTCCAAAGGGCTGTCGGCTTCAACAAAGAACAAGTTGAGTTGTTTATAACACGTATGAGGCAATGTTAAGAAAATACGAGTTCGATCCCTCAAAAATCTTCAACTGTGATGAAACTGGTGTGTGAGTGGTTCATGAAAATTCCACAATGGTTTAGTCACAAAAAGGCAAAAAGCGAGTTAGCAAAATCACGTCAGGAGAAAGAAGAAGAAATGTGACTGTGTTGTTAACAATCAACGCTACAGGTGCTGTTTTTCTACCCCCTTTATTTCAAAAATGGTTCAAATGGCTCTGAGCACTATGGGACTTAACATCTGAGGTCATCAGTCCCCTAGAACTTAGAACTACTTAGACCTAACTAACCTAAGGACCATCACACAGATCCATGCCCGAGGCAGGATTCGAACCTACGACTGTAGCGGTCGCGCGATTCCAGATTGAAGCGCCTAGAACCGCTCGGCCACTACGGCCGGCCCCCTTTATTTGTATTTGGGAGAAAGAATATGGCTGATGAGCTAGAAAAAGTATGCACCAGAGGGGAGTATCTTCGCTTGTGAACAAAGTGTGTGGATCACTGCAAATTCATTTTTGCTTTGGCTAAAGATGTTTGTTGCTCGTGTGACGCCAACAAAGGAAAGTCCTGCTCTTATAATTTTAGATGGGTACAGCTCACACAAAGAACTCAAGTAATCAAGTAAACAACAATGTGCGTATGATACACACTCCTCCTCACACTACACACAAACTTCAGCCACTTGACCGTGCAGTAATGAGACCCTTCAAAGCGGCTTACAATGAAGCCTGTGATAGATTGATGAACAAATATCGTCCTCTTAAAATAACTCAAAGGAACATTGCTGGTTTGGTTGGAACTGCTTTCAAGGCTATTTGCAGGATGGACCTCGCAACTTCTGGGTTTTCCTACACTGGGCTCCACCCATTAAAGAAAGGCACCTTTACAGATTCAGGCTTCCTGGCTGCAACTGATTGCTCTGAGGAAAGGTCGACAATTACTTCAACACCGACGGTTTTTGGTGCCGCGGGGCTAAATGCTTCTTCAGAAGAAGCAGGGGCCGCAACTGCAACTCCCCCTGCGTCAGCGATTGAACCAGTGCCGTCGTGGTCAACAGACGCCACCTTGCCCTGCTTTGCGTCAAGAAGTCTTTCCACGGCAGATTCTGCTCCCGCTTCTCCTCCGACCACTTCTGGGTACTTGAGTGAACGTGGAAGCTGCATTTCCTCCTTATTCCAAACAGTAACAGACAGAATTTCTCCAGTGTCAGAGAGAGCGAGAAATGAAATTGTCAGTAGAAAGAGAAGAAGTGAAAAAAGCTAATTATTAACTGACAGCCCCTATAAAGATATGCTGGAGAAGAAATTAAAGGAATCTGGGGAGAAGCTTGCAAAAGCAGCCTTACGAAAAGAAAAGAAGATACAAAACCAGGCTCAGAACAGTGATCAGAAAAAGAAATAAATTAAAATTAAAATAAATGGAAAAGTCACTTTCTGACTAATATTCCACAGAGCGGATGTTCTAAAATTGACACTACTTAAGAAGATGGCACTACAGTGTATATTATTTGCAGGGAATCAATAAATGAAGATTGGGGTCACTGCCCATCATGCAAGGGGTGGGCTCATGTGGCTTGTGCAGACCAAAACAATCTCCTTTGCTATAAGTGTGTCAAATGCCATGCATAAACATTACACTGTTATCTTTTTAACATTCCGTTTGTTTAGAGCGACGTATAAATCAATCAAAAGTGTTACTTGTGTTAATGAGACTGTAAAGTGCCCGATATTGAACAATGGTTTTTCACCATAGTTATTTGTGAACGTTTTTTATTTGTTTATTTGATGTCCTAGAGTATTTTTGTGATCAGTAAACACTTTAACTTTGCGACTGTTATACTTCCATTTTCTATACGTGTTCAAAAAAGTTTTTGCGTAACTACAACCTGAGGTGCCCGGTACCGTGCACGTCTCCCCTACCTTCACAATTTTTCGTGCGTGCTATTACAATCCCGTATTTGATCATTATTTACGTCATTTCACGCGAAAATAAGCCACTGTTAACACTCGAGGTGTTCATTTGAGATCTCAGTTTATTATAAACTACATCATTGCTGGAGAAAATTACATTTCAGCACTGTACGAGAAAATAAGCAGGCACGTTATTTGCTACGTTTCGTAGTGACCAGTAAGTCTGGACAGTTTGAGAGAGGGAGAACAGTAAGACTATTTAGGCCGGCCCAGGAATTTGTAATATTTCTGGCTTAGTCAGCCATCATATTAGCCTCCAAGAAGCTGTTCCCAGAGCAGTGGGAATGCAAGAAGTATATAGATGACGAAATGTGGTGTGAGGTACCTGTGACAGATGTTAGACTCGGTACCATTCCCGTGAGAAAGACCGCCTGCACAATGCTACTGCTCTGTGATTGGCTGCTGTGTTCGGAGCAAGGGCGCCAAAACGTTAAAGTATAGTTATTATTATTAGTTAAATTACTCATTGGAATGACTTCACTTTTTTATATAAATATCTCTCAACAGCTGACTATCAGTCACTCATTTTAGAATTATTAAAAACAATTTAAATCAAAAACGAAAGACTGACGAAATTGCAGACGAAGCACTTCGGAAGCGTTCGGGTCACACCTTTTCTGGTATGGCGCGCCAAGTGTTTCGGGCTGTTCGTCACTCTGGATTATGCAGTCGAGAAGAACAGACGTGTTGTCTGTGGCAGGATGTGTTGGCCAGTATTCAGTATTAAAAGATTCACTCCGGTAGTCATGAGGCACAGACACGTGCCGCAAATAGTGTAAAGATACATTTTCGTAAACATTGTGTTTGACCAAGTACTTTGCTGTATCAGAAGGTGTTGTATAAAGATCATGTAGTCTTCTCGTGTGGCTTTATTAAAATACGCGAGTGGCATCCCAAAGAAGTGATACATTATTTCAGAACAGAACCTCGCTATAAGTCAGTTTCAGCCTCAAGATACAGAACCTACGACCTGCGTGCTGTTTTCTGCGCTGGGGACATCAACTTGAAGACGGCAGGTTAGTGAACTATAACAGAACCTTCGTATTCCACACAGCGCAGTGGAAACAACTGGACGCCTCACGTGTACTGCACGCGCAGAACAAATGTGCTCAGTGACACGTCATCTGCAGTAATGCGGAGGAGGTAAAGTAGGACGACCGTTTTTAACGCCAATCAATCAATTCATTCTTCCTTTCTTGCCGTAAGTGGTATAAAGAGAACGAGAAACGACTGTGAAATCTTGCGGAAAAGGACTGTGAAATACAGAAACTACAGTAGGGTCACAACAAAAGTCCGGTAATTTTTATTTCATTTTGGCCTTCCATCAAGTACAAGAAAACAATAAGTTACAGAGTCAGCAAGTATATTCACAAAAAGTATCTCGTTTCCTCACTCAAACCTGCAAGTCTAAACACACATCCCGTTTTCAGTTGAAAAGAAAAGTTCTTAGGATGAATCTAATTCTTAATTTCGTTCGTGATAGTCGATGTTGGACTAGTTCAGCCGAAAGCTCACTCGGCCCAGTATCACACGTCCAGACCTCGCCTGACTGACTGCGGCCTTCGCGCTGAACTGAGACGACCAGCTCCGAGAACGGCCTTGCTGTTGATCTCGGCACAGTAATGTCAGTAGTATAGTACACGCGCCGGCGGCCAGGATGCATGGGGCGTAAGTAAATATGTAGTACTGCTTTCTGCAAGAAACATCGAAACTTATGACGCATTCTCTGTAACACATCAGACAGAACTGGTGGGTCATATTATTAACTCCGAGACACAGAAGACAACTAAATATGAGGGTCACTCCAAAAGAAATGCACACTATCTTTTTAAAATCCATCTTTTACTCTACATGTCTTAAAGTTTTACAGTGTGTAGATACATCCCTTAGGAACAATATTTTCATTTCTCCACATAATTTCCATCCCTATCAACTGCCTTACGCCACCTTGGAAGCAGCGCCTGTATACCCGCACGGTAAAATTCTGGACCAACCTGTTGGAGCCACTGTTTGGCAGCGTGCACAAGGGAGTCATCATCTTCAAACCTTGTTCCACGAAGAGTGTCTTTCAGTTTCCCAAAGAGATGATAGTCACATGGAGGCAGTTCAGGACAGTAAGGCGGGTGTTTCAGTGTTGTCCATCCCAGTTTTGTGATCGCTTCCATGGTTTTTTGACTGACATGTCGCCGTGCACTGTCGTGCAACAGCAAAACATTCTGCTTTTGCCGATGTGGTCGAACACGACTCAGTCGAGCTTGTAGTTTCTTCAGTGTCGTCACATGTGCATCAGAATTTATGGTGGTTCCACTTGGCATGATGTCCTTCGGAATCGAAAAATACCGTAGCCATAACTTTTCCAGCAGAAGGTGTGTTTTTTAAATTTTTTTCTTGGGTAAATTTGCACGATGGCACTCCATTGATTGCCTCTCCGTCTCTGGTGAAAAATGATGGCGCCATGTTTCATCACCTGTCACAATTCTTCCAAGAAATTCATCTCCACCATTCTCGCACAGTTCCAAAAGTTTACTGCCTACTGTTTTCCTTGTTTCTTTGTGAGCCACTGTCAACATCCTGGGAACCCACCTGGGACAAACCTTTCTTAACGCCAACACTTTCAGTATTCTGCAAACACTTCCTTCCCGTATCCCAAAGTAGCGTGACAATTCGTTCACTGTGATGCGTCTGTTAGCAGTCACCAATTCGTTAACTCTCTGCACATTGTCTGGAGTTTGTGCAGTACGAGGCCTGCCGCTGCGAGGACAATCCTCAATATTGCCGTGCCCGCTTTCATCACGTAACCTGCTTGCCCACCGACTAACTGTACTGCGATCGACAGCAGCATCTCCGTACACCTTTTTCAGCCTCTTGTGGATGTTTCCCACTGTCTCATTTTCACAGCACAGGAATTCTATGACAGCACATTGCTTCTGACGAACGTCAAGTGTAGCAGCCATCTTGAAGACATGCTGTGACGGCGCCACTCATGGGAACAGGTTGTACTAAGTTTGAAAACAAGCGGGAAGGATGTATCTACACACTGTAAAGCTTTCACACATGCAGAATGAAAACTGTATTTCTACAAAAATAGTGTGCATTTCTTTTGGAGTGACCCTCGTATCTGCCCGTGCAGCTGTAGCCTAGGCTACCACTTTGAAGCATCG
This sequence comes from Schistocerca serialis cubense, assembly GCF_023864345.2. Classification (NCBI taxonomy): domain Eukaryota; kingdom Metazoa; phylum Arthropoda; class Insecta; order Orthoptera; family Acrididae; genus Schistocerca; species Schistocerca serialis. Next base: position 44,886,026 of record NC_064646.1, on the reverse strand, counting down.
ACACAAATCATTCACGGCTGCATCAAGTGTTCTGTCACACGATTTTCTAAACTTATAATTGACCAGGAAAACATCTCCAAAATTGCACAGCACAATCTTTGACAGCTCCGCTACCAAAGGAATAAACCCTGTTTCAGCGGTTCTTTTGTTTTCCTTCAGACAGGATCGGCACGGCCCTTTTATGAAGCCACCGTACAAAGGAAGGTCGGACCTTCGGCAGAAACGCCCTCCCCACGGCGTACACTCTAGCAGCAGCAGCAGCACTTAAGGCACCTGGTCACACGTTGTGAGAAACAGGCGCACACACAGGACAGCCTCGTACATTACGCACGTCTGTTCGACGACGGAACTGTGCGTCACTCCGATACTGAGGAGCACTGTGGGAGAGATCACATTCGGGTGATTTCATTCCTCGCAGTCTGGTTGCTGGTTCAATATTTGGTTTGCAGTGCGTCTTGAAGCAATAACACTGCAACTGGCATCCGTTATGTCTGATTTAGTACACACGCAAAAATTCGATACAACTCGCTAATTCCAGAACAATGAATGTGCAATTACACTCCCTCTCACACTGCTATCCGAAAAAGGGAGAACTCCGGCAGAGCGAAACGTAGTAGGTAAGAGTAGACCCGAACAAGTTTTGTACGGAAAAAATTTCGCATCGACAATAGTATAGCTTAAAGAGGTTAATATTTGGGCCGACAGACTCAATATACTTCGTCAAGGTCAAAATTATATCGTCCACCACAGGCTATTAAAAATACTGGAGCAAGATGAACTTTGAGTTCTATGTTCATTTTGAGGTACAATTTAATTCCGGCACGCGGCCATCTTCGAATGCAGGAGTTCAATGGTGACGCGCGTGTAATCGTATTTAAAACCGATTCGTGTTTTGCGGGGACACGAATTCGTTCCCACACAGACCCCAAATTTCTTTGTAATACAAATACGAAAATAGTCAGAGGGAGTGCGGACGCATATTGCACTGTGTACCATGCAAATGAAATTTAGTTACGACTTGTCACGGACGTTACTGGAAACCGAGCAGGCACATCATTTTTCAACGGAATCACTCCCGAATTGGCGTCGAGTGATGCACAATAAACTTAACTCACTACTGCTCCCGAAAAGAGATAGAACTGTGTTAAGCACGCACCCCCTCGCTTTCTGTCGATGAAGAAAAGACGGCCAGGAAATAGGAATTGGAAGAAATGTTTTATAAAGCCATCAACCTAAAGAATTTGAAATGTGGAAAGATCAATGCAAAACTCTTATTCTTTTGTCAATTTCGGAACTGGAGGTCTCATTGTGGACCTGACATTCCCTTTCTTTCAGAGACGTACTCAGAAAAGAAGAGGTCTAGGCAGACAAAACTTTCGAGTAGAGATTAGATTAGATTAGTACTTGTTCCATAGATAATGAATACGACACTTCGTAGTTTTGTGGAACGTGTCAGGTTGATAAAAGGTGTCTATACAAGATATTACATTAGACAAAATATTACATGACACAATTTTTTTTTTTTTTTTTTTTTTTTTTGTGGAGGTTCGGAAATTACCCACTTACTATATCCAAAAATTCATCTAATGAGTAGAAGTAGTTGCCGTTAAGAAATTCTTTTAATTTCCTTTTAAACGCTATATGGCTATCTGTCAGACTTTGGATGCTATTAGGTAAATGAGCAAAGACTTTTGTGGCAGCATAATTTACCCCCTTCTGAGCTAAAGTTAGATTTAGATTTAACCTTGAGTAGTGAAGATCATCCTTTCTCCTAGTGTTGTAGCCATGTGCACTGCTATTACTTTTCAATTCGTTCGGATTGTTAATAACAAATTTCATAAGTGAATATATATATTGTGAGGCTAAAGTGAAGATTTCTAGCTCTTTAAATAAGTATCTACAGGATGATCTTGGATGAGCTGAGTGCTGTCGATCAGCTGTTACGAGGTAGGGCAGAGTTTAAACTGCAACAGGACTACGCACAATTCTACCGTAAGTTGACCACAGTATCCTGTCTCCAGACGGCCCATCGGCTCACCGACGGTGGGCTTCGGTGCGTTTGTTAGCGGGGCGTAATGAGGCGCTAAGGCGCTACAGGCGTGCGTCGCTTTTCTTTTGGTCCGGGAGAGCCGCCACGGCGGTGGCGGTGCCGGTTGTTCCAGCCGGTGGTGGGAGTGTGTAGGCCAGGGCCAGGGGCAGACCTGGCGCTCGCGGTGATCCCGTCCACGTCGCGTTCACCGCCGCCGTACCGGAGGGCGGCGGGGGCGGCCGCCCCCAGGTCTGCAGCGGACTAAATATAAAGCCAGCCGGCCTCGCACACGGCCGCGGCCGCTATCACTAATCGATAGCTCGACGGGTCGCTGTCACGGCAGCGGCATGGCTGGGCAGGGGGGAGGGGAGGGGGCGAGCCCGCCCCCACTGCGCCAGGCGGCGCGGCGCGGCGCGACGCGAATCAATATCGGCGTACTTCGGGCGCACTCGGAAACACTCGGTGTGTCACACAGTAACGGTCTGCCGCCTGGTACTCGGAGCAGCAGCAACAACACAGGAAGCAGGGGGGGGGGGGGGTGAAGAGGTCGCGGCAGACCCGATTCCAGTCACCCATTTTCCAATTCCACCCTTTCCTCCCCCCTCGCCCCTACTACCACGCTACAGCCACCCCTCCTCTCTTTGGTTTTCTTTCGGAATAAAGGAAAGCTGTAAGCACTTCTACCGCAGAAAACAAAAAATCCATCAGCATGCATGTCTGTTCACATGTACCACAACGGAAAGCGAAATCCACTCTTTTCAAATCGTTAATGTCTGGGTGAAAAAATGCAAAATACGGAAACAAATAGGTTTGTTGCATTTCGAGACGAGGCGAATGAACAGACCGGGTTGCAAGCCCGTCCGAGCCGCAGCACTTCATACGTAGACCTACTTACACAGACAGGCTGAAAGCCTTTAATTGACTACGTCACGAGTCCCTGCCACAAATAGTGGGCTACATGCTGTTTTAACTAGGTCAGACCGGACTACAGTAAACACGATACTATGTGGATGGCTGCTCCGAGCATACCTTGAATACTGACGCTACTCTGGAAACATTATGGCGTACAACTGTTACAACTTCTAATTCGGCTTTTTTATGTATTTTTGGGGAATAATTAGCCAATAGATATAAAAACTGCTTCCAAATGCTTATTATTCAGACGCTGATTTGTTTTGCTGGTTCGTACGTCGTGCTTAGTTTTTCTGAGGAACTTTTTATTCCAGAGAAGTGATTCGTATTTAAAATTTCTTACAAGGGACCCTCCCCATCGCACCCCCCTCAGATTTAGTTATAATTCGGCACAGTGGATAGGCCTTGAAAATCTCTACACAGATCAGTCGACAAAACAGGAAGAAGTTGTGTGGAACTATGAAAAAATAAGCAAAATATACAAACTGAGTAGTCCATGGGCAATATATGCAACATCAAGGCATATCAGGGCTCAGGAGCGCCGTGGTCCCGTGGTTAGCGTGAGCAGCTGCGGAGTGAAAGTTCATTGGTTTAAGTCTACCCTTGAGCGAAAAGTTTACTTACTTTGTTTTTGCAAGTTATGATCTGTCCGTTCGTTCATTGACGTCTCTATTCACTGTAATAAGTTTAGGGCCTGTGTTTTGCGACGGCACCGCAAAACCGTGCGATTAGTAGACGAAAGGACGTGCCTCTCCAATGGGAACCGAAAACATTTGATCCAGGAAAACACGTCTGATATATTCTATACAACACTGGCGACGGCATGTGCGTCACATGACAGGAATATGTTGTCGACCCACCTAACTTGCACACTTGGCGAATGGCTAAAAAGATTCTTCTACCTTGCGCGATTTAGGTTTTCTTGTGGATGTGATAATCACTCCCAAAAATGTGATGAAAACATAAGAATGTGTCACATAAACTGCAACAAATGAATGCAACCGTTTCACAGTCGCACAGTTTTCTCAGTGCTCTGTCAAAACATATGTTTTTAACGTTTTCAAATTTTTCCCTGTGTAGACCGTCAAATCCTGCATATGTCCAAGCAAATCTGAACACGTCCTGGAATTTTCGAGAGCGAAATTGATTATGTGTGAGTGCCTGAACTCTGATAATTGTCTGAAAATAAAAATTAAAACTTGTTACTGGAGGGTAGACTTGAACCAAGGACCTCTAGCTCCGTAGCTGCTCACGCTAACCACGGGACCACGGTGCTGCTGAGCTTACACTGGCCTTGATGTTGCATATGTTGCCCACGGACTACTCAGTTTGTATATTTTGCTTATTTTTTCATAGTTCCACACAACTTCTTCCTGTTTTCTCGATTGATCTGTGTTCAGTTTTTCAAGGTCTATCCACTGTGCCAACTTATAACTAAATCTGAGGGGGGTGCGATGGGGAGGTTGCCCTGTTAGTACCGTGTGTTCTTAAAAGTCCGAAACCGAAATGAACTTCTGCTGGAACAAAGAGCAGTACTGACTTAAAGTTTGAAGTTTGTTCATTGCAGAAGTGTGTAAAATATTAACTACTGCAATACATAATGATTTGAAAGTTTTTTCTATGATTTGAAGGCTTCAATGTTTAAAAATCACTTCCACGGTTCCGTGCCTCAACCTGCACAAACGGAAATCTTACAGGACGCATTCCTTGCTCTACTCCATATTGTCGAATATAGCTCGTCTGTGATGCACACGGGTACTCCGCAAGTCACGTTACGGTGCGTGGCGGAGTGTACTTCTGGTACCGCAATGTGATCCCCCGCCCCTTCCCCTGACTCCTCCCGCCTGCGAAGGACTGTCGGTAAGGCTTCTCTAATCGTCGCGCCGTGATCATTTGGAGAGACGTACGTGGGAAAAAGAAATGGTAGTGTGTCGGCCGACTCTGTTCGGAACGTGAGCAGAGCGATGTTTTATAAGCCACTTGTTTCACTGCAGTCACTCAAGATTCTCAGTCTGGCATCTACTTTTCTTGTACGGTCATCCCGCCTTAGGCGTCACTGGACGGCTATCCTGACGGCAGTGTAGTTGTTTGCAGTGACTTGTCGCCCAGTGCATCTGCTATTTCCGGGCGAGAAGTTACAGGGTCCGCTGCGAGCGCCGGCTCCAACGACAGGCCCGAACGATTCACGTTCTGTTCGACGAAACGAGCGGCTCTGCGCAACTGTTGCCGCAGTTCCACGCGCGCCTGACGGTCCGTAACTGTCGTAAGTGCGTACGCAGCTGCGGCTGGAGTATGGACGCTGTACAAAAAAACTGCCACTGACTGATAAAATCCTGAATGTGATTTTCACTCTGCAGCGGAGTGTGCGCTAATACGAAACTTCCTGGCAGATTAAAACTGTGTGCCGGACCGAGACTCGAACTCGGGACCTTTGCCTTTCGCGGGCAAGTGCTCTACCATCTGAGCTACCGAAGCACGACTCACGCCCGGTACTCACAGCTTTACTTCTGCCAGTACTTCGTCTCCTACCTTCCAAACTTTACAGAAGCTCTCCTGCGAACCTTGCAGAACTAGCACTCCTGAAAGAAAGAATATTGCGGAGACATGGCTTAGCCACAGCCTGGGAGATGTTTCTAGAATGAGATTTTCACTCCGCAGCGGAGTGTGCGCTGATATGAAACTTTCAGGACTGCTAGTTCTGCAAGGTTCGCAGGAGAGCTTCTGTAAAGTTTGGAAGGTAGGCGACGAGGTACTGGCAGAAGTAAAGCTGTGAGGACGGGGCGTGAGTCGTGCTTGGGTAGCTCAGTTGGTAGAGCACTTGCCCGCGAAAGGCAAAGGTCCCGAGTTCGAGTCTCGGTCCGGCAAACAGTTTTAATCTGCCAGGAAGTTTGATACAATCCTGTTACGTTGACATTCGTCTCCCACTTGAGTCTGCGCTTTGTTCAGCCGACGAACATGAGGCAAAACAGTGGGGGCGCAGTAACGGAACGTTCTCGGAGACAGCACGAGTTGTACAGTGACGAGATCTCTTTACACTGTGCTACGCCTTTGTCCCGAGTAAGCACCTTCGGAGTGAGGAAATTTCGTTACATCATTAAGGAGATGCTGCTATCCGATCGAGTCGCCAGAATACGAAAATGCTTCCGGTCACCCCACAGTCGTGTGGTATGATAAACGGTTCCTGGGTATTATATAGTACAGAAAGTGGTCTGTTGAAGTTGTGCAAATTTTTACGGCGAAATGTAACTCCGTTAGTAGGTCACGGTTTGCGTCTTCCGAGAGCTGTTACGATGATTCACCATCTACGAATCTCCTAAATTTTTGCTGTCCTCCTTCGCCCAAGAAGTTTCGAGACTGGATTAATCAAAACTAGACAAGAGTCGATACGGTGTTTTTAATGCTTCATGTGTCACATACAGCGTCGCGCGAATCTCCCAGAAAGTACAGAACTTTCACACAGCCGTGTGGGATTGTTAGAAAAGTCCTTCTTTGGAATGTTATTCGACTGGAACGTCACCTTCGCACCCTCTTCGGTCTCGGTGAACTGTGGGAGAGTGGTTCTGCTCTTTGTCGTTTTGTGGTAGGTTGACACTCGTCACCCGCTGACGGTTTCCTCCGGGAAATAAATGTCCGCGTTTTCCATTCCGATCAAACGGCGACAGGCGCCCGCGCGACGTCGTTTCCGTTCGGGAGTCACCGCGAGCGGGACAAACTTTGCACCCAGTTTTGTCTTCTTCAAAACATTGTGCAGAACGACTCCAACAGTCGACGTAGAGCTGTTGCAATGGCTGCCACACTGCGACCTGAGGGACGACGACGTCGGCACAGTAGGGCCGCGCGCGCGCCATTCGACGCGGCCTGCTCAACTCACAGCTGGCTGTCGTCAGTTCAAATGGTTCAAATGGCTCTGAGCACTATGGGACTTAACTGCTGAGGTCATCAGTCTCCTAGAACTTTAGAACTTCTTAAACCTTACTAACCTAAGGACATCACACACATCCGTGCCCGACGCAGGATTCGAACCTGCGACCGTAGCGGTCGCGCGGTTCGAGACTGTAGCGCCTAGAACCGCTCGGCCACTCCGGCCGGCTGTCGTCAGTGCAGGCTGAGAGCCTAGTCCCTGCGCCGACATCGCTTATCCGGCACGAATGAGATCGACCTCGCGACGTTTGGACGGAAAGCGCACGTCTGGCTGTCTTGGAGAAAATGGTGCATATGCTGCGAACTGGTGTCCAAGTGTCGGTGCTTTGTCGGCTGGTGTTTCGTGCTGCATATTGTCAGAGCTGTTACCGCTGCGTTCGACTTTCCTGTCTCGTGGCATTCCTTACGCGCCGCTTCTCAGGAGGGAACGATTGTTGCTGCACCGACTGTGGGACGACTGAGTGCGAGCGCGTCTAGGTAGACGCTGGGCACCACCTCACACAGACTGCGGCAAAAGGAAGCGAACTGTCGCCCGCTATTTGTGCCGGAAGTCGCACGAGTCTGGCAGCGGCTTCTGCCGACGCGCAGCAGCCGCAGACAGCACGATACGCGTACACGAGTTTGTCTTTTAAGTTACGCGAATTCTGTCGACGCAGCAAAGTACTGCAGCGGCCGCGGAGGGCGACTTGGGTTAGGGGACTGCCCCACTGTCATCCTGCTGCGATCGAATAACGTAAATCTGTCGATGTCGAAATGTAAGAACTCGAGGTGCACTGTAGGGCCACCCATCCGCATTACGGAACGGATTTTTTTTTTTTTTATGAATCTGTGGTGCCCGCAAGAAACTAACTACGCCGTTTAAGAATTTACGTAGCAAAAACATTTTAATAACGTATGCAGAGTTACGTTAGTGCACATGTAGAGGCCCACTGGTGGCGTTTAAAATACTGCAAAACAATTTAGAAGAAATATCTGAATGGTGCGAAAAGTGGCAGTTGACCTTAAATAACAAAAAGTGTGCGGTCATCGACATGAGGCTAAAAGGAACGTGTTAAACTTCGGTTACACGATAAATCAGTCTAACCTAAAAGCCGTAAATTCAACTAAATACCTAGGTATTACAATTACGAACAATTTAAATTGGAAGGAACACACACAAAATGTTGTGAGGAAGGCTAACCAAAGATTGCGTTTTATTGCCAGCACAGTTAGAAAATGTAACAGATCTACTAAGGAGACTGCCTACACTACGCTTGTCCGTCCTATTTTAGAAAACTGCTGCGCGGTGTGGGATCCTTACCAGGTAGGACTGACGGAGTAGATCGAAAAAGTTCAAAGAAAGGCCGCACGTTTTGTATTATCGCGAAATGTGGGAGAGAGTGTCACAGAAATGATACAGTATTTGGGATGGACACCACTAAAGCAAAGGCGTTTTTCGTTACGACGGAATCTTCTCACGAAATTCCAATTCCCAACTTGGTCCTCCGAATTCGAAAATATTTTGTTGACACCGACCTACATAGGGAGGAATGATCGTCACTATAAAATAAGGGAAATCAGAGCTCGTACGGAAAGATATAGGTGTTCCTTCTTCTCACGCGCTATACGAGACTGGAATAACACAGAATTGTGAAGATGGTTCGATGAACCCTCTGCGAGGCACTTAAATGTGATTTGCAGAGTATCCATGTAGATGCAGATTTTCATCTTTGCGGTATGTAAGAAACACATAGGAGGCGTACAGGAATGTGTTACGGAGAGGGGTACCGCTGTAAGTAGAGAGAGAGACACGAAGCGGTAAGTGAGGCGACGGCGGTGTGTGTCTCTCGGCAGGCAGGGGGCAGGGGGCGGCCCGCGGCTCGGGATCGAGCGCGGCCGGCGGCAGGCAGGGGCAGGGCAGAGGCAGAGCCGGCACACGTCACGCGGCGGGCGACACGTCACGCGACGCGACGCGCGGCGCCGCGCCGGCTGTCTGGCCGCACTGCAGCAGGCGCCGCCTCGCCGGCCGCGGCAGCCTCCCCCAGTTCTGCGCCCTGAGCCGGTGACCCGCCGCGGTTAACGCCTCCGTCCCTCCGCCTCCCCTGCAGCTCCTCGAGTCGTGTGCAGGGGCGGTGGTCGGCTGCTCAGCCGGGCCTGAACCTATTAACGCAGACGTCGCGGGAAGCTTACCGTGAGGGCGCTCTGGCGTGGCCACGGACGGGCAAAAGCACGACGCCCTCAGGTGCCCGATACGGTGTAAGGAAAACCGTTCACATTCGAAGCAGCTTCCAGTCGTCTCGGAATGGACACGTACAGGTCCTGCACGGTTTTCCTGTAAGACAGTGGCAACTTCAGGCAACGACAATAGTGATGACGCACCATCCTATCCAAAGTACACCAGAGACTCGATAATATCGAGATCTACTGACTGTTGTGGTCAGGAAAGGTGAGACAACCCATCCTCCTGGTCGCAGAAGGAGTCCTGGGAGATGGGAGCTCTGTCAACAAGTCCCCTGTCCTCTCGAGACACAGTATCACCGTCTGGGAACGAACACTGTGCCATGGCGTGCACCTCGTCAGCCGAAACGGTGACATATTAACTGGACGTAATGCGATCCTGGACAGCAACCGTGGAGCTCACGGAATGCCACGATACGACTGCCCAAATCACCACCGAAGTCGCGCCACGTTTTATTCTTGGGACGTAAAGTCGGGCACAACCTGGAAACAGTGTGAAACGAGAGCCTTCCTATTTGAACAGTTCTCGGGTATCCGACCGGGTAGCGTCGTAATTCGTCCACAATATTTCGTCAGAGGTACACGCTGCCATCTTCAGATGCTTCCTGACGAATACTGTCCTGTTCGCCGCCGCTGCAGGATATATTTGCGCATCTACGATTGTCCAGTCTGAAAATAGAAGTACAAGCCATGCGGCTACGCCTTCAATAATAAAAAATTGACAATAAAACAACAGCTTTTTGGTTATCTTGCTTCTTTCTGCATTTAAATGATTTAAAAAGACATTGGCTGAATGTTTTTTAACTTTTTTGTTTCTTTGTGTTTTTTGTTTTTCTATTTTTAATTTTTTTCCATTCGCTCACACATTCTCACGATATATACATTGTACACACTTATAAATATTACAGTGAGCACATTCGCACACACATGCATTCTTTTTCTTCTTCTTCTTCTTCTTCTTCTTCTTCTTGTTCTCTTGGTGCAGTCTGTCTGAGTGCGTGTCTTATTTGCTTCTGCTTGTACCCATTTTTCGAAATGTTGTCTCGAGGTGCTACAGTTCTCCTGGAACAGCGGCCTTCTACTTAGTCAGGCTTGGAACCCTGAATTCAGCCTGGAGAGAAAGATGCGGTCCCAGAGATCGAGGACGGCCCCCGACGGCGGCAGCAGGGAGACTGCAGACCCCAGTTCAGACCCAGGCGCCGCTTCTCCCACCACCTTCAGTTGCCGCTGCGCCGGCCGCACCAAAGACACCAGCAGAGGAACGGTGGAGGGGGTAACGGCTAGTATATATAGGGCGCCGAGAGGAACAGCACAGCATTCGTCAGGAACCACCTGAAGATGGCAGCGTGTACGTCTGCCGAAATATTGTGGACCAATTACGACGCTACCCGGTTGGATACCCGAGAACTGATCAAATTGGAAATACGGCGGGAAAACTTCAGATCGAGAGTCATCCTGTCAAACGACTGTCTTCCACTGCTCGGCAGGCCACGCTTCTTCGGCTCAAGTATAAAATTTTCCTGTTACGGCCATCTGCATTACTGGCGACTGAGTACTTTTGCAAACAGAGCTGGCCCCGCAGCTCTGCGCTGAGGGAGCCGCCAATGTGTCGTTTCGGTGAGGGCAGTGCGACATCCGCTTCTGCAGTGAATCCTGCAGCTGTCCTCCTCCTACTTTTCGTCACAACTGTCATCAATGACCACGCACCACAATCACTTAACACACACTATCGTCCGTTTTGTGACTTAGCAGACAGTGTTTTTCAACTCTCTCCTATATGGGGGGCAAGGCGAGAAGGAGCCTTTTAGCAGAACAACAGGTTAAGTACCTGTCAATCAAAGGAGAACAATAGGTTTGGCCTTGAGTGCATACCTGCCCCTGATATAGGCAAGCCCTACTACCAAAATGGACCGATGCCCGCCTTGTCGCCCCTAAGTCTTCGATACGGTGCCCTCTGAGACGGTAAAGATTCGGGCTTCCTCGGTTGCTGAGATACCTACCGTACGAGCACCGACAGCTCGCCCACGTCGCTGTTGACTCAGCTCCGACGCGGTGCGCTCACAACCGCACAAAACTCTGCCCTCGGCACGACCGACACCCGCAACGTATCCGTGACGCCGCACAGGTGACGTCAGCGGTCAAACACGACAGCGCGACCCCCAGGCTCGCCTGGCGCACGCATTTATGTTCCAGCGCGCACCGCTCGCCGTGCCTCCGTATTCTTTTCCGGCCCCCGTTAGTCGAGGCTGGAGCGCACGTGTCGGTCGCGTGGGATGACTGCAGCAGGGCGGGTAGGCGCGGACGCGCGACACGTGGTCAGGTAGAGCGGCGAGGCCTACCGTCGACCACGCGTGAGCGAAGCGCCCCACTGGTTCTCCTATCGCGGCGGACCGTCCGTCGTGTCTACACGGACCGCTGTAGCACTCGCGGCCGCGACGTAACGCCGCGTCGCAACAGAACAAGAGGTCGGCAGGTCAGGAGGACGCGTCGCGGCACCGCCCGTCCGTCTCGAGCCCCACTGCGTGCGTCCGTGCGTGTGTGTGTGTGTGTGTGTGTGTGTGTGTGTGTGTGTGTGTGTGTGTGTGGATGGCGGTCCGTATGCACGTAATATGCCGTTACATTAATTTCGTATTTCCAGGTTTCCTTTTTTTTTTCTGTGAATCATGGTAGCTGTTGATGTACGTACAGTTTGCGCTCTTACCTCCTACGGGTTATGCCGAATTGTGAGGAACGTCATCATATGCTGCTTTGCGACGCTTGTGGTTGGGTCACAACACGGTAAAATTGGGACAAATTTTTTAGAGTGCTGTAATAGCACCGCGTATTTTCATTTTTATCCGAATTTTTGATTTTCATTACTTCTCGTTAAACTCTAAACGGTCCGTAACGCTTAATATTCTTATGAGTTCAAATGTTGAAATGTGTGTGAAATCTTATGGGACTTAACTGCTAAGATCAGTCCCTAAGCTTACATACAAGTTAACCTAAATTATCCCAAGAACAAACACACACACACACACACACACACACACACACACACACACACACGAGGAAGGAGTCGAGACTCCGCCGGGACCAGCCGCACAGTCCACCACTGCAGCGCCTTAGGCCGCTCGGCTACTCCTGAGCGCCTTCTTACCAGTGGGTAGGCCGATAATGCCCAAAGGCGGCGAAATTAGTTGAGAATTAAGGAACAGCGCAGGCAGGGAAACGACCGGCGGGAACAGCCCCACACACGGAGACACTCTGTCACGGGGGGCTGGCCCACACGCGGCAGCAGCGTCCACCCCTGCTGCGGCGCCGGACCCGCACAGCACGTGGCGCCTCGCGCAACGAGCCCGCGCGACTCGCACACGGCGCCCACGGCAGTTCTAAGCCATTCTTCACGCAGTGTAGCACTCTCTGGGGTTCCTCGTGGCGAGAACGAAGCGGGCGACTTTCGGTGCGAGCTCGCTCCCTCCCTCTTGCGTTCCCTCTCGTCCTACCTGTTTCCTCGAGACGTATATCGGACAAAGCAACATCTCGAACAGGCGTATTTGTGCCACCAGTTCTACCGCTGTCTGTTTTATTCTCTACCGGTTTCGATTATTACAATCATCTTCACACGATAAGAACAGTCTACATCAGTCAGTGTACGAGTGTGTTTGATCCAGCGACGTACCCTGTTTTTATCCTGTGAAGATGATTACGATAATCGAAACCGGTAGAGAATAAAACATACAGCGGCACAGCTGCTGGCACAAATATGCCTCTTTGAGATTATTATCTAACAGCTGTGCACAGTCACCTACGAAACGCTCTAAAGTAACATCACGGTCGACTGTTACCGGAAGGTCCGCCCTCGAGACGGTGACAATAAACGCCTGCACAGAGGATTTTGATGTGTAATCTGATGCCTCCGTGCAAGAACAAGGCATCCAGGTGTTGAGGGCGTCGCGTGTCTCGTTAAATGGGTAATTATCTGCCTCTACTTTGTAAGGTACAAGGAGTATATAGAGGGTCTATACAAGGGCGATGTACTTGAGGACAGTATTATGCAAATGGAACAGGATGTAGATGAAAATGAAATGGGAGATATGATACTGCGTGAAGAGTTTCACAGAGCACTGAAAGACCTGAGTCGAAACAAGGCCCCGGGAGTAGACAACATTCCATTACAACTACTGACAGCCTTGGGAGAGCCAGTCCTGACAAAACTGTACCATCTCGTGAGCAAGATGTATGAGACAGGCGAAATTCCCTCAGACTTCAAGAAGAATATAATAATTACAATCCCAAAGAAAGCAGGTGTTGACAGACGTGAAAATTACCGAACTATCAGTTTAATAAATCACAGCTGCAAAATACTAACGCGAATTCTTTACAAACGAATGGAAAAACTGATAGAAGCCGACCTCGGGGAAGATCAGTTTGGATTCCGTACAAATGTTGAAACACGTGAGGCAATACTGACCCTACGACTTATCTTAGAAGAAAGATTAAGGAAAGGTAAACCTATGTTTCTAGCATTTGTAGACTTAGAGAAAGCTTTTGACAATGTTGACTGGGATACTCTCTTTCAAATTCTGAAGGTGGCATGGGTAAAATACAGGGAGCGAAAGGCTATTTACAATTTGTACAGAAACCAGATGGTAGTTATACGAGTCGAGGGATATGAAAGGGAAGCAGTGGTTGGGAAGGGAGTGAGACAGGGTTGTAACCTCTCCAAATGCTATTCAATCTGTATATTGAGCAAGCAGTAAAGGAAACAAAAGAAAAATTCGGAGTAGGTATTAAAATCCATGGAGAAGAAATAAAATGTTTGAGGTTCGCCGATGACATTGTAATTCTGTCAGAGACAGCAAAGGACTTGGAAGAGCAGCTCAACGGAATGGACAGTGGCTTGAAAGGAGGATATAAGATGAACAGCAACAAAAGCAAAACGAGGATAATGGAACGTAGTCGAATTAAGTCGGGTGATGCTGAGGGAATTAGATTTGGAAATGAGACACTTAAAGTAGTAAAGGAGTTTTGCTATTTGGGGAGCAAAATAACTGATGATGGTCGAAGTAGAGAGGATATAAAATGTAGACTGCCAATGGCAAGGAAATCGTTTCTGAAGAAGAGAAATTTGTCAACATCCAGTATTGATTTAAGTGTCAGGAAGTCATTTCTGAAAGTATTTGTATGGAGTGTAGCCATGTATGGAAGTGAAACATGGACGAGAAATAGTTTGGACAACAAGAGAATAGAAGCTTTCGAAATGTGGTGCTACATAAGAATGGTGAAGATTATATGGGTAGATCACAAAAGTAATGAGGAACAATTGAATAGGACTGGGGAGAAGAGGAGTTTGTGGCACAACTTGACTAGAAGAAGGGACCGGTTGGTAGGGCATGTTTTGAGGCATCAAGGGATCACCAATTTAGTATTGGAGGGGAGCGTGGAGGGTAAAAATCGTAGAGGGAGACCAAGAGATGAATACACTAAGCAGATTCAGAAGGATGTAGGTTGCAGTAGGTACTGGGAGATGGAGGAGCTTGCACAGGATAGAGTAGCATGGAGAGCTGCATCAAACGAGTCTCAGGACTGAAGACCACAACAACAACTTTGTTAGCGACTCCTCCCCGAAGATGAATCCGTTAAGACGGCACTCGACTTGTCGAGCACAGGAGCACGGCTATGATCTTTTTCCTTCGAAATACTGCAGCAAGTCACACACTGAACACGGCCTCTGTACGACAGGCGGGTCGGCGAGACCGCCGCAGCGCGCCCTCACACCTCCCCCCCCCTCCCCCTCCCCTCCCCCTCATCACCTGCTACCACAGCTGAAGCCGCGGCAACAGGCCAGTACAGACCAGTACGCGCGCTGCGATGCTCGCACAGTGCACTGTGTACATGGGGCCCAGTCACAAATCGTCCAGAATGTTGACAGCTGTTGTTATATCGTTGCTACCGACCTCTACCCTCCTTTATTTTACTGTCCTGCTGTTATGTTCCTGCTACGAGACTTTGATGCCGATTCCTCCATTTGATTTGCAATGCTTCTGTTACAGACAGACCGGAGCAGTACAAATTTACGCCAGGGAGGAAAAACGAGCGGGGATCCGTTTTTTGTGATCCGACGGTGTGTCGGGCGCCGCAGTCCGGCAAAGGCTTTCGGCACGATACGGGAACGGAGTGTCTACCCACGGATTTCAGAGCTCGAAAATGATCGCACGGGCGTTAAGCCGTCGCCACAAGGACCGTGCTGTAGAACGTTAACTCTGAGCGTGCCAAGTTCAACGTGCTGCTGAACGCTCAGGAATGACGCGACTTGCGCATACGGTACGTGGGCCCCAACGTGGTATACGCGATCGCGACGCACTCCAGCGGCAGTTGAGTGATGTTTATGGTTCGTAAATCACACTGTTTACTCAACGGGCGCGCGAAAAATTCCCACGTAAGCTCTATTAGAACGCACATTTCCACCATCGTCCACGAAAAGGAAAGTACCATGTCCAATCAATAAGGTCAGGCTTATAAAAGTTCCATTCCAAACAGTGCGTTTCAAATTTGGAATACTTCTCCGCATAAGATAAACATTATTTCATCATTCCCATATTTTATTAAAACCCCAAGGTCAGTCTTACTTGATCACTGTTCCTGCCCAGTAGCAGAATCTCTGCAACATGTGAACTACGAAGCGTAAAAGAAAAAGGAGCAAAATATCTTTATACAAGTAGCGTAAGCTGTCCTGTAGATTAAGCCAATCGAACAAAGTCACCCCTCAAAAAAGTTGAACTTATATTTACATGACATCAAGTATTATAGTACATATTTATATTAAACTAATAATAAAGTATCAGAATCTAACAAAAACGCCAAAGTTAGGAAAAAAAATTGGAAGTATCGAGACGGGAACCACCGCCCAACTACTAACGCAATACTGGACAATGAAGCTACTCATTGCCTTTTTTTTTTTTTTTTTTTTTTTAATCTCATTTTGTTCGCTTTCGTTCGTTGCATCTGTTCGGGGCGGACGTCACAAGACATCCATTGAAGTTCGTTGTTGATCGGTTAACTCAGTTTTTCTATTACAGAGGGCATGTAACCCTCTGACCGAACACTCTGAGCTACCGTGCCGGCAAATCAACATCACATCGTTTTTATGTAATCATATTTTGTTACCCCTTGCTGGAAACCGTGATCGTAGATAATTATGTTACCAATTGAAATTTAATTATAACAAATTGTACCAAGAACAATACGTTTTGGGTGGATCTTCAGTGTGTCGCTGCCTTCAAATAGCCTACTCTCATAATACGCAAGTTACAATAGTACTTTTGCCACGAATATAACGTTTCTCATTATTTTATTGGAAAGAATCACACAGTTAACAACGGGTTTTCCAGTGATTCTCAATTTGCTGGTGCACAGAAACGGCATATATACATATAGGCTTGAAACGAATCCCAATATGTCGCCTCACAACTCTGTACTGAAGGGAGACGGCGTGTGTGTGACGCAGGTGGCGGTGTGCCATCTCATTGGTCAACGCTCAGACGCACGGTCAGAATATCTGACATGCCAGATATTGCTGTTGCACGCTATGACGTCAGAAACTCGGCACGCCTAACGCTCAACATTCGGATGCACGGTCCGTGTGCCGACGGCTTTACGCACGAGGAACGAGCCGGACGGCCGTCCGCGGCCGCAACTGTTGCAGACACTGAGTGTGCGAGTGACGCGTTCGCTGCCGGTAGACAGGCGGGTCACTGGTGACCAAGTGCCGCATACTCTGCGGATTAGTCACGGTTCTGCCCGCGAAATCGTCCGCAACACACTCGGGTTTCGTAAAATCTGTGCAAGATGGGTCCCGAGGACCGCGCTCGGGCATCTACGAAAATCATTTGGATCGAGATGACAACGAAAGTGACGGCTTCTTAGACAGAATAGTCACCGGTCTCACGTCTATAATAAGCGGAGAACTGTTGCACATTATAACACGGCTGTATCGAGAATCTACGAGCATCCTGTTTTACATATTGCCTTTACACCGTGTTGTATCGGTGTCACTGAAATTGTAACCACTCTTCAAAAGAATTAAGTCTGCACCGCTTTATTCGAGTTAAAAATAACTAAGAAAATTTTACTCAAAACTTCATTGTGTTTTCCTTCTACTGAAACGTCACCAATGACAATTGTTTCTGCTTTACCAGTGTACAGTTACACGTAATAAACAAGAGCATGCGGCCACTCCCGCGAGAGGTTCGAGTCCTCACTCGGGCGCGCGCGTGTGTGTGTGTGTGTGTGTGTGTGTGTGTGTGTGTGTGTGTGTGTGTGTGTGTGTTCTTCTTGGTATAAGTTAGTTTAAATAGTGTGTGAGTCTAGGTACCGATGACCTCAGCAGTTTGGTGCCTTAGGAATTCACACACATTTGAACATTTGAAACAAGAGTAGTGGGTCGTACCGTGAAGGGCAGCATTGGTGTCTCGTCCCACGTCGGAATACGATTATTTGTTGAATCGCGAGTTAAAATTCTCTGGCTAGCTGAGGAGCACGCTTTCTTATTTTCAGGACATTTCAAAAAAATGTTAAAATCTGTGAGAAATCTTAGGGGACTTAACTGCCAACGTCATCAATCCCTAAGCTTAGACACTACTTAACCTAAATTATCCTAAGGACAAATACCCACACCTATGGACAAACACCCACAACTATGCCCGAGGGAGGACTCGAACCTCCGCCGGGATCAGCCACACAGCAAGACAATTTCCTTACAGTAGCTAAATACTGATTCCAGGTAATTATAACAACATTAGGGACTGCAGCGATTTTAAGTAATTGGCTAAGCCCTGTGACAGGGGCACGCCCATTGGGGTTAGCTCGGTGGGCAGGCAATAGACTAGCATTACAGTAGATTAGTAGACAAATTTAACCTTGTCCATAGAAATAGTGCCAGACACAAATTAAGTAGAAGCTGCATTTGTTATTGTATTAATTAACGCCCACTAATTAGTTTAAGTGGTAGGTTATTTTTTATAAAAAAAAAACAAATGGAGCTGACCGTTTCGCTAGTTCCGCAAGTGCATTCTACCACTTGCCCAGAAATTGCACGACGCGCTTCAAAAACGGCTCTGAGCACTATGGAACTTAACTACTGAGGTCATCAGTCCCCTAGAACTTAGAACTACTTAAACCTAACTAACCTAAGGACATCACACACATCCATGCCCGAGGCAGGATTCGAACGTGCGACCGTAGCGGTCACGCGGTTCCAGACTGAAGCGCCTAGAACCGCACGGCCATACCGGCCGGCGACGCGCTTCAGTAGACTCGTTTGGAAATTAAGGAAGTCAAGCGGTGTGGGGAGAGGCTGAGCTGGGCAGGCCTCTCAGCGGCGAATGGCTCAGCGCCAGCTGGCCGGGGACGAATTAGAAGAGCGCATTGGCTGGACAGTATAGTACAGCACTGTACTCCAATGCACCCAGTCACTCACAACCATATATTCTACAGATGCACTGCATTTGCTGCATTTTTTTTAAGTCCGTGTCTTTGCGCGAGTCACGGATGGCCGCCATAAACCTCAGCCACTCCTCTCACTAGTGGATCGACCCTCCAACCCTATCCGAGGCGTACTGCGTTGCGGACTATCGTCTGAGACACCGTTCTGGGTATAAGGCACAGTGGATCCACCAGCGACAGGACTGGGTCGGCTCTACTGGAGTCATCTGCAACACACGCCTGGACGTACGTACAAAAAATAGAGCAAATGCATTGATCGGTACAATATTTGGCGGTGAATGACTGGGCGCATTCCAGTACAGTGCTACACCGTCCGACTAATGTACGGTTCTGTACCGTACATAACAATAATACTCACGAAGGACTGTCTGCATCCTTCCGACGGATATGTAGCACACAAAATAGCGGAACTGGGATGGTTATGGGCTGTCACCGTGGACCTTTAAGAGTACAAAAGAAGGTGTGATAGGCGCAGCATGATGCGATTATTTGTTGTTATTACTGGAGAATCTAATCAATACTGCTACGAAATATCGGTAATTTAACTTGCAACGAAGGTGTTATGCTCTTCAGCAGGATGAATTTCAATGTGCTCACCTCCCCTCAAGAATCGTTTGCGAGGAGTTTTTCGCTGTTTCCAAAGCTGTAGGACTGTCGAAAATAACGTACAAGGGGTTAAATGGAGACTTCGCGAATGGTAATATGTATGCATAGTCTGCATATGTATGTGTGTGGAGCTGTCAGCGGCGGACGGTTGTGGTTCGAATGCATAACTTGCTAACTGTTCTGGCGGCGGTGAGCACTCTGCAGGTACAGGTAGGGCAAACTCTCACGGTCCAGGATGCTTGGTGCAGTCGACACACCGTCAACTAACGAATAACGTATCAGCAGGATAAAAAAAAAAAAAGAAACGAAATCTGCAGTTTGCAGATGTCCGGGCATAGTTGTGGGGATGTACAGTATCAGAGTTGGAAGATGTAAACAAAAGTTGCGAAGTGCATCTGCCAATCAATAAGACCATATACTTTATGGGAAAAAATATCAGAGCAGCAGCAGAAATTAGCTCTGTATATGTGTCAGCACCCTGCTGCAGATCCCTGCACGGTAGAGTGGAAGTCAGACGAACGTGCAGAAGAACTGTGTCAGACTTTGAGTTTCCATCGAGTGCGTCGCCACACGAGTGTACAGACAAGCACAGTGTGTCGTGTCACTACGCGGATTTGTTTCCAGAGTACAGTCTCCTGTCTGCACCACTCGTTCAGTACCATCAAGGTATGAGGCGAGGGTTACTAGACTCTACGTCATCTTCCTATCCAAAATGAATGAATGCATGCATGTATACCACCGGGAAGAAGTGAATTCTTAGGATTTTTCAGTAGGCTGATGTATGGGGCACGCAAATATCCTCCTATGAAATCAAACATCACGTGGGTATGAAAGCAATAAATATATATATATATATATATATATATATATATATATATATACACAGGGTGTTTCAAAAATGACCGGTATATTTGAAACGGCAATAAAAACTAAACGAGCAGCGATAGAAATACACCGTTTGTTGCAATATGCTTGGGACAACAGTACATTTTCAGGCAGAGAAACTTTCGAAATTACAGTAGTTACAATTTTCAACAACAGATGGCGCTGCGGTCTGGGAAACTCTATAGTACGATATTTTCCATATATCCACCATGCGTAGCAATAATATGGCGTAGTCTCTGAATGAAATTACCCGAAACCTTTGACAACGCGTCTGGCGGAATGGCTTCACATGCAGATGAGATGTACTGCTTCAGCTGTTCAATTGTTTCTGGATTCTGGCGGTACACCTGGTCTTTCAAGTGTCCCCACAGAAAGAAGTCACAGGGGTTCATGTCTGGCGAATAGGGAGGCCAATCCACGCCGCCTCCTGTATGTTTCGGATAGCCCAAAGCAATCACACGATCATCGAAATATTCATTCAGGAAATTAAAGACGTCGGCCGTGCGATGTGGCCGGGCACCATCTTGCATAAACCACGAGGTGTTCGCAGTGTCACCTAAGGCAGTTTGTACCGCCACAAATTCACGAAGAATGTCCAGATAGCGAGATGCAGTAATCGTTTCGGATCTGAAAAATGGGCCAATGATTGCTTTGGAAGAAATGGCGGCCCAGACCAGTACTTTTTGAGGATGCAGAGACGATGGGACTGCAACATGGGGCTTTTCGGTTCCCCATATGCGCCAGTTCTGTTTATTGACGAAGCCGTCCAGGTAAAAATAAGCTTCGTCAGTAAACCAAATGCTGCCCACATGCATATCGCCGTCATCAATCCTGTGCACTATATCGTTAGCGAATGTCTCTCGTGCAGCAATGGTAGCGGCGCTGAGGGGTTGCCGCGTTTGAATTTTGTATGGATAGAGGTGTAAACTCTGGCGCATGAGACGATACGTGGACGTTGGCGTCATTTGGACCGCAGCTGCAACATGGTGAACGGAAACCCGAGGCCGCTGTCGGATCACCTGCTGCACTAGCTGCGCGTTGCCCTCTGTGGTTGCCGTACGCGGTCGCCCTACCTTCCCAGCACGTTCATCCGTCACGTTCCCAGTCCGTTGCAATTTTTCAAGCAGATCCTTTATTGTATCGCTTTTCGGTTTGGTTACATTAAACCTCCGTTGAAAACTTCGTCTTGTCGCAACAACACTGTGTTCTAGGCGGTGGAATTCCAACACCAGAAAAATCCTCTGTTCTAAGGAATAAACCATGTTGTCTACAGCACACTTGCACGTTGTGAACAGCACATGCTTACAGCAGAAAGACGACGTACAGAATGGCGCACCCACAGACTGCGTTGTCTTCTATATCTTTCACATCACTTGCAGCGCTATCTGTTGTTGAAAATTGTAACTACTGTAATTTCGAAAGTTTGTCCGCCTGAAAATGTACTGTTGTCCCAAGCATATTGCAACAAACGGTGTATTTCTATCGCTGCTCGTTTAGTTTTTATTGCCGTTTCAAATATACCGGTCATTTTTGAAACACCCTGTGCATATATATATATATATATATATATATATATATATATATATATATATATATATATATATATATATATAGGGAAAAATATTGAAAAAATATGAAAAATTACATAAAATAGGTACAAATCGATGACAAGCTGGTGTAATTACAACAAATTGATGGGAAATATGTAAAATTGAGGGAAATATGACGAAATATGTAAAACCGCGAAAAAATGATACGCTGGGAATTGAGGTGCGCTGGCAGTATCCAGACACCGAAGACCGAGAAAAGCTTAAAAATTATACTCTGGCTGCATTCAGTTTCAACCCTCCCCCTGCAAACTAGATGGATTTTCGTTACACATACTTCAGAAAAACGCGACATAAATATTACACAGACGCACCTTATTAAAGCATGCACAACATATGCATCCCAATCCGTGTGTTCTCACACACGCAGTCGAATGTAGATATTACCGAATTACAGTTGGTTTCTCACAAGCAATATTATTCTTTAAAATCAATGCGTTTCTCAAACTTAAGCCATTCCCAAGAGTGTTCTGCAGCAGGGTGGACCAATGCCACCTACTCATCTTTAATAGTGTGTGTGTGTGTGGGGGGGGGGGGGGGTGTACTCTAAAGACGAAATTGCTATATTACCCTGCACACGAGCAAAACCACCTAACATCAGACGAGGACTTCTTTGTGGTTAAGCTACTGTAACGAGCAACAAGGCTGTTCCACCTCCTTTGTCCACTGACAGTGGTGCTTACTCCCTTGTAACAAACAAGTGGCTGCTTCTTAGAGTGCATTTTCTTGCAACAGGGCGTGGGTGACACCTCAATGTATCAGCTATCGAAAATATTCACGTCGGTTTTACCTCGCTCTGTTTCCGAGTGAGAGAGAGCCGCATCCATCAAAACTGATACCACAGCTATTGATACGCATGACTGACGCAGTTAGTGTGATTGACGGTACGTACGTTTCAGACTTACAAGGACGTATGAAATCCATATTTTTTTGTAAGAGACAGAACACGAGTGTCCTGACTTCGTTCTAGTTGGTTTGTAAGTATCTCGAGCGGCGTATATACACTAACAATGCCTTCTTACGACACCAGAATACTGTAGAACGAAGTAGTGTTATGATTTTAAAGTTTGTGACTGTAGTGATTGGGTAGGAAACTTGTGGGGTTGATCGTATGTCTAATGTTGGACAAGTACATCCTGCATGAAAGTATTAAGAGCATTCTGCACGACTAATATTTCCGAAACCGCATGGCTTTAACAGTACAACATTTTTAGATGCAGAACCATGCGACCATAGGAGCGTATGTTGATGCTCTATGATCATATCTCTGATGCTCGTACGTTCCTGTTCCTGGTGATGACTCCAGACGGTGGAACAACATTTCATTTCAGAATTGATAGTAGAGTTGATTTACGGGAAATGTTTCAAACTCCATCCGTCTGGAGTTCCATCACGTATAAACCCCACGGTTCTTCTTAACAGCCCATTAAATCACCACAACGCTCCCACATCTACTACACACCGCTAAGAGGTGCTACCCTTCTTGACATGCTCGTGTCTGGAGAGATCTTGTGCATTTGGATGGGTGCCGTGGGTAAGACTGCTGCGGAACAGTCTTCGCTGAACAACAGTTACAGACACAGATGGCCCTGTTCCTACACGAGAGGTGGAATGTAGAGGTTGTAGGACCCTCACACTTCTTGTCAGCTGCTGATTAAATTGGCGACCGTGTTGCAGGGAGAATTGATCAAGGACAATGTGGGCGGGATCTGTCAATCTCTGACTTCATCCTATGACTGCGAGAATACTCTGTGGCGACCATCCACACAGGGAAAGATGGCCAGTCGAAATCGTAAATTCTGTACTATGATCGATATAACCTAATTGCATCGGTATAGGGCGCTTTCTGATATTCTGTGGCTGAATGGACATACTGAACAGTCATCTATCTGCATGTCCGCCCCCGGTAGCTGAGTGGTCAGCGTGACAGAATGTCAATCCTTAGGGCCCGGGTTCGATTCCCGGCTGGGTCGGAGATTTTCTCCGCTCAGGGAATGGGTGTTGTGTTGTCCTAATCATCATAATTTCATCCCCATCGACGCGCAAGTCGCCGAAGTGGCGTCAAATCTAAAGACTTGCACCAGGCGAACGGTCTACCCGACGGGAGGCCCTCGTCACACGACATTAAAAAAAAAATCTATCTGCATTTTCAATCTAGTATATGGTACTTGCAAAGTAGTGGAGGGTTGATTTAGCGATGATATAGAAATTGGGAAGCAATCTACTGTGTCAGTGGCTGGCATTGAAATTACAGAACAAGTGGTAAAATTGCTCATATTGATCGTCCTACCAACTACGGTGCATATTACAGTAAATTGTCCCATATCAACTGTGTCTTCCCATCCCATCCTTCCAGTGTTACACTGTTGAGTACCACATAATGATCAACTGATACAACATGGTCGAAATGGAGGGAGCCTTGACTGAACACTGGATATCTGCAACTTGTCGCTGCGGAGCATGCAATTATATGTAGAGGTCATCATCTTTAGACAGTTGTTTGCAAGCATTCCTCAATGATCTAGACCTGTCCTGTTTCCTTATGCTGAGATGCCCTCCACTTTTTTTTTCTTCAGCCATAACAGTATCTCTTTTTATTTCTACTACCTGATGCATGTAGTGAACAGCATCTTCTGGCAATGGTCAACACCGGAACAGTAGTCATGTACGTGACTGCAAAATGAGGAAACAATGCTCTTCAAAATGGAAAACCGAGACATCCACTACCCCGTAGCAGTGGAATATGACATTAACTATAAAGGTCATCACCTTCAAACAGCTGTTGGAAATGCTCTACAATGCTGCAAACTCTTCCAGTTTCCAAATGTTGTGATGCCTTCCACATTTCTGTCAATCAAAAACATCGCCTCTGTGTATTATTTTTACCAACTTGTGAGGTGTGAGAGCTGCATAGTTTATACCATGCAGTGTTCAGCTTCATATGAGAGCTAATGGATCGAAACTTGTTAATATCAGTTTAGCACCTGACACAGACCTCGAGGTCATGGTAGAAAAACAATGAGTATAGTGGTGTACAAAGCTGTAGTTGTACTCTGCTTGGAAGTGTTACAGCTGAAAAACTATGTATGAAACTGCCTATAAGGGAACGATACAGTAACCCTCTCTTGTGATTCATAGTCTGCTGGATATTACATCCCTCGAGTACAGTCAACAGAACTTTATTCAGGTATGTGCAAGTGACATTGACCACTGACCAACT
Source organism: Schistocerca serialis cubense (assembly GCF_023864345.2). Taxonomy (NCBI): domain Eukaryota; kingdom Metazoa; phylum Arthropoda; class Insecta; order Orthoptera; family Acrididae; genus Schistocerca; species Schistocerca serialis. The sequence continues at coordinate 44,861,143 of NC_064646.1, read as the reverse complement.
GTTCAATGGTGTGATACAAATATAAGTAATATGCTCGACGTCAACACCCAGACGGTATTTGTTTTTAAAAATATCGGAAGACAGAGACACATTAAAATCTTACAGGACGTTCCATTACAAGGAGTGGTATTACTGGTTAAAGTTTGGATGTAGATAGTTCTCTCAAAACTACAAAGATTTTGCTCAAGAAACTAATAGGAATCGGCTGTATCTATTCTCATGACTGTTTTTATCATCATCATCATCAGGACTGCATGTTTATAAATAGGTATTACCACAAGTCCTGTGTTATTTCATACATCGTATCCTCTAATTATAAAGTAGGCACCACTTGAATTGTAGCTTGTCGTGGAACCTAGACACGATAATGGTTTCCCCGACGTGTGATAAGTAGATTGCGTGAAACAGTCTGTGATGATCAAATTGCTAACAAAAATAGAACACAAGAACGTGGTGCTACTGCGAATGATTGTCTCCTTTATGACAGAAGCTTAGGAGATAAGTCAGAACAGGAGAGCTACAGAGCGAAAATATCAAATGTTAGCATGCAGACGGTATGTGCTTTCGATGTATAGGAAGAGAGACACATGGTAAAATCTTATAGAATGTTTAATTACACGACAGGCTTTCGCGATTTGTTTCGTAAACGGCAGTGTGATATAGCATTGCACTCGTAAAACGGGACCGGTTATACTGCACAAGGCAGCAACGTCTTCTTGAATTATATTATGTTTTCGTCGAACGTAAAATGATTGTCTTTTTCCGACATGTGAGCAAATGGTGTGAAAGGCTGTATTCTGCAATGCTATTTCACGCGTCTGAATTGTTTGTAATACATATGTGCATGACAGTTTATTTACAGACACTGATTTGAACGCAAGAGACTCTCTCAGGTCGTGTAATTTGTCCATCAAGCTGAAAGAAATTGCTTAACACAGATGTTTTGTCTTCGGAGTTTAAATTCTCATTTTCTTTACTCCGGTGGTGGTTTAGAAATGATGAGGATATTCTACGGTGATCGGTAGTTTTTGCAGCAAAATAGTGGAAGCTTTTCTCCCAGAATTTATGCAGGGTGGACACGTATAGGCCTCTGCAATGTGGACATCGGTAATCGGCGGCAGTGCTGCAGGTTTCTTTTTTTTTCACTTCTTTGGATGTAGTAAAATAATGAAATGCGAATTGTATCCTGCAGTCAGACATAAAATCTATACCGATTTTGCTGGTAAAACTAACAGAAAATGGACTGCACATGTTTTCGTGGAAAGAGGACTTTTATTATAGTTGCGATTGTGTCTTCCTTTTTAATAGATGCTCGATTAAAAGAGGCTGACGTTAAATGCAACTGTTACAGTGGAGTGTTTCCACATTCAGAATGGTGGCCACTTGCAGCGCGAAGTCACCGAGGCAGCTAAGCACCGACCGGGGGGTGGCGTGCATGGCAGGGCGGTGCCGCCACATTTTAGACGAACAAACAGGGCGCACTTGGGGTGGCCCTCATTATCTCGTGTTGTTTAGCTGGCTTTACATCCTTTTGTGTCAGTGAAGGGCCGATGGCTCGACCGTGCCTCAAAACAGACCGGATACCGCGCTCGTTCGGCGGCGGAAGGGCGGCAGGTGGCAGAAAAAAAGCGAGGTGCGCGGTAGCAGTTGACTGTCTGAAGAAGCCGTGTCCCCATCGTAGGTGGAGGGAGACAGGAGGGAGTAGTGGCTGTAACTCCACCTCACTAGTGCCCGGCCGTACAGGGAGGAGAACGCACGTTCAGCTGCCGCCCGTCTCTCCTGTTGCAATCTTTTGGGATGTCGATTTCTCCAGTGAATGTGTTGCATTATGAACTTCTGACGGCCTTGGGAGAGCCAGTCATGACAAAACTCTACCATCTGGTGAGCAAGATCTATGAGACAGGCGAAATTCCCTCAGACTTCAAGAAGAGTATAATAATTCCAATGCCAAAGAAAGCAGGTGTTGACAGATTTGAAAATTACCGAACTATCAGTTTAATAAGTCACAGCTGCAAAATACTACCGCGAATTCTTTACAAACGAATGGAAAAACTGATAGAAGCCGACCTCGGGGAAGATCAGTTTGGATTCCGTACAAATGTTGGAACACGTGAGGCAATACTGACCCTACGACTTATCTTAGAAGAAAGATTAAGGAAAGGTAAACCTATGTTTCTAGCATTTGTAGACTTAGAGAAAACTTTTGACAATGTTGACTGGAATACTCTCTTTCAAATTCTGAAGGTGGCAGAGGTAAAATACAGGGAGCGAAAGGCTATTTACAATTTGTACAGAAAACAGATGGTAGTTATACAAGTCGAGGGATATGAAAGGGAAGCAGTGGTTGGGAAGGGAGTGAGACAGGGTTGTAGCCTCTCCCCGATGTTGTTCAATCTGTATATTGAGCAAGCAGTAAAGGAAACAAAAGAAAAATTCGGAGTAGGTATTAAAATCCATGGAGAAGAAATAAAAACTTTGAGGTTCGCCGATGACATTGTAATTCTGTCAGAGACAGCAAAGGACTTGGAAGAGCAGCTGAACGGAATGGACAGTGTCTTGAAAGGAGGATATAAGATGAACATCAACAAAAGCAAAACGAGGATAATGGAATGTAGTCAAATTAAGTCGGGTGATGCTGAGGGAATTAGATTGGGAAATGAGACACTTAAAGTAGTAAAGGAGTTTTGCTATTTGGGGAGCAAAATAACTGATGATGGTCGAAGTAGAGAATATATAAAATGTAGACTGGCAATGGCAAGGAAAGTGTTCCTGAAGAAGAGAAATTTGGTAACATCGAGTATACATTTAAGTGTCAGGAAGTTGTTTCTGAAAGTATTTGTGTGGAGTGTAGCCATGTATGGAAGTGAAACATGGACGATAAATAGTTTGGACAGGAAGAGAATAGAAGCTTTCGAAATGTGGTGCTACAGCAGAATGCTGAAGATTAGATGGGTAGATCACATAACTTATGAGGCGGTATTGAACAGAATTGGGGAGAAGAGGAGTTTGTGGCACAACTTGACTAGAAGAAGGGACCGGTTGGTAGGACATGTTCCGAGATATCGAGGGATCACCAATTTAGTATTGGAGGGCAGCGTGGAGGGTAAAAATCGTAGAGGGAGACCAAGAGATAAATACACCGAGCAGATTCAGAAGGATGTTGGTTGCAGTAGGTACTGGGAGATGAAGAAACTTGCACAGGAAAGGTTAGCATGTAGAGCTGCATCAAACCAGTCTCAGGACTGAAGACCACATCAACAACAACATGACCTGTTGATTACAGTGCTGTTTTTTTTTCATGACAATTTCGATGTGTAATTAGAAAAATGAAGCATTTTCCATGAGTTGTGATAGTGTGTACTGGCTTCAATTGCCTGGGCTGGACGGTGACTGTCGAGGAGGCGTCTCTAGCAAAGTCTGACGTCAACGTTTGGTCCCAGACAACCTCAGGAAGTTGTGAAGCAGGAGTCCCACAGCATGCTGTCACAGGGCAGCTGCAGAATTTCGGGTAGCAGCTGGGCGGCCCCAATACCCGTGGTATCTAAGAAGAGCAGCGGATGGCGTCCGTGTGGCGATTACCGTCAGGTGAATGTGAGGACCATCTCGGATTGGTATCCAGTGCCACACGTACAAGACTTTTGTCTACCAATGTTCGTGATAAGCCTACGATCTAGTCTGAGTCTACTACAGATCCCTGTTGCTGTGGAAGATATTCCTAAAACAGTGGTGACAACACCGACCTGCCTATTAGAGCTTACTAGGATTCCCATTCCATTTTTCAGTCATAAGTTGTCACCTCCAGATCAACACTGGGCAACCTACGATCCCGGACTATAGACTATGCCGCCTTGCCCCAGTCAACAAGTTCAGATGTTCATTAGAAGGCCGGCAGTTCACTATTTACACAGGTCACACAAGCTGCTAACTTACAGTTTTACTGTAAAACTGGAGAATGCGCCGCCGAGGCAGCTACGCCATCCAGATTACATTAGCCGATTGACTACCTACCCGCATTGTCTGTGTACGAGGGAAGCTAAATGAGCCAGCGGGCACATTCTCGTGGGAGAAGGTCGTGAACGCTACAGCAGGCGCACGCACACACGTCGAAGCTGTGCCAACTGCCACTGATTTTGGCGCCCTCACACTGGCCCAATGACAGTTACTGAAACTACTGGAAGAACTGCAGTAGCTGCAAGTCGTGACACCTTAAGCGATTGTCGGTTATACTGTGGCCAAACCGGAGTGAAAGTAGGTGCATTTGTACCACAAGAGTTTTGAACCGAAGCAATTGCATCAGAAGACAACTTCGTACACCCAGTGTACGAGGCACTCTTAGACTGGTGAAGCAGAGTTTCGTCTGGCCTGGAATGCACGCAGATTTCAAGACATTTCTCAAGCGATGCACGACGTGTCAGAGGATTAAGATCACGTTGCATGTAGAGGCACCGTTAGGCGCATTTCTACCGCCAAATCGACGTTTCGGACACGTGCACGCCGATACCTTAGGCCCGCTCACAGTCCCAGACGGCTGTGGTTATTATCTCACGGTTGTGGACCTCACAGCATTAGCTACGTTATTAGGCACGGAGCGTATACGCACCACAGGCTAATCGTCCTGCATCAAACGGCGGGGGCGAGGCATCCACGTCGGCAACTGAGAGCAGCTCTGCGATGTCACGCGACGCAGAACTGCACGCAGGCATCACCTGCCGTGCTGCTCTGTCTACGAACATCACTCAGAACGTACTGCTCTGACTACGAACATCACTCAGAAGTGACCTCAAGTCTACGGCAGCAGAACTAGTAGATGGGCAAGCGTCAAGTCCGGCACGAGAATTCTTGCGCAGCACGGCAGGCGATACAATCGCTGCATCAGACTGTGCTACCAGCTTCTACCGACATCGCCCAGAAGTCAGTTGTGAAGACACTCGTTTGTGTTGACAGAGCTTGACGATCGCATACACATTTCCTTACGTAATGATGTAGTACGCGAGCCGCCACAGTCGCCATACGACACGATGGACCGTATCAGCTGACAAGCAGTTGCTACAGCACATTCCGAATTAGAATCGATGGCCTCCCAGCCAGCGTCGCGCTGGACCGACCCGAGCCTGCGTTTTTCGGCGTGTCGGGCACCACTGCAGAAACACACGAGCAGAAGATGAGAATACAGCGCCAGGGAGTGTGCCAGTACAGCGTGGTGACCAGGTGACATGGCGGACGGCAGGCACCTCGATGAGGAAGTCGTCACCGAACACTGGTACACCTGACTCCCCGTAGGAACCACTGACTCCACCAGCACAACTCCAGGTAACACGTGCCGGACACGACATGTAGTCAGAGTGTCACCGCGAGTACTAGTGTGCAGAGAGTACAGACAGCGATACGTAAACATTCCGTGTAGCTGCACGCCAGATGCGTTGCCCCAGTTACTCTGTGGCCTGAGAGTTCTAGACTGTTCCATGGTTCTGATCACCCTGACTCTTATGTTTTGAGACTTGCGAGCTGTTTTGCACGCATTTCATTTGGAACTAAATGTTCGGTTCTATGTGATGTCCACGTACTATAATAACAGAAGGCAGAAATTACATGCACAGCTAAATCTTAAAATATACTTGCATTCAGGGACTATTAAATGACTAAACGTGCACAATTAAACGAAAAACGTGTAATGTTAATCCATGGTTCCGGGACGTGAGGTGGTTTGAATCCATCAGTTGGTAACCTCAGTTTTCTGTGCCTTCCCATTTTAAATTTAGCCAAACGAATGGCTTCGTCCCTTACTAACGGTCACAGCCAATACCTTCCGAATGCCTACGTTAATGACAGATTCCAATTCCCTTAAGGATGAAGACCCTCTTCTTAAATGGAAAGAGCTGCTTCGAAGCAGAGCGGAGCATGTGTCTGGAGACTCCCGGCACTAACAGCCATACAATAAGTAAGTAATAATCGAAAGTCTCCTCATTCAGGCTCACGAATTTGTCTGCCGGAACATTCTTTAGCGTAGGAAAATAGTTTTCTTACATGGCAAGAAGTGACAGATGCATACTTAAATGAGGAAATTTGGGGAATTGTACGGTCGAATAGTTCCTGATACTTTGCATTTTCGCCACCAAAAATTATTCCAGTTTTCTGTCTAGCAGAGATCTCTGTACTCTAAAAGTCGTGTCGTTAATAATCACACTGTCACAAAAAATTAGCGCTCGTGCATTCCTCATCACTTCCTCAGCTCAAATCCAGACTGAAAGAAGAAGAGTGTAAAAGAGCTCGGAGCGTGAAGGGAGATTGAAGCATCAGTGCTTCTCAGTGATTTGCCAAAGTACAGCACTCCTGAGCATCGAAATTGTATCTCTGCTTGGTGAAAAGTGAGAAATCATTTTCGAATAAGATGGCTTATCGTTCTTTACGGAAATTTTCAGAATAAATGAAAAAACACGTGTTTTTTAAGGTCCTCTTTAACAGATCGGATCCCCCCCCTGTGACAAAATCGTGGCTACGTCCTTGCCTGCGACGTCAGCTGGTGTGTGTGGGAAACCGGCGCCCTCAGTGGTCGCCGACGACGCTACTCCCACAGCGAGGTACCAGTCCACAGACGGAACGTCAAGAAATGCTAATTACAAGGGCGCTGTGTGGAACTGAAGAAAATTATCCCCACTGCACAAAACACGGCACGAAATATACCAAAAACAAAACACAGCCCAGAGAAATAATTTATGTTTACATTTAGAACGTTTTGAATGTGGATGAGCCAGTTCGGTATATCGCATGTAATATCACTCTCATGAGGTCAATTACACAAGCTGTACAATAGAAATACCAGGTGTACCGGTATGAAATGAGTGTTTTTTTTTTGTGAAAATGAAACACTAATTTTGAATTGAAAAGTAAAAACATTTCATTCAAAGTACTGACCATCGCTTTCTATACATTTTGACCACCTTTCTGGCAATTTGTGGGCACCACGCCAATAGAAATGTTCGTCTTTTGAAGCAAACCAATCAGACATCCAATTTTCGACTTCTTTGTAGGAACCGAAGTGTTCCTCAGCCAATGCGTGTCCCATTGATGAAAACAAATGGTAGTCGGAAGGGGCCAAGTGTGATGAATACGGCGAGTGGGGTAGCAGCTCACAGCCAAGTGTTTTGATTGTATCCTGAACCAGTTTTGCTTTGTGTGCAGGTGCATTGTCGTATAAAAAAATTACTTTGCCCTGTCTTCTGGCCCATTCTGGTCTTTTTTCGATCAATGCATAGTTCAAATTGATCATTTGTTGTCTGTAGCGATTAGTATTCACAGTTTCGCCGGGTTTTAGAAGCTCGTGATACACCACACCTTTCTGATCCCACCAAACACTTCTTGCCGAATCGATCTGGTTTTGCAGTCGATGTTGATGGTTGTCCCGGATTAACCCATGGTATTTCAAGTTTAGGATTCTTAAAATAAATCAATTTTTTATCGCCAGTAACAATCCAATGGAAAATTGATTTTCTTTCATGTCTTTGAAGCAAAATTTGACAAATGGTTTTTCGGCTTTCCATCTGTCTTTCATTCAATTCATGTGGCACCCATTTTCCACACTTTTGGATATTTCCCATAGCTTTCAAACGGTCAGAAATTGTTTGTTGTGCAACATTTAGTATTGCTGCCATCTGCTTCTGACTCAAAGTATCATCTTTATCCAATATTGGTTGCAATTCGGCGTCTTCGAACTTTTCTGGTGGTCTTCCACATTCTTCATTTCTTACATCAAAATCATTATTTCTGAACCGTGGAAAACATCTTTTGCATGTTGCTTCTGATAGAGCATGATCACGATATACCTCGACAAGCATTCGATGCGACTCTGCAGCACTTTATTTCAATTGAAAACAAAAAATTAATGCTTTCCGCAAATCATATCTTTCTGGTAGAAAAATCGACATTGTTAACACGATGAAAACATATGTTTTTTGTCCCATGACTCTATGTATACTAAATATCTTTGACAGACGTCATACCAAATAAAGAAACAAAAAAAAAATTAAGGCTCGTTCAAAAGAAATGTTCCCTATCGACACATTTGTATCTTAACGCTCATTTCATACCGGTACACCTGGTAGTAGTGTGGTGTATAGATTGTGCTCGAATTCCAGCAACGAAATACGCATTCACCAAAACGTACGGCTCAAGGCGGGTCACTTGACGTGCGTGCAGATGCCGGAGCGCTGTGACGTGGAGTGACGTGGTCGCCATCGCTGCACAGCACTCGTTGGAGTGGAGCCGCAGTACACGCGGTGTGCCTACGGGCCAGCTCTTCACCAGGGGACCCGCCGGCGTGTATCCCTGTCGGCGCACAGTTGCCAGTAGACTGGGCGCGACGCCGTACTACGGAGTGCGGGCTTCACCGCGAAGAACGAGGTGGACGTTGTAGTTTTCAGCAGCAGTTACCGCGACTGAACGGGACAGGTTTGTTTGCAAACACGACACGCCAGCAGGCACCGCGGCTGCCTGGCGGCACACGGGTCCGCAGCTGTGCCGCGGTCGGCCGCTGCCCGCGGCGCGCCTGCTTCCCTTCCGAGGCGTTCGAAAGAAGACTCGTTCGAGTCTGGCACCGCTCTGCCGGTGTGGGGGACTCCGAAGGCTGCACGGCGTCGAGAGTGCACGTCAGTCAGACTGCGCTGCTGCCTCAGCCGGAGGGTCGCACCGACGTGACGGCGGGAAGGGGCGGGCTGTGACGTTTCCAGCACCAGCACCACCACGCCCACGACCATGCCCACGCCCACGCCCACGGCCACGCCTGATGAAGGAAGCGCTGTGATGCTCACAACGACCTGTGGGTTGCCGGACACGGGTTCCATAGTGAGTGGTACATCTCCTGTAGTGATCGCCACGCATTTATTTCAGTTGTACGATATAAAGAACAATACTACACTACTGGCCATTAAAATTGCTACACCACGAAGATCACGTGCTACAGACGCGAAATTTAACCGACAGCAAGAAGATGCTGTGATATGCAAATGATTAGCTTTTCAGAGCATTCACACAAGGTTGGCGCCGGCGGCGACACCTACAACGTGGTGACATGAGGAAAGTTTCCAACCGATTTCTCATACACAAACAGCAGTTGACTGACGTTGCCTGGTGAAACGATGTTGTGATGCCTCGTGTAAGGAGGAGAAATGCGTACCATCATGGTTCCGATTTTGATAAAGGTCGGATTGTAGCCTATCGCGATTGCGGTTTATGGTATCGCGACATTGCTGCTCCCGTTGGTCGAGATCCAATGACTGTTAGCAGAATATGGAATCGGTGGGTTCAGGAGGGTAATACGGAACGCCTTGCTGGATCCCGACGGCCTCGTATCACTAGCAGCCGAGATGACAGGCATCTCATCCGCTTGGCTGTAACGGATCGTGCAGCCACCTCTCGATCCCTGAGTCAACAGATGGGGACGTTTGCAAGACAACAACCATCTGCACGAACAGTTCGACGACGTTTGCAACAGCATGGACTATCAGATCGGAGACCATGGCTGCGGTTACCCTTGACGCTGCATCACAGACAGGAGCGCCTGCGATGGTGTACTCAACGACGAACCTGGGTGCATGAATGGCAAAACTTCATTTTTTCGGATGAATCCATGTTCTGTTTACAGCATCATGATGGTCGCATCCATGTATGGCGACATCGCGGTGAACACACATTGGAAGACTAAATTACTCATCGCCATACTGTCGTACCACCCGGCGTGATGGTATGGCGTGCCATCGGTTACACGTCTCGATCACCTCTTGTTCGCATTGACGGCACTTTGAACAGTGGACGTTACATCTCAGATGTGTTACGACCCGTGGCTCTACCCTCCATTCGATCCCTGCGAAGCCCTACATTTCAACAGGATAATGCACGACCGCATGTTGCAGGTCCTGTACGGGCCTTTCTGGATACAGAAAATGTTCGACTGCTGCCCTGGCCAGCACATTCTCCAGATCTCTCGCCAATTGAAAACATCTGGTCAATGGTGGCCGATCAACTGGCTCGTCACAATACGCCAGTCACTACTCTTGATGAACTGTGGTATCGTGTTAAAGCTGCATGGGCAGCTGTACCTGTACACGCCATCCGAGCTCTGTTTCACTCAATGCCCAAGTCTATCAAGGCCGTTATTACGGCCAGAGGTGGTTGTTCTGGGTACTGATTTCTCAGGATCTATGCACCCAAATTGCGAGAAAATGTGATCACATGTCAGTTCTAGTATAATATATTTGTGCAATGAATACCCGTTTATCATCTGCATTTCTTCTGGTTGTAGCAATTTTAATGGCCAGTAGTGTATTACATTTTCTTCACACCAAAACATTTACAGCCGTTAATATTTCGGAAAAAGAAAATATTTCCTTTACACACTTCAACATCGCAAGGGCGGTGTCAGAGATTCTTTGCCTAACACAAACGACCCGGCTACTGGTAAATACTATGTTGGAAGGAACATCACTCGAGACGACTCACCGCGAGATTTCGTGGGCGTTCACTTATTTGCTTGTTTGTGGAGATAGTAGAAAAAAAAAACTGGTCACGAGCTGTGATGACGTACCTGCTTTCAAAACATTTTTCCCGACCGACATAAAAGACGAGTCACATTCGACATTATAAACTATTCTCCGCTTTATGGTTAACAAGTGACCTGCTAAATTTAAACAACCGCTGTGAACGCACAAGGGGCAGTCAAGTGAATACGGGACAGATAGAAAAGTTTATTATTCCAAAAGTAATCGCCATAATTATTTATACATTTATCGACTGTGGGACGAGACGGACGATGCATCCGTCGAAAGATATTTGCGGTGCGTACGAAATCACGATTCTACCCGATCGAGCGCCTCTTCGTCAGAGGAAATTGAGCGACACGAATATCTTCCTCTAGGGCTCCAAAAATATGGAAATTGCACGGGGAGAGGTCGGGATTGTATGGCGGGCATACATGTTGCCAAACTTCTTTCGAGTACGCTGCGAACGTTTCGCTCGTAAGCCCTTACACATCCTCCATACAGTCCCTACCTCTCCCCGTCCGATTTCCATATTTTTGGAACCCTGGAGAACGACATTCGTGACCGTCGATTTGCTACGAACGCAGAGGTTCAAATGGTTCAAATGGCTCTGAGCACTATGGGACTTAACATCTATGGTCATCAGTCCCCTAGAACTTAAAACTACTTAAACCTGACCAACCTAAGGACATCACACAACAAAGGTGACCGGTTTCGACCACTACTGTGGTCATCTTCAGACCATTGAGTAGGAACCTCTTTGAGTAGGAACCTGTTTCTGTTGGAGAATCACTAGTGATCATTAGTGATTCTCCAACAGAAAGAGATTCCTACTCAATCGTTTGAAGATGACCACAGTAGTGGTCGAAACCGGTCACCTTGATAAATAAATCGTGATCAAGACTGTTTTTAATAGTAAATATTTGTAAGACATTGATCACTGCCTCTCCCATAATGTATTCAAAAGACTTTCTTTTTGTACTCATCGGACGGATATCCACGTCCAGTGATAACGTTGATTTAACGATTAAATTTTTTGGCGTAACATTGCAAAGCGATATGAAGTGGGACAAGCATGTAATGGTTGTTGTGGGGAAGGCGGATAGTCGTCTTTCGTTCATTGGTAGAATTTTGGGAAGATGTGGTTCATCTGTAAAGGAGACCGCTTATAAGACACTACTAGACATATTCTTCAGTACTGCTCGAGCGTTTGGGATCCCTATCCGGTCGGATTTAGGGAGGACATAGAAGCAATTCAGAGGCGGGCTGCTAGATTTGTAACTGGTAGGTTTCATCATCACGCGAGTGCTACGGAAATGCTTCAGGAACTCGGGTGGGAGTCTCTGGAGGAAAGGAGGCGTTCTTTTCGTGAATCGCTACTGAGGAAATTTAGAGAACCAGCATTTGAGGCTGACTGCAGTACAATTTTACTGCCGCCAACTTATATTTCGCTGAAAGACCACAAAGATAAGATATGAGAGATTAGGGCTCGTACAGAGGCATATAGGCAGTCATTTTTCCCTCATTCTGTTTGGGAGTGGAACAGGGAGAGAAGATGCTAGTTGTGGTACGAGGTACCCTCCGCCACGCACCGTATGGTGGATTGCGGAGTATGTATGTAGATCTAGATGCAGATGTAGATTTAAATCGCACACTTATTTTAGCACAGGTGAATAAATCCTGTTGTAACGAGGGCATTACAGAACTGCTAAGTCGTTGGATTCGAAACAAAAAGAGGGTGTTCTTTTTACGGCAAGGGATTTTACAATGTGAATTAAGGTAGGGAAACGCTGTTTAGTGGATACAGAAAGAAGCACATTTTCGTTACAAGTAAAGGGTTAAGGCCGTCCTGGGTTGATGGCAGCTTTAGATGTGTATTTGGAACAAAGTGATTAAATACGGGGTGTGGGGAGAGAGAGATACTTCCTATTAAGGGGACGTCTTTCAAGAGCACTAAAGTGCAGTGCCATACGTTAGGATCACTGTTACACGGTTTTCTCAGCTGCACTTTTTACAGAGCGGTTTCCGGCAGCCTTCCCCAACTAGCGTGCCGGCCTTCCAGCTACCTGCCGCTGTAACAGTCGGACTCTTCGTCTACGCACGCTGATACCGCTCGACTAGACACGGTGGCGAGTAGGGGCCGCGGCGGCAGCTGGCGTGTCGCCACATCGACCGGCAGCCGCGGTGCTCCGCGACGGCGGCGGCCGCGGTCGATCCGCCCGGCCCGTCGCTCTCTGTTGCCCACACACCACACTGTGGATGGACTGCGGGCAAACGAAGGGCACGCGGTGCGAGGGGGATCCCCTCACGAGGTCCTGCGGCGGCTCTCACTTTCTAACGTTCCCCTACGCCGTCACGCGGCACATCTTCTTCCCTACCGTTTTTCTCTGTCTATTCTTTCGGTACGAGTGCGAGATACTCGTGTGAAAAATTCCCTCCACGTACACTAAAGCCGTCGGCACACACCGACCGTGCATCCGAACGTTGAGCGTGCCGAGTTCCTGACGTCATAGCGTGGAACAGCACGTTCGGCAGTCTTTTCCAACGTGCAGAGCAATATCTGGCATGTCAGATATTCTAAGCGTGCGTCTGAGCGTTGACCAATGAGATGGCACAACGCCACCTACGTCACAAGCACGCCGTCTCGCTTCAGTACAGAGTTGTGAGGCGCCATATTGGCATTCATTTCAAGCCTATATGTATATATGCCGTTTCTGAGCACCATCAAATTGAGAATCACAGGAAAGCCCGTTGTAAACTGTGTGATTTGTTCCAATAAAATAACGAGAAACATCATATACGTAGCAAAAGAATTATTGTAACTTGCGTATTATGAGAGTAGGCTATTTGAAGCCAGCGATACACTGAAGATCCACCCAAAACGTATTGTTCTTGGTATAATTTATTATAATTAAATCTCAAGTAGTAACATATCTACGATTAATGTTTTAAGCAAGCGGTAAGATAATATGATTAAGTATCAGCAGGCTGTTGTTGCTTTAGCGTAATGAGTAGCGTCTCTGCTTGCGCTACTTGTATAAAGATATTTTGCTCCTTTTTCTTTTACGCTTCGTAATTCACATGTTGCAAAGATTCTGCTACTGGGTAGAAACGGTGGTCAAGTAAGACTGACCTTGGGGTCTTACTAAAACGTGGGAATGATTAAATAATGTTTATCTTACGCGCAGAAGTATTCCAAATTTGTACCGCACTGTTTGTAATGGAACTTTTATAAGCATGTGTCCGTATTGATTGGACATGGTAGTTTCCTCTTCGTGGACGAAGGAGGAAATGTGCGTTTTAATAGAGCTAACGTGGGAATTTTACGCGCGGCCGATGAGTAAACATTGTGATTTACGAACTAGAAACACCCTTCAATTGCCGCTGGAGAGCGTTGCGATCGCGTATACCACGTTGGGGCCCACGTACCGTGTGCACAAGTCGCACCGTTCCTGAGCGTTCAGCAGCACGTTGAACTTGGCCCGCTCAACGTTAACGTTCGACAGCACGGTCCGTGTGCCGACTGCTTAACACTTGTAGGTTCGCAGGCGACGTACTCTGCTACACGGACCTGTGCGCGGTTAGTGTGCAGCTGTACGTGCCGCGTGGTAAGCCGTGGGCACAACCTGGCTAGGCGCTGCCCTCTCGGCTGGCTACACTCACCTCTGTTCGTCCCTGCAGGCGATACATGCCGACTGGTAATTAATCTACTCTGAATGCCGTTTCTTCGTTTATTCGGCGAGGTGAATTCTGTCAGTTACGAAATACTCTCTCTCTAGACAAACCGTAGAAAGTCGTACGAAATGTATTTAAGTATAGTACCTCTTACTTTTCGAGTTTTTATTGTTACACGATGCCACGGATATGTGGCTAACACGATATACGTATGCCTACTGATTATTTGGGACGCACTGCAAGTTGGTAAGAGGCTACAGCAGGTCTCTTCTGCTCCGTAAACGGGTGGTCAGTGCGTGTTATTGGCACGCAGAAGACCCGGGTCGAATTCCCGGGACTGTCGGGAACTTTCTGCCGCGTGGCGGGGACTGGAGGCGGTGCGCCCTGCCTAGCGGTACCGGCTGGGGTGAAGCACCCGCGTGACGACGGCTGGCGGAGGGTGACACGGCGGTCGGTCGTTAATGGGCGGCGCGCCTCGGTGGCGACAGACCGGAAATCAGGCAGGGGCGTCACGGTGCACACAAGCTACAGCGAGCGACGGGGAAGGCGTCCAGCCGTCCTCGTTCCTGTCCCCGCTGTTACCGTCTACGCCACCCCCACCCCACGTATCACGCCGCACGCACGCAGCTGCAGCCGCGACCTTCCAAACGACACTGGAGAACTCGCCTGTTCAGTGAGCCCCGACTCCCGCGACAAAATTTCGGAGCTCGTCGAACGCAATTTTCTCCGGTGGCTCGGTACACAGCACCACCACTCTGCTCCATCTCTTTCCCTCATTTACGTCTCTATTGCACCGAAAACACGTGCGCGACAGTGCAAATAACGACGGTATGCGGGACCCGCAGCAGTAACGGCCTTTCCACCGTTCGCCCTGCAGCTTGCCCTGGGTATCGATCGCTTCTGTCCCGGAATGTTGGCGATAAGTTAGCTAGTCAGTCAGCAGCAGCCGGCTGAAAATCGAGCAGCCACGGGGAAGCAACCGATTTTGTGACATTTGACAAGTTCCTAACTAGGGGCGAATGTGTAGTTCTATCTGTGTGCTTTGCTAGTTTAGCTTCTTGAGTTGAAGCAACCAATTTTGTGACATTTGACAAGTTCCTAACTAGGGGCGAATGTGTAGTTCTATCTGTGTGCTTTGCTAGTTTAGCTTCTTGAGTTTTTGCGTGTTAATTTAATACTTAAAGACACAGCGCTCGTTTGCATCGGAAAGTAAACAGACTTCCTAACGTATTACAAGTTCCTAATCAGAAGTGAATTATTTAGTCTCACTTGTGTGTTTCGGTAGACCAGTTTTTGAATCTCTGCATATTAATATAATTTATTAGATACAGATCTTGTGTTTTCGTAAGTGCATAGAGTAGAGATCCGCAGCATGTGTCGAGCGAGTGTCCTTTGTTTGTCTGTGTAGCGCAGCTTTGCACAGTCTTTCGTATGGATAGCGACTGTGCCTGTCGGGTGCAGACGCGAGCCGAGTTGGTGACACCTCGCTCTCGGTTCCAGGCTGTGATGGCTTCGGTTACACAGCTCGAAGCTGCAGTGGATGGCCACCGCTCTTGTGGGCCGGCAGTGGGGATCCGACGGACGTCCAGCACGTCTCGGTCTTCCGATCGTTCCACACCGGTGGCCAGCCCAGTCACTGAGGTTCACCCCTCACCAGTGGGCGAGTGGGAGGTCGCCTCGGGGCGTGGCAGGCGGCGAAAGATCTCCCAGGGGGGTTCACTTACTCTGACAAACAGCTTCCAGGTGGTGTCTGCGGCTGACACTGTCCCTCGGCCGATGCAGTCTACTGTCCTGTTTCAGAGGAAACCTCTCAGCCTGCAAGATCCGAACAATCACAGAGGATGAAATTATTGGTAGCTGGGAGCTCCAATGTTGGACGCGTTTTGGGGCCTCATAGGGACATGGCTGGCAAGAAGGGAGAAAAAGCCAATGAGCACTCCGTGTGCTTACCGAGAGGAGTCATTCCACACGTGAAACGCGACCTTCCAGATGCCGTGAAGGGCATAGGGTGCAGCCAACTGCATGTGGTGGCTCACTACAGTACCAATGACCTGTGTCAGTTTGGATCGGAAGAGACTCACTCTATGGTTTCGCCTGGTAAAGGCTGCCAGTCTTGCTTGCGAGATGAAATCAGAGCTCACCATCTGCAGCATCCTCGACAGGACCGATAGCGGAACTCTGGTACAGAGCCGAGTGGAGGACCTGAATCAGAGGCTCAGACGGTTCTGCGACCGTAAAAGCTACAAATTCCTCAACTTGCGCCAAAGGGTGGCTGGGTTTCGGGTTCCGCTGAATAGGTCAGGTGTCCACTACACGCAGGGGGGTGACTACACGGTTAGCAGGGGCTGTGTGGCGTGGACTGGGCGGTTTTTTTAGGTCATAGGGTCTCGAGTAAATGCAAAAAGGGTTTCAGTCACAAAGTGTCCAGAACGAAAATAGGAAGAACGTAGGTGCTGGAACCATCGCTATAACAGTTGTAAACTGCCGTAACTGTGTTGGAAAAGTACCAGAGCTCCGAGCGTTAATAGAAAGCAGTGATTCAGAAGCACTGTTTCTTGTGGACTCCACGCCGTCTCTCGAGCACGACAGTCGTGCGCACTACGCCACGCAAACGGACGGCAACGTTCTTCGGAATACAGTAAAAGGAATGTTGCGTAATTTTTGGGTCAGTTTCGAGTTGCTAGTACTCTAAGTAACAGAGCTCTAAAAAAATTCTTAGAACAATACATTTACACTGCTTTACAAAACTCGTTTGTTTATTTGACTCCTAAATTTTCCGCTAAAATACTGGCGGTGGTGGCCTGATATGTGTGTGACGTCACGACTATGCTGTCTTGTCAGGAACTGTCGATATTGCCAGGTTTCGTTCTTCTCCCGCAGGGCCTAGTTACGGGATAAACTTATTTATAAATATTTGTCCCCAGCTTTAAGAGCTCAGAAGCTGTAGTCTCCTGACGGGAAATGAAAAAAATTGATACGTCAAGAATTGGGTGAAATGAGGAGAGGAAAAACTCGGTTTTCCGCGAAGTGGAGCGCACGTTGAACTCCGCCAAGCGTCCTCATAAAGGCGTTAATGGCGTCGTCTAGTGAACCGGCAGCTGGTGGACTGTGTGTTCAGAGGCCACTGAACGCTTGTCGTCCACTGAAGAACTGTGCCAAACAGCCGCATACTGCACAAAGCGACGACGTCCGCATCTGTTGCGACTGTAAGAGTGCTCCGAACGGCGTATTGAAGCAGAGTCCTTTTCACTTCTTCTGGTGCTGGTCCCCGGGCTCGAACTCGGCCTGGACGTGAATGCGGCGCCGGCGAATACAGCGGCAGCGGACTAACCCAGGCCGACCCCCTAACAGTAGGCTGCCCGGCAAACACTCGACCACAGGCGCGAGCGGTCTCCGCGGCAGCAACCGGGACTGCTCGGGCCCGAGTTCCGCGTCCTCTTGTCTTGGCTCGCGCGTCTGACTGCCGAGCTCTGTCGTGTCACGCACTCGGGCTGCGTAAGGGGAACCTGCCAGCTATCGGTTCTGTGCGCGGCTCCTCGTGTGAGCCCTCCGGACGCCGTCTCCAACGTACAGACACCGAGCAGTCTCCGCTCCCCCTCATTTACGGCGGGTATCCGGTGTCGGCGATGCAGTGGCAGCTGCTGCTAATCCACAGCGCGACAGACCGGCCTCCGTCCTGCACACGGATCGCTGTGCCGGACACGCACAAGCCACGTTGCGAGGAACTGCACCACGTTAATTCGTATCCGAGTGATGCGGAGCACACAAGCGACTCTCGGAGCGTCCGATAGTCGGGCAGTAGCCCATTCCTAGCTCATGCACGCAGTCTCCTTTTTCCCCACCTGTTCACCGACGTAACCTTGCGACGCGGTAATGAGTCAGTGTTCGTAGTAGTCCTCATTGCGATGTTTCACGAGTGTACGAGACGAAACAACGCTTTGTGACGGAGGCTTAGGCTGTACCTTCAACTAAGCTATCATTCTCGACCTACAGACTCGTCCATTTTTTCAGACCTGTAGAGGCAGATCTGTCAGCAAACTAGAGATTTTAATTACTCCTGCACGGTTCGGGGACGTAACATTTTACACGCGACTACGTGCCGCTGTTGTGACACACGTGGGCTGGAGAAAACTATGGAAACACCGTGAAAACTGCACGATGGAGCATAAATGCAGATCCTAGCCGAGGCTGCAGGTGGCGCCGTCGTGTCTGACCGCGAGAGACAGTCGGGCAGGGTCCTCGGTATCTCGCGAGTGTCAGGCGCCGTCGGAATAGTGCGCTGTGTACTGGTGAGAGCTACGCGAATTGGAACGTGGGCAAACTGTCGGTGCTGGCGTGACGGGTGGCTGCTTCAGTAACCGAGGGAGCTCAAGTGTTTGGTGGCTCGAGAGGCACCGTAACAAAGGTTCATACAGCATACAAGAAAAGCGGAAAACACCGTCACAGCGCAGACAGCTCGACAATTGCTAAACTCACTGCAGAACTGGATATCGCGCACGTGATTCCCGTCAGCAACAAAACACCACCGAGGGAGCTCAGTTAGCAGGGAATTTCAGGGTGGGCTTGAATTATAAAAGCGCTTGTCAGTGATGGAAATCCCTCTAATAGGAGAACGTGGTGCCGTAGCCGTAGAACCTGAACTACAGAGCAATAGAAAAACGTCATTTGGTCGTATGAGTCTCGTTTTACACTGTTTCCAAATTGTGGCCGAGTTTACATGCCGAGAGCGGAACGTGCCGGAGCTTCGGTGTGTGTGTGTGTGTGTGTGTGTGTGTGTGTGTTGGGGCTTATGGGCGCTCAACATCGAGGTCATCAGCGGCCGGAGCTTTGGTGACGATTTGGGCAGCCATATCGCGGTGTTCCGCGAGCCTCACGGTTCCTGTGGAATGTCGCACTGCTGCCAACGACTGTGTGACGATTTTGGCTGATCAGTGCATCGCGTCGTACAGTGCTATTCCCCCGACGGTCGTAACTGTGTTCTAAGACGACACGGCCCGTGTCGACACAGCGAGCTCGCAGTGTCCAGGACTGGTATTGTGAGCACGAAGATGAACTGACGCCTCCCACCTGGCGATCACATTCACGAAAGCTCAGCATTATCTACTCTCTGTGGTCTACTTCGGAGAGAACGGTGCGCGATCGCTGTCCCCTTCCATTACAGTTACCTGAACTTGCACGAATCATGGTATAAGGTTCCCTCGAAAACAATGGAGGAGACGTATTTACCCATTTCGAGAGGACTGGGAGCTGTTTTGACTGTGAACGGTTTTCCTACACGTCACGTGTTGTGTTTTTGGTGCTTCCACATCTTTGCCCAACGCCTGTCTGTTAAAGAGAATAATATTCTGAAAATTTATTTAGTATGAGGGAGAAGCCTTTGTTACAACGCAACATCGGAAAGTTCATTTTTGTAACCGAGAAAGGTAGGAAAGTGGGTTGGTCACTGCCACCACTGACACTGACATTTAGTCTGTACTTTGGCACACCGGCGAGGGGAGCGCAGGGCCGTCTGGACGCGGGAGGCGCCGCAGGCAGCAACTGTACAGCGAGGGACGCACAGCCAGCTCGCTGGCACCCGTGCTGAGCGCATAGACAGGAGGAACAGCGGCACACGCACCGGGCGAGCGTGCTCTATGGCTGTGTGTCACACCTGGACGAGACGTCCTAAAGTGGTGGGCGAACTCTGTTGCTCCGGCTGGTGCAGAACAAAGAAGGAAGGCAACGGAGAGGCCTAGCAGCGGGCAGACTGCGCGAAGCGGAGGGCTCTCTCTGACAGGGCAGGCGCCGCTGCCTGGCGACACGTGTGTGTGTGTGTGAGGGGGGGGGGGGGGCGGGGAGCGGGGGGGGGGGGATGTGCGCAACAGCTGCATGTAGATGCAAGACTTGAACGACAGGGGTGATCGAAACGAAAGGATTGCAGTCTTCCGAGACGCGTCGAGTCTGGGGAGGCTCTCGGACGCCAGGCGTTCTCGGAGGGTGGGGAAACCGGGCGCCCTGCAACCAGTCAGAGGGAACAAGTGTGCACCGGAGAACACAACAGAATGATTACGTAATAAATGGAACGCGCAGAGCGGCCAGGCGCCTCACAGAAGAGGTCTCGCAGCGCGCGGCGCACGCCTCCCACGTGTCCCAGGCGGGCGACGTCCGCGGCGCTGCAACTCGCCACGTGTCTGGTGCTGTGCATCTCAGAGCGGCAGCGACGACTGTTCTCGGCAAAGCGCTGGAACGGACGTGCCGGCTGCTATCAAATGCTTATCGCCCGATCTTAGGAAAACTATCCGGTAAAAAAAAGTTTGATTTTTCCTCACCTTACAGCTCGATGTCTTCGTTCGGTGAAGGACTGAATTTGTTTTCGTTACTCCTCACAAGGGAACCTCCCTAATCGCACCCCCCCCCCCCCCCCCCAGATTTAGTTATAAGTTGGCACAGTGGATAGGCCTTGAAAAATTGAACACAGATCAATCGAGAAAACAGGAAGAAGTTGTTTGGAACTACGAAAAAAGTAAGCAAAATAAACAAACTGAGTAGTCCATGCGCAAGATAGGCAACATCAAGGATAGTGTAAAGTTAGGAGCGCCGTTGTCCCGTGGTTAGCCTGAGCGGCTGCGAAATGAGAGGTCCTTGGTTCAAGTCTTCTCTCGAGTGAAAAGTTTAATATCTTTATTTTCGCAAAATTATGATCTGTCCGTTCATTCATTCACGTCTCTGTTCACTGTAATAAGTTTAGTGTCTGTGTTTTGCCACCGCACCGCAAAACCGTGCCATTAGTGGACGAAAAGACGTACCTCTCCAATGGGAACCGAAAACATTTGATCGGAAGGTCATAGGTCAACCGATTCCTTCACAGGAAAACACGTCTGATGTATTCTATACGACACTGGTGAGGGCATGTGCGTCACATGACAGTAATATGTTGTCGACCCACCTACCTTGTACACTTGGCGAATGGGTAAAAAGATTCTTCTACCTTGCCCGATTTAGGTTTTCTTGTGGATGTGATAATCACTCCCAAAAAATTGATGAAAACATAAGAGTTTATCACATAAACTGCAACAAATGAATGCAACAGTTTCACAGTCACACAGTTCTCTCTGTGCTCTATCAAAACATATGTTTTTATCGTTTTCAAATTTTTCCGTGTGTAGACCGTCAAATCCTGCATATGTCCAAGCAAATCTGAACATGTCCTGGAATTTTGGAGAGCGAAGTTGATTATGTGTGAGTGCCTGAACTTTGATCATTGACACACGATCACGTAAACAATACTGCTCTGTGTACCTGTGCAGCTTCGCAAAATAATTGTCTGAAAACAAAAAATTAAACTTTTCACTCGAGGGAAGACTTGAACCAAGGACCTCTCATTCCGCAACTGCTCACGCTAACGACGGGGCCACGGCGCTCCTGAGCTCACACTATCCTTGATGTTGCCTATCTTGCGCATGGACTACTCAGTTTGTATATTTTGCTTATTTTTTTTCATAGTTCCACACAACTTCTTCCTGTTTTCTCGAGTGATCTGTGTTCAGTTTTTCAAGGCCTATCCACTGTGCCAACTTATAACTAAATCTGAGGGGGGTGCCATGGGGAGGTTCCCTTGTCAGAGCTACTGCGCAGTCCGAAACTAAGTAAATGACTGCACGAAATTTTCAAGACTTTTCACAGGTAAATTCTCATTACGTAGACTTTCCGAGTTCATTTTTGGCCATACTTTATTGCGTGTGAAATGCAGATAACATATCAAAATTGTATTTAAAGTTGACAGCGGAATGATATGTTTTCATTCTCTTGATAATTGGTCGTTATCTCCGCGGACGATTCGCTCGCGATGCACCCGAATCGATTCCTGCGCATCGGCACATCGAGTGCTCCTAAAAATCGTCGTATTTCATAATCGGTTAGAGTTACCGAAACGAGTTTTCTTTTTTTTTTTTTTTTTTTTTTGAAAGGACAGCACGGAGCATGGACGTCTTTTGTCGTAAGATTTTGGTCAAATGTTTGAGCGGAACTAAAACGAGACTCCATATTAATCACACTATGAGACTTTGTCCAAAAATTCGTAGCGGAACAAAGTGAGAAATGGGCAAATGGGGTATCAAAATGACCAGCGTGACGTCTAGTATTGCAAGTAAATATTTAATTGCTCGAAAGTAATCACGGTAATTAAGAAAAACTTAATTACTCACTTGAGGAAAAATTGAACTATTACACCAACAGCTGCTGCTAGCTATGTAAATGAAATGTCAAAAAGTTCGTCTCTTTAAGCCTTAGCTGTCCTGCGCGTAAAAATGGACAGTGCTGTGATATTTAACTGTCAAAAGGATTTCCTTCGAATCGAGTACCCATTTTAGGAATTTCGAGAAGAGAACACGCAAGGAAGCCAAATGAAGCGTCAACAAGATTATGCTTTTTGAAGAAAATACAAAAAGTGAAAGAAATCAGGCAAACATTTCGTGAAACGATTTGTCTAAAAGAAATAAAATACATCAGAGAAACGTTGGACAACCCTTTGGATGATGATCGAAATCGTGCACAGAAAATAGCGTACACGAAATATTTCTCTAATATGTCTTATTTCCTACTTTAAGACAAATCATTTCACAAAACGTTTGATTCTTTTCAAAAAAAATTTCACCATTTACTTACGCAAACTGTTTGCATTAATTGTAACGCTTGGCTTTGACACTGATTTGGCAAGACATTAAAATATACTTCGAGATGCAATGTTAACGCTGTAGATAAAATTTAGTACGCAGAATCTGTGAAACCACTGTAACCGATTCAGTCAGAATATATGAAGCGGCTAGCGCTGGACCCAGGACCAAACAGCGATTCGCACTGCTGGGCTACGACACTGCCTTCACACCACCTACATACACGTCCTGCGGATCGGAATACGTCTTTAATTTATTTATGACATAATGGAACATCTTCCGCTCATCCACATATTTTCGAACATAATGTCTACTGACGTTCGCAGTTGATGATATAAATTATAAAATTCTCGACTAAAATTCCTCCCTTCTTAAATTTCACGCTGAGTGCTCCTTTATCGCCTTATCTTCATAAGTAAAGTGAATTTTGCTGCCTCACTCTAGAGCTACAATATCCTAAGATTTAGGGGCGCCGGTTTATACACTGAAGGGTCAAAGTCACTGGTACACCTGCCTAACATCGTGTAGGACCCCCGCTAGCACGCAGCAGTGTCGCAACACGACGTGGTATGAATCGACTAATGTCTGAAGTAGTGCTGGAGTGAATGGACAGCACGAATCCCGAAGGGCTGTCCATGAATCCGTAAGAGTACGAGGGGGTGGAGATCTCTTCTGAACAGCACGCAGCAAGGCATCCCAGATATGCTCAATAATGGACATGTCTGGGCTGTGGGGTGGCCATCCCAAGTGTTTAAACTCAGAAGAGTGTTCCTCGAGCCACTCTGAAGCAATTTAGGAGGTGTGTGGTGTCGCATTGTCCTGCTGGAACTGCCCAAGTCCGTCGGAATGCACAATGGACATGAATAGATGCAGGTGATCAGACAGGATGCTTTCGTACGTGTCACCTGTCAGAGTCGTATCTAGACGTAAAAGGGGGTCCCATATCATTGTAGCTGCACACCTCCGACACCATTACAGAATCTCCACCAGCTTGAACAGTCCGCTGCTGACGTGCAGAGTCCATGGATTCATGAGGTTGTCTCCATATATGTACACGCCCGTTTGCTCAATACAATTTGAAACTAGACTCGTCCGATCAGGCAACAAGTTTCCGGTCACCAACAGTCCAATGTCAGTGTTGACATGCCCAGGCGAGGCGTAAAGCTTTGTGTCGCGTAGTCATCGAGGGTACACGAGTGGGACTTCGGCTCCGAAAGCCCATATCGGTGATGTTTCGTCGAATGGTTCGCACGCTGACACTTGTTGATGGCCCAGCACTGAAATCTGCAGCAATTTGCGGAAGTGTTGCACTTCTGTCACGTTGAACGATTCTCTTCAATCGTCGTCGGTCCCTTTCTTGCGGAATGTTTTTCCGGTCGCACCGATGTCGGAGATTTGATGTTTTACCGGATTCCTGATATTCACGGTACACTCGTGAAATGATCGTAGGGGAAAATTCTCATTTTATAGCCACCTCGGAGATGCTGTGTCCCATCGCTCGTGCGCCGACTATAACACCACGTTCAAACTCACTTAAATCTTGATAACCTGCCATTGTAGGAGTAGTAACTGCTGCAAGAACTGCGCCAGACAGTTGTTGTCGTATATGGGCATTGCCGACCGCGGCGCCGTATTCTGCCAGTTCACATACACTACTGGCCATTAAAATTGCTACACCAACAAGAAATGCAGATGATAAACGGGTCTTCATTGGATAAATATATTATACTAGAACTGACATGTGATTACACTTTACGCAATTTGGGTGCATAGATCCTGAGAAATCAGTACCCAGAACAACCACCTCTGGCGGTAATAACGGCCTTGATACGCCTGGGCATTGAGTCAAACAGAGGTCGGATAGCGTCTACAGGTGCAGCTGCCCATGCAGCTTCAACACGATACCACAGTTCATCAAGAGTAGTAACTGGCGTATTGTGACGAGCCAGTTGCTCGGTCACCGTTGACCAGACGTTTTTAATTGGTGAGAGATCTGGAGAAAGTGCTGGCCAGGACAGTAGTCGAACATTTTCTGTATCCAGAAAGGCCCGTACAGGACCTGAAACATGCGGTCGTGCATTATCCTGCCGAAATGTAGGGTTTCGCAGGGATCGAATGAAGGGTAGAGCCACGGGTCGTAACACATCTGAAATGTAACGCCGACTGTTCAAAGTGTCGTCAATGCGAACAAGGGGAGACCGAGACGTGTAACCAATGGCACCCCATACCGTCATGCCGGGTGATACTGTAGGGAAGCAGCCTACTCACGCCGTAGTAAATTCACATCAGTCTTTCCATTGTGTGCCAGCCTAGTCCGCTGTAACTAGCTCTGACGTCATAAACATTGCGTAATACTTTAAAATGAAGTAAATAACCTGAAACGTTTCTAGCATAGCAGGAGTAATACTAAAGCAATATGTGTTAGATATCAGTTCAATAACATTAACCATTTTCGAAATTTGGATGTTTTTCTGTAAAAATCATTGGCGCAACAGAAAAGAGCTAGAAACTTAAAAATTTATATTTAGATTCCTTTTGCATAATAATCTAGTAGAAACAGTATTCTGGATCTCACAAATTAAAATTTTAGTTGAAATTCATGATTTTCTGGTTTTGTCTTAGAAATTAAGGAAGCAAGAGAGATTAAGTACGCGAATAAATAAAGCTAGGATGTTTAAATTTAAGTACAAGGGAGATCCGCTATAATTATAAAAATGTGAGAAGTTTAAACAGAATAACTATAAAACTATAGCTATAGCGTATCTCCAAAGAGCAAGTTCAGAGCTCGTCTACTGCGTGTAGTGTAATTAAATTAATTCTCTCGCCCAAAATATTTGACTTAGCCACGTCAGACTTTTATTATGATTACTTAGTTGTGTGCTGATTGCACAATTAAATTGAAAGCTTCATCGGCCATCAGCAAAGGAAGCAATGATTTATTCGATAACTTAAAGTGGTGCATTACTAGCCCAGCGGCTAGTCGGGAGAGCAGATTTGATCAGGCGTCCGCACCGCAGCTTTATATGTAAGAACGCTGCGCGAGAAGAGGAAGGCCCCAGTTCTCTCCAGACGCAGATTAACGCACCACCTGTGGCGGGAGTCGCGTCGCGTCGGTATCGTTGATATAAACAGCCTCGGATGCAGTAATAAGTTACTCGGGATACGCGTAACCATGAAATCGTTTTCGAGTGAAGTGTTAATTTTGGGATGACGTTAATGATCTATCTTTAGTTTGCGTATGTCGTATTTTCACGTGCCGCCGCAGGACAGGAATTCTACCATTGTTAGCGTGGTGTTTGATGAACATTATCATCAAATTATGGCGAGCATTCACTTAAACATTTAATTTGAACAGTTATAGTCGCATCAGCGCATTAGACTCTGAACTGCTCTGGCAGGTGGATTATGTGGATTCTTTTTGGTCTGTGACTTTCAGAATATAGTGAACATTTTAGAGAGAATGGTTTTTGATTATGAGTCCCAGACAATCTCCTAATTCCTCAGAGATATAAGCTGTAGCTATAAATGTATTTCTCAGATGAAGTGGGCACTAGGAATTCTAATTACAGGCTTCACGTTTTGCTAGTCACTTTCTGGTTGCCAATATTGTAGTTAGAGAGCCAGTGGTGAGAACGGCAAACAACAGCATTAAATAAATAATAGGAACATTTACAATTATTCCACCCGCCGCCCCACAATACGCCAGTATGGCGATGACGAATACACGCTTCCAATGTGCGCCCACTGCGATGTCGCCAAACACCGATGCTACCATCACGATGTTGTAAACAGAACCTGGATTCACCCGACAAAAATGTTTTGCCATTCGTGCACGCAGGTTCGACGTTGAGCACACCATCGCAGGCGCTCCTGTCTGTGATACAGCGTCAAGGGTAACCGCAGCCACGGTCTCCGAGCTGATAGTCCGTGCTGCTGCGAACGTCGTCGAACTGTTCGCGCAGATGGCTGTTGTCTTGCAAACGTCCCCACCTGCTGACTCAGGGATCTAGACGTGGCCGCACGATCCGTTACAGCCATGCGGATAAGATGCCTGTCATTTCGACTGCCAGTGATACGAGGCCGTTGGGATCCAGCACGGCGTTCCGTATTACCCTCCTGAACCCACCGCTTCCATATTCTGCGAACAGTCATTGGATCTCGACTAATGTGAGCAGCAATGTCGCGATACGATAAACCGCAAATCGCGATAGGCTAGAATCCGACCTTTATCAAAGTCGAAAACCGTGATGGTACGCATTTCTCCTCCTTACACGAGGCATATCAACAACGTCTCACCATGCAACGCCGGTCAACTGCTGTTTGTATATCAGAAATCGGTTGGAAACTTTCCTCGTGACAGCGCGTTTTAGGTGTCGCCACCGGCGCCAACCTTGTGTGAATGCTGTGAAAAGCTAATCATTTGCATATCACAGCATCTTCTTCGTGTCGGTTAAATTTCGCGCCTGTAGCGCGTCATCTTCGTGGTGTAGCAATTTTAATGGCCAGTAGTGTATCTGTGTATTTGAATACGCATGCCTATGCCAGCTTCTCTGGCCCTTCAGTGTAGGAATTGCCGGGCGGCCCTGGTAGCGATCGCCGGCCGCACACAGGACACTCAAGTATCGCCCGGCGGCGCCGCCTGTTGCCGGAGTGTCGCCTATCCAGATGTCGCTGGCTGCCAGTCGCTTCCGACGCCTACATAGGACGCGGCCTCACCGTAAATCCCTGCGAGTTTGTGCAGAATACAGTTCGAGCTGAAAAATGTTCGCACCAAATGGGCTCCGGGGGTATTGACGGATAGCCACAAAGAAACACGGAAGACACAGTGTAGCGAAGTTTTGAAACAGGTACGAGAATTCTCGAGATGAGTTGCTTGCAAGGTTTGTGACGCGGGATGAAAGCTGCACGCGTCACTCTGAACTAGAGACGAAAAGTAATCTGTGGAATGGCATCGTGCAACCTCGTCGAAGAAGATGAAAAGTCAGAACTGCGCCTACGCCAGGAAATGTTATGCGCCACTGTGTTTTTAGATTCAGGAGCAATGTTGCTCGTGGACTTGATGCGATAAGGAAACACTATCGCTTCTAAGCGTATGTGGCAACTGTTAAAAAACAAAAAGGGGCTCGTGTGGACAACACTGGAGCATCCACCCTGCATCCCTCAGGTGGCACCGTGTGGTCGGCATCTGTTCGGTAAACCAAAGCAGATTCTCTTCCCGGAACGAGATTTGAGGATGATGACTGGCCTGCAAAGGCTGCTAAACAGTGACTGAAACGTGCCGGCCGCAACTTGTACCGTGCAGGTACATACACGGCTGAGACAGCTGAAAGGAGCGGCGGTTATGTGGAAATAAGACACTTTATCCCTCAAGAATGTATCAGCGTACTGTACAAACATCAAAGGAATGCAAAAGAAATTGGACGGTTAAGGAAATACTCCGCATTTGTTTTGCAGTACTTCGAGAGCGGGTGAACGTAAGCAGTGGAGGTGTGGCTTCGGCCCGGTTACAGAGAACAGTGTCACGAGTCTCCTACCGTGGGAAAGTCGCTGCAAAATTATGACCGTGACTTAAATGGAGCAATACACTTTTTTTCTTTTGAACTGCGAAGACACTTGGAGTAGGACCTGAACGAGATAAGAAGTGCGGAACGCCGTGAAACATCGGCCAGAGTGACAGGCCGAGCATGAGCGAACGACGCACGACTACTGGGGTGAGGTCCGGGTGTGTGCGCGTGCACGCCTCTGCGCCGGAATACCTACGGTGTCTGCCCGGCAGATGTAGCGGTCAGGCAAAGCGGCCACATTTGAGAATACCGGTGCGGTCGTGTGCTTCAAAAAAATGGTTCAAATGGCTCTGAGCACTATGGGCTCAACATCTGAGGTCATCAGTCCCCTAGAACTTATAACTACTGAAACCTAACTAACCTAAGGACATCACACACATCCATGCCCGAAGCAGGATCCGAACCTGCGACCGTAGCAGAAACGCAGTTCCAGACTGTAGCGCCTAGAACCGCTCGGCCACCAGCGGCGGCGGTTGTGTGCTGAAGGGCAAGCTGCTGTCGCGAACACTGAAGCCCGAGGTGTGAGGAGTAAAATACGGTAACGAAAAGGAACACTAGCTGACGAGAGAAATTCTACTAAGACTTCAGCGGTGGTAATACATTCCGCGTACGTCACTGCGTGGGAGCTTAAATGTCTGAGCGAGGTGGGGCAATGCTGTATTTTGGTAAGACTACTTCCGACGAATTTCGTGTTTACCACGTTTCGGTCCATCGTGGCAGTTTCTTCCAAAACAGGTTGCAGTCCTCCGAATGGTGTGCACAAAAACTGGAATGTGAAATGGCGTCTGTATGGGAGATTTTATTTACGGACAAAGCATCGTTTATAAATGCCGGGCAAACAGATGTTGGCAGCAGGTAGTGGTGGTCAGAGCAAAACCCACTCGAATTCGACCCGCAACGACCTCCGCTCGTCGAGAGCCACAGCACTGGCCGCCGTGGACAGCCCGTGACACGCAGGGCGCCGCACTTACTGGAAGACGTCGCGCCGGAAGCGAGGCAGTCCACGGAGCGCGAGCCTCGGGCACGTAGCAGCCGCCGTTGAAGCTACCTGAACTGCGTGTTCTTCACAGTTCGATTCGTCTGCCTCTTAATGTCGCTCGCAGCGTTAATTTCAATTCCAGCCACGCGCCATCATTTGTTGACTAGCGATCCCAAGGGGGCGCTGCGTGCTGTGCGCGAAGCGGTTCGTCGTTGCACGCGCAGCTGGGGGTGGCGAGTGGTCACGGGTAGTGCGACGGTTGTCGACGCTACGTCTAGTGTGCACGTGGCCTCGATAAGGTCACTGGCTTTGCGTCTGAATAGAGGCGTCTGATTCAAGACGTTACGGAAATTCTATCAGTTCCGTTTCCTCTATTTTGCCGGTGTGGAAGCAAGACTGTGTCTCGGTAGCCGTAGCTATTCGTCGGAGTCTGCATCAATCAAAGTAAGACGTATCATACACCTTTGTTCAGCGGTCACATTCCGCTAAAACGGTGATCCACTAACCCGGCCTTATTGCCGAAGTTATTCGTCGTGACTACTGTTGACTGTTCCTATCAGACGCTTTAGTATTCTCTTCCGTTTCTTCCGCTGTGTGCTGTTGGGTTCATTTCAGTGTTAATATTCAGGCCAATGTATTAGAAATGAATTCTTGTTGTCTTGTGGTTGAGTCCTGGGTTTGTTCGAATCGATAACCAGCAAGTCCCATACCACTCACGACGCACGTTAAGCAAAGAAGATAAATGTGATTTAAATTTGCATTTGTGTAATTTGTTTATCGAGTTTTCAACGAGATTTTAGTTAATTAGTTAAAGAACTGTTTTATACTTTAAATTATGCAAGACTTGTACCGCACGTGAAATGGGGTTTTGACACGCGATTGTTTTTTTTTTTTGGGGGGGGGGGGGGTTCTGGTCAATTAATGAGTTTAGTTCTTTGTGGAGGTCAATCTTATCCTTTCTTTACCTGCCTCAGCTTTAGGGGGGGGGGGGGGGGGGGTTTAATTCCTCAAGCTAGCTTCAGGCCATCGCTGGTCCATTAGGATCCCTTTGATCTTATATACAGTTTTATATAGCTTAGAAAGTAACTTATTGTAGTGGAGTTTATTAACTGTGTTTTGCACGGCCAATGTAACTTCAAAGTGATGGTTTTTAAGAGCAATTTGTAACCCCTTTTATATGCTGAATTGTTCAGGGCGAAACAAGAGTTGTGTTAGAAGCCTGTATATATATGTATGATATCTTTAAATTCATTGTGCTATTTCCATGATTTAATGTATATGCCCGTTTTAATGGGTGCTAGATTTGTCCTGTCTCATTTAGTATTTAAATAAGCCCATTGAAATATCACTCTCAAATTAAACTAACTGATCCGGCTTCCTGTAACACGTGAATTTGCTTAGTTCTCTGTGTTCTACGATTTATCTCGTCGAAAATTGTTTCAGTGCTGTAATGTATACCAGTCAAATCTAAACTAAGTTGTTCTCCAGTTTAACTGTTTATTCCCTAATTTTCGTTGAATTTAAAATTTCTAAATTTGCAAGCCTTAATCTGTTTTCTGTAAATTGTTGCGACTATAGCTGAGACCTACCAAATCAATTGCAACACGTAATTGTTGGCGCTTTAACTGGTTGTGTTGCAATAAATGCAAACTTAAAGTGAAGTTTGTGGGTGATTCATATTGGCGGCCGGGGTGGCCGCCGTGGCCGAGCGGTTCTAGGCGCTTCAGTCTGAAACCGCGCGACCGCTACGGTCGCAGGTTCGAATCCTGCCTCGGGCATGGATGTGTGTGATGTCCTTAGGTTAGTTAGGTTTAAGTAGTTCTAAGTTCTAGGGGACTGATGACGTCAGAAGTTAAGTCCCATAGTGCTCAGAGCCATTTGAACCCTTTTTGATTCATATTCCCCGGTTCCTCATCCTCAGCAATGCTAGAATTAAATTTTTATTTAAAGCTTGTGTTAAGATTTTTCGGCGAGTTACTGGGAGAGAAGGAAAGGAGGTGCTTCAGTACCTACAGAGCTTCTGAGCAGAACATTCCGAGGTGGCCGTAGAAGACGCTGAGTGAAAAACAAAGTGGTGTGCACGCTCACCAGACCTGACACCTCGGAACTTTTACACGTGGGGAAATTAAAACGAGATGTCTGCACCGAGGCACCGGAGACCCCCGAGGACGCACAGTGCCGTGTAACGAGACGAAATACAACGTGCACTAACTAGTGCCTCTGGAATACTTATACGGCAGTGCTGGAGGTCAACATTTTTAACACTCGGTACAGCAGCGACGATAATGAACACAGGAACCGGAGCCGAGCCACGCCTCTGCCTACAGTTCGGTCTACACGGCAGGGCAGATGTCTCTGGGACGTGGTCTCTGCTCCTGGCGGCCGGACAGTGGCTCGCGGCCCCGATACCTGCTCACTCTCTGATCGAGATACACAAGCGTTGTGACTGCCAAGTCCTCTGCCCATTTAAGTCAGCGTTATATATAACTGGGCAACTGAAGACGGCAAAAATCACTCGCGCACTCGGGAAACCTCGCGACGTCGCCGGCTATCAACGCAGCGGCGCCTGCAGGTCGGCAACCCGCTCGGCCGGCAGCCGCTGTGGAGAGGCGGTGGCAGCGCGAAGGCGAGGCAAGCAGCGGTGACCGTGAGGTGGGCTGCAGCACTGAGGCAGCGTGTGGGCTGGCTGGCTGGCTGGCTGGCTGGGCTGCACGGCAGGGCAGGGCAAGGCAGCGCGAGGCGCAGCCAGCAGCCATCAGCCAGCAGCCTGCCCTGCAGCCACAGTACGTGTTTCAAGTCGCACGTAGGCACGGAACGTCGTCCCACAACATTATTTTCAACAATTCGGTCAGGAGCCCAATCCGAGGGCATACGAAACCGCAAATATACCTCACCTTTTAGCATCAAATAATGCCGACCAAATAAAGGAGCGTCGTGGCGGATACAGGGTCAGTGAGCACAAGGTGGTTGTAGCTCCACTGAATACCGAAACTTCCAAACCCACCAAAAATAAAAGTAGATAAAAATTCGTTTCAGGCCGGCCTGCTAGACAATCGGAATATATAAGTGTAGACCGGACGTAGTTTAAACTAAAAAACAATAGCATTGACGGCTATAGACAAGCATATACCAATAAATTAATAAGAGATCATACTGATCCTCCATGTATACATAAAACAGGTCAGAACACTGTTGCAGAAGCAACGAAAATATCGTGCCAAATTTAAAGGAACACACGACCCTCAACATTGTACAAGTTTTACAGAAGTGAAGCTGTGAGTACTGGTCCTGAGTCGTGCTTCGGTAGCTCAGTTGGTAGAGCACTTGCCCGCGAAAGGCAAAGGTCCCGAGTTCGAGTCTCGGTCGGGCACACAGTTTTAATCTGCCAGGAAGTTTCATATCAGCGCACACTCCGCTGCAGAGTGAAAATCTCATTCTGAAGTTTTACAGAAGCTCGAAATGTAGCGCCAACTCCGATGCTAGATGCTTTCAATACTTCCCACGACGAAATTCTGCTTCGAAATCTGCCAGAAAATGCAAAGAGACTCTGGTCGTATGTGGAGTGCACTAGCGGAAACATACAACCAATACCTTCATAGCGCGATGACAATCGTCATCTTATTGCTGACAGTGCCACTGAAGCAGAGTTACTAAAATCTCTTTTTTCCCCAAATTCCTTCACCACAGAAGACAAAGTAGATATTCCAGAATTCTAATCGAGAACAACTGCTAACGTAACTTACAAGTAGATCTCCTCTGTGTAGCGAATCAGCTTAAATCATTTAATACAGGCAAGGCCTCAGGTCCAGACTCTATACCAGTCAGGTTCCTTTGAGAGTACTGTGATGTATTAGCTCCATATTTAGTAATCACGTACAACCGACCGCTCGTTAAAAGATCCGTACCTAAAGACTGCAAAGGTTCACAAATTACACCAGTACCCAAGAAAGGAAAGAGGAGTAGTCCACTGAATTACGGACCGATATCACTAACCTCGATTTACAGCAGGATTTTGGAACACTGTGTTCCAACATTATGAATTACTTCGAAGTAAACGATTTATCAAGAAACAGCCAACACAGATTCAGAAAATATCGTTCTTCTGAAACACAACTAACTTTTATTCTCACGAAGTAATGAGTACCACTGACAGGGGATCTTAAATCGATTCCATAATTTTAGATTTCCAAAAGGCTATTGACATCCTACCTCACAAGCGAAGCATAATGAAATTGCGTGCCTGCGAACTATCGTCACCGTTGTGCGACTGGATTCCTGATTTTTGTCAGAGGTGTCAAAAATGGCTCTGAGCACTATGCGACTTAACTTCTGAGGTCATCAGTCGCCGAGAACTTAGAACTAATTAAACCTAACTAACCTAATGACATCACACTCATCCACGCCCGAGGCAGGATTCGAACCTGCGACCGTAGCGGTCACGCGGTTCCAGACTGTAGCGCCTAGAACCGCACGGCTACCCCGGCCGGCCAAAACGATTTAGAGAAGACATCTGTATAGTGTGAAAAGTGGAAATTGACTCTAAATCATGAAAAGTGTGAAGTCATCCACATGAGTACTTAAAGAAGTCCGTTAAATTTCTGTTACACTACAAACCACACAAACCTGATGAAGGCTGTAAATTCAACTAAATACTTACGGATTACAATTAGGAATAACTTAACATACATAGCGTTTCGTGTAGAGCAAACCAAAGATTGCGAGTTATTGGAAGAATACTGAGAAAATGCAGCAGGTCTACAAGAGAGATTGCTTACACTACACAAGTCCGCCCTCTTCTGGAGCGCTGCTCTGCAGCTTAGGATCCGTATCGGATAAGACCGATAGTTCGAAGAAGGGCAGTTCGTTTTGTAGTATCGCAAAATACGAGAGAGAGCGCGCCACGGATATGACATGTGAACTGAGGTGGCAGTCATTAAAACAAAGGCGCTCTGCGTTGGTGGAGGATCTTCTCGGGAAACTTCTGTGCTGGCGTACGCCTTCGCCGGCATACCGGTCGTCACTAGGAAACACTGTGTAGCACGCGCTCAAGTAGGCGCCCCTATGACAAGAGAAGACCGAGACACGCTCCCAAGGCAAATAACGCCCCCTGGGTAGGCGGCCGCCGCCGACCCAGCTGTCTCAATCTCTCAGTACGTCGCATCGGGACTCAGCTCGCACTGTGCTGTTGTCTTCCACGGTGATAGTCGTCGCCTCGCACCCTAGCTAGCTGTGAGCGAACGTTAGTCATTGGGTACAGTTGTGACATGGCACTGACAAGATTCAAGAATTAGTACATTGCTGTCAACGACAGAACTTGAGACTGGACATCATTGAAGTTAAGTGCTCGGTTACTTCCTGTAATAAAGTTGTAAGTAGCCTGTTTACATGTTTGTATGTTGGCAGCGCTATAGACTGCATTAATATCACTGACAGCGCTCTGTGCCCTCGCGAAAAGAGGTTCTGTGGTTGGACGGACTCGCAGTAAGAAGTTAATAGTTAGCAGTGATGGATGTTTGCAGTGTTAGCGCGAGCGGACGATTTGGACGTTTGTCCTTCATGGAGATTTACTGTTGGTTGGAAATGAATTGTAAAATGATGATTGATGTATCTGCCAATGTTTGGATAATGGAATAATTGATTATATAATTTTTGGCACTGGATGTCACATGATTAAGTTAAAATCTGTTAAATACATTGTTTGCTCTGCAACAATCTTTCCTTTGCTAATCACATGACAATTAGTAGTTAGAACCTATAGTAGTTAGAGTCTTTTTATTTAGCTGGCTCTAGTTGCTGCTTGCTGTGGTTCGTGTAATGAAGATTTTCTGTGAGGTAAGTCAGTCATAAAAGAATGTAGGTTATTGTTATGATTTCTTCAAATTCAGGGCCATTCTTGTGTGTTAACTATTTACAGTCAGATTGCGTTGCGTTTGTGTACTATGGTTAATAAATGAATAGGTTTAGCTTCAATCTTTCTTGTCACGGAAAATTCTGTAGGTCAGTGTTCGAAATGATACAGACAAGTAAAGTCATTGTAGGTTCAGTTTCACCCACCAGTTTAAGAAGGTTCAGTTGCGTTCAGCAGTTCGAGTAAAAACTTCTTAATGAGCTTCAAAGTGTGTTTTAACCACGTGTGCAATTTGTGTTGTAGTGAGAGGAAACCGGCCGCCCATCTACCATACCATCCTCCCCTGATCCAGCGAGGAACGACAAAACATTACAAGAGGGCACAGCCACAACAATTTCAATCACGAGTGTTCTCCTCCGACTGTGAAAATATTTTGTTGGCGTCCACGTACATGGGGAGGAATGAGCGTCAAGATAAAATAAGAGAAACCAGAGCTCGCACAGGAAGGTTTACGTGTTCGGTTGTGCGGCGCGGTGTTGGAGAGCGGAACTGTAGAGAAACAGAGCTTGAGGGTGGTTCGATGAACCTTCTGCCAGGCACTTAATGACGACTTGCAGAGTGGTCGTGTAGACATAGGTGTGTGGTGGAACACAGACTGTACACCGAGCGGGGTGGCGCAGTGGCTAGAACACTCGACTCGCATTCGGGAGGACGACGGTTCAATCCCGCGTCCGGCCATCCTGATTTAGGGTTTCCGTTCAAATGGTTGAAATGGCTCTGAGCACTATGGGACTTAACATCTGAGGTCATCAGTCCCCTAGACTTAGAACTACTTAAACCTAACTAACGTAAGGACATCACAAACATCCATGCCCGAGGCAGGATTCGAACCTGCGACCGTAGCAAGCGCGTGGTTCCGGACTGAAGCGCCTGGAACCGCTCGGCCACTGCGGACGGCTAGGTTTTCCGTGATTTCCCTAAATCGCTCCAGGCAAATGCCGGGATGGTTCCTTTGAAAGGGCGCAGCCGACTCCCTTCCCCGTCCTTCCCTAATCTGATGGGACCGATGACCTCGCTGTCTGGTCTCCTCCCCAAACCACCCAACAACCCCACAGACTGTACTGGAACACGGCGGCGAGTAGCGGAAGGCGGCGCGCTCTCGGCAAGTGTGCGAAGCGCCGGAGTGACACGTCGTGCAGCTGTGTGTGCGTGTGTGTGTGTGTGTGTGTGTGTGTGTGTGTGTGTGGAGCGTAGACCAGTGAGACGGAAGAATGACACAGACGTCACAGGCACGCCATCTGTCTTCACTACAAAGGCGCGAGGCGCCGTGCTGTCTTCCAGCTGTAAACCCATACCTGGTGGGCTTTATATTGTAACTTGCGCCATAATATGACACGCCGTTTCAGAGCACCAGCAAACCGAGATCTCGAAAACCCGTCATTTACCGGTACGATTCGTTGCGGTAAAATAACGGGAAACTTGATATTGGTGGTTAAAGAATTAGTTCAATTGTAACTTGTGTGTTACGAAAGTAAGGCGTTTCGAGGCAAAGACACATCCGAGATCCATGAGAGGCACATTTTTCTTGGTACGATTTGTTATGATACGTGTGACTACAGTGTCCAGGAGTTAGTAAGGCAGAAGGCGGGACCACGCTACAGGCGCTCAGCACGGTGGTGGGCGGCGTGTTGCGGGTGCGCTTCTCACTACACCCATCTCTTCTGCTCACCTTCGCGTTTTCTAATATGTTGTCAGACTTTCTCATTAATTTGATACAAGTCTGTTCTGTTACACTCGACGTCGTACAAACGCAAGTGCACTCTGCCTCAGCAGTCTGTCTGTCTGTCTGTCTGTCTGTCGGATTGGCTTTATCTACAAGAGAGCTTGCACTATTCACAGTGAGATATTTTGCAGTTTCTTGCTTACTGACGTATCTGGCACGTTCTGAAGATTATGTTACTGAATAGAAACAGCGATCGAATAAGAATGACCCTAAGGTTTTACTAAAAAGTGGCAGTGATGAAATGACATTTAAGTGAAATACTACTGTAAATTTGTATCGCACTTTTGGTAATGGCCAAACAATCGAACATCCAGGATGCAATGTAAAAGTATTATGAAAGGGAAAGTTGCCAGACACCGTACAGCGGAGACGCTGAGTCGCAGATAGGCGCAACAAAAAGACTGTCGGAAAGTGAGCTTCGGCCGGTATGGACTTTGTCAAAAACAGACCTGTCTCCCTGTCTCTCTCTCTCTCTCTCTCTCTCTCTCTCTCTCTCTCTCTCTCTCACACACACACACACACACACACACACACACACACACACACACACACTGAAGTGTGACTTCAGGTGCGCCGGCCGGAGTGGCCGAGCAGTTCTGCGCGCTACAGTCTGGAACTGCTGTACCGCTACGGTCGCAGCTTCGAATCCTGCCTGGGGCATTGATGTGTGTGGTGTCCTTACGTTAGTTAGGTTTAAGTAGTTCTAAGTTCTAGGGGACTGATGACCTCAGATGTTTAAGTCCCATAGTGCTCAGAGCCATTTGAACCATTTTGAACCAGTGTGTGTGTGTGTGTGTGTGTGTGTGTGTGTGTGTGTGTGTGTGTGTGTGTTGTGTGTGTGTGTAAGAGAGAGAGAGAGATATATATACCTGTTTTTGAGAAAGACCATACTGGCCAAAGCTCACTTTCCAACAGTCTCTTTGTTGTGCCTATCTGCGACTCAGCGTCCCCGCTATACGGTGTGTGGCAACTTTCCCTTTCATAACATTGTTATTGGTTGTGACGGAATGTTTGTACAGTGATGTGCTTTGTATATGCAACTTTTCTCAAATGTTTTTTATTCCAGTCTTTGATCACAATATGAATTCTTTTGACGATGACCGGTTTCAGTCCATGATGACCATCCCCAGATCTTTTCTGCACCGTGTCCTAAAGTGATGAGGCCATAATGGCATCGTCAAAACATATAAATATAATCAGCACAGCACCGTCACATACATCTAAAATAAGGTGTGGAGTAGTCCACATCGCCCACAGAGTCATTATTGCTACTGTGTGGATGATGTGGCCTATTCTACACCTTATTTTAGATCTATGTGACGGTGCTGTGCTGATTATATGTTTTGACGATGGCATTATGACCTTATCACTTTAGGACATGGTGCAGAAAAGATCTGAGGATGGTCATCACGTACTGAAACCGATCATCGTCAAAAGAATTCATATTGTGATCAAAGACTGGAATAAAAAACATTTGACAGTAGTGGATCACTGTTCGTATACGCGGCTATGTCGCAGCTGGTGGAACTTTTCTTTTTCGCCTATTGCTAAGTTCACGGATACTGGAGTTTTTATTCATACAAACTGGGGATAGGAGGACGTGACTAGCATGTGGACAAAGTGGGGGGTGGGGCGGGGGCGGTACATTTTGATAGGGCTGACGTAGGAATTTTACTGCCATCCAATTTGTAAACAAACTGTGTGCAGGGTAGAGCCGGCCAGTACAGCCGGAGCGCGCCGCGACCGCGCTGCCTGCCTGGGAGGAAGGAGCGCCGCTGACGTCACAGGAAGGCCGCGGCCCGCCTCCCCACCACACGCAGGGGCTCCGGGCTCCGGCGCACGGCCGGAACGAGTCACACACAGTGCGGGCCGCCGCCCACCGCCACAACACGTCCGCCTTGACCGGCTTCACACGCGGCGCGCGACACCAGCACCGACTCAAACGAAGGTCTCGGCGCTTGTTCGTGACGTCACGTCAGCTAGGCACGGCGAACGCCAGGTCTGTTGCAGGCATACTCGTAATGGTGGTGTCTCCCTCTCTGACACAGGAAAATGTGAAACTATTGGCGGTAGTCGACCGACACACATTCTTCTGAGAGATTTCTGCAATCAATTAATTGTGCAATTCATTACACTTCTTAACAAATAGCGTACTCCTGAACTTAAAATTTCCACCTGTTTTAAAGATTGACATACAAAAACAACTTCATGGTCCAGCAGCAACAGAATTCGTGGTTCTTTACCTTATTTGTACATCTGAGGAAGTTACGCTTGTACTGGGTTGCTTTTACAAGAAACTGTGAACATATTGGTGCTCTTCTTTAGGTATCTCGGTTGACTATGGACTGATGAGCACTGAATGTTAATGAAATATCTTGCGATTGTACACGTTGGGGGAGGGGGTGGGGGACAGAAGAAGAGGCAAAAGAGAGATACTTGTTTTATCAAATAATTTTTTTTGTCTTATACAGTTTCTCCTTTCAGTTGCAAGAGGGGAATATTTATCTTTTCTAATGTGCATATTTAAAAAAGTTTAAGCCAGCAGTATTTTCGATGTATGAAGCTATTTTGTTTCCTGTTTAGAATTCCTATAGTTGAAAACGACTTTAATGTAATGACAACAGTTCGACATTTACACATGTAAATTAGTTCGCATTTCCAGTGACGATGTCAAACGAAAATAAATAAATAAAACAAACGAGTTAATTGTAAGGAGGTTGGGGTAAGTTCCGATAGCAAAATGCATCAAGTAAATATAGTTACTTGAATGTAAAATTTCCGAAGCTTGCAATGGGCCAAAGCAACTTCTCATATTGATCTACGTTTGTTTCGACAGCATTCAGTAATACAGAACTATGATCTTCATTTGTAGCTTTACGATAGTAAGAAAATCTTTATCTAAACAAAACTGCAGAATCCAAAACTACGCCAAACACTTTGTCCAAAAATAAGAGATTTATAGTGATAAGCACGCCCAGGCGTTTCTGCCTGCAACAGACCTGGCGTTCGCCGTGCCTAGCTGACGTGACGTCACCAACAAGCGCCGAGGCCTTCCTTTGAGTCTGTGTTGGCTACACGCGTCCACCCATTCCGCTGTGTGTGTGTGTGTGTGTGTGTGTGTGTGTGTGTGTGTGTGTGTGAGAGAGAGAGAGAGAGAGAGAGAGAGAGAGAGAGAGAGAGAGAGAGAGAGAGAGAGTGACGTCACGAGGTCAGCGGTACAGCGGCATTACTGCCTCCGACAGCACACGTCCTCTTCACTCTCTGAGTCGCCGGACCTACGACGCCGGGTTTCCGAGGACGGTTATCTTGCCACTGGTGTCAGCAGCAGGGGAAAAAAATGCAGGGGCCGAAAAAGTTTTAGATACACAATTCAGACTATAACGAAATATTCCAGTTGCTAAATACGTAGACGCGCAAAGAGTGACACGAAGTAACAACTGGCGATGAAGACTTGGCAGTACAGGAGTTTCTGACAAACGACGGCTGGCAACGCCGCCGACCTCGAGCCCCACTCGGCCGCCACAGCTGCCGCCAGAACGCCGACGCCGATGCCGATGCCGACGCCGACGCCGACGCCGACGCCATCCGGCGCACACCGGCTGCGCCCGACGCCTGTCTCCGCGCCACGGCACTCTGTCACCAGGTGGCACATTTACGGGGGCTGTGGAGATCCCAAATTTGACCGCGACTCGGCATTTCCCGAAACTCTGAAAAATCGAAAAGCTGGGGACGTGTTTGCCGCTGCTCGCCGCTAGTACGGCACAACGTGAATATTCCCTGACCACTGGGATAAACTCTAGCTGATACTGGCTATACTCCCACACACGACGAAGCAGCTTTATCGACACCCGAAACGGACGATCCACCCGAGAAAAAGTATAGGTTACAATCTTGCGGAGCGGAACAGGAAGTGATAACGAAGCAGTCGCTCGCCAACAGAGAACGACACCTAACCTACCACAGTACCAGGCAGGCACAGTTTGTTAGTTTCCGGTGTGCGACGGACCAAACGTCAGGTTTCGAGACAAGTGCCTCGGCGTACACTTGCCAGTATAGGCCGATTAAAATTACTTGACAGTTGGCACTTGACACGTTGCAGATGGCTTCCTCCAGTCAGACCGCTCAACGTCCGTCACGCCCGAACCGATCGCCGTTGTCAAACTGTCACAACAATCAGTTCGCTTCAAACTCCTTTTCCGACATTCTTTTTTCGTGTGTTTGGATTCCGAATCCAGGGTCTGGCCATTTTAGTTCATATTCCAACACACATGATAACCACACACACACACACACACACACACACACACACACACACACAAAACGATGCTAACGAAATAGACACTTTTCACACACAGAACTAACCGAACACTACTGCGTGCGACCCAGCGCCGTTTATACACTTACTGTACTACCTTACCGCCGGCTGCTTCCCTCTCATAGACCGTATGGCCAGAAGAGATCATTTTTCGTTTTGTTTTCATTTAATCGAATTTTTATGTTGTTCACAAATTGCAAAATCCTTCCAAGCTTTCCACGCTCTGCCCAAAAAGCGATTCCGGTAGCTGCAGTCCAAACTTTTTGTTAACATTGCCTTTTCCGTTCTTGTAGACATATTCCCACAGCAGTTTTCTTCCCCTACCAAATATTTCTTCATAACTAAGCGACAAGTGTAATATTTGCAAAAATTTAATTTTAAAACTTTTTAATATAACAAAATATTTTCTCAAAAGTTTTCATCCTGCAGCAGCCTTTCCAGTAGTTGCAGCGGCAACAGTCTCGATGATTGACTGATCTGGCCTTGTAACATTAACCAAAACGGCCTTGCTGTGCTGGTACTGCGAACGGCTGAAAGCAAGGGGAAACTACAGCCGTAATTTTTCCCGAGGGTATGCAGCTTTACTGTATGGTTAAATGATGATGGCGTCCTCTTGGGTAAAATATTTCGGAGGTAAAATAGTCCCCCATTCGGATCTCCGGGCGGGGACTACTCAAGAGGACGTTGTTATGAGCACAAAGAAAACTGGCGTTTTATAGATCGGACCGTGGAATGTCGAGGCCCTTAATAGCGCACTTACGGTATAAAATTTAAAAAGGGAAATGGATAGGTTGAAGTTAGATATAGTTGGAATTAGTGAAGTTCAGTACCAGGACGAACACGTATTCTGGTCATGTGAATACAGAGCTACAAATACAAAATGAAATAGAAATAATGCAGGAGTAGGTTTAAAAATGAATAAAACAAAAAAGAATGCAGGTAAGCTACTACAAACAGCACACTGAATGCATTATTGTGCCCAAGATAGACACGAAGCCCACGCCTACTACAGTAGTACAAGTTTATATGCCAACTAGCTCTGCAGATGACGAAGAAATTGAAGAAATGTATGATGAAATAAAAGAAATTATTCAGATTGTGAAGGGAGACGAAAATTTAATAGTCATGGGTGACTGGAATTCGAGTGTAGGAAAAGGGAGAGAAGGAAACGTAGTAGGTGAATATGGACTGGGGGGAAGAAATGAAAGAGGAAGCCATCTGGTAGAATTTTGCACAGAGCATAACTTAATCATAGTTAACACTTGGTTCAAGAATCATAAAAGAAGATTGTATGCATGGAAGAATCCTGGAGATAATAGTAGGTATCAGATAGATTACATAATGGTAAGACAGAGATTTAGGAACCAGGTTTTAAATTGTAAGACATTTCTAGGAGCAGATGTGGACTCTGACCACAGTCTATTGGTTATGAACTGTAGGTTAAAACTGAAGAAACTGCAAAAAGGTGGGAATTTAAGAAGATGGGACCTGGATAAACTGACTAAAACAGAGGTTGTACAGAGTTTCAGGGAGAGCATTATGGAACGATTGATAAGAATGTCGGAAAGAAATACAGTAGAAGAGGAATGGGTAACTTTGAGAGATGAAATAGTGAAGGCAGCAGAGGATCAAGTAGGTAAAAAGACGAGGGCTAGTAGAAATCCTCGAGTAACAGAAGAAATATTGAATTTAACTGATGAAACGAGAAAATACAAAATACCTGTAAATGAAGCTGGCAAAAAGGAATACAAACGTCTCAAAAATGAGATCAGCAGGAAGTGCAAAATGGCTAAGCAGGGATGGCTAGAGGACAAACGTAAGGATGTAGAGGCATATCTCACATAGATACATATTGTCAACAGGAAAATTAGAGAGACCTTTGGAGAAAAGAGAACCACTTGTATGAATATCAAGAGCTCAGATGGAAACCCATTTCTAAGCAAAGAAGGGAAAGCAGAAAGATGGAAGGAGTATATAGAGGGTATATACAAGGGCGATGTAGTTGAAGACAATATTATAGAAATGGGAGAGCATGTAGATGAAGATGAAATGGGAGCTATGATACTGCTTGAGGGGTGTGACAGAGCACTGAAAGACCTGAGTCGAAACAAGTCCCCGGGAGTAGACAACATTCCATTAGAACTACTGACAGCCCTGGGAGAGCCAGTCATGGCAAAACTCTACCATCTGGTGAGCACGATATATGAGACAGGCGAAATACCCTCAGACTTCAAGAAGAATGTAATAATTCCGATCCCAAAGAAAGCAGGTGTTGACAGATGTGAAAATTACCGAACTATCAGTTTACTAAGTCACAGCTGCAAAATACTAACACGAATTCTTTATAGATGAATGGAAAAACTGGTAGAAGCCGATCTCGGGGAAGATCAGTTCGGATTCCGTAGAAATGTTGGAACACGTAAGGCAGTACTGACCCTCCGACTTATCTTAGAAGATAGATTAAGGAAAAGCAAACCTACGTTTCTAGCATTTGTAGACTTAGAGAAAGTTTTTGACAATTTTGAATGGAATACTCTTTTTCAAATTCTGAAGATGGCAGGGGTAAAATACAGGGAGCGAAAGGATATTTACAATTTGTACAGAAACCAGATGGCAGTTGTGAGTTGAGGGCATGAAAAGGAAGCAGTGGTTGGGAAGGGAGTGAGAAATGGTTGTAGCCTCTCCCCAATGTTATTTAATCTGTATATTGAGCAAGTAGCAAAGGAAACGAAAGAAAAATTCGGAGTAGGAATTAAAATCCATGGAGAAGAAATAAAAGCTTTGAGGTTCACCGATGACATTGTAATTCTGTCAGAGACAGCAAAGGATCTGGAAGAACAGTTGAACGAAATGGACAGTGTCTTGAAAGGAGGATATAAGATGAACATCAACAAAAGCAAAACGAGGATAATGGAATGTAGTCGAATTAAATCTGGTGATGCTGAGGGAATTAGATTAGGAAATGAGACACTTAAAGTAGTAAAGGAGTTTGCTATTAGGGGACCAAAATAACTGATGATGGTCGAAGTAGAGAGGATATAAAATGTAGACTGGCAATGGCAACAAAAGCGTTTCTGAAAAAGAGAAATTTGTTAACATCAAGTGTAGATTTAAGCGTCAGGAAGTCTTTTCTGGAAGTATTTGTATGGAGTGTAGCCATGTATGGAAGAGAAACGTGGACGATAAATAGTTTAGACAAGAAGAGAATAGAAGCTTTCGAAATGTGGTGCTACAGAAGAATGCTGAAGATTAGATGGGTAGATCACATAACTAATGAGGAGGTATTGAACAGAATTGGGGAGAAGAGAAATTTGTGGCACAACTTGACTAGAAGAAGGGATCAGTTGGTAGACATGTTCTGAGGCATCAAGGGGTCACCAATTTAGTATTGGAGGGCAGCGTGGAGGGTAAAAATCGTAGAGGGAGACCAAGAGATGAATACACTAAGCAGATTCAGAAGGATGCAGGTTGCAGTAGGTACTGGGAGATGAAGAAACTTGCACAGGATAGAGTAGCATGGAGAGCTGCATCAAACCAGTCTCTGGTCTGAAGACCGGAACAACCACATTGCACTCCCTTAAAGGGTTTCCAGAAATACTTAACATGTATTTTTTTTTGTTTCTAAAC
This sequence comes from Schistocerca serialis cubense, assembly GCF_023864345.2. NCBI lineage: Eukaryota > Metazoa > Arthropoda > Insecta > Orthoptera > Acrididae > Schistocerca > Schistocerca serialis. The sequence goes on along the minus strand of NC_064646.1, from coordinate 44,816,172 downwards.
AAGAATAATAAATGAAAAGCACCAGTTTGCTTTTGTTCTAAACAAGAAGTCAAATACCAATTATCATAGATGTAGCCTTAATATCCTTCAGTAGTTCTTCAGTAATTATTTATTTTCAAAAAACTGTCACCCACTATCTTACTCCCTTACTGGTTGAATTTTCAAAAATACTGAAACACATAATTTTTTTCCATTTTATGACTGAGAAACCATATACCAGTTTCCATAATTCTAGCTTTCAAAACGCCTTTCATCCCTTATTTCACCCCCTTTGGAGTTGAATTTCGGGCAAGATGGCTACAGTATGAGATCCACACCGTCTTCAAACTTCAAGTTTCTACCTTCAGTTGTTTTGGCCGCTCTTTAGGGGTTGAATTTCCAAAAACAGTGAACCATGTTAATTTTCATCTCTAAGAGAGAACCCGAACACCAACCGACACAAAGATTTAGCTTCAAAAATCCTTTCGGAATGAAATATTCTCATAAAACGTTTCACTCCCTATATCAGGAATTTAGAGGTTGAATTTCCAAAAACGGTGACATGTGTATGATTGATTTCTAACAGAGAAGTCAACACAAATTTTCATATATTTGACTTCAAAAATGCTTGCACAATGAAACATTCCCATAAAAACCATCATCCACTATTTCACCCCCATAGAGTTAAATTTCCAAAAACGCTGACTCACATATTTATTTCTGACCGAGAAACTAAATACTAATTTTTGTACATCTAGCTTCAAAACCGCATTAAAAGCATTTTTTTTTTTTCAAAAAATTCTTCTTCTCCTACTTCACTCTCTTAGGGTTGGAATTTCAAAGAATCCCCTCTTGAATGATGCCTACAGTATAAGATCCACACCTTCTCCAAATTTTAAGTTTCTACCCTTAACAGTTTTGGCTGGACGATGATGAGTGCATGGGTCAGTGTCAGACAGGACATTTCCTTCTATATACAGTTATTAAAATTACAGTGATCAGTTTACATTAGATAAGTTTCGGACGACATTGCATGAAGCCAAATTTTTGAAGAGTGTCAATTAATTGTTGCGACTGAGACCACAGTCATAAGCGCGTTTTGCAATTAATGACATAGGGTGGTGGTTAGTGGCAGTATCGGGGCAAGGCCGATTCTACGCCAAAGTACCGTTATCCAAGATGACGGGAAAGTGCCACGCCCCTCTGCCACGCCACCCCTCCCCTTGGTGGAAGTTCAAATTCCATCAGGTCAATGCATCCTCTACTAAACTAAGAAAATAGTGGGAAAGAAAGGTCACTTGGACTACCTCCACTAACTCGAGTCATCCGACCGCCACCTCTTCCTAGGGATTGGCACAAAGTTTGAATTTTGGAGGGAAGATAGGTCAATCGCACTATCTCTACTAACCTAAGAAAATGGCGAGAAAGAAAGGGCACTTGGGCTTCCTCCACTAACCTAAGTCACCCAACTGCCACCTCATCCTAGGAAATGGTGGCGACAGGACTCGACCTCTGCTAGACGTATGTCTTTATTATTTTGCATGCACTATTTATTTACACAAACTGATGCAGTACCACCATCCAGTGTGTTCGCCATGAGGTCCGGACTCCAACTGACCTAGAACACGGTACTGCCGCCAGAGGGCGCTCTCATCCATGACACAATCCAACGTGACCGCCATGACATCAGCTGATGACACAAGTACCGTTATCCAAGATGGAGGAAAACAGTGTGTTCACCACGAGGTCCGGGCCTAGTACACAGTACTACCACCAGAAGGCGCTGGTGTCCGTTCCGTGATGTAACCCAAGATGGCAGTCTGGGGTGGGGCAAAATGGCAGGAGAAGGACTCTCTCTGTGCTGGACATAAGTGTTTACTTTGCAGGCAGTGTCTCCACCACGAGACATATAGTCCAACTAACCTAGTACACAGTACTGCCATCAGAGGGTGCTGTCATTCCTCCTGTGACGTAAACCAAGATGGCTGCCTGGAGGGGAAAATGACTCAGCCTGCGCTGGGCTGCTGGAGAGAGTAAGAAAGGAGTTTACTTTACTTGTTTTGGAACAATTTATTTACGGACCGATTTGAGATAGTATATTTATTGCACTGATACAACACATTTGCCCTGATGTACTTGGGGTAAACAACTCCTAAATAACGCACAACAGACATGCAAACAACTCCTAAATTACCAAAATAATTTCAATAAACAGCACACAAACCTGCAAACTCCGCCTAAATAATTCAGTACACTGATGTGCAGACACAAAATCAACTCGTAAACTGTCCAAATAACTCATAGCACAGCCTACAGACCTGCTCGCAAAATAATGCGACAGACAAGCAAACAACGTGCGCCGCCCCCTGTCCACTGGACCACACAGCTTGCTACCGCACACGCTCCCAGAAGTCGAGATGCATCGGCAGCTGTCAAACCACGCACAGGTGCCCGCAACCATAAGGTGGCCACTTCCCTGTGATACCTGACACCTGAGAAATTCCTCTCCAAATATGTGATCACCTAGACACCATTGCTGACGAGAGCGAAGACCCATTTGCAGAGCGCAGACACTCCAAGGGCACACGTGTGTCGAGGCCACCGCTGGACGCAAGCCAGTGCGAGCCATCGCTCTCACGCCACTGCTGCCTACAGCGACTGGGTGAAAGTTGGGTCTATTTTCGAGTATACAGTTAGAGTTCTTCAAGTGTTATACTGACATCACATAACTTCAAGGTGCACTCACGCTGGTCCCCTATGCGAGACGCCTCTGGCCAGCATGTGTGTTTACCATTGCTGGTGCGACACCTATGGATCCTGATGTCACAGAATAGCGCAGGCTGCTTTCTCCCTAGTGATCGTAATGGAACATATGAGCTGCATCCAGCCGTACTTACCTGCCCCAGCATGACTGACACCTCGCCGCGAAACGTCCGCGTGGCGACTCAACATCTAAAAGGTTCTCAATGTTACTCTGACATCACACGGCTATGTAAAATAAGCGTCAAGTATACCTCTCGGAAATTGTATAGTGTCCCAGAAATAGTTAACTGTCGCTTTTGCAGGAGCTTTTATGATGTCTCACCCTGTCCACATGGAAATTCTTGTCCTAACAGAACCTCTTTACCAAAATAGCGTGGAATAACGCTGAATGCATTCCTCCTGATGGTCCTAACGTGGCACCCCGTCCATCATGTCTTACTCTTCCTGCTTTCAACACACACAAACGTTCTCACTGCTATGTAGAGACTCCAATATGGGGGCACAAAGGATGTCTTGTGAAATGAATGGAGCAGTATGATTAGCTCTTATGGAAGCACCGTCCATCTTTTTTTTTCTTTCTGCAGACCAGACTTTCAGCGGTTATTTTACACAGATCGCCATATTGCACCAGCAATTAAACCTTACAAACTACCCTACATATTATCAAATACGACTCTTGCTCAATTACACTGCTCTCCCACCAAGGACAGGAGCTTGAATATTAGAACGTGAAACCGACCTTTGACCCATCAGTATATCACCGCTTATCCTACATATCATTAAATATGGAAAGACTCCTACTCAATTACACTGGTCTCCCACGGAGGACAGGAGCTTGAACATTAGAATGTGAAACCGATCTACGACCCATCACTATATCACTGCATACCGTATAGATCTAGTAAACATGCAATTCATATCTTGTACCATACAAAGTCAGCCCTTTTACATCATTTGTCCATATACCGTGAAGACAGACAGCACAGTACGTATACTCGCGACACTAGATATTTATCGCGAGGTCGGGTGGGTATCCACTCCCAATGCTTGACCATAGTGCTCTCAGTGGATCAAAGTCACTCTCAGAACTGTTCTACAAATTCGGCCTTGTTCCCCCCCCCCCCCCCCCCCCCCCCTCCTGCCAGCACAAATGCATTACTGTTTCTGGTCTGGACCTGCATGCTTGCTTGCTCACTTTTCTACACCCATCTCCAGACTCTGGGATTACAAGAACACATCTAATTCCGCATGGCTTGCTAGAATATCATACCATTTTCGCGGTACTTATCGATATCAAACACACATCAATATCGCTTGCATAGCAGTACCACTCACGCAATATAATTCCAAAGATATAGACTGGAAATTATTTATCTAGAAACCCAAAACTTTAGCTAGGTGGGGCATGCTGTAAACCACTGACTAACTAGAAACTTGTCACGTCTGCGAAGACATATACTCAGAAACTCAAAAAAAATTAGAGAAAACTGATATTTCCACTCGCAAATACCCATGTCAGTGATAGAGCAGATTCCAAATCACCCCTCTAATTTACAAGGTCAACTAAGGTGTTTCTCATGTCAAGAGAACTGGCAAATGTGTCTTCCACATGCCAGATGCACATACCACAATCGATATTCTCTCAACTAAATAAAGGCGCGAAATGTGCAGAACCAGTCAACCGAAGAATTTACATGGGAGGGAATAACGGTCCAGCTCAAAGGCACCTCCATATTCAATCTTCTCAAATTTCCACGTGACCACTAAAGCTATCCAACACATACTAAGTATTAGTTCGTTGTTCGGTCGTCTAGAGGACAACATGGTTAATTCATCTACATTCCTATACTCCAACAGGCCTCTCCATTCTGAAAGCTCCTACCATTAAAGGGAAATGTGAATCACTCCGCTCAGGTCACCGGCGCTGCAGGCCGAGCACACACAGGTAGATTCATCATCCTAAGAAATTGTTCAATATAATAGAGGGAAACATTCCACGTGGGAAAAATTATATATAAAAACAAAGATGAGGTGACTTACCGAACGAAAGCGCTGGCAGGTCGATAGACACACAAACAAACACAAACATACACACAAAATTCAAGCTTTCGCAACAAACTGTTGCCTCATCAGGAAAGAGGGAAGGAGAGGGAAAGACGAAAGGAAGTGGGTTTTAAGGGAGAGGGTAAGGAGTCATTCCAATCCCGGGAGCGGAAAGACTTACCTTAGGGGGAAAAAAGGACAGGTATACACTCGCACACACACACACATATCCATCCACACATACAGACACAAGCAGACATATTTAAAGACCACCTGTCTTTCAACAACTTCTTTGCCTCTACACTTCCGCCTTGACTGACATCTCTGCCCAAACTCTTTGTCTTTAAATATGTCTGCTTGTGTCTGTATGTGTGGATGGATATGTGTGTGTGTGTGCGAGTGTGTACCTGTCCTTTTTCCCCCCTAAGGTAAGTCTTTCCACTCCCGGGATTGGAATGACTCCTTACCCTCTCCCTTAAAACCCACTTCCTTTCGTCTTTCCCTCTCCTTCCCTCTTTCCTGATGAGGCAACAGTTTGTTGCGAAAGCTTGAATTTTGTGTGTATGTTTGTGTTTGTTTGTGTGTCTATCGACCTGCCAGCGCTTTCGTTCGGTAAGTCACCTCATCTTTGTTTTTATATATAAGAAATTGTTCACATATATATTTTATCCCTGTACTTACAACTAAATGTTACGATTGCGATCTCAGTTGAATGACATTCGACAATGAGCGAAGTATCGGAAATACACCCTGTTGACAGCTGTGGCTCTGGAAATATAAATATCAGTACCATTCTTATGACTTGACATACTCTTCCCTTTGCTATCACAGTACTCGACATCAAATCCATACCTTGCTTTGCATATATCTGAACACAAACACATAGAACCCATCACACACCCCCTAATACTAAGTATAATACTTCGTCAATAACTGATCCCTCTTGATACAAAATAATACCGACTGAAAATCAACGATGGGCTGACATGTCTCATAAGTTTTTCTTTCAAGTGCTACCACCTTATCTTAGAAAGAGAGCATTAATTGTCTTACAACCTGCCAGATGTTAAAAAACCTGATCCCAACAATTACTGTATGTTACTGTTACAAGCGGTCTTGGTTCTACATGTGCACACAAGCATCCACGTTAAAAGCTATATCGGCTTTATAAATCCATGTATGGCATTACCTGCGAATCACGTGGTTCTTCCAGACAAACACCAAGACAGTGATCGTAGGAGTGTGTATTATCAGACCAGAAGCCTGGTTACACGTAGCTCACGATGCAACCTCATCATAAAATTGCAGAATTTTGAAAGTGATTCGGCTAAGGAGCGTGGTATGAAACTGGTATTTGCAACCCCCATCACACCGCCATCACTAGATATTTCTCCAGTATTTGTAACACATTCTGTCTTGATGCACTGTCAGAAGGTCGGTGATATATCCACTGGGCTATAGGCAATGGTTGATTGAGAAGGATCACAAACAGTAGATGGAATGATGATTGAGGTCATAAGAAATGTACACTAGCATTTCAGATCTCTAATGCCATGCTATCCGCTAGAAATGTTGTCTGGGATTTGGAATCAAGTCCCTCCATTCAAGCACATACCTGCGGTGGATCACAGCCATAAGTGAATCATATTTCTGGCACTCTCATATCTTGAAACGAGTCACATTTCTTGAACCTGTCTGCTACAGTAAAATTCCAGCCCTATCCATCCTGCAACAGCCCTCTCAGACTCTGTGCTACCATCCCTGCAGTTTTGCGCATGTGATCATTCCAGTGTAAGTTGGAATTGAGTAGAGGTCAGAGGAAACTATATCTACGACCTTCTGCATACCGTGTAGAAACAGGCTGAGCAGCGACAGGACTGCATCTTGACCATTCAATGGAAATGGGAACTGAGAGAAGGACGAGGAGTTTTGCTACTGCACTGTGGTGTACCCCCAGACTATGTACAAGTACTACAGAACCATGTCCATTCACATCTATCCCCCCAACATGCTACCTTCGTTATTCTGTAACATCTCTCATCTATAATTCTCGACAGTCCAATTATGTATACCTTTCCCGATTCTAAACCAATAGTGTTTCACTTCAATTCTTCTCTCCAGTCTCATATTTCTGAATTTTGCTGCATGAGAAATTTACAGTTCTAAAAACCTCACATTTTTTAGCATCGCTTTTCTCCTCAGTCGTTATCATTACTGCAGAGAGAAAGTCATCTGGCCATTCACCTTTTTTAGACATCTTATTACATAGGTAAGTTAACTCTTTCACACCACCACTCTCAAGGCTCTTAAACTACTCTGCTGGTAATACATCAGTAGCACTTGCTTTTATGATTCTTCATCTCCCTTAAAGCCCTTTTTACTGCTCCTTCCATGTTGCAGCATCCTTTGTCCTCTTCTGTAACTACCATCTCCTCTTCTAATTGAGTATTGTTTGGTTTTTGATTAGCCTCATATAGGATCTCTATATATTCCTGTCAGCTTCCCAACATTTACCCCAGTTTATGAGCCATTGTACCACCCATCAGTTCTTTCTATTACCATACCTGTCCTGCTTATCTTTACTTCAAAAATTAATTCAGCAACTAATCTACACATCATTTCATACTTTCCTTTCTTTTCTAATTTATCTGTTTCCTTACATATCTCTTTCATTGATGTCTTACTTATCTGTTCTCTTGCTCTCCTTAATTCATTACTCAGCTTTCAGCTTTCTCTCCCTTCCTCAATTCCTATTGTCTAACATTTCCTTCTTTCTTTTGTCTTACTTAATACTGTATTTGTTATCCATTTTTTCCTTTCTTTTGAACTTCCTCACCCCTACAACCTTTCCTTCATTCTTCCATCTTACTTAGTATTCTATCTGTTAGCCATTCATTCCTTTCTTACAAACTTCCTCACACCTCCAACTTCTTCTGCAGATTTCTTAAGGTTCTGTCTCATCCTCTTCCACTTCAGGTTTGCACTCTGTTCATTGGGCTCCTTTCACATTTTGACATAAATGTGTTTACCAACTGAGCATCCTTACCTTCTTCCTTCAGTCTTTCTAGGACAAATTTCTCTCTAGGTTTTCCTCCTCTCCCTCTTTTCACCTTATTTGCCAGTCCTCCACCACCAAGTTGTGGTCTAAATCTATGTCTGCTCTGGAGATCAAGTGGTAGTCCACAGTAGTATGTGGTGTAACTTGTGTGCCCTTGTCAAGGGTAGTAAAGAGGTTACGAACAGAAGAGCCAGTTGCTGTGAGTGTCATCAGCTAAAACAGAAGCACCAGGTTCCAGTCAAGAATTCAGAATGCCTCCTTCACTATGTTGTACATTAAGCAGTGAGGTAAAAGCTTTCTTCAACCTTACTGTTTGAACAGGTCTCACCAAGATATCCAAAAGTGAAGAGAGCCATGTTGAAGCAGTCACCCTGCAGGCAGTACATAAGCTACACAATCGCCCACTGGGTCAAAGAGAAAGATTTTTTCAGGTGGACAAATTTTTTGAATTACAATTACCTGTCACTGCCTCACCGATAACGATTAAAAACAACTTAGTAAAACATTGTGGCATTCTTTTAAAAAGAAATGGACTACCATTCATCTTTGTAGTTTAAATAAATGATGGAAAACAGTAATCTGAACAGCCTGCCTGTTGATCTGACAATGGTGTCATACCCTTATTAATGTAACAAAAGAGGGGACTGCCCTACATTTTCATTTACGGGTTCAGCAAATTTTTCACCGGAAGGACTGGCCTCTTATGTTTCAAAAATAAACTGTAGGCCCAAGACACGCCACTCTTGGTTTCCCACAGGGATTGAATTGAGCCCTGCTCTCTTTGTTTGTACAGCAGACTTGGGAACCGAGCTACTGAGAGCTATAACAACACTCCAATATGCTGGTGAGACATGTATACGTACTTCTGACAGCAGCCATGTAGAAACGAAGAGAGTAATGAGTGCAGCAGCAGCCCAGTCAGGAACTTGGTTGACATCTAAAGTTGACAGATCTCAGCCCTTAAGATGACATAGTCGATTTTGGCAGGCAAAATATTCCACAAGCAATTACACACACAGGATTAAAGAACCAGATTTTTCCAGTGAAGCATCAAACTAAATTTCTAGGAATGCCAATGGACTCACATCTCTCCTGGGCAGGGCATATCGCATATCTCATAGAGAAGATCCAGCTTTATCTTGACATGTTGTACTCGGTCACAAGAGTACGGTGGAGTGTGAATCATAACGTGCTACTATTAATATATAAGAGTCTCATAAGGTCTAAAACTGACTACAGAAGCATGCTCTTCTGAAGAAGCAACAGGAAATAAATTTGAAAACTACAAAGACTCCAGTTTAGTTGCACCAGAACTTGCCTAGGAGCTATGTGTTCTATGCCAACAAATGCAATGTTAAGCTACAGAAATGCGCAATGCCCTACAGTGGAAACTAATAATGGATATATTTCTTCTAAGAAGACTTACTGCAATTGACCAGATTGTGATACAGAAAGTCAAAAGATGGTTTCGAGAACACATGAACAGAGAGGGAATAAACACGGCACTAAAATCGGAACTATGTACGAACTTAATAAACCTAAAGGACATCTTACCTAATCTCCGAAGAACCCCTACATGTCCTATTTCAGAACACCAGTATAACAAAATAACTTCAGTAGATGATGTCTTCTTCTACCCAATAACAACAACTAATGATACAGAACAATATCTCCAGATTTATAATGACGGCTCCAAAACCCCAGATAATGGTAGAGTGGATTGCGCTTTCATATGCCCAAGCACAAATGACAAAGAATTGATATTAATTTTAAGTGAAGTTTCTAAGTTTTCAGCAGAAGCTGTAGCTATACTCGCAGGTTTAAATTATTTGCAGACCCTCACAGCAAGAAGCATTTTGATTTTAACAGACTGCAGAAGTTTGCTTTCAAACTTGCAGACACCTACCATTGTCAAGAAATCTAATCAATTGGTAATGGACGTCATGAAAACCACCAAAGAAAACGAATACATCAGAAAGAAGATAACATTTATGTGAATCAAATGATTTGGCAACATTAAATATAGTGAGATGGCCGGTACTTTTATAAAAATCTTATTACTGTAATCATCAGACACGAAGACCACCTTACGCAGAAGAACAAGACAACAACAGAACAATGAATATCAAGCCTCACTGCACATTAAAGGGAAATATTAGGGTCAAATACAGCTGAACATTCCTTCAAAGCCCTGGTTCTACACAGTTAAGGTAAACAAAAAATTTATAAACTCCGTAATCCAAACGAGATTTAATTGTGGATCTTTCACAAGCCATCTTCACCGATTACACATCCAAGACAATTATTATTGTGACTGTGATGGAATAACAATAGGGGATATCAGTCAGCTCTTTTTCGAATGTAAACTACTGGTATATGAAAACCAGCTAATCAAATTTATTCAACAATTAATCAAATGCCATCAACCATTTGCAACTTCCATACCAACTCTCCTGTATCAAAATAATATCTGACTTCTAAAATTAATTATGAAATTTTTAAGTACATGTAACTGCACTTTGTAAAACACAAAAATACTGAAAGATGGCTGTATGGGCCTTCAGGCCAACACTCAAAATAAATAAATAAAAAAAGCGCTAATGAACTGTTTAATTGCTGATGTATGAAAATAATATGACAACTCAAGTTTTCTCTGATGAGAGAGCACTAAAGAATAAATGATTCAAGAAAGTGAAATAAGAAGGCTATAGTTATCAACATATTACATTAACAGGCATAAAATCGAAGGATTGATGAGTTATTACTAAAGTAGAAGTGTGTTACCATATGAATATTGGAAAGATTAAGTAAAATGTATAAGCATAACTTGAATTATTGTCAAAAGAACTCAAAAAGCTATCTTTCAATACATAAAGTGATCATTTCTCTAAAGAAAAAAGTATGTTTCACATATGCAAAGTATGTAAACATTCAGTACTACATTTCTGCATTTGTTTTGGATGTGAGCAGAATGTGACCACTTCAATAATAAAGAATAATAATAAACCTTATAGTTTAGTAGCAATGAATAGATCCCTGACACAGTCATTGACAACAAGTATTTATTGGAAGATGATGACTTCTTGGAGAAGCATGCATGTGTATGATTAGTAACAAATATTAAAATGAAAGTTGGAGGAATAATATGAAAGAGGCTCATTATTAGATGACTTATTAGAATATATGCATAAATTATGGCATTAGAAGAAATATAGGTAAAAAAGTACAATGGAAGGAGTCAGGAATGGTACGTTTGGAATAATTGAGTAGAGTCGATATGCTACAGAGAAACTTCATCATTGAGATGCATAAAGATAAGGGTCAGAGGCTGTGCGTACTGTTAAAGTTTTAAGATGGAGCATACCCGATTTTATGGAGGTACTGGAGAGGTCAAGGATAGGCAAATTCAAGGAACGGATGGTCTAATCCTTTGTCACGTGAATCCGTACGTAGAGTGACCTGACCCGGTTTTTGTATAAAGGGAATGATAAAGAGACAATCACATTGCAAAGATGAAAAAGTACTTACGCAGTACTTGTCTGTAGCTAAAGGTGTAAGCACAGCTCTTACAGAGATAGGAAGCTGTACAGCAACTGCTAGTCACACTGCTAGAGTGTTCTCCAAAACAACTCAAGACTACTAGACTTACCTCTCTGAGTTTACATTTCTGTACATGTCTGACTTATCACAGATTTGAAACTATGGAGAATTGTGTACATTAAAATGTCAGCATGTAATACATTAAAATGTCAGCATGTAACTCCTTATGGTGAAAGTGAACTTAAACATTTTCTATCTCAATTAATTTGAGAACTTACGCAGTTTAATCAGTTAATTGAAGGGAAATTACCTTTGAGTAAGACTACCATAATAATGATATAGCCTGACCAAAGAGGGCAAATATCTCTCATGCTTTTATCTACAAAAATGAAACATTATGAATATAATAGAGGGAAACATTCCACGTGGGAAAAATATATCTAAAAACAAAGAAGATGTGACTTACCAAACGAAAGCGCTGGCAGGTCGATAGACACACAAACATACACACAAAATTCTAGCTTTCGCAACCAACAGCTGCTTCATCAGGAAAGAGGGAAGGAGAGGGAAAGACGAAAGGATGTGGGTTTTAAGGGAGAGGGTAAGGAGTCATTCCAATCCCAGGAGCGGAAAGACTTACCTTAGGGGGAAAAAGGACAGGTATACACTCGCATACACACACATATCCATCCGCACATACACAGACAGATGCATTGGGGCAGCTGGGGGAGGATGCACGTCACCCAAACAGACAGGCATGTGAGGGCAGCCGACGTTATCACAGGTGCAGTAGCTTATCTCCTCAGGATCACTCATCAGAACAACATTACTGATACACGAGCATGGCTACAGGTAACAGCTAGTGTTATTTATACATTGATTGTTAGTTGCAATGCATGTAAAATGACTCTCCTCCAGTGAAGTATAACTGCTCTCATTCAGATACCTTTCAACTGAAATTGATGCAAAGTGACACAGAAGGTTACACCAAGTGTTGTCAGTACCACCACAAGGTGAACTCGTGCACAACCGAGAAGAAAGCAGGACCGTTACTGCAATACGATAACACTTACCAAAAATTCCCATTTCTTTTCCTGTCCTCTGACCAGCAGACCCAAGCATATGATTTTTTGAGTGTTCCGTAAAACATTTTCTGTAAATTTAGTTTGACAGGTACTTTAAACTTCCGATAAGTATTGCACCGACTTCTGGGAGTGGGGGAGTGTCACAGATGCAGAAGACGCAAATATTGTCAAATAATTCCCGAATGGCAAAACGTGGTGCCTTCAGGTGGAAGGTCAGTCCGAGCACTGCAGTGCTCGACCGAGCACAATCACTTGTGCCCCGTTATTGCCTTCCTCTCACCTCCGAGCTGGTGCACCCACCCAGCAGCCAGTTACATACACACAGCATTATGCACACTCGAAACCACCATTATTCATCCAAAATAAAATTTGTTATGCAACAAAATATGCTTTGAAAATTTGCAAAAACCTGTCAAAAATCCCCACCTGTCCGTACAGATGTTAATTTCCCATTCTTTATACACACCTCTTCCTACCATTGACAGTATGATTTGTTCAGTAAATCCCCGACTGATTCCTTTCTGGAGCCCTATAAGAAACGATCTAGAGCTGCATTTCTAATGACCTACCTATCACACATCTCTGAAATCTTGTTGAAAAAAGACACATTACTAATAATTAATTCATAACAACAAACAATCAGCTCAGTTTGCTAACTGGCTTTCCTGTTGAAATATAACAATGAAAACAATCAATTATTGATAAAATTATTTAATTGGATAGATAAATAATGCAGTCCCCAACAATCAGTCTTTCCTTCTCATCCCATACGGCAAGTCTCCCTGGAGCCGCGGTTCTGGGTGATGTTCCCAAAATCTACTCCTTTTCCTAGACCTCTGCAGTCCTTTTCCTTCACCCTTCTTCCTTCCCCTTCAACCCTTCTGCCTGAAGAAGGAGCCACTGGTTCCGAAAGCTTGCCAATCACAACAGCCTTTTATGTGTGTGTTCTGCCACCGCTTGGTGAGCAGATATTTTATCTATCCAATTAAGTAATTTACTGTTTAAATGATACATGCAGTGTTGTAAGGGTTAAAAACATTTTGCATCATCCACACGTTACTTACATTCTCTCAAGTAAGAAGTCCCAAAAACAAAATTACTGTAAAGTAGGGTAGATGGTATCGATTGGATGGACAGCAGAAGTAATAAACAACAGAAGAGTAGAAATTATTTTTGTACTGTTAGTTGTTTTGAACAGTAGGCTTCTGATGTGTCTGAAATGAAAAGATTACAAAAGAGGAAGAGGACAGTCTGACATCCTGCTAATGATGAAAACACTAGAGATGTGGTGCAAGTTCAGACTGGTGGAGAGCTGTGTCTTGCAAAACAGTCATCTCAGCACCTGACCCAGGCAACCTGAGGGAAACCACAGGAAGCCTAAATCTGGATGGCTGGAGTGGGATTTGAAACATCTTACTCCCAACTGAGAGCCAGTGCCTTTATCAGTGGGCAGTCTCACTCAGATGAAAGTTTACCATCGGTGTGCATTCCAAGTTCTGACTTACACTGTGGACTTTTAATGTGATAACCACCTGCGGGTTGCTGATGGAGAGTCACATAATAGGGAGACAAGAACAGAATCAAATGGATTGAGTAACACCCAGGAGTGGAAGATGGCACCCGATAGGACAGGATGGGAACAGGTGTCCGGCCAAGCAAACGATATGGTCTGGAGCTGGGCTGCATGAGTACTCTGTCGGATGCCGGCAGAGAAGGAAAGACTGAGATGCAGATCGAATGGAGAGTGGGTAGGTGACATTAGAAGATTGTAGTGCGCAGACACCTTCGTCTAGCAGTGGACATCAAATGGCTGGCAATTGCAGACAGAGTAGGAAGCGAGATTACGGTTAAACGTCTTCTCGAGGCCACAGTCACTAGAGGCAAGCAAAAGTTGAAATGTTGAGAAGGATCAAAAATGAAATAGTTTGGCACCTTTTTAAAGAAAGCCTTAAGCCTGTTTAAGGAAACCACAGAAAACCTATTTTCTGATAGTCACACACGGACCTGAGCTGCTACCCTACAGAGCATGAGTCAGCACACGTGTCAAGCACTGGTTGCTCGCCTCATCATTTAGTCTGACTGAATTAGCAGAGCGGAAAATGCATCTTATTAAACCTTTGACGTTTGGAACATATACTTAAATGAAATTTTAAGTAATTCTACCAGAACTAAAACGCCCCCTGAGTGAATAATGTAATTTAACTTTTCCTGTTATGTGCTACCTTCAGAGACAGGATCCCACAATTTGATACAGAGTTTTTAGTTTTTCAGGTCTTAATTTTGTGGTAATTTGCCTAAAAATATGAAGATTACAGTTTATGTGTCATAAACAATGAGTTCATTAGAGATGGAGTACGAGCTCAGTTCAAGGATGGAAAATGGGTGAATCTAAACTGGATGGCCACAGGAGGGGAATCAAATGGCTGCCCTCCCAACACTGTGAGACCAGTCTCCGCCACCTCATCCTGCGCCATGTATCTGAGGGTAGCAGACAGCAGCTATACATGAAGGGAATAAACAGAAAGTGAAGGTGACATGAGAAGGAATATCCACAAAGTAACAAGTACCAGTTGAAACTAACAAAAAAAAGAGTCAATCAATTATAGCTAGCAGCTACAAAATCACACTTTAATGGAATGGTATTCAAATAAAGCTTTTCTTTTTGCCAATTACTTTGAAAAATGTTTCTCCCTTTTGTTTCCTATTTATTAACAAGAAACCTTTAATATTTACATAGAGATGAAATTCTTCGCCAGAGTTTTTCTGTGGGCACTGTTAGGAACTGAAGCTTGACAACTGCAGACTTTGTTATGTGAATAAATATACAATAACAGATAAAAAATGCACTTACCACTGTAGAAGGCTGTTATTAACATGGCTGAATTCCAGACATAGAAATCTGCCTCCAGGCTTCAGGATTCTGTACGCTTCTCGTACAACTTTATCAATGTGCGTGCAGTTTCTGATGCCGAATGCAATTGTGTAGGCACTGTAGCTGCAATCTTCTACCGGTAGGTTTTCAGCATCTCCACATAGCCACGAAATACGATCAGGGCTCAAGTTCGAGAGCTCTGCACGTCGTTTTCCCACATCGAGCATGGCACTATTGATATCACAAACAGTTACGTGGCCTGCTTCATCGTCAACAGTGGGAAATCGTTTTTTCAAGTTATCGATGTATCTGAGATATCGGAAGGCTATATCACCTACAGAAATTTGAATAATTATTCTTAATTACACAAACATTATAATGTTGGATGAAATAATACAATATCATTTCTCAAAAACTAGTTAAAAAATGCAAAATAGTACTAACTAGTTTTCTGTATATTGAACACAAGTGTTCCACCCGAGGCTGTAGAAAATGTCAAATAAATCTGCTACTCTAAATAGTGTGTTATTGCCACCACCTGTGACATTGTAAGGTGGCATTTCTAGTGCCCTTTGAACCATGTTCAGAATCATTTGTAATGCTTTGTAGCACTAACCACAGGGTCATAGTATGATTGCTTCACATATTCACATTACTGTAATGTATTAGCAGTATACCAAACAAAGCACAGTGTAACACTGGATCTGTAACAGCTATCTGCTCCTTGTACTGAAGTGGACAAGTAAATACATGGTGGATGACTTCTCTAAATAAACTGTCCTTTCCTATATCACCCACCCCCTACCCTTTCTAAATTCATACGGTGCAAGATGCCAGCTCCTAAACTGCTTCTGTGGCTTACAGCAGGAGGTTACCACCGGCTGACACAAGTGGCTGCTCTTTTACTCCTGCAGACTGTCTCCTGTCCTATCAAATAACGTAGCTGGCAGGATATTGCAGGAAATATCTTGTAAACCATGCGGATTATGTTAAATAATATTGTTACTTATATCACTGTTAATAAAAAATGTTATTAAAAGACAAAATATTGAATCTAAATGCAGCACTCATGTGTATTGTACCACTGGAGGCACCAAAACTACAAACCATAAAATGTAAATACACAGATAGCAAGTATTTTATACTATATGTATGCTAGTATGTGTGAACAATGACAAAAGTAGGTAGTAAACTCTACCAAAGTATCTATCAATAATGTGACTTAACTCAATTAGGTACATACAGGGGACATTTAACTGGGCATCAGAATACATTAAATGATTGCTGGTGAGACAGGAAGAGCAGTCAGCAAGGATTAAATATGTAGCCACATTTCCAACCAAACATCTAACAAACTGGCCAGTCTACAGAGGTTTCTTTTACGCAAATTTCTGCATTTATTTAGTATAATTCTGAAATTATGCCTACCAAGTACACAACAAACAAACAATTTATCATGAAACTGCAAAAATGGTTCAAATGGCTCTAAGCACTATGGGACTTAACATCTGAGGTCATCAGTCCCCTAGACATAGAACTACTTACACCTAACTAACCTAAGGACACCACACACATCCATGCTCGAGGCAGGATTTGAACCTGCGACCGTAGCAGCAGCGCGGTTCTGGACTGAAGCGCCTAGAGCCACTCAGCCACAGTGGCTGGCATGAAACTGCAAATAAGCTCAAATTATATATAGAGTTCATGAAAGAATCTCATCAAATCTATGTATAGAGTAATTAAAATAACATTGTGATTGACAACAGGAAGCAATGTTACCAAACAAAACACACTCATTGTCGAACACAACTCTACAAATTATGCAACATTACAAACACAAACACACTGAGAAACAGTTCTGAGTGGACTGTCACCTGTTCTAAATTTGATTGCCAACGACAGTCTGTTAACCACAGTGAAGTGCATGTATGGTATATAAGAGTTTCTTCCATCCCACTCGATTCGCATATGTACGGCAGAGTGCAGGAGGGGGTGATACAACCGCTCAATTGCCCCTCTGGGAGCTGTAATTAGTGTAATGCTGAATTTGTGGTTCTTACATAGGTTATACACTAGGAGCTGTGGTATATTCCTAGATTCCTCACTTAACACTGGTTCCTGAAACTTAATCAGTAGGCTTTTGTGGTACAGCTGACGTCTATCACTAAGCGCCTGCCAGCTCAGGCTTTGCAGCATCTCCTTTGTGACAGTCTCCCGTGAGTCGAACAAACCTGAATTGTCACCTTTCATGCTGTCCTCCATTGTATAATTCAGTATCCCCTGTTAGTACCATCTCATGTGGGTGACACACGTTTCAGTAATATTCTCGATTTCATATGTAAGAAATCTCCTTTGTACGCTGACTGTATTTTCTCGAAATCCTATTAATGAATAGATGGCTGCCATCTGCATTACATATCACTCAGTCTATGTGATCACTCCTTTTCACATTGTCAATCCTGCCGCTAGTCTTCAATTGCAGAAAAGCACAATTAAAAAGAATGCTAGAAATATTTAAGATTACAGGTAAAGTCCTTCTTACAAAGTAGAAAACACCCACACATTCACACAAGCACAGCTCAAACACATGTGGCCACTGTCTGCAGGTGCTGAGGTCACACTCTGGAACAAGGACTTCATCCATAAGCTTAAATATTTCTAGCATTCTTATCATTGTGCCTGTGTGTGACTCAGGGCTGCCCCTATGTGGTGAGCTTTCCATATTATTGTTATTCCAACCTTGACTTTCCTTTGTTTGATTTGGTAACTAATTTTGTTTGTTAGGCTATAAGTCTGTACTTTTGTTAGTAAGTGTTGTTGTGGTACTAACTGAAATGCTTTTCTTAAATTAATAAATACTGCATCCACCAGTTTGCGTAAATCCATGGCTTTCAGGCTGTCACACGAGAGGAGCAGCAGTCGCGTTTCACATTACTGATATTTTTTTGGTATCAGTGCCGGCTGGCATGGTACGGGTCATCCTGTTCGAGATACCTCATTATATGAAACTAGACATCATCTATGGAGTGTGTGGTCTAACGTTCATAAATGGTTTTATCGAAATTGTCTCAGTTGCAGAAATCAATGTGTCTTACTGGCTGGAACTGCTAAGCAGCTGTCATGACAACCATCAAGCTCGAGTTTGTATCTCGTGAATATTACTGTAATACATTACTCTCTAATGAGCCCAACTGCTCTGACAATGACTCCTTATGAGTTGACAATAGTCAACCTCATTATTAATTTCTACTATCAAGGCAATTTCCAAAAAATACGTCATTACCTTTCAACTCATAATATGTCTCCGATTTTACAACAGGTGACTGTCAACAATAGTACAGCTGAGTCGGTGTTAAGTAGATCCCTGATAGTTGCAGTGGGCTGGGCACAGAAGCTTCACGGACCTGCCTCGACTAACAACATTATGCGATTTTGTAAATGTCTCTATGGGAATGCCTCAGTGCTGTAACAGTTCTGTAGACATCTACTGTTTCCGCATGTTTTGCTGTTGACAGCTGCCAATAGCACTGCAGGCTGTCAGGGACCATCTTAATTGACTCGATTGTAGATAATCCTTTTGTGTGTTGTTTCTGCTGTGTGAGCTGGGTGTAACCTGTGCTTTCTTTCAACCACTGGCCACAGTTTTTTGTTTGAGAGGTCTAAAGTATATTACAGTTAACAGATGGGCAGCATCACATGAACATTGTTATAAAACCTAGAAACAAGGCTTTCATCAAGTCCTGAGGCCTACTTCAATTCCAGTGATTTCAGCCATTTCTCAGCACCACTGACATTAATATCTTTATCACTTGTTTCTACAATGGTGTGAGAATTAAACACGAGCAATACTTCTGGATCTTCCTCTGTGCAGCAAAATTTGAAAACTGAGTTCAGTATTCCTCCCTTTGCTTTGCTACCCTCAGTTTTGTTTCCTGTCATATCCGCAGGTGTTCGACACTAACGTTGTTGTCACTGACACAGTTACACACAACTAGAATTTCTTTGCCTCTTGTGAGAGGTTATTCGGTATATTAATCACTGAAGGATTCATGCATTGCCCTTTTGATAGCCAAATGTGTTTCACTGAACTGTTCTACTAGGTACAGACATATCCAGTGCTTCAACAGCAATTCTTGTAAACTTCACCCATAGCTACTTGTTCATTTGTTCGTTCCTTCATTCATGCACAGTCATTCATTCATTCAATCGTTCATCCTTCTGTAGATCTCACCAAGGAGGACAATCTTCAGGGGTGTGGAACAACTTAAGGTATACATTAATAGAAGACAGGAGAAACACAGGAACTTAATCTACACGCTCTATTGACAATAAAATATCATGAGTCTGCCTCATTCTGTTCATGCTTATGTCAGCTAATTTTAAACAAGTACTTAAGAAAGGGGGAAAATGTTGCTAGTTCCTGTTTTACACTAAATATTTGCTGTTTACCTCCTGTTGGTAGCCTAACACATATACCTGATTACACTGGTATTTTTCAAAGAAAACAGTTATGGTGCCTACACCTGCAAATGCAGAGTCCTGCTTAAATCACACACATTAGTGCTTGTTACATAGCTTCATAATGGACACTGCTGTTTGCCATGTAGCTAGCAGTACTTTCCAATCATTGAATCCAGATCTTCCGATAATTTGTAGAATGCATGGCTAACAACGTACAGTTTGATTTATTTCAAATCAGTCATAATTCCCAATTTGTTTCTCCATACTGGGTGGTAGCTCAATGAATGTCTTTGCATCACACCACATGACTCCACTTTGAACGTCAAGCAAGTACGCAAAGTCTAGCAGGAAATTACTTTTTGCATCTTATATTGTGACTGTGTATATCATAGATCAGCTGAAACTTACTTTTATTTCCAGCAACAAAAGCCATGAAGGAGTAAATGTGGAAATGAGTGTAAGAAATCCAATATAATTAAAAGACTCTTGAAAGTTGTGCTGTTACATACTTTACACAATACTCTTAGTGCTCACTTCCTCTGAATAAACACTGCACTTCCCTGAAGGATTATTCCAAAATATAATAGAGCAGTGGTTCCCAATATTTGTTAGACCATTACCCCTAAGTGCAATCAAATATTAGCTAGTACCCCCCTCCCCCACTTTATCACCAACTTTAGCACCTACCTAAACTCTAGAATGAAGGACTTTTCTTGGAACACTTTTAATTTTAAAATTTAATTTTAAAATTAAAAATTATGAAAGGTGAATGATATTTAGTGTGTGTGTGTGTGTGTGTGTGTGTGTGTGTGTGTGTGTGTGTGTGTGTGTGTGTTAGAATGACTGACGAAGGCATTTTCAAGCTTCACCACAAGTGCAAGTGCGCTGAAGTCGTTTAGTAAATTTGTGCTTTAGTTTTCAACTGACATTTCTTATTGTTTCTAGTGAAATATTTCAGTAAAATTTTCATTCAGTGTTTTAACTTCATTTAGTGTTCCAGTGGTCATTTGAATTTTTTTGTTTTAGCCATAATTTTGTAAAGTTTTGTTGGTATTGGTATTAGCTGTAGTGTAGTAGAATTAATACAAGTAGTTGCTTTCTTAGTAGGCAGAGAATTTCAAGACCATTATTGTTAGTTCTATAAATAGTTGTACTGGTGTAACTGAACTCTGGTAACGTAGACATATAGTTTTTTTCAGTAACTGTAAAATTTTACCATGAGTGAGAAGTGTGGGATCTGTCGCAGGTTTGTGAGTAGTGGGTTACAGTGTGGGATTTGTTCAAAGTATTTTCATTGGAGGGAATGCAGTGGGGAAGCCAGTGGTCATTTCACTGAGATCCTCTCCTGGAAATGCAGAATCTGTAGTACAAATAAGTTGACAGAGGAGCAGGAGTATAAGATCTGTGCCCTTCAGGTGCAGTTACAACGCACAAAGGAGGAACTAGATAGGTTGGGAGCGTGAAGGGTGGTGGGGAATGGGAACTGGCAGTTGGCAAGAAGGCAGCTAGCAAGAGGAGGTATTTAGACAGTTTTACTTTGTGTATATGCAGTAGATTTGACCAACTATCAGAGTTGAGTGAAGAGGAGCCTCGTATAGCTGTAGATGTAGGGAACATGCAGCAGTCCTCAGCAATTAGGAGGCCTAGGTTAGTTGCAAAGTCTAGCAGAGAGAAGAAGGTTCTGCTGGTAGGTAGTTCTCACAGTAGAGGTGTAGGCCAGCAGTTGCAGGAAGTGTTGGGGAGTGGGTACCAGGTCACCAGCATTGTGAAGCCTAGTGCAGGGTTGGCTCAAGTGACTGACAGCATAGGGGAGTTATGTAGGAATTTTACGAAGGAGGATCAGGTGGTGATAGTGGGTGGAGCAGGAAACAGTTTTGATAGGGGCAGGGAATATGATGTAGGTGGTGACCTGGTAACGATAGCTGCTCAAACTGGTGCCACTAATGTGCTTTTCGTGTAACTGTTTCAGCGTCATGATCAGCCTCACCTTAATGCGACTGTTAGGCTCGTTAACGTGTGGCTGGGGAAGGCACTGATGGCAGAGGGCATGGGTCACTTCTCAGTGGTGCCAGTTGGGTCTATCCATAGATCAGGTTTCACTAGGCATGGCCTGAACCTCAATAGGTATGGGAAGGGGAGGCTGGCTAAGCTTATGGGTGAGAGTGTAGTGGGTGGTGGTGGTGGTGGTGGTGGTGGTGGTGGTGGTGTCACTCATGGAAAAATTCCTGTAGTAGTTGTTAGAGCTGCACCTTTTTTAGGTTGAAATCACCTTATAGGTATACCTGCTTCAAGGAAGTCCCTCTAAGGGCTCACCTTCCGAGGTTGTGATGTTTCCACGTACAGAAGGATTTAGCATATTTCATCAAAATATAAGAGGTATTAGAGATAAAGTTAGTGAACTGTTTATAGATGTTGACTCTGAAATTATTGGTATATCAGAGCACCACTTAAATAATTTGACAATTCAGAGGCTTCCTTTACCAGGATACAGATTAGCTGGCTGTTTCTCAAGGAATTCCTTGCGGGGTGGGGGAGCGGCTATGTACGTAAAAAACAGTAGTCCATAGACATATCACGACACTGCACTGAACAGATATTTGAATGTTGTGCAGGGGCAGTTGAATTTAGTGAAACTAAACTTCTAATTGTTGTTGTTTATAGGTCCCTAACTCTGACTTCAGAGCATTTCTTCTCAAGCTAGAGAGGGTTCTTGATTCACCTTGTAGGAAGTACCAGAATCTAGTTATATGTGGTGACTACAATATAAATTTTGTATATGATGGTGCAAGAAAAAGGAGGTTGGTAGATCTCCTAAATTCATATGATCTGAAGCAGACTGTGTTTTTTCCAACTAGGGTGCAGGGGAACAGTAGCACAGCCACAGACAATATTTTTATTCATTCTTCATTACTAGATGGGCATTCTGTTAGTAAAAGCGTGAATGGCCTTTCAGACCATTCATGGCTTGTAGAAAATAAACTAATGCTAAATAACAGTAAGACTCAGTTCTTACAGTTTCTAACACACAATTCAACAAAACCTGACACTTTAATTTCACAGAACAGGCATAAGATTAGTGACACTGAACAGTTCAAATTTCTAGGTGTTCAGATAGATATTAAGCTGTCATGGAAAGTCCATGTTCAAGATCTTGTTCAAAGACTTAATATTGCCATTTTTACTATTCAGAGGGTATCAGAAGTGAGTGATAGTTTGACACAAAAATTAGTCTACTTTGCTTATTTTCATTCACTTATGTCGTATGGTATTATATTTTGGGGTAACTCTTCCCATGCTAAAAGGATATTTTTGGCTCAGAAACGGGCAGTTTGGGTAATAAGTGGTGTAAGTTCACGAAACTCTTGTCGACCCCTGTTCACGAGTCTGGGTATTTTGACATTGGCCTCTCAATATATATAGTCCTTGAAACTTCCTGGCAGATTAAAACTGTGTGCCAGACCGAGACTCAAACTTGGGACCTTTGCCTTTCGCAGGCAAGTGCTCTACCAACTGAGCTACCTAAGTACGACTCACGCCCCGTCCTCACAGCTTCACTTCTGCCAGTACCTCGCCTCCTACCTTCCAAGCTGTGAGGACGGGGCGTGAGTCGTGCTTGGGTAGCTCAGTTGGTAGAGCACTTGCCCGCGAAAGGCAAAGGTCCCGAGTTCGAGTCTCGGTCTGGCACACAGTTTTAATCTGCCAGGAATTTTCATATCAGTGCACACTCCACTGCAGAGTGGAAATCTCATTCTGTATATATTCCTTTCTGTCATTTGTTGTTAACAATACTAGCTTATTCCCAAGAATAAGCAGCTTTCACTCAGTTAATATCGGCAGAAATCAAACCTGCATTTGGATTGGACTTCCTTAGCTCTTGTGCAAAAAGGTGTGCAATACTGCTGCATCCATTTTCAATAAGCTACCACTCGAATTCAAAAATCACGCTTTCAAATCGAAACTGAAGAGTTTCCTCATGGGTCACTCCTTCTACTCTGTCGAGGAGTTCCTTGAAAAATTAAGCTGACTCTTGTTGTATTGTTGATTGCATTTACTTAAACTCATAGACTGAAATTTCTCGGGTTCATGAACATTTATTTTTATCTGTTATTACTTTTATGTTGTAATTTCATGTACTGACACATTCCATGACCTTGGAGACTTGCTCCTCAATTTGGTCCTACAGAACTTGATGTGTAACTAAATAAAAAAATAAATAAAATAAACTCTTTCTCAGATAAAAATGCTAACTGCCAACAGTGAGGTTAGACACTTGTTAGAAAACATACTTCCCTTGCATTACTCCTCTCCATTGTGGCATTTGCATGAACTGCACACTGCAAGCCCATTTAAAATTAACCAAGTTAAAATCTGTGCAATATACTTACTGTTCGTAAATCACTTGATTGCTGCACTCTTTACTTTTGAACTGGCAGAAACTGGAAGACTTCAGGCTGCTAATGCTTTGTGTTTGATCACAGCCACTAGTAGTATTAATAATAATATTGTGTACAGCACTACACTAGACTGTATATATTTACTGCTGTGACGTACTATCAATTAATTCATTTATCTGTTTCAGTGCAAATAATGAAGCAATTTCTGAATTACTATAGGTTCTATCTACAACTTGAAGGCATTTTCTTGAGATATTTAGCATCTGTTACATATGTGTCTCTCTTTTATCATCAGTGATGTACTTGACAATGCACAACATACGTGTGTAGTGGTTGGACTATGTGACGAACCTGTAACCTCCACCACATTAATGCTACTAATTGAGAAAAAGTAATTATTGATGACTTATATAATCAATATTAAAGTCTTACAAAATTGTTGTAATAGTAATGATCTTTTGAAAATAATTTAGCTTCATGACTGAAACAGAATTAAATTGTGTAGTTTTTACCCCTCAGAAAACTTCATTTCACCCCTCAGGGGGTAATTACCCCCAGGCTGGGAACCACTGCAATAGAGGGTGAAAATTTGCAAAATAAGACAAAACTCTTGTCTTTACGTCAACACTGTCAGAGAAACTTCTCCGCTTGTGCACGGAATCGTCGACTCTGCAGACAGTGCACAGTGCTCATCTTGTGGCTCGTATTGTCGGGGCGATAGGATGTCTTGTATGTAGGGTTTGTAGTCTTTATTGGATGTGTAATTGTGGACTTATTTTCCAGCTTCAAGTAGCCTTTGCACTGTTAAAGTATGGCTACAGGCCATCTGTAACAGTTATTGTGGTCACAGAGCCTACTCAATTACTGTATTAATGGATCAGCAAATGCTACCAAGCATTGGTACAAAGAATATTTCTTAAAATTCTTGAAGACTTTGGGTTCATCAGCTGCTTCGTGACGGTATTTGGCAGGAAAATTTACCAGGATGAGGTAGATGTGTTGCAATGGCTTGTTTAACAAGACCTTTGACCTTTGCAGATGCATCTTCACAGGATTGCCCCTGCTGGACTCAGTAATTGTCGACCGGTCGGACGAACATTCTGAAGGTAGAGAGCCCACATCAAATTGATAGCTTGGAGCGAGGCCTATAGGGACCCCAGTCACCAGTCGATCGTCTGGCAGACTGCTGCGACTCACTGCTGCCATGTCGGTTTGCTCTCTGTGACTGTGCTGAAGTATAAGGAGGATGTCTTCCACTTGACTGGCATTCCGAGGAGGTGCATTTGTGAAATGTCAGTCTGTGCTCTCCTTGGAAACTTATAGCTGGGCTTTTGGAAGCACCAGAAGCAACTCTCCAGTGTGCAGCCCAGGATTCCAGGTCATGACATGGATCTCACATCTTCTCTGCATGTCTTCAGGCCACCTGCTTCATGTGTACAATTTGGCATTATCCTCTCTCCATTCTCTCCTGTTGAGTGAAGGATGGGTCCAGGGCAGCCCCTCGTGGTACAATGGCCTGCATCTGCCCTGTGGTGGACAGGGGTCCATCCCTTCGGATGATGTAAGTGCACACCTACACGTAGGAGGCGAAGAACCCGACGTAGGACTTCTGGATGCCGAGCGCACGCATCTTATGTAGCATCTCCTGACACCACATACTGCCAAATGCCTCAGAGAAGTCGTGAGAAAGTGCCCCACAGAATTCTCGACCACTGTACACTAACATTATGTCACGGACCACCCGGACGAGATGCCTAGTGATCGAGCGCCCTTATTGGAGTCTAAATTGCTCATCTGGAAAAATTCTACTATTATCAAGATGTTCCAGTAATCAGCGTAGCAGGAGCCTCTCAAAGGCTTTGCCGATCCGTGCAAGGAAGCTTAAGGGTCTATAGTTCCATGCAGCTCTGTCTGGATTTGGGAACAGCAACAATAATTGATGTTTCCGTCAGGTGGGATATCACTGCTATCTGATGACACTATTAAAGATGTTGTCAAGGTAGGCATGTACTTATGAGGGCATTTCCTCAAGAGCCTTCCCTGTTAATCTGACTTGCCCAAGAGCCTCGTGGTTAGGGAGGCAGCAGATGCAACAGGGTGCTTCTTTAGCTGTGATGTGTTCAATCTATGATTCTTGCACTACCTCCATGGTGGTAAGGTATACTGCAATACTACCTTCACTGTCCCACGTGTGTGTGTGTGTGTGGTCCTGTGGTTCCTCAGCCAGTTGGAAATTCTCTTCAAATAGTCTGCAGAGGGATCTGCTCTGAAACTGGGTGCAAATATAAGCCCTGCAGTGGTTTCAAGTGGAGGGAGCCTCATATGTGACCTGTTGGAGAGGCACACCACATTCCACACTAATGCATCAGGTGGAGGGTGGACAACGTCTTTTCCCAGCTCCAATTTCACACGGCATCGAGGGCAGCCCCAGTGTGCCTGGGGACTGCACCGATCTCCCTCTCGAGCAGTGGGTCTGGGGTTAATCTCAGACATCTGCACATGTGATTCTGTCTAGTACCGTTTCACATACGTCATCAGCAGCGAGAGGATGTGGCATTCCAGATGCCACTGTCTCAGTGCGGGCGGTGACAGTGCAGCAGTGACGGTGGTTTCGAGAAAGTTGACAGTCGAGCTGTGTCGTCACCTTTGTCGACAGCCATATAATGTGAGGTCTGTGGGACCTGCTGCTCGTACTGCTGCAAGTTCATTAGCTTGGTAGAGAAATATGGAGCACTTCTGCCAGTTTCATTTTCAGTAAGGAGTGTACAGAGAGGTGAACAGACAGTAACACACATACAACACTGCCCTAACCAGCTTGTCGATGACTTTCTGCCCCTTCTGGCAGCTGTGTCTATAGCTGTGATGATGGTGGTCAGCAAGTTCACTTTGGTAACTTCAGCAAGTATTTGCATCAGGTGTTCAAGGAGGTGGAAACATGTCCACAGCTCAGTAGTGGTAAATGGTGCAGAGTTGTCTCTACTGCCTTCACGCTGGAGTCGTCACAGCCGTTGCCATAGTGGGTGCTATGCCTGTTTCACCTATGTCACAGCACATGAAGTCAGGCTGCTTCCTCTGATTACATCAGTGGACCAGGTGTTGTCCTGAAGACAGGCATAATCATGTTTCGCAAATGAAGGTTTTTTTCTTTTGGCTGGCCAGTGATACATATGGTGTTGCAAATATCAGTTTTCGTATTGTAGGTGTCTGCCATTCTTCATTCCAAGAGGTGGCAAACCACTTTGGCGGTGTCAAGGTCTTCGTATTTTTTTCAACTTTTGCAATCAGCTGAGTGTCCTTAACCACAGTGTCCACATTTGGCAGGAGTTTCCCTGGGGAGAGGGCAGTGTCACTACTCACGTGGACCACCACACTCGACACACATTGGTGGCATCGTGTCACAGTAGGCTGTGCAATGATATTCTTGGCATCGATAGCAACGGATGGGCCCTCCGCGGGCATGTAAGTCCTTGCCTTGACCACCGAGTAGTAAAATCGTGCAAGCTGGTACATCTTGTGGGGGGTCTTCTGTTACAAGGAGAAAAATTTTAGGCAGTGGTGATGGCTTCTTCATTCCAGGAATCGTGTGGAAGTCGATCACAGTGGTGACAAATCCGATATCTTCGTGTCCTCCCCTGATGTCTTTATGGGGTAATGTCTCCAATATTCCCCAAATTACCACCTTGAGAATCTTGGGTCTGACATCAGGAACTGTGTAACAGGATATTCGAACCATATTTACAGCAGTGACACATTCTCAAGATGACATCAGAACAAGTTTTAACTTGTCATCTCCAGCTTGCTTTTTATGAAGGGCTAGGACAAGTTTGACCTCAGCCAGTTATAGAATTTCTTGTATGTTTCAGGAGACTTCAGTACCATTGGCAGCATCTGCTGACATTGTTGTTACAGCTAGTGATGTTGTTGCTTCATTTTCATTTGTTTGTTCTGCTGTCTGGATAGCTCAAAAAGGTAGCTTGTTGAAACTTTAGGTGCGATGCTGGCAGTCTTCTGTCTCACTTGCTTTTTCCTCAGCAGTTTAATAGAACCACAGTCACTGGCATTCTCTATCTGCCGGTAGCCTGCAGTTTAGTTCGCTTGTTTTACATCGAAAACTTTAGGGATATGCAGTGTACTGACACTCCGTGTCTTCCTCAACGGAGTAGTCCATACTCGCTGCTTTCTCGTCGTGTCGGGCTGCCTTCCTCCACGGTGAGCTCCTTCTTCAGCAGAGTGAGTGAGGAGGCCGCTGGTGGGGCAAGTCCTGCCAGACAGCGATTGGCCAGCTCTGGTGCAGTCAGTCAAGTCAGTTCCAGTCCCCACGATGTGCTTTCTACATCTACATTTACAATGTGTAAAACAGTGTGAGGTGCATGGCATAGGGTACATCCCCTTGTACCAGATATTAGGGTTTTTCCTATTCCATTCACTTATGGAGCGTGGGAAAAATGATTGTTTGAATGCCTGTGTGTGTGTACAGTCATTATTCTAATCTTATCTTCAAAACCCTCATGTGAGTAATATGTAGGTGCATCAGTATTCTACCATAGGCAACTATGCAAGAAAACCATTGAGAAGACAGGAAGGAGTGAAATGGATCTGTAACTAGAGGTGGTTTGCTTATCTCCAGTTCTATAGATGGGTGCTACTATGGCATATTAAGACTGTAATGGGATATTTCATGAGTAACTGATTTTTAATAACACAGCTCAAGGGATAATCTATCAAGCCAGCACAAGATTTTAGCTAGAAACACCGTAACACCCAGCAGAACTACTACTCTTTAGTGACAGTCAAATTTTGTAGCCTACATCTATTGGTTGTGTAGGGAGTGTGTACACAAGTAAATCTACATTCGGTTTGAATTTTAAATTTTTTTGAACTACATTAAATTTTTTTAACTACATTAAATTTGTTTGAACTACATTTGGTTGTTTACCAGTTGGTGCAATGTTTCCTGCTAAGTGTGGACTGATGTTTTTATTTAGTGCTTGTTTAATAATGTTCCAAACTGTTTCTGCTTCATTCTAATAGTGTATTATTTTTTGAGCATGTGTTTCACATGTTTAATTACAGAGGATTTTACAATAGTAGTGGCATAAAGATTCAACTCTTGACAACAATTTGTCCTGAGTCTGGTACAGTTCTCTCTTCCGAGTACAAGATACTATTATTCCAGGAGTTAATATCCTTTATGCTTTTTGAAACTTCCTGGCAGATTAAAACTGTGTGCCGGACCGAGACTTGAAATCGGAACCTTTGCCTTTTGTGGAAAAGTGCACAGGAGAGCATCTGTGAAGTTTGGAAAGTAGAAGATGAGGTACTGGCAGAAGTAAAGCTATGGGGACGGGGCGTGAGTCATGATTGGGTAGCTCAGATGGTAGAGCACTTGCCTGCGAAAGGCAAAGGTCCCGAGTTCAAGTCTCAGTCTGGCACACAGTTTTAATCTGCCAGGAAGTTTCATATCAGCGCACACTCTGCTGCAGAGTGACAATCTCATTCTTTATGCTTGCTCCTATTGAATTGTTCACTTGTTTGTTTTAGAAGGAAAAACGACTCATAGTGGTTAGAACTATGTTAATGAAAGAGTTAAATTTTCCATCTACACTGTGTGATTTCTAAATCTCTCACAAGCGTTCTTTCTGTAATTACTCTCTAAACTCTGTCACACAGTTATCATTTATGGTTCTGTAGTATAACATTTTTCTTCTACCAGCTTTACCTAACTGGTCAGTATATTTTATCATTAACCTTTGAGCATTAAGGTCAGATAAATCATTGGGTATTAGTATTACATACAAATCACTAAAGGTTGTTGAAACTAAACACAAACTGTCAATGGCTGTTTCTCTCTACTACAAATTTTTACCACTGCAAATAATCAAAAACTGATGTTAAAAATTCAGGGGTCTTTGATTAGTGCTGCCTCACAGGAAATCAATATTAAAGTCACCACAAACAATTACCCTCCTTGATATGACACTACTGCCTCTTTGTATAGTTTCCCTAACATATAAATTTTGCTCCCACTTATTGACCCTCAGAAGTGCGACTGATAAAGCTTTTCCAGTCAAACTGTGGCGTTAGTTGTGAGCATACTGTTCAGGAGACATTTAGAATGCTCCTAAGCCAGCAAGAAATAAGATGTGTGCTGAGGAAAGAAATATACACTCACTTAGGAACATTTCAAGGGATCAAATTGCAAAGGGCTAACAAAGACTAATGAGAAATCAAGATGAATACTACTTCAGACAAGAATGTGAGAGATTCACAGACTTAAAGCGCTTCATTAGTATTACAAATATATATCTGAGTTTATTTAGTAGTAACTAATCTGAATGAACCTGAGGTAAATTTGTTTTATGGAACTTTGATCAATTCTAGCCCCACTCGCAATTCCCCCCTCCCATCTAGTTATTCTACTTCTCTGTGCCTCACCATCGATGTCCCATTGCCTATCTCTGCAACTTAACTACTTTTCAGCAATATGCCAGAAATATAACTGGTATACTAATATACAGGTCCCTAATACGAAATTCTTTAAACTTCATCAGACAATTGCAGTAAGTGGCACCAGCATGCAGATATGTTAATCAGAAAAAACAAAGATGATGTGACATACCAAAAGAAAGCACTGGCAGGTCGATAGACACACAAACAAACACAAACATACACACAAAATTCAAGCTTTCGCAACCAACGGTTGCTTCGTCAGGAAAGAGGGAAGGAAAGGGAAAGACGAAAGGATGTGGGTTTTAAGGGAGAGGGTAAGGAGTCATTCCAATCCCGGGAGCGGAAAGACTCACCTTAGGGGGGTCATTCCCACATAGAATGCATCACAGTGTAGGCAGGTCAGTTGGTAAATCACGTGGGTGCTTTCACAAGTGGCTCTGTCTTTGATCGTGTACATCTTCCGGGTTGCAGGACTGGAGTAGATGGTGGTGGTGGGAGGGTGCATGGGACAGGTTTTACACTGGGAGCGGTTACAAGGGTAGGAGCCAGAGAGTAGGGAAGGTGGTTTGGGGATTTCATAGGGATGAACTAAGAGGTTATGAAGGTTAGGTGGACGGCGGAAAGACACTCTTGGTGGAGTGGGGAGGATTTCATGAAGGATGGATCTCATTTCAGGGCAGGATTTGAGGAAGTCGTATCCCTGCTGGAGAGCCACATTCAGAGTCTGATCCAGTCCCGGAAAGTATCCTGTCACAAGTGGGACACTTTTGTGGTTCTTCTGTGGGAGGTTCTGAGTTTGAGGGGATGAGGAAGTGGCTCTGGTTATTTGCTTCTGTACCAGGTCGGGAGGGTAGTTGCGGGATGCGAAAGCTGTTATCAGGTTGTTGGTGTAATGGTTCAGGGATTCCGGACTGGAGCAGATTCGTTTGCCACCCTACCTAAAACCTCTTTCCTCATTACCTTAGCCAGCTTCAGCCTGACCCACAACTTCTTCACTTTTGAAGGCCAGACATACCAACAATTAAAGGGAACAGCCATTGGTACCAGGATGGCTCCCTCGTACGCCAACCTATTCATGGGTCGCTTAGAGGAAGCCTTCTTGGTTACCCAGGCCTGCCAACCCAAAGTTTGGTACAGATTTATTGATGACATCTTCATGATCTGGACTCACAGTGCAGAAGAACTCCAGAATTTCCTCTCCAACCTCAACTCCTTTGGTTCCATCAGATTCACCTGGTCCTACTCCAAATCCCATGCCACTTTCCTTGATGTTGACCTCCATCTGTCCAATGGCCAACTCCACACGTCCGTCCACATCAAATCCACCAACAAGCAACAGTACCTCCATTATGACAGCTGCCACCCATTCCACATCAAACTGTCCCTTCCCTACAGCCTAGGTCTTCGTGGCAAACGAATCTGCTCCAGTCCAGAATCCCTGAACCATTACACCAACAACCTGATAACAGCTTTCGCATCCCGCAACTACCCTCCCGACCTGGTACAGAAGCAAATAACCAGAGCCACTTCCTCATCCTCTCAAACCCAGAACCTCCCACAGAAGAACCACAAAAGTGCCCCACTTGTGACAGGATACTTTCCGGGACTGGATCAGACTCTGAATGTGGCTCTCCAGCAGGGATACGACTTCCTCAAATCCTGCCCTGAAATGAGATCCATCTTTCATGAAATCCTCCCCACTCCACCAAGAGTGTCTTTCCGCCGTCCACCTAACCTTCGTAACCTCTTAGTTCATCCCTATGAAATCCCCAAACCACCTTCCCTACCCTCTGGCTCCTACCCTTGTAACCGCCCCCGGTGTAAAACCTGCCCCATGCACCCTCCCACCACCACCTACTCCAGTCCTGTAACCCGGAAGGTGTACACGATCAAAGGCAGAGCCATGTGTGAAAGCACCCACATGATTTACCAACTGACCTGCCTACACTGTGACGCATTCTATGTGGGAATGACCAGCAACAAACTGTCCATTCGCATGAATGGTCACAGGCAGACAGTGTTTGTTGGTAATGAGGATCACCCTGTGGCTAAACATGCCTTGATGCACGGCCAGCACATCTTGGCACAGTGTTACACCGTCCGGGTTATCTGGATACTTCCTACTAACACCAACCTGCCAGAACTCCGGAGATGGGAACTTACCCTTCAATATATCCTCTCTTCCCGTTATCCACCAGGCCTCAATCTCCGCTAATTTCAAGTTGCCGCCACTCATACCTCACCTGTCTTTCAACAACATCTTTGCCTCTGCACTTCCGCCTCGACTGACATCTCTGCCCAAACTCTTTGCCTTTGAATATGTCTCCTTGTGTCTGTATATGTGTGGATAGATGTGTGTGTGTGTGTGTGTGTGTGTGTGTGTGTGTGTGTGTGTGCGCGGGTGTATACCCATCCTTTTTTCCCCTTAAGGGAGTCTTCCTGCTCCCGGGATTGGAATGACTCCTTACCCTCTCCCTTAAAACCCATATCCTTTTGTCTTTCCTTCTCCTTCCCTCTTTCCTGACGAGGCAACCATTGGTTGCGAAAGCTAGAATTTTGTGTGTATGTTTGTGTTTGTTTGTGTGTCTATCGACCTGCCAGCGCTTTTGTTTGGTAAGTTTCATCATCTTTCTTTTTATATATATATATATATATATATATATATAGTTATAATAGAGGGAAACATTCCACGTAGGAAATATATATCTAAAAACAAAGATGATGTGACTTACCAAATGAAAGTGCTGGCAGGTCGACAGACACACAAACATACACACAAAATTCAAGCTTTCGCAACAAACTGTTGCCTCATCAGGAAAGAGGGAAGGAGAGGGAAAGACGAAAGGATGTGAGATTTAAGGGAGAGGGTAAGGAGCCATTCCAATCCCGGGAGCGGAAAGACTTACCTTAGGGGGTCTTTAAATATGTCTGCTTGTGTCTGTATATGTGTGGATGGATATGTGTGTGTGTGCGAGTGTATACCCGTCCTTTTTTCCCCCTAAGCTAAGTCTTTCCGCTCCCGGGATTGGAATGACTCCTTACCCTCTCCCTTAAAACCCACATCCTTTCGTCTTTCCCTCTCCTTCCCTCTTTCCTGATGAGGCAACAGTTTGTTGCGAAAGCTTGAATTTTGTGTGTATGTTTGTGTTTGTTTGTGTGTCTGTCGACCTGCCAGCACTTTCATTTGGTAAGTCACATCATCTCTCTCTCTCTCTCAGAGAAAAGGTATCTCAATTACCATTCTCCTCCTCTTCACAAAAAAAAGTACATATCGTTACTCATCCACTCGACTGTGAGTGGCGTGTCAGTGTGGGTCTAGGGACGTCATACAGTGGAGGGAGAGACCAGGGAGAACTCAGGGTGTCACACTAGACACCCTTACCAACAGTTCTGAGGTGCTGTCTCCAAATAAAACTGAAACTGAAGCAGTGCGAACCATTCCACTAGTAGGGAAGCCTGCTGTGTCCATATTAGGGGAAGAGAATGGAAAAGGGATGGGAATCTGCCAAGAGTCAGCAGTTCAATCATGTGACAAGCAGTGAGATTTTTGTGGTAAATCTAAAGGTATGTCAAAAGGGTAAGATAACAGAACACAGGTTCTGTGTATCTGCCACAACAGAGAAGAAACTTAAAATCCACCAAGATAGAAACTGAAGCTGTGCGAGAGGTTGTTTGGGTAAGGCTCAGTATCGAGACTGTGTCAAATGTCCCGTGTGGTGCAACTTGACAAATAACTGGACCTTTCTATTGGTCACAGTACTCACCTTTATAGGTAACAAAAAACTTTAGAGACAACCTCAACTCACTAGTACATACGAGGTGTGATCAAAAAGTAATGGGAATTTTTGTTTTTCTTAAAGACACACTATTTATTCACCATCATCAACTTTGTCCACTTTAAAGTAACACCCCTCAGATACAATACACCTGTGCCAATACTTTTTCCAGTCTTGGAAGTACCTCTGGAACTCACTTTTCATTACGGTGTTCAGCTCCTTCACTAATTCTGTTTTCATTTCATCAGTGGTGACAAAACGATGTCCTTTCATGATTCTCTTCAGCCTCGGAAATAGAAAGAAGTCACAGGGGACCATCGCCGGCAAATGCAGTGGTGTAGGTGACATAGTGGTTTTGTTTTTCTGCCAAAAAGTCACAAACGAGCATCGAGGTGTGAGGGGGAACATTATTGTGATGCAATTTTCCTGAGTGGTATTGCCACAGTTCTGATCAGTTTCTTCAGACTGCTTCATGCAAATGGCGCATAACTTCCAGGTAGTATTCCTTACTGAACATATGACCATAAGGCAGGAACTTGTGATGCACTATCCCACTGCTCTTCAGGCAGGCCTCAGTTTCTACGTTGTACGGGTGTCTGTTTCAACATCATATACGTCTACCCACATTTCATCACCAGTTATAACCTTCTTTAGGAATTCTAGATCATTGTAGACTTCATTTAGCAATTCCTGAGTAATGTCTATGCAACATCATTTTTGACTGATATTTAACAGTTTTGGAACAAACTTTGCTGCTACATGTTTCATGCCAAAAAAAATCTGAAAAAAATGTTTGTCATAAACCAAAGCATATGACAGCATCGTCAGCAACTTTAGAAACATTTTCTTTGTTTCTTCCACACTCTCATCAATAACATATGCACTAGGGCGTCCAGGGTAGTCATAATTTTCAACATCTTCTCTACCCTCTTTGAAATGTTTATACCACTTATAAACTCTTGTCTCATTCATAGTAGATTTGCTCAAAGCCACTGTCAACATTTTGAATGTGGCGCTGCACTTTATTCCATTTTTCAAGCAAAATTTAGTTCAAATTCTTTGATCCATCTTCTTTGAAAGTACAAATCTGCCAAGCACTCAAAAGCACATGTAATCTTTTCAACAGTTGACAATAAACTAAATACAGCTGAAATTTAAACATACAATGCGAACATTTGTACCAAAAGGTAGAAAAAGTTTGAGAATCAGATTATAAAGCCCGCGATATTAAAAAAAATTCTGTTAGTTTTTGGTCACACTTTGTTTGTTCTCCAAACATACTGCCTTAATTAGAAGAGACTTTAATTATCCAATAATTGACTAGTATAATAAATTGGGCAAGGCAAGACATTGTGTGAGAAACTATTAAATGCATCCCCTGGAAATTGCTTAAAACAGATACTTCGGAAATCCACTCACAAAGATCTGTTGGCAAGAAATAAATCTGACAACTTTGAAGATGTCTACACTGAAGCTGGTATCAGTAGTCATGAGGCAGTTGCAGCAACAATGATTACCAAAGCACAATGGGGAAATTACAACGAGGAGAAAGATTTACATATTCAGAGAACTAGATAAAGAACCAATAGAGCTGTATATCAAGGAAGAAGATGAAACAGTTAGCTATGGGCAGTAGTATATAGACAAACTGTGGCTCAAGTTTAGAAAAATAGTTGACCGAGTACTGAAGGAATACCTACATCGGAGAATCATTTCTGATGGGAGGGATGCTCCACAGTTAGAGTACCTGTAAAGTATCAGTAAATACTGCACAGCATGTGTATAATAAAGCACAGATACAGAGATGTCAATCCAAATGCATTCAGCTGCCAAAAGGGCAATGTGCAAAGATCTTCGATGACTGCTACAACAGATCTGATACAGTAATCTCACAAAATGCAAAGAAATTCTGGTCATATGTAAAGACTATCAGTGGCACAGAAGTTAGTGTCTGTACGCTCACGGATTACACAAATACAAATCGAAGGCAGGAAATCAAAAGCAGAGATTCTCAACGCTTTCAAATGTTCCTTTAGAAAGAAGGATGCCTGAGTACAACCCCATTTTAATTCTCTCAGTACAACAAACACAAAGAGTGACAGAGGCATCAGTGCCACTGGCATCAGGAAAAACTTGAAATTGCTAAAACTGAACAGCACCCAAATGGATTCCCTGTGGGATTCTACTCAGAATTTCCAGATGAGTCACCCCTTTCTCAATCATAACATACCACAGATCTCTGTAACAAAATAATGTTCCCAGTCATTCGAAGAAAGTACACGTCATGCCCATTCACGGAATAGGAAAGGAGAGGTGGCCTGCAAAACTACCGTCCGACAACCTCGACATCTGTATGTCGTAGACTTTTAGAATATATTCTAAGCATAATGTAATGAGGTATAACAAGCAGAATGACCTCCAT
The DNA here is from genome assembly GCF_023864345.2 of Schistocerca serialis cubense. Taxonomy (NCBI): domain Eukaryota; kingdom Metazoa; phylum Arthropoda; class Insecta; order Orthoptera; family Acrididae; genus Schistocerca; species Schistocerca serialis. The sequence goes on along the minus strand of NC_064646.1, from coordinate 44,779,329 downwards.
ACTTACTGTCGAGGATTCCAAAACAGTCGCTCCTTAATGTAGTACGACAGGAAGGACCCTGGGCCACATGCTCCAAGTCATTTACATTGAGAGTGTGGTTACAGATTTTAAATTTCAGTTAAGACTAGCATTCGTATCCAACAAGATAGATGGCTGACGGCACTCTCTGAAACCAGTCACATTTCAGGCTTGTCATGAAGTAGAGGATAAAAATGGCAGCAAATGAGGACTGACAAATAATGTCTCTCCTCTCCCACCCAAAGAACAAACTATTAGTTCTGAAAGCTAGGTAATGCTGCCACTTTTATGTGTAGCTGTTGGTAGCGACAGCACTCCCCCCGCCCCCCACACTCACATTTTACCTCCTCAAGGTACATACTATTCCCCAGTGCTGATTTGAATTTATTAAGTAAGCAACTAAGTAAGTTAAGAAGATTTTTTCCCCTTCAAAGTAGCTACTTTTCTTCTAGTGTATCAAAGTAATTCCCATAATTATAAATACATCTGAATGGATGAATTATGGTATTTCCATACTTTCTGGTTTGAAACCTTAATCTTCCTTATTATATTTTAACTAGCATTCACTGTCTTCATTTAATCTGTACCCTTTTATACTGCCTGTGTGAATATCTTTGACACTGTTTGAATGGAACTGTCTTCATTTAATCTGTACCCTTTTATACTGCCTGTGTGAATATCTTTGACACTGTTTGAATGGAAGACATATTCTGGATTTCTATTGATCCAAGAAACCTTGTCACATTTTGTTACACATGGAATAAGACAAGTCACAGTTACAATTTGGCATTCCAATCTGTGCTGCCGGAGATGGCAGATGGTAGTCGTTTGCCGTGAGGTGTGCTTGCTTATATGAATGTGTGTGTGTGTGTGTGTGTGTGTGTGTGTGTGTGTGTGTGTGTTTTCTTTACTGAAGAAGGCTTTGGACAAACGATAAATGTGCAACAGTCTTTTCTTTGTGCCTGTCTGCAACTCAATGTGTCATCTTTACATGGGAAGCAATCTACCCTTCTCCTAATAATGTGGTTTACATTTTGTATAAATATTATACTTAACTCACAACAAGAAAAATGACAGTTAAATCTGTAGGATGAAATAAATCCACTAAAAACTGACGGTACTTAAGAAAACATTTAAATCGCTAAGTTTAGACTAATGATAAGAAAAGTAACAGTTACATCTCTAGAATGAATTAAATCAGCTACAAACCTATTTATATACGAAAATATATTTAACTCATAATGTAATTGGATATATAAGGTTTTCAAAAATTGATTATTTTTGTTAAAATATTTAACTCAGTTATTTTAGATTGGCTTTTGTCAACTCTTCTACTGTACAGAAACAGATCTTTCGAAGTAATGTTTTTACTGAACTTGAATCGTTCTCTATTGTTGTTGTACAGAATAGCTTTCACCTGCCTTACACTGCCGTTCATTACACAGACATTGACTAACTACAGAAAAATCTTTGGAACGAGGGGTCTGATGCTCGTCCACATCTTTCTTTTTGTAAAAATATGTAAATATTCACAAATAAAACTTACCAAACTGTACTTTTGTTTGAATTTTGACCTTTGCCTACCCCACATACCAATATTCTAAATGAATCAGTCTCCTATCACAATTTTTCCACAAACATTCAGCTTGTCTGTGTACAGTTTTCCACAGCTTCAGTGCATTTAAACAATGGCACTACCAACCCACCAGATGCTGTTGAAACTTTTGTATTTAACTGTCCACAGGCAACTACTAAAATCTGAGTGAAGTGACCATGTTTTGGTGATGGACAAATATTACATCAAGTTTAAGGCATGTTCCTTGGCACTATGTGAACATATTTACCAGTCAGCTGTACACATGAAAAATATTATTAGTAATTACTGCACAAACAGTCTATATAAGTGACACACAGATCTCAAGAAACTGCAGCTAAGATGATGTAGTTTTGTTAGTAGTGAGTGTGATAAGGCGTCCTGTGAAACATTACTAAGTGCCTCCTCTGAATACTACCTACAATAGATAGTTAGGAACCCCACACATGAAGGAAATCTATTGAATCTAATGGCAACAAATAGACCTGACCTCTTTGAAGCTGTTCACGTTGAAACTGGTATTAGTGACCACGATATGGTTGTGGCAACAGTGATTACCAAAGCACAAAGGACAATTAAAACAAGCAGAAAGATAAACATGTTCAGTAAACTAGATAAAAAAAATTCAGTAGTGTCAAATATCAGTGAGAAACTTGAAACTTTCAGCACAGGCAGGAGCATGTAGAGGAATTATGCCACAAATTTAAAAGAGTATTTGACCATGCACTGGATAGATATGTACACAGTAGAATAGCCCATAGTGGGAGGGAACCTCCATCATATACAGTCACTGCACAGAAACTTTACATAATAACAGGTGTAAAACAAAGAGTAGGGCTATAGATAGAGAGGTGCTGAATGAAATGAATTTGGCTGTTAAGAGAGCAATGATTGATGCCTTCAATGACTACTGTAGTGGAATATTTTCAAGTGATATTTCACAAAACCAAAAGAAACTCTGGTCATATGTAAAGATTGTTTGTGGCACCATAGTCAGTCTCCAGTCCCTAGTGAATGAGACTGCAACTGAAATTTAGGGTAGCAAAGCAAAAGCTGAAATACTTAACTCCATTTTCAAATGTTCCTTTACAAAGGGAAACAGATGAGAATTGCCCCAATTTAATCCTTGTACCACTGAAAAAATGAATGAAATAAATATTAATATCACTGGTATTGAAAAACAGTTGAAAACATTAAAACTGAACAAAGCTCCAAGGCCTGATGGAAATAGTTGCCCTACCCTCTTTCCACCTCATCCCTGCGCACTCCCCAGCAGCACAACACTGTTCCCTACCCCTACTCCTTCTATCCTCTCCCCCCCCCTCCACCCCAGCCTCCTCCTTACCCCTCATTTGCCACACCCACCATGCACTGGTGCTGCTGCTTGCAGTGTAGCCTCAGTTGCCTGAGACTGCAGTCGTGTGTGTGTGTGTGTGTGTGTGTGTGTGTGTGTGTGTGTGTGTGTGTGGTCTAGTTTTGATTAAGGCCTTACTGGCCGAAAACTATATTTGTGACAGACTTTTTGTTGTGCCTATCTGTGACTCAGCATCTCCGCTATATGGTGAGCGTCAACTTTCCTTTTCACAATATTGTTAAAAATGTCTCAGAGTGGTCCCTGAGGCTCCATACTAGGCCCAGTCCTGTTTCTCTTCTATATTAATGACTTACCATTAAATGTCAAGATCCCATCAGTTCTGTTCGCAGGTGCTAATTCTTGTTAGTTGAAGATCAGGATTCAGAAAAATTCCAAACTCTTTGATCAGTAGCCTCATCATCTTAGAAACTCGGTTTCAGCTGAGCCAGTTGAATCGAGACACACTCATGTTCAGGAAAAACAGAACACCTTGAACGACTAGAGGTGCGACGTTCATATTCACAGGACATGTACATTGTAGTGCGATCCATGAACGATGGTTGATTGGTTGGTTTTGCGGGGGTTGAAGGGACCAAACTACAAAGGCCATCGGTCCCCACAAACAATAGGGGTTGGCGCATGTCAAGGCATGGACGAGGATTGCGGTATGTGCATGCGCATGCTTTCTGCTTGAAGAAAGCATATATCCTGCAAATTAAGTCTCTTGCTTCCTTATGTGGAATGTATCACCACCAACATCAGCAATGACAGCTCACAACAAAGGGAACAAAATTTCACTAAACAACTTGCTACAATAACATTTAATGCTCGCATTTGTTATGGCATTCAGAGCAGAGAACACAGACGTAGGGATGCAGGACAAGCCTAAATTCAACCGTTACCATTTGTGACTCCAACAGTAGTATGTTCTGCAGAAATGACTAGCATTTCAGTGACCTTGGTTCAGTATGTGTCCTGTTGCCTATTAGGCACAGGGGCACCCATGGGTCCTGATAACTTGTTCCATGTGTGATGGATTTTATTCTGGATTTGCAGCTGAGTTGGTCCCTCTTCTGACTATAATCTATTGTAGATTCTTTGAACAAAGAACCATGGCCAGTTCTTGGAAAAAGGCATAGGTCACACCAATCTACAAGAAGGGTAGCAGAAGTGATTCACAAAACTACCATCCACAATCTTTGACGTCAACTTGTAGAATCTTAGAACATATTCTGAGCTCAAACATAATAAGGAATCTAGAATAGAATGATCTCCTCAATGCCAGCCAGCGAATCAGCATGGATTCTTACCACATCAATCATGTGAAACCTAGCTTGCAGTTTTTTCATATGACTTACTGAAAACTGAAGAGGGGCAGCAGCCTTTTCAGTAGTTGCAGGGGCAACGGTCTGGATGATTGACTGATCTGGCCTTGTAACATTAACCAAAACGGCCTTGCTGTGCTGGTACTGTGAACGGCTGAAAGCAAGGGAAAACTATGGCCGTAATTTTTCCCGAGGGCATGCAGCTTTACTGTATGGTTAAATGATGATGGCGTCCTCTTGGGTAAAATATTCCGGAGGTAAAATAGTACCCCATTCGGATCTCCGGGCGGGAACTACTCAGGAGGACGTCGTTATCAGGAGAAAGAAAACTGGCGTTCTACGGATCGGAGCGTGGAAGGTCAGATCCCTTAATCGGGCAGGTAGGTTAGAAAATTTAAAAAGGGAAATGGATAGGTTAAAGTTAGATATAGTGGGAATTAGTGAAGTTTGGTGGCAGGAGGAACAAGACTTTTGGTCAGGCGAATACAGGGTTATATATACAAAATGTAATAGGGGTAATGCAGGAGTAGGTTTAAAAATGAATAAAAAAAATAGGAGTGTGGGTAAGCTACTACAAACAGCATAGTGAACGCATTATTGTGGCCAAGATCGACATGAAGCCCACGCCTACCACAGTAGTACAAGTTTATATGCCAACTAGCTCTGCAGATGACGAAGAAATTGAAGAAATGTATGATGAAATAAAAGAAATTATTCAGATTGTGAAGGGAGACGAAAATTTAATAGTCATGGATGACTGGAATTTGTCAGTAGGAAAAGGGAGAGAAGGAAACATAGTAGGTGAATATGGATTGGGGGGAAGAAATGAAAGAGGAAGCCGCCTGGTAGAATTTTGCACAGAGCACAACTTAATCATAACTAACACTTGGTTCAAGAATCATAAAAGAAGGTTGTATACACGGAAGAAGCCTGGAAATACTGACAGGTTTCAGATAAATTATATAATGGTAAGACAGAGATTTAGGAACCAGGTTTTAAATTGTAAGACATTTCCAGGGGCAGATGTGGACTCTGACCACAATCTATTGGTTATGAACTGCAGATTAAAACTGAAGAAACTGCAAAAAGGTGGGAATTTAAGGAGATGGGACCTGGATAAACTGAAAGAACCAGAGGTTGTAGAGAGTTTCAGGGAGAGCATAAGGGAACAATTGACAGGAATGGGGGAAAGAAATACAGTAGAAGAAGAATGGGTAGCTCTGAGGGATGAAGTAGTGAAGGCAGCAGAGGATCAAGTAGGTAAAAAGACGAGGGCTAATAGAAATCCTTGGGTAACAGAAGAAATATTGAACTTAATTGATGAAAGGAGAAAATATAAGAATGCAGTAAGTGAAGCAGGCAAAAAGGAATACAAACGTCTCAAAAATGAGACAGATAGGAAGTGCAAAATGGCTAACTGGGGATGACTAGAGGACAAACGTAAGGATGTAGAGGCTTGTCTCACCAGGGGTAAGATAGATACTGCCTACAGGAAAATTAAAGAGACCTTTGGAGAATAGAGAACCACTTGTATGAATATCAAGAGCTCAGATGGAAACCCAGTTCTAAGCAAAGAAGGGAAAGCAGAAAGGTGGAAGGAGTATATAGAGGGTCTATACAAGGGCGATGTACTTGAGGACAATATTATGGAAATGGAAGAGGATGTAGATGAAGATGAAATGGGAGATACGATACTGCGTGAAGAGTTTGACAGAGCATTGAAAGACCTGAGTCGAAACAAGGACCCCGGAGTAGACAATATTCCATTGGAACTACTGACGGCCGTGGGAGAGCCAGTCCTGACAAAACTCTACCATCTGGTGAGCAAGATGTATGAAACAGGCGAAATACCCTCAGACTTCAAGAAGAATATAATAATTCCAATCCCAAAGAAAGCAGGTGTTGACAGATGTGAAAATTACCGAACTATCAGCTTAATAAGTCACAGCTGCAAAATACTAACACGAATTCTTTACAGACGAATGGAAAAACTAGTAGAAGCCAACCTCGGGGAAGATCAGTTTGGATTCCGTAGAAATATGGGAACACGTGAGGCAATACTGACCCTACGACTTATCTTAGAAGCTAGATTAAGGAAAGACAAACCTACGTTTCTAGCATTTGTAGACTTAGAGAAAGCTTTTGACAATGTTGACTGGAATACGCTCTTTCAAATTCTGAAGTTGGCAGGGGTAAAACACAGGGAGCGAAAGGCTATTTACAATTTGTACAGAAACCAGATGGCAGTTATAAGAGTTGAGGGACATGAAAGGGAAGCAGTGGTTGAGAAGGGAGTAAGACAGGGTTGTAGCCTCTCCCCGATGTTATTCAATCTGTATATTGAGCAAGCAGTGAAGGAAACAAAAGAAAAATTCGGAGTAGGTATTAAAATCCATGGAGAAGAAATAAAAACTTTGAGGTTTGCCGATGACATTGTAATTCTGTCAGAGACAGCAAAGGACTTGCAAGAGCAGTTGAATGGAATGGATAGTGTCTTGAAAGGAGGGTATAAGATGAACATCAACAAAAGCAAAATGAGGATAATGGAATGTAGTCGAATTAAGTCGGGTGATGCTGAGGGAATTAGATTAGGAAATGAGACACTTAAAGTAGTAAAGGAATTTTGCTATTTGGGGAGCAAAATAACTGATGATGGACGAAGTAGAGAGGATATAAAATGTAGACTAGCAATGGCAAGGAAAGTGTTTCTGAAGAAGAGAAATTTTTTAACATCGAGTATAGATTTAAGTGTCAGGAAGTCATTTCTGAAAGTATTCTTATGGAGTGTAGCCATGTATGGAAGTGAAACTTGGACGATAAATAGTTTGGACAAGAAGAGAATAGAAGCTTTCGAAATGTGGTGCTACAGAAGACTGCTGAAGATTAGATGGGTAGATCACATAACTAATGAGGAAGTACTGAATAGGATTGGGGAGAAGAGAAGTTTGTGGGACAACTGGACTAGAAGAAGGGATCGGTTGGTAGGACATGTGTTGAGGCATCAAGGGATCACCAATTTAGTATCTGATAGCAACGTGGAGGGTAAAAATCGTAGAGGGAGACCAAGAGATGAATACACTAAGCAGATTCAGAAGGATGTAGGTTGCAGTAGGTACTGGGAGATGAAGAGGCTTGCACAGGATAGAGTAGCGTGGAGAGCTGCATCAAACCAGTCTCAGGACTGAAGACCATAACAACAACAACAATTAGACCTTCATTTAGTAACTACCATACTTTTTAGTATGGAGCTGTGCAATCTACAATGGGTCTCCATGAATTTTTCTGCTGCTGGTTTCCAGCTGTGGCTGCTTCAGATGTAGTGCGTGCACATGTGCACGCATGCGCTCTCTCTCTCTCTCTCTCTCTCTCTCTATCTATCTATCAGGTGAATTTTGGAATCATTTTGTTGAGAAGGCCATGGTCAACTTCCTGCCCTATCCTCATCTAATCTAGCTCTGGTCTGTACATGTTTAATATATGTAGCTACACTACAGGATGAACCACAACTCCACCAACGAACTTTTAGGGATTGCTCATGGATGCCTTCTGAGTGCTTTGGTATAAAAGACCTTCGGTCTCCAGTGCCTTGTTATTGTGTGACTGTGATTTATTCATCTCATGACTTAAATTTGTAATCCATTTGTTCTGTGTAGAGGAGACACATCAAAAATATATAACACACTAAAATAAATAATAACACTAAAATATATCTTGCAATATGTAAACATTGTATCCAGCTCAAATTTCGAATTATTCTTGCCTGAATTCGTCCACTGGGTAATAACATTTCAGTGTCAAGGTATTCAATGTGTGCCCAAATTTTATCCAGATTTAATCCTAAGAATTTGATCAAGTCCACTTCTTATATATCTTGATTGCTGTGAATAGACTTAATCTGCTCACATCTTTGACTGTGTTTTTTTTTTTTTTTTTTATCATGTGAGTCTAAAATATACACTCATGTTCAGAAAGAACGTAACACCTTGAACGATTACAAATAGGATGTTCATACTCATAGGGCATGTACACTAGCATATTCTGCAGAAATGATTAGCATTTGAAACATGGTGGCCAGCAGATTCAAAGTCGACATCGATACCAAGGCACAATACCACCAACCGGTAAAAGGTGCTTGCAGCTCTCATTGACGCTATAAACTGAAGGTAATGGATCAGTGTGACTTGAGCAGATGTACAGGATGCCTTGCAGACATATGTGCGAATCATACTGTCAAACAAGTGAGTTTGAAAGAGGGTACATTATTAGCAAGAGAGAATTTGATGCATCTGTCTGCAAAATTGCTGCTTGTGTGGGACAAAGTGTTTCAGCATTGTAATGGGCATGTGCAGAATGGTTCACAAAAGGGCATAGAACATGACGAGATGAATCAGGTAGCACCACACAGACTGCCCTCCAAGAAGATCGACAAATCATCTGAATGGCATTGCGGGACAGATCTGCATCCTCCTCAGTTCTGGCACAACAGCACAACAGTGTAACACATAATACAATATCAGGGGTGACAGCCCATTATCATTTATTACAGCACGGGTGACATGCACATCGTCTGCTTCTCCGCCTACCTTTGACAAATGTCTAGAAAACTGCTAGATGGCAATGGTGTATGGAACGGCATCACTGGGGACAGGAATGGCAGCAGATAGTGTTTTCAGACAAATCCAGGTTCTGTTTGCTTGAAAATGAAGGCTGAATTTTTGTCCGACACACCAGGGGAGCAGCATCACAGTGACAGCATTCACACAACCCGTAGCCACATGCTTTCTGCACAACACCCCTGATGCCATTTCTCAGCAAGACAAAGCACAACTATGTATTGCTGCATCAATACGGACCTTCTTGGTGTCACAGGATGTCAGTCTTTTGCCTTGCCTGCCAGATCACCAGACTTGTAGCCTGATGAAAAAGTGTGGGATTTGGTGAAACGACCGGTGCAGCACTGTGACCCAAGGCCTGCACCACAGATGAATTTTGAAACCAGGTGAATACAGCATGGATAGCTAAAAACACAGGACACCATTCGCGTCTTATACGTGTCAATGCCATCACACATGGAACAAGTTATTAGGACCCATGGGTGCCCCTGTGCCTAATAGGCAACAGGACACATACTGAACCAAGGTCACTGAAATGCTAGTCATTTCTGCAGAACATACTACAGTTGGAGTCACAAATGGTAACGGTTGAATTTAGGCTTGTCCTGCATCCCTACGTCTGTGTTCTCTGCTCTGAATGCCATAACTAATGCGAGCATTAAACGTTATTGTAGCAAGTTGTTTGGTGAAATTTTGTTCCCTTTGTTGTGAGCTGTCATTGCTGATGTTGGTGGTGATACATTCCACATAAGGAAGCAAGAGACTTAATTTGCAGGATATATGCTTTCTTCAAGCAGAAAGCATGCGCATGCACATACCGCAATCCTCATCCATGCCTTGACATGCGCCAACCCCTATTGTTTGTGGGGACCGATGGCCTTTGTAGTTTGGTCCCTTCAACCCCCGCAAAACCAACCAATCAACCATCGTTCATGGATCGCACTACAATGTACATGTCCTGTGAATATGAACGTCGCACCTCTAGTCGTTCAAGGTGTTCTGTTTTTCCTGAACATGAGTGTGTCTCGATTCAACTGGCTCAGCTGAAACCGAGTTTCTAAGATGATGAGGCTACTGATCAAAGAGTTTGGAATTTTTCTGAATCCTGATCTTCAACTAACAAGAATTAGCACCTGCGAACAGAACTGATGGGATCTTGACATTTAATGATAAGTCATTAATATAGAAGAGAAACAGGACTGGGCCTAGCATGGAGCCTCAGGGACCACTCTGAGACATTTTTAACAATATTGTGAAAAGGAAAGTTGACGCTCACCATATAGCGGAGATGCTGAGTCACAGATAGGCACAACAAAAAGTCTGTCACAAATATAGTTTTCGGCCAGTAAGGCCTTAATCAAAACTAGACCACACACACACACACACACACACACACACACACACACACGCACACACACACACACACACACACACACACACACGCACACACACAACTGCAGTCTCAGGCAACTGAGGCTACACTCCAAGCAGCAGCACCAGTGCATGGTGGGTGTGGCAAATGAGGGGTAAGGAGGAGGCTGGGGTGGAGAGGGGGGGGGGGGGGAGGATAGAAGGAGTAGGGGTAGCGAACAGTATTGTGCTGCTGGGGAGTGCGCAGGGATGAGGTGGAAAGAGGGTAGGGCAGCTATTTCCAGTTGGGAGGTTAAACGGAGGGCAATGGAGATGTCGAGGGGGGGAGAGGGGCGGATGGGGAGAAGGAGAGAAGTAAAAAGACTGGGTGTGATGGAGAAACGAGGGCTTTGTGGTGATGGGATAGGAACAGAGAAGGGGCTGGATGGGAGAGAACAATGACTAATGAAGGTCGAGGCCAGGAGGGTTACGGGAACATAAGATATATTGTAGGGAAAGTTCCCATCTGCACAATTCAGAAAAGCTGGTGTACGTGGAAAGGATCCATACGGCACATACTGTGAAGCAGCCATCGAAATGAAGGATGTCATGTTTGGCAGTGTGCTCAGCAACAGGGTGGCCCACTTGTTTCTTGGCCACCGTTTGTCGGTGGCCATTCATGTGGATAGACAGCTTGTTGATTGTCATGCACACATAGAATGCAGCACAGTGGTTGCAGTTTAGCTTGTAGATCACAAGACTAGTTTCGCAGGTAGCCCTGCCTTTGATGGGATAGGTGACATTTGTCACCAGACTGGAGTAGCTAGTGGTGAGAGGATGTATAGGAAAGGTCATACATCTAGGTCTGTTACAGGTGTATGAGCTATGAGGTAAGGGGTTGGGAGCAGGGTTTGTTTAGGGATGGAGGAGTATATTATGTAGGTTCGGTGGACGGCAGAATACCACTGTGGAAGGGATGGGAAGGATAGCGGGCAGGACATTCCACATTTCAGGGCACGATGAGAGGTAGAGGGTTTGCTACATTTATACAGAATTCACTGAAGCACTCTGATACTGGAATTGGACCTACAATAGTGTTTCCTTCAATGTTAATTTTTGAAATTTCTTGGTTACAGACTTTAACACCTAATTTAGATTTAATGACTGACCACACAGCCTTTGTCTTACTTTTGTAGATTAAAATTAGCCTGTTAAACTGCCTTGACAACTCTTTTAAATATAATTATGATTCATTTGCTCTGTTACCCCAGTTACCTTTGCTTCTGGTGAAAATACGTTAACAGCAGTGAAACAATTTGTAATATGCAATTACCAAACTGTTAGCTACAGCACAAAATACAGGGAACTACAAAAATATTGTGATGTGGTTGCCATTGGTGCAGGAGAGGTATGAGCATAGCATCTTTGTGCTGGTTTTCCATTGAATTTAGTGAAATTATACACAAGGTGCATAAGAGACTATTATTCATCAGTAAACCTTTCCACACTGCTATGCATAAGTGATAATGTACAATTAACATGCAAGAAAAACAAACCCATTACAGAAGAGAGCGGTACTGAACACAAGCTAACGGGTAAAGAGTGAGATGGGCATTACTGTTGTAAACAGCAAGGACCATGAGTGGTTGGAACAAGTTTGTTTCCGCACAAGCCCCACAGCACATACCACTGCCATTTGCACTGTTGTGCAGATATTCTCAGTGCAATATAGATACAAAGCTGATTGGGGCAAGGAACCAAATGAAATGCAGTAATAGTGTAATGACCCACCAGAGACTGTGGGTCCGTCTCAGAAGGTATCCCTGAACAATCTCTGAAAGTTTATTGGTGGAGTTCTGAATGACTTGGTATACTATTTCTGTAATGTATCTGATGTGTTATAAACCGTTATACTGAAACGTTAAAGAGAGAAAAACTAAATAAATAACATATTTTACAGTGGCTCATGATCCTGTTTTTTGCTCATTTCTTCCCTTTGGAAATAACTCGAATTTGAAAGATCAAAGTTTGTCGAATATTGGAAGAAACATTGCTGGTAATTATAATTTCTTCTATGATAAATAGGCCACCGCTCCTAAGAAATTATATACTGTGGAATGATGGTAGGAACATGTCAGTTATGATGTCTTATAAACGATTGAAGTCAATCGCAGAAAAAAAATAAGGTGTCATCTGTCTTAGGTTGCGATATGTATGCCTTAAAAAAAAAAAAAAAAGGATTATAACACTACTGATACATACCAGTACCACCTGCTACATCCAGTAACCGTGTTCGTGGGGTCGGGCTGAGTCTGTGTATGAATATGTCTTTCCATAGCCGATGCACTCCAAAACTCATTGCGTCATTCATTTTATCATAAGACGTAGCAACTGCCTCAAACACATGATGAACTACAAGACAAAAATATGTGCGTCATCATCAAGTATGCTGGAACGAGGAACATTTTCACTAAAAGTTGTTTCACACACTAACCTTTTTCGGCTTTCTCGCTCTCTTTTACTCTTTCGAAACCAAAGTGTGTCTCATTTTCATTGGAATCTTTATTTTGTGCATATTCTGGCGAGTTTTTAACGCATGACAACATTAAACACCGCCGAGAACATGGTAAAATATTATGCAACGTTTTCGAAAATTTGAACGCCGCCATTTTTAAACCGCAGACAGCTGTTTCAATGCCATCAACATGGAAATGTAAACATACACTATACAAAGTCTCTCTTTTTCATATACTAAGTCACAGACATCGTTGTGTATGTCTGTGTACAAAGCTTCGACTCATGGAGGTAAGAATTACCTCCATGCTTCGACCATTACAAAGTTTAAAATATTTATCATTGGAAAGAAAAATCGATATTTTCAATCGTTGTCCCTGAGTCAACAATACCATTAATTTTTCGGATTATGAAGTGTGAGCAGTCTGCAAATAAACAAATGTCTTCGGTTTCTTCCACTGACGACGAGAGAACTACGCGTAGTACACGAACATTCCTTTAGAAGGAGTGCCGTATATGTATCATTTAGCAAATAAAAAAGAACAACCAAGGATTTAAATATTTTTAATTGTTATTATTTATTTATTCGTTTATAGACCATTTAGTATAATATAGTATTGGACACGTTAGAAACATTACAGAAATAATATATACATATGAAACATTAACAAAATAGTATAGTGTAATATGAGGATAGGCGAGAATAAAGTGGCGCTACCATAGAGTAAATATCTCGGCGCTACAACAAAGCATAGCCGCGAGATCATTTAAACACGAGTAACTAAAATGAATATGACAATTCATGTCATTGTATAGACAACTGACCTGGACTTTATAAACCAGACGTTAAGAAATGTTACTATACGAAAAGAAACTTTTGCAAAAATAATTTAAACCTGAACCTTGCAGGGTACATGCAGTAGAACATTCGATAGATAAAAGTGTGTAAAGTACTGAGAGCTTCTATAAATTTATAAGAAGTTTACCTGAGGGATTCAGCGAATTATTCCTACCAAGGCTATGGCATTTAAAAAGTCAAACTAAACTACATTCCTCCAGGCGTAAAAACATATACATCGAGAAAACGAGAACTACATAAAGATCTGAAAACAGTAAAAACCGTGATTTTCATTAACTATGTGAGGCTTTAAAAATTATATTTAAAAGTATTATTGAAAGAACGGCAAATTATGTGTTCATTTCCGACATAGCAATAAGTCTAATTTAGTGTGAACTGTTATTAAATCCGAATTAGGTGCAGCAGTTAACCATATTTTGGAACTTCCACAATCTAACCCAGACACATTTGCAATTAGTCTCATTGCAGACTTTGGGCAGAGACAAATCACTAAGTTGACATTTTACGTATTTTCGGTAACTAACGTCATACAGAATAGTGTTCTGGGGTAACTCACCGTTAAGAAAGTAAGTCTTCTTTGATCAAAATCGTGCAGTAGGGATGATGGGTTGAGCTCACCCACTATCATCTTGTAGACACCTGTTTAAGGAGTTATGCATTTTGACTATTGCTTCACAGTATATTTATTCCCTTATGAAGTTTATTGTAAATAATCCATTGCAGGTCAAAAGAAACGACAACATACATAATTGCAATACCAGAAGCACCTTAAGGTTGTCTTCATCGAAAAAAGGGATACACAATGCTGAACCAATATTTTTGATCACTTAACCAGTGATATGAAATGTCTGAAGAAGGTTCTCCTTGACAACTCCATTCCATAGAAGAATTTCTAGTGTTGTGTGTGTGGAAAGGTGGTGGTCAATAATTACTAACCCACATCTCTATGTCCTCTTTTCTTTTAAAATAATATATATATATATATATATATATATATATATATATATATATATATATATATATATATATATATATATATATACACAACTTGTAAATGATTGGCATGCAGACAAATTTAAAAAATAATTTGTGACGTGAATATAAAATGACTCATTCCACATCGTTATGATTTATCACGCAAATGATCCATGGAACAAGAACCTAACACAAGGAAATCCCAAAAATGAAAACAACAACACTATTGTGAACCCTACTCAAATATCTCAATGCTTCAATAAATTTCTCATAAATGTAGCAAAGTCTATCGTAGGTGTGATTAGGCCTACTTATCAAATTTATGAACAGCTTAGGTGGAAAGAGCATATCAGTTACATCTGTGAGAAAATTAGCTACGATATTTACTTATGTCTGGACTTAAATATATCTGCTTGTATTTACAATATGGGCTAAAAGATTTGATTTGATATGATTTGCTTTTTTATTTGGTCCCGTTGATTACATATTGTACAAAGGGGTGTATTAGTAATACACGATGAATAAAGTGAAATAATACAAAATTATGTGAGCACTGTATACATCATACAAATACTTATTTTCTATGAGCAATTGATTACGGACAATATTACAAACTGCATTTTACTGGTATAAATACAAGTGAATGCTTAAAATAGCAGATTGAATGGAAGTACACATTTTTATCCCAGTGCCACAAATAGATAATGAAATTTACATTTTGTCATTGTGATTTAAATTAGAATCCAAAATTTTTTAACTTCATGACTTAAGTAGGTTCAAGTGAATACTTAATAGTGTAGAATAAATGGGAGTACACATTTTAACCTATTATGTAAATTTATTTAAATTTACATTTTATCACTATAATTTATGTTAGAAGTACACAATTTTGTCTTTGTGATATAAGTAAAGATTTTCTTTCTTCTATTTTTACTCGAAAGGATGCCTTATTATTCTAGGAATTCATTCATTTTATAGCAAGTTTGTTCCCTGAGGAATGTTTTTAGTTTCCTTTTGAATACCTGCATATTATCGATTTCCTTTCAGTACTAATGGGGAGCCTACTTTTATTCATGACTCAGTTACCCTGTAGCATTTTCCCAGAAGAGAGTGGAAATATGCAAATGTGACTAAAGCAATATTTCTTTGTTAACAAGGTGAGAAATAGCTCGCTGGGCAAAACACGCTGTGCTATGTTATTTGACCACCTGATCAATTTGCTCTGTTCATGTTAGCTGGCTGTCTATCTGAATGCCTAGTAATTTTGTATGTGTTGTTTCATAAAGTCTTTTGTTGTTGATCTCCATTTCAGGGACTTTGAGTTTTTTATTTATTGCCTGAAACTGTATAATATTAGATTTTGAAAAATCTGTGGTTAGTCTATTTGCTGTGAACCATTTGTGTACTTAGATAGTGCCTGTCAGGGTTGTATTCTGCATTGCAGAGTTGGGGCACTTGATCAGAATACTCGTATCATCCGCAAAACATGCTATTTTTGCTCTGTCATTAACTGTAACTGGTAGATCATTAATGTAGATCCAGAAAATCAGTGGCCCAAGGATTTAGCCCTGTGGGACTACAGATTTTACATTCCCCTAGTCTGAGTTTACTGTTACACCTGCCTCCATTAAGATAACTCTTTGTTTCCTATTGTGTAAACAATATTGTAGCCATGTCAAAGGTTTGCCTTTGATGCCATAGTATGGAAGCTTTTTAGCAATGTGTTTTGATCTACACAGTCGAAGGCTTTAGCAAGGTCCCAGAAGTTCCCCATTGGATACCTTCTGAGATTTAATTCACCTAGAGTTTCATCTGTTAGACTAAATATAGCTCTCTCTGTGGAGAGTACCTTATGAAAGCCAAACTGTTTAGATGTAAGTAAGCCATTTTTTTCTGTCATATGGCCATAAATCCTATCATAAATTACTCTTTCAAATACCTTTGACAACACTCGCGGCAAAGGGATGAGCTGATAATTGGAAAATACATTCCTTGCCCATCTTTTGTGGATGGGCATCAGAATTGCATGTTTCAGTCTGTCTGGAAATGTCCTAGTTTTCATTGACTGGTTACATAAATTGGACAATATGTGACTGATTAAGTCTGCACATGCTTTTAGACTCCTATTTGATATTCCGTCATGTCCAGAAAATCCAGAGCTTCTAAGTAATTTTATGATTTTTTTTTTCAGTTTCTTTAGGAGTTGCGCTTTTGAAATTAAGTGCTGTACTTGGCGTGACTGGCCTCTGTGGGAGACTGTTTATTATAGTTGGTTGGGGTTGGTTTTGGGGAAGGAGACCAGACAGCGTGGTCATCGGTCTCATCGGATTAGGGAAGGATTGGGAAGGAAGTCGGCCGTGCCCTTTCAGAGGAACCATCCCGGCATTTGCCTGGAGTGATTTAGGGAAATCACAGAAAACCTAAATCAGTTTATTATAGTTCCTTGTTCTTTCAGGTATATGGGAAAAAAGTTATCAAAATCAGAGGCTGCAACTTTTTGATTATTCTTGTCTGAACCACTACCAGAGGATCATGGAGTCCCTGCTTGTTCAAATTTTATGTTCCTATTTCTCTCTCTGTCTCTCTCTCTCTCTCTCTCTCTCTCTCTCTCTCTCTCTCTCTCTCTCTGATGTTCCATATGGTTTTTACTTTGTTTGACTTGCTGATTTTCTCTGCATAATGCAGTTGTTCAGCATTCCTGATTACACGTGTTAAGAATTTTATAGTATTTTTTGTAATGTAGTTTCACTGCTAGGTTTAGACTAGCCCTTTGTTCTATAAACAGGTCTTTCTTTTTAGCACATGGTATTTTGATGCCAGCTGTTACTCTTTCCTTTGACAACAGACTGATTTCATTTTAATCTGTCGCTCAGGGAAGCAGACATCAAAATGTTTGAGAAATAAGTCCAGGAATTAATTGAATTTCTAATACATTGCAACTGTTTGGTTCACTTTCTCCTGTTGTTCATGGTGTAAACTGTTTCTAAACAAGCTAGTAGATTCCATATTTATTATTCTAACATGTTTAACCCGGATGTGGTAATTTACTGTTTTTCTGCTGGCGAGTTTTAAGGTTGTCAACTCAGCATTGTGATCAGACAGACCTCTTATTTTGGCTTGTGTTTTTACATTGTTGTAATTTGTGGGGTCCAGGAACAGATTGTCAATCAAGGTCTTGCTGTGGTCATATACTCTTATTGGGGATGAAGCCATTGGGAGTCGCTTGAAAGTTGAGAGCAATGATTCCACATGTTTATGATTGTTACAATTTGAAAGAAAATTAATGTTAAAATTGCCACATACTATAATCTGCCTGTTATTCCTATAAAGCTTTGTTAAGAACTAATTCTAGCAGTGAGAGGAACTTCTTAATGTTTCTCTCATATGCCCTGCAAACTGCAATTATTATGAGGAACTGTGTTTCCACTTCTAATTTGGTGGCACAGCATTCAAAATGCTGTTCAATACAATACTGAGCTACATCTATGGTTTGTGATCTGAGAGTATTGTGCATATAAATTGCCACCCTGGCTTGCCATAAGTTGGTCCTGCAGTAGTGACAAACAATTCTATAACTATTTAAATGTCCAGGCTTCAAGACTTTGTAACTAAAAGTCTAAGAAGCTGAATTTGGCTAAGGTATTGGATGGCTTACAGGTGGCCGATATTGAATATTCCATCAGATACAGTGGACAGCTGTGAATACAGAATAAGGATTCCTGAACCAAGGCCAAACAAAACCAAATCCACTTTGTGTGTGTCTTGTAGCAAGTGACAAAGTGGTCTGTGTCTGTTCACCAGTGGTGTGGCTGAAATCTATATTCTGGAATTAACCCTTCCAGTCTTAAGCCTCTGAGTTCACTCAGTGAGTCTACTCAACCCCACCTGATTCCAGATACAGTCATCATGGAGCATTTTGATAATCATAATGTAACACCAGGTGGTCAACCCACCTTCAGTATAAGTGACACAACTGGCCTTTCGGATTCTGGGGCAGCCGGGTTAAAATGCAGTGTGATTCAACAGAGGAAGTTTAAGTCCTGTGGCCAACTTAAAACCAAAACAAATGCATTTTTGCAACACTTAACATGTAAACACTTTGCAACCAAGTAAACTTTATAAATTGGGAGATACATTAAAAGAACAGAAGATTGAAATTTTGGCACTTGAAGAAACACAAATGACGGACAATAATACCATGGATTTCTACAGTTATCATCTTTTTAAAAATAAAACTGATAAAAGAATACTTAATAACACATCACGTTCGGGAGTTGCTTTCGCATTCTCTGAAATATTTTAAATTCAATAATAGAAGTAAAACCCATTAATAATAAACTAATGACAATTCCTGTTAAATGTGCAAATACAGCAGGCACTTTACTTAATGCCCATATGCCAGTCAATGCGGATAACGTAAACAAACCTGAAGAAGTTAATGGAGCTTGGGAAACATTAGAAAGCATCATATCAAAAATTCCCTCAAACCATGTTAAAATTTTTTCTGAAATTCTCTGAAATATTTTAAATTCAATAATAGAAGTAAAACCCATTAATAATAAACTAATGACAATTCCTGTTAAATGTGCAAATACAGCAGGCACTTTACTTAATGCCCATATGCCAGTCAATGCGGATAACGTAAACAAACCTGAAGAAGTTAATGGAGCTTGGGAAACATTAGAAAGCATCATATCAAAAATTCCCTCAAACCATGTTAAAATTTTAATGCGTGATTTTAATGCTCACTTAGGTAAAGAGAAAAAAATATAAGACAATAGTGGGTGGATTTCCTGCATGTAAATGGACAACCAGCGGTTAACATTTGGCGTTGCTAGCATGCCGGCCATTTTTCAGCGGTTTTTGGAACAGCTCACGGCTTCCGTTCCCAGCTGCATAAACTATCTGGATGACATTGTTGTCACAGGGGCCTCCACTGAGGATCACCTTCGCAATTTGCGTTCCCTGTTTTGGTTTTGCATTCAGCTGGGTTGAGGTGCAATCTGGACAATTCACAGTTCTTCCAACCCTCCATTGTGTATCTTGGTTTCCACTTGTTCCGTGAGGGTATACGTCCTCTACGTCAGCACATTGCGGCCATTAACGCTCTACCCCGGCCCTCTATGGTCAAAGAACTTCAGGCGTTTCTAGGCAAGATTGCTTATTATCACAAATTCATTCCATCCGCGGCGGCGGTGGCTCATCCTCTGCATCAGCCGTTACGCAAAAACGTCCCTTTGTTGGTCCGATGAGTGTGAGCAGGCTTTTGTCTGCCTGATGGCTCATTTGCAGTCGGCGCCTTGTCTTGCCACATTCCGTCCGGGTCAGCACTTGGTTCTGGTGACTGACGCGTCACAGTATGGCCTAGGGGCTGTTCTCGCCCATCGGTATGAGGATGGGTCGGAACGACCCATCGCCTATGCTTCCAAGACCCTCAATGATGCGCAACGGCGTTACTCTCAAATCAAAAGGAGGCGCTCGCTATCATTTATGCTCTAAAAACGTTCAGCGTTTTTTTGTATGGTTCTAAGTTGCACCTCATCACCGACCACAAGCCGCTGGTCTCTCTGTTCAGCTCATCGGCGTCGCTTCCGGATAAGGCAGCTCACCGCCTGCAACGTTGGGCCTTACACTTGTCTCGTTTTCACTGAGATTCACTATCGCCCCACGGCCCAGCACGCCAACACTGACGCATTGTCACGATTGCCGATGGGCCCCGACCCGGTTTTCGATCGTGATGAACTTTTCTGTTTCCACATTGATGAGGAAGAACTTCGTGCGGTCAAGGGTTTACCACTTACAGGTTCGCAGGTCGTGTCGGCTACTGCGCGGGACCCGGTCCTGCATCAGGTGATCGGTTTTGTTCAACGGGGTTGGCCGGACAGGACCAAGGGCCGGGCATCGGATCCCCTTCGCAACTATCATGCCTTGCGCCTTCGTCTGTCTGTTCGTGATGGTGTTGTTCTTCTGGCCACAGATGGCGCATCTCCACGGGTCGCGGTGCCAGCCTCTCTTCGCAAAGATGTTCTCAAACTGTTGCATGAAGGCCATTGGGGTATTTCTCGGACTAAGTCCCTGGCCTGCAGGCACGTTTATTGGCCCGGTATTGATTCGGACATCGCCCACATGATTGCTGCGTGTGGTCAGTGTGCTCCACAACTGACTGCACCTCGTACAATGCCCTCTCCGTGGCCTGATCCAGCGCAGCCATGGGAACAGGTGCACGCTGACTTTGCCAGCCCCTTCCTCGGTACTTATTGGCTACTGTTGATTGATGCCTTCTCGAAGTTTCCGTTTGTTGTTCGATGCCCGTCGCCCACCACTGCAGCGACGACGCTGGCTTTGTCCAAAATCTTTGCGCTAGAAGGTCTTCCATCCACGATTGTCACGGACAATGGCCCTCTTCGCAGGCCTTCTGTGATTTTTGTACTGGACAAGGGATTCATCATGTTATAGCACCGCCCTTCCATCTGCAATCGAATGGGGACGTCGAGCGCCTTGTCCGCACTTTCAAAAGCCAGATGAAAAAATTCCTTAGTGATTTTTCCACAGATGACGCTCTGCTGCAATTTCTGAGTTCTTATCGCTTCACGCCTCTGGGTGATCGCAGCCCTGCTGAACTCTAGCATGGCCGCCAACCGCGCACCCTACTGCACCTGCTTCACGCCTTGTGCTGTGTCCCCTAGTGCGGGAAAATACTCAGTGGGCGTCGACGTGTGGGCACGAGGGTATGGATCTCGCCCTAAATGGATTCCAGGGGTGGTCAAGGCTCTTCGCGGCTGCCGGCTTTGTGAAATACGTACGGACGACGGCATGGTTGTTCGCCATTACCACTAGATGCGCCCACGAGTGGTGGCCACGCCAGTGCCACCGCCCCTTTCTTCGCCTCCACCAGCCCGAGACGGTCCACAGCACCTATGGATGCTGCTCCGGAGTTTTCACCCATCATCTCGTCCAGGAGGCATGTTCCACGCACGAGCTTCCGTCCTGGACATTTTCGACCATACTCTCGTGTCTCTCCGCGAGATCTTCTCGGGGCCTCACAAGAGGCCATGGATGTCTCCGCACTGTCCATGTCTCCAAGGAAGTGAGTGTTTTTTTTTTTTTTCAAGGGGGGAAAAGTGTTGTGACAGTGCCACGACATTTACAGTGCTGCCACGACAGTACGCGCAAACGGCGATAGAGGTGCTCTGCAACTCGGCTGTGTGCGGGAGCGCCACCTAGCTACGAACGGTGCCGGCCGCACGTCACGGCACGGCAGTTGAATAAGAGATACTGAGTTGTTATCATGTAACCAGCTATTGTTTCTAAGTGAGTGTGTTTGAATATCCACACAATTATTGGTGATTAAATGTTATAACAGAAGGTTACTTCACTGATCTCTTGAAATATGCGGAAGTAAAACCATGGTTCAAAGACGATATGGGAAATTATCTCTCCAATTCTATACTCCCTGTCATATCAAAAATATTTGAAAATATTGCTGCTTTACAAATACAAAGCTTCATTGTGCAGAACATCATTTCACATAACCAATTTGGCTACCACCAAGGCAAAAACACAATAGATGCAATAAATGAGTTTATTGAAAAAATTACTTCATCATTAGATAGGAAAGCTAAGGTGGCAGGAATATTCTGTGATCTTACAAAAGCATTCAATGCAGTAAACCATGCCCTGATGCTTTTCAAACTCAACAGGTATGGAATAAGTGATATTGCTTTGAAATGGTTTGAATCATATCTCATGGAGAGGAAACAAAGGGTAGTAATCACATCAAATGGAGCTGATTACTTCTGAGAGTGGAAAACTCTGTCACAAGGTGTTCTTCAAGGCTCAAGCCTTGGACCACTTTTATTCCTGTTCTATGTAAATGACCTGTCTCTCAATATAAATACAGATTTAACCTTGTTTGCAGATGATACTTCTGCCCTAATTGAAAATGAAAATTCTAACAATATTCCACAGAGTGTCATGAATACGTTATGTAACTTGAAACATGGTTCAATCTAAATGGCCTGAGGTTAAACATTTCAAAAACCCACATGATGAGTTTTAAAACCAAACAGTCAAAAACTGAAGAAATCTGTATCACTCACAACAATCAACAAATGGAAGAACTTGACTTAGTCAGATTCCCGGAAATAAACTTAGACAGAACTTTGAGTTGAAATTCTCATATAGAATATCTAGCAAATAAGTTAAATAGCCTTGCATTTGCAATGGAAAGTTTAGCCTGCGCCACTGATATCGACAACAGGAAAATAGCATACTATAGCTACTTTGAATCTGTTATTCGATATGGCATAATTTTTTGGGGAAACGTTACATGAATTTTAAAGCAGCAAAATAAGAAATCATTCGCAATGTGTGCACTGCACAGCTGAGGGTATCATGTCAACCATTATTTAAAGACCTAAACATATTAACTGTCCCCTCTTTATACATCTTTGAGGTGGTTCTTTTCCTACGCAGCAGAGCTGATCTATTAAAAAAATCATTTTGAACACTCATACAACACAAGACATAAAGAAAACATCATTTAAAACTGCGTGCTCAGACTCCTCGGTATATAGCCATGAAAATTTACAACACATTAAAAGGGTGTGACATAATGAATATGATGATAAATATTTTAAAAAGCAAGTTACGTGATTTTCTTATTGAATGATGATACTACTCGGTGGAAGATTTCATGAAGGACAAAGTGATGTTTTGATCTGGATCCCTAAACTGGAATAAAAATTTATGATAGTTATAGTAGATGTAAATTGACACCACCTGCTGACAGACAGCTATACAGAGATCATTGGAGGGAGTGGACGAACTAGTGGACTAAGGTACAAGGACTGTAGCCTTGGCAACAATGTCAGTGGCCTAATTCCCGTCAGGCCGACATGACCAGGAACCCACATGAACTTCACAGTGGCTCCATAAAGAGTGTACGGGGGATATCAGTCCTCCACCAGAGCTTTCTCTGAATCAAAAAACAAAGCCACAGTCTGGTATTTCCGCAGAAAACCAGTCGTGACGTGTTGACAAAGTGATGAGATGGTCAACCACAAAATGACATGTTTGAAATCCACACTGTGTGGTGGTTTGTAAATTGTGGGGGGGGACAAGGAAGGAGCCTCCACGCGTGCATTATCTGAGGTAAAAGACCGAGAATCATCTGTCAGATAATGCCGGCGTCCCCCGGAAATGTTGCAATAAAAGACAATGGCCAATCCTTCCAACACTGGAAAAGCAAAAAGAATGGGCTCTTCTCAGAGCCAACTCTGACGATTACAAGCCTAAACGTAGAGGGTATCACCAAAAACAAACAACAAATCATATCACAACTTTGCCGCATGCACAAATGGGACATACTGTGTATACAAGCAACACACAAGAAAGAAGAGGCAATAAGACCAGAAATAGAAGGAATGAAATTAGCCATAGAAAATCCACATCCTAAATATGGCAGCACTGTCTTCACAAAACCTGAGATGGCCGTAATATCAACTAACAGAACTACATATAATAACATAGAATTACTGACTGTCGAGTGTAGCACCTTCTCCGTAACGTCAGTATACAAGCTGCCAGGAGAGAAGTTCAACTTGACTTTGCCGCCAAACTTCAACAACCAGAAAACACAGTTCATCTTAGGAGACTTCAACTGCCACAGCACATCCTGGGGCTACAAACATACAGATGACAACAGACAAATTAGAGCAGTGGGCGGAAATAAATAACTTATCCCTGATCCATGATCCCAAGCTACCATGCTCGTTCAGCAGCAAAATCTGGAAGTGCAAATACAACCCTGATATTTGTTTTGTAAGCGCAAATGTGGAAGACCGATGCTTAAAAACTGCATATGCACCTCTCCCTAAAACACAACACCGACCTATCAGAATCCAAATATACGCTGCTTTGAGAACAACGAAAATACCATTCCGCAGACGCTTCAACTTTAAAAAAAGCTAAATGGACAGAATATGCTGTGGAACTGGATGCAGAAATAAAAAATCTACACCCAATTCCAGAAAATTATCAAACTTTCGTAGAGACCCTCCAAAAGATTTCTCGAAGACCCATACCCCGAGGCTGCAGAGAGCATTTCATCCCAGGTCTCTCTCATGAATCAAAGAACATCCTGAGGGAGTATGAAATGTTTTACGAACACGACCCCTTCAGTGAAGAAGTAGCCCAATGTGGAGAAACACTAATGGAAATGATTAGTGAATCAAGACAAAGGAAATGGGTCGAAACTCTGGAAAGAATGGATATGACCCACAGTAGCAAAGTCGCTTGGAACTAAATAAAAAAACTTAATTGTGACTTTGGGACAGCTAAACAATGCTCTTCAGTAACACCCAATCAAATTGCCCATCAGCTCCTACTAAATGAAAAACCCAACAAGAAATGTCAGAAAATAAAAATCAGCAGAATTCAGAGTCAAGAGTCAAGCATGTTTGAAATACCATTTACCATGAAAGATCTTAATCATGGAATGAACTCAATGAAAAACGGGAAAGCAGTGGGAGTCGACAATATATGTGTGGAACAGATCAAACAGCTCGAACCTAGTGCCAAGCAATGGATTCTGCAGCTCTTTAATCATTGCTTAAAAGCGAGTAAGATCCCAAAGATGTGGAGGAAATCAAATGTAGTGGCGCTACTAAAACCTGGGAAAGACGCAGGTCAACCGAAGAACTACCGCCCAATAGCACTCCTGTGGCTTCTGTACAAACTGTACGAATGAATAATCCTAAACCGCATAGCAAATATCGCAGACCAAAAGCTCATTCCCCAACAGGCTGGATTCAGACCCAGGAAATCATGCACCAGTCAAATCCTAGCACTCACAGAACACATAGAGGAAGGGTTTGAAAACAAACAAATAACAGTTGTAGCATTGGTGGACTTAAGTTCTGCATACGACACAGTCAACCACAGAAAGCTCATGGAAAAACTGTACTGTACATTTAAGGATTATCAGTTCACAAAAATCATTGAATCTCTGCTGCAAAACAAACAGTCCTATGTAATGCTGGACGGAAAAAAAAAGCCGATGGCGTCGACAAATGAACGGTCTCGCCCAGGGCAGTGTGCTGCCCCCCCTACTATTTAACCTATACACCAATGATCAACTAACACCGGAACGTGTTACCCATTTCTTGTATGCTGATGATCTGGCCATTACAGCACAAGGAAATAGCTTCGAGGAAGTAGAAGGGAAATTAGAAAGCTCGCTACATGTAATGTCTGAATACTATAAAGAGAACTCCCTCAAACCAAATCCATCTAAGACACAGGTTAGCGCTTTCCACCTCCGCACAAAACAGGCAAACAGGAAGCTGAACGTCACCTGGAATGGCAAACTGGACCATACGGACAAACCAACATACCTTGGTGTCGTGCTGGATAGATCAATGACGTACAGATATCACTGTGAAAAAAACTGCCAAAAAGTTGCCACCAGGAACAATATTTTAATAAAACTGACGAATAGTAAATGGGGAGTTAGTCCGACTGTATTACTAACAACTGCTCAAGCACTTTGCTTCTCCACGGCAGAATATGCATGCCCTATATGGTCCCGATCCACACATGCCAAAAAAGTCACTACAGTCCTTAATGAAACATGCAGGCTAACAACAGGATGCATGAAATCCACTCCACTTGGGATTCTCATCTCCTGAATCCCAAAGAATTGTGCACGAACATACACAAAAATTTAAACAGATTTTCGACGAGCGCCACCTGCTGCATGGTTCTTCATGTGGACGTAGCAGACTTAAACCCCGTAAGAGATTTCTCACTAGTGAATTGAACGAGCCTCCGAAGGACTACCCTGCCTCACGAGAAATACCCAGCGGCAGTACATCAAGCTGGAAGATTTGGAGAACACTGAACCGCATCAGAAAAGGTGTAGCACCAGTTAAAGCAAACCTAGTCAAATGGGGCTTCAAGGACGAAGGAGACAACAAATGCGACTGTGGTGAAGTACAGGATATGGAACACCTTCTACAGTGTTCCATCTGCCCCACGAGATGTACCCTTGACGAACTATGGCTTGAGAAGAGAGAAACATTGGACCTGGCCCGACATTGGGCTGAAAGGCTTTGAAACAAATCTCCGGACACGAAAAAGTAAAGTAAGTGTAAATTGTGAGCCTTGAGCCACCATACCAGCTGGACACGAATCATTCGTTCCACCACCTTACAAACACAGCTGGTGAGAGAAATGGGGCAACAAATAGAAGAAGGTGTTTGTCCTTGCCGGGCGTAGATATGGGTACGACAGTGGCTTCACGCCAGCATCTGGGAAACATGGCCTCAACCCAGATGCGATTGTACGCATGAATGAGTGCTTGCCCACAAGAGAAAGGTTCTGCAACACCTCAACTTGAACATCGCCTAGCCCTGGGGTGGAGGATCGTGTTGAAGTGAGTGCTTCCTCACAGTAAAGGTGGCATTGTAGCACTCACGATTCTGAGAAAAGCGTCCTCCACTCTTTTCTGATGGAGAAAGGAAGGTAGATAGTGGGTAGAGCTTGAAATCTCCACAAAATAGTGGAAGGTATTGGAGATAGCAGTAGGATCCACTATGACATCATCTGCTACCATCAGACCGGCAATTGGGAAATGGACCTCGGTCCCAGACAGCCGTCAGAGGTTGGCCCACACGATGGAAGACGGTGTGAAAACTTTAAAAGAACTAGTTAAGGAAATCCAGCTTGCTTTTTTTGCTATTCTGAAGAATGCAACGACACTGTGCACGCAACTGTTTGTAATGTATGCAGTTGGCCATTGTAGGATAACAGTTAAAAATGTGGAGAGCATGTCTCTTCACAAGAACTGCATCGCGGCATGCCCCAATTTGCCAAGGGATCGGGAACGAGCACGGTAAAGAGGAAGTGCAAAGAATGGAACGTTCTGTGGCAGTAGGTATAAAGTTTGTAACATATTCTACCTGGTCATCACAACTGGGGAAACACTGTTCATCAAAGGTTGCCAGGGAGGAGTAATGTCTCCAGTCAGCCATAGAAACCTGCCATTATGGGTGTGCACATTGGCAGGGTAGGAGTCAGCAGTCGGATAGCATATGGGAAATGGTTACTAGAGTACGTGTCAGAGAGAATAGCCCACTCGAGATGATGGGCAAGCTGGGAGTGCAGAAGGATAGGTCCAAATGGGAACAGATGTGTGTGGAGTCTGACAGGAACGTGGGTGCTTTCGTGTTAAGGCAGATGAGGTTAAGATGATTGAGAAGGTCAGCCAAGAGGGCACCTCTCTGACAGGTTCTGTGCGAGTCCCAAAGGGAATGATGCGCATTTAAGTCACTGAGCAGAAGAAAGGAGTGAGGGAGTTGCCCAATAAGATGTCTGCTCTGGTGACACCAAATGACAGAGGGATGTAAATGGTACAAGGGGAAAAGGTCATGAGGAAGGAAAATGCCGACTGCAACAGCTTGAAGCCGAGTAGTCAGCAGCATGGGTTGACTATGAATGTCATCCCGGATGAGCAGCATGAGTCCCCCATAAAATGGAATGCCCTTCTCAGGGGCAAAGTCAGAGTGAACCAGGAAGAAATGCGATAGCTCAAAGCAGTCGTGAGGACGTAACTTTGTTTGCTGGAGGTAGAGAACAAGCAGATGCTGAGAGTCTAAGATCATCCGTAAGTCCTCTTTGTTAGATCGAAGGCCATGAACGGGTCAGAATGAGGAAAGGGGAGGAGGGAAAAAATGAAGGTGTATCACCTCCGTGGCTGCCGAGTGCCAGACTTCAAAGATTCCTGCTATACAGGTTACAGAGGCTGGAGGATTCTGCTCTGTGGGGTCTACAGAGGCATCAGCATTCTCCTTCTGTTGGTCTACAGAGTCCAGGGCAGAATAACGTTTGATGGTGTGCACCAGTGACCTGGAGGTCAGCCGGGCGAGAATATCACATCGCGCCACCATCGAAGAGGATCTCAGAGTCGTTGAAGAAGAAGACTGCCTTTGTTTGACTGCTTGGAGCCTTTCCAGTTGGCAAAGGAAGACTCCGATGTTTGTTGGCGGGAGGGACGTAGGAAGTCTTCACAGGAGTATTCATTCTGTCCTCTTTGGTCTGGCAGTTGTGTAGCAGGTGACTTCGTCCAATGAGGAGAAAATTTGGTAGCATGTCGCACAGCTGGAGGAGGAGATGGGGATATTACCATGACACTGGGTGATTTCACAACTGCGGTGCTGAATTTGAGGATGCATGTCTGCATGACCATGTAGCAAACACAATACTGTAAGTGCCAGATGGTAGAATGCAGGTTTCTGACTGGCCAACAACTTGCGGGAAACGGGGTAAGGCCCTTTTTCCTTCAACCGGATCTCCTGGACCGCTCACTCATCGAGATACATGGGACAATATCAGGAGGAGATGGCATGATCACCATTGCAGTTGATACAGTGGAGTGAAGGAGGCGGACAAATGCACTCGTGAGCATCCCTACCACAGGTTAAGCGCCACTCTATCAAAAGTCATACACATAGTGTAAATAACACCACGGGACGAATTTCGTGTTCGATGGGGCTCAACACAAACAGGACAGCGGTGGAGAAGCGAAGCTGCAAGCAGTTGTGCTTGAGAATCAGAAATGTCTCCAGAAGGTAAGTGCCCTTTCATAAACGACAGCAGGCTTTCACAGGACCACAGCAACTGCATCAGCACTTTTCTGAATAATAAGCAGATTTATTGTAGCAAAGGACTGACTGTCTTCAGTATGTGAAACCACAAGGAATCATGGTGCACCTGGGAGGGTCTTTGAATTGTTAGCCTCATTCTGTTTACATTTAGTAGACGTAGACTGAGAAGACGATATTTGGCTCATTGCGAGAAAATCTCCCACGATTGCCAGCATCTCCGATGGCCCATTCCTTCCAACTGGTGACCACCTGCAGAAGGGGCACACCCACCTTACGTGACTGTTCACACCTCCTGAACACTTGACAGAGGGACCAACTGGCAATTTAGGAAGGTAGCAGCTCAGGCATTTACCCCTACCTGGGCCTGGCCTTTGCCAGGGAATACATATGAACTCTACCTGTCGACCTGGGGCTGGGAATTATGCGTTACCCAGTCACCTGTTACGCGTCAGACGCCTGGGCCGGCCTTCAGGAGTGCACAGGAAGGAAGAAGAAAAAGGGGAACCTCAAATGCCGAAGCGGAGGAAGGATAGGTGAAGGGGAACAAAAAAAGAAAAAAAGGAACAAAA
Organism: Schistocerca serialis cubense; assembly: GCF_023864345.2. Lineage (NCBI taxonomy): Eukaryota > Metazoa > Arthropoda > Insecta > Orthoptera > Acrididae > Schistocerca > Schistocerca serialis. Next base: position 44,749,492 of record NC_064646.1, on the reverse strand, counting down.
AATAGAGGAGAGAGTGCTCTGATATCAGCATCTGAATATGCAGAACACATTTCTTACAATATCCCAAACATGTTTCTCATGGGAGGGCAGACAGAATAGCAAGACAATACGCGTGCAGCACGAAAGGGGAAAGATGCTGCAAAGGCTGGAGGCCCGTGGTAATCAAGCACGTGCCTGCTATAGGGTGGTGAGACTCCTGGGCATAAGGGGAATTCAGCAGTCACCATAGCCAACCAGCTTGCGGGAGGGCAGGGTCATAGCAGGGTAACCAAGAAGAGAATATTTTGGGAGTCACTGGGGGAAACCATCACTCCTGTGTCTTCTTGGAAACGCATGTCGTGATGTGCAATTGTGAGATCAACATGGTGACAGGTGGACTGCTCTAGGGAATAGCAGCCTTGAGTTGTCCTTTTATACAAGTGTGGAGTGATGTTCGGCTGCCCCGATGCTTGACGGCAGACAGTTCGGAGATGCTTATCCTTTCCACAATGAGTATAGTGTGCCCAGCAATCTGGACAATCTGTACGATGGTTTGTCATGAAAGACAGAAGACACCGCTGCTTACGCCAACGCAGTGCAACTGACTGTTCAGACGCCACTGACACGTCTGAAAGTGATGAACTGTGCTGCAGTGGTAGAAAATGGACTTATGAGAATTCTGACCCCTGGGTGGCGGTTGAACTACTACTAACTGGTGAATAACCATAAGGTGTTCATTTGCTGTCTGTGCAATCTCGAAAGAGTACGCAGTTTTCAAAATATCCTATGAGGAATGACTGTCCGGCTCAAGGACTGCAGTGCATACTTCCAGTTGGGAGCCATCTGAATCACCATGATTGTATCAACAAATCCGTATATAAGATTTTTTTAAAGACTTGCGCAAGTTAAATCACAATGCTGACTCAATCCTAGCAAATCTGTCAGCCACGAGCAGTACGACTGAACCGGTTGCTTATGGTACTGACAGAACTCAGGGCACTAAGTGACCAGATGAATCATTGCAAAGAACAGTTTGATAGCAATGAACATGTTTCCTTGGATGTGAGTGCAACCGGGTAAGAGAGGGGAGCCAACTTCTTTAGTAAGAGAAATGTCACCAGGAAAGCCCAAGAAAGGAAGAACAACCATTGAAGAGCATCCTTAGAACCCAAAAAGCGGTGAAATGCTGTTTCAGCTGCTGGAAATACTTGTCCCAGTCCTCTTCGGTGTCACTAATGGGTGGAAACACAAATGGACAGGACTCCACTTGGGAACGCACACAGCCTAAACGGATTGCGAGCCCTGAACCTGCAAGCGTTTTGAGAAATGCAGGATTTCCTGAAGTAACAAGTCAGTTTGATGCTGCAACAGCTGTTGCAATTGCTGCTGCAGGAGCAGCAGTTGCTGTTACTTGTCCAAGAGTTTCCCACCCATAAGACAGTGTTAACCTTTTGCCTCATCGCCAATTACAGTAACCAAAACTGAACACGACCAGGAGACACTGGCTGTCCAGTCCAGGATGTTGACAGTGAGTTGCAAACAATGCAAAAAGACAACAGTGTCAATGAACAGACAACGAAGATGACACAGTAGAATAACAAGTCTGGAAAGTGAACAAAGTACAGAGCCTAGATGTAGCAATATCAGGAACCAAAAAACGATGAGTACAATGAATGGCAGAAGACTGGAGTCAGAATACGACTGAGGTCCCATCCCCTATGCTGCTAAATTTATAGTGCAGAAGAGAGCACTGATAGGTTGGTGTGGGGGAATGGCCCGCACACAGCGCTGAGGGGACGACAGCAGCACTCTCAAATTTTAGGGGTGCCACCTAGCGGCTATCTTCTAGATCTACGCGTTTTGGCGGCCTACCTCCCTTGTAAGGCTGGGATACCAGACCACCCCGTGCCCTCCTGTCCTCCTCCTTCCGTTCCTCTCCTTTTCCTCTCCACCCACCCCCCCACCCTAAGCCATGCCTCTATGTAGCCCTGGATGGTCTGCCAGACAATACTCTTCTCCCCCCCCACCCCCCGCCACCAGTACTGTGCTTATCCCTCCCCCTTTTTCCATCCCACTCCAGGTTGCTACTTTCGCTCAGTGTGACAAGTTGGCTTCCACAGTCTGAGCTGCCCTAGGTGATGATCATGTGAGGTATGGTACCCTGTATGAATGTGCCGCCGCCCCCCCCCCCTCCCCCCACGTGAGGAAGGCTTTGGCTGAAAGCTGTAAGTCTTTTCATTGTGCCTGCCTGCAGATCAATGTGTTATCTCTACAATCAGTATTAATCTATCATTTTTCCTAATACTGCACACAGGAAAATTATTAACAGCCTAATACAATATATAGTTGTTCTTCATGTATTTTTACAAAAGTTGTGGGTATACTGAAAGAAAAAATGACAAATGTGTGCAAGATTATATACTTCAGTGATGGGTCTGCAGCCAAGTAAAAAAAAGTAAAGAATTTCACGAATCTGTGCTATCATCTCAGAGATTTTGGTGTAAACACTGAGTGGCAAATGGAGGCACTTTAAAAACAATTGGCTTTGTGAGCTAGCCTACAGCGCCCAAAAGAAAACCAAATCCACAGACCTTTTGCTTACATGCATACTGTAACTAAAGCTTGAATTAAATTTAATTAATTTTGCGAGAGAAGGAAAGTTGCTACTAACCATATAGGGGAGATGCTGAGTCGCGATAGGCACAATAAAAAGATTCATACCATCATAGCTTTCGGCCATTAAGGCCTTCGTCAGCAGTACACACACACACACACACACACACACACACACACACACACACACACACACACACACACACACACACACACTAACGCAAGCGCAACTTGCACAAATGTCTGCAGTCTCAGAGAGCTGAAACTACACTAAGTGGCCAAAAGTTATGATTGTATGAATCTTTTTATTGTGCCCATCGCAACTCAGCATCTCCGCTATATGGTGAGTAGCAACTTTCCTTCTCTCGTATTGTTACATTCCATCCTGGATTTTCCGTTGTTTGATTTAATTAATTTTTGTTGAGATCTAAACTGAATCAGCCATAATTTCTCAGTAAGGCATTTTCTTTGGCTTCAAGGGTTGCTGAAACAAGAGAAAAATCAACCGTGTATTCCAACTGATTTACAAAAGTGAAAAGATTGTCTGGGAACTTCTTGTAATTTGTTTCCAAAGATCAGAACCAATTGTCAGTGCACCTGAATTTACAGTTTCAATACTGCAACCAGGGAAGTACGTCATGTACACCTACGAGAACAGCTGGTTTGTTGGCAGAGTTTGTGAAATCTCACCTAGTGGCCTTCAATATTGTTTCACTAGCCTGATCAGAAAGATTCGTACCATATCCCTGATAAGCACTTATCAGAAATACGTCAGGACCATTTTCAACATTGGGAAGAACTGGTCATTACTAAAATTAATGGAAACTTTGACCCATTGCAACATGTAGCTCCCCTCCCAAGAATGTCAGAATGTTGGCTTGGGAACCATAAAGGCACCCAAACACGAGACTCAGGAAACTCCAGTAAATTCAATGAAAGCTCTGGTAGCCGTTTCAGAAAGACACAAGGCTCGGCAAACCTTCACTTGGTGGTCCACCCGGTAGAAGTTAACCAGCTGTGGCTGGGCTTGGCCTGTCGTACGTTACTCTGAAAGATTGAGACGAAGTGAAACAATCGGCTATTGGCTTCACTATTATGTCAAGTAGCAAAGCAGTGTTCACAGCAGTTACAGAACTGGCCTCGTCGGACACCTCCATGGAGTGCTGAGGAGTCCCACTGATGAGATTTCCGCATGTCTGATGCTGCTGCTTTCTCTCTCCTCAGTTTCATATGGAGATGGCATGCTAATAAAAGTTTGGGTCTGAGATGTGGGGATATTTCTGTGAAAGTGTGTCATCAAATTTCACAGCTTGATATGCAATATAGCCTGCCAGACATCTGAACCTTCTGCCAAGCATTTATCATCTGTCACAGCAAGCCTCACAACTGAAATTTATGTCCCGTATTTTTGCTTCCCCATCTAGCATTGCTTCACACTTGCCATGCAAAACTGCACAGAGCAAACTTTATGACAGGCTTTCCAGCCCCACAGATGAAGAATTTCATAGTGGGATGTCATTGGCATTCTTTCCCAGAAGCAACAAACACAGGCCATAACTCACTTCTTTCAGAGGAGGAGGGAGGTTGATAAAAAGCACCAATACCTCTAACTGGTGATAAACATTTTTTTGAGGCATCCTCGTTCAGCAATTCTGTTAAAATATACTTAATGCTCAGTGGCATGAGGTCAGAATGAAGGCCAAATAAAGAATTAATCAATTTTAGCAGTCCTTTCTGAAACGACAATACTTGCTTTCTGTTGCCAACCTGCATTTTTTTTACAGGAAAAATATATTTTATTGAGGATAATTTTGTGGTGCAGCTCATTAGTTTTGTAAGTGCTCATTGTCAAACAGAAATTCTGAATTTCAAACAAGCATTAACAAGTTGTTTGCTCTTCTTCTGGCAAAAGATAACAAACTGGTTGAGCAGTGGTGGATGGATTGTTTGGAGGAAGAGACCAAACAGCGAGGTCATCGGTCTCATCGGATTAGGGAAGGATGGGGAAGGAAGTCGGCCGTGCCCTTTCAAAGGAACCATCCCAGCATTTGCCTAGAGCGATTTAGGGAAATCACGGAAAACCTAAATCAGGATGGCCAGACGCGGGATTGAACCGTCGTCCTCCCGAATGCGAGTCCAGTGTGCTACCATTGCGCCACCTCGCTCGGTTGAGCAGTGGTACTCGAACAAAGTTGTGAGGTCAAATATACACATTGGCACTCTGTACCTCCAACACTATGATGAAATTGTCATGCTATGGGGTACATTTTAATTTCTGTATTATCTAATGATAGCAGTTTCTCAAGTCTCACTTTTGTAATTACTTTGCCATTGGAGAGTTACATGTTATCGGCAATGAAGAGGTTGCAAGAAATTTGTAAAACAAGGTACAATTAGAAATACCCTCACTTTTTTCGCAGGGCGATTCCAGAGTAACAATGGGACAAATGACACAACTGTCTCTTTAAAGTTGAAATTCCAAGGAATGAAAAATAAATTTGTTCCTTAAAAAGTATGTGACATCTTAGGGACAGTGTGACTTGCCATTGCTGTGTGTCCTTTCTGATCCAATTGCCTTGCTTCTTTCTGGAGAGCTAGAGCTGATGTGACTTCAGATTAGTTGAAGTCAATTCACTCTCCCTTTGTCTGTGATGAAAGGCTTTCAACTTCTCTCACACAAATCTCTCTTAGTTTCAAAACACTGCACAAAGTTCTGATTTTTTTTTTAAAAAAAAAGTTCTAGTTCTTCCAATCGACTCCTGGGCAGACACAATTCATTTCCTAAGTTTGGTAAATCAATTAATGTGGACAGAGCAACCTTGAGTTTCATGGATGTCAAGTTTCATAACTGCTCTTCCCTGAAACCTGCCTTCCCTGCTTTCTTCAAATACTCTTTCAGCACACGTCCAAACACTTGTGTGAACTGAAAGATTTGTACAGAGCACAGCATCTGGTTTCACAACTTTTCTGGCAGATTTATCCAGTAACCTAGCTAGCAAATCCCAGCATAACTGTCTGGTTTAAAACGTCATAAACAAACAGTAGCATTTGGCACATTAATGTGGTCTTTCTAGTTACTCTCCAAAGTCCACACCCTTTGAAACTGTATGTCTCTGTGGAATTGATGGTAGGTTATTCCACTTCCCTTCATCTTTCTGTTGCAAGACAAGCAACTGGTAATGGCACACTCAGGCATATTTGTCACAAAACACACACAAACAAAACAAAGCTCCCCATCACGATCTAAGCTTCCACTGCAACCAGAGATTCTGCACTGCTACAGCCACGTGCTTCGACAGTGACAATGATGGCAGAACAATGATTTTCTCACTCAGTATGTGCATTCCGTTCGGGCTCATTCCGGGCCTGTCTATTGGGTGTGGCCTCTTGGTTATGAGGATAAAATCTTTTTACTATATGGCAATGGAAAATGTCATGATAGACCAACAGAAACTTTTCATTACATGGTGACTGACAACTATCTTAAAAAATTCTATAGTATGATATTCCAAAATATTGATTTGCATTAATGAATAATTGTAGAACTTCAAGGGAGAAAGTATTTGCAGAAATAGAAATACAGACTCTGTTAAACGGCAGTCTACATCTACATCTACATCCATATTCCGCAAGCCACCTGACGGTGTGTGGCGGAGGGTACCTTGAGTACCTCTATCGGTTCTCCCATCTATTCCATTCTCGTATTGTTCGTGGAAAGAAGGATTGTCGGTATGCCTCTGTGTGGGCTCTAATCTCTCTGATTTTATCCTCATGGTCTCTTCGCGAGATATATGTAGGAGGGAGCAAAATACTGCTTGACTCTTCGGTGAAGGTATGTTCTCGAAACTTTGACAAAAGCCCGTACCGAGCTACTGAGCATCTCTCCTGCAGAGTCTTCCACTGGAGTTTATCTATCATCTCCGTAATGCTTTCGCGATTACTAAATGATCCTGTAACGAAGCGTGCTGGTCTCCGTTGGATCTTCTCTATATCTTCTATCAACCCTACCTGGTACGGATCCCACACTGCTGAGCAGTATTCAAGCAGTGGGCGAACAAGCGTACTGTAACCTACTTCCTTTGTTTTCGGATTGCATTTCCTTAGGATTCTTCCAATGAATCTCAGTCTGGCATCTGCTTTACCGACGATCAACATTATATGATCATTCCATTTTAAATCACTCCTAATGCGTGCTCCCAGATAATTTATGGTATTAACTGCTTACAGCTGCTGACCTGCTATTTTGTAGCTAAATGATAAAGGATCTATCTTTCTGTGTATTCGCAGCACATTACACTTGTCTACATTGAGATTCAATTGCCATTCCCTGCACCATGCGTCAATTCGCTGCAGATCCTCCTGCATTTCAGTACAATTTTCCATTGTTACAACCTCTCGATACACCACAGCATCATCCGCATAAAGCCTCAGTGAACTTCCGATGTCATCCACAAGGTCATTTATGTATATTGTGAATAGCAACGGTCCTATGACACTCCCCTGCGGCACACCTGAAATCACACTTACTTCGGAAGACCTCTCTCCATTGAGAATGACATGCTGCGTCCTGTTATCTAGGAACTCCTCAATCCAATCACACAATTGGTCTGATAGTCCATACGCTCTTACTTTGTTCATTAAACGACTGTGGGAAACTGTATCGAACGCCTTGCGGAAGTCAAGAAACACGGCATCTACCTGTGAACCCGTATCTATGGCCCTCTGAGTCTCGTGGACGAATAGCGCTAGCTGGGTTTCACATGACCGTCTTTTTCGAAACCCATGCTGATTCCTACAGAGTAGATTTCTAGTCTCCAGAAAAGTCATTATACTCGAACACAATACGTGTTCCAAAATTCTACAACTGATTGACGTTAGAGATATAGGTCTATAGTTCTGCACATCTGCTCGACGTCCCTTCTTGAAAACGGGGATGACCTGTGCCCTTTTCCAATCCTTTGGAACGCTACGCTCTTCTAGAGACCTACGGTACACCGCTGCAAGAAGGGGGGCAAGTTCCTTCGCGTACTCTGTGTAAAATTGAACTGGTATCCCATCAGGCCCAGCGGCCTTTCCTCTTTTGAGCGATTTTAATTGTTTCTCTATCCCTCTGTCGTCTATTTCAATATCTACCATTTTGTCATCTGTGCGACAATCTAGAGAAGGAACTACAGTGCAATCTTCCTCTGTGAAACAACTTTGGAAAAAGACATTTAGTATTTCGGCCTTTAGTCTGTCATCCTCTGTTTCAGTACCATTTTGGTCACAGAGTGTCTGGACATTTTGATTTGATCCACCTACCGCTTTGACATAAGACCAAAATTTCTTACGATTTTCTGCCAAGTCAGTACATAGAACTTTACTTTCGAATTCATTGAACGCCTCTCGCATAGCCCTCCTCACACTACATTTCGCTTCACGTAATTTTTGTTTGTCTGCAAGGCTTTGGCTATGTTTATGTTTGCTGTGAAGTTCCCTTTGCTTCCGCAGCAGTTTTCTAACTCGGTTGTTGTACCACGGTGGCTCTTTTCCATCTCTTACGATCTTGCTTGGCACATACTCATCTAACGCATTATGTACGACGGTTTTGAACTTTGTCCACTGATCCTCAACACTATCTGTACTTGAGACAAAACTTTTGTGTTGAGCCAACAGGTACTCTGAAATCTGCTTTTTGTCACTTTTTCTAAACAGAAAAATCTTCCTACCCTTTTTAATATTCCTATTTACGGCTGAAATCATCAATGCCGTAACCGCTTTATGATCGCTGATTCCCTGTTCTGCGTTAACTTTTTCAAATAGTTCGGGTCTGTTTGTCACCAGAAGGTCTAATATGTTATCGCCACGAGTCAGTTCTCTGTTTAACTGCTCAAGGTAGTTTTCAGATAAAGCACTTAAAAAAATTTCACTGGATTCTTTGTCCCTGCCACCCGTTATGAACGTCTGAGTCTCCCAGTCAATATCCGGCAAATTAAAATCTCCACCCAGAACTATAACATGGTGGGGAAATCTACTCGAAATATTTTCCAAATTATCCTTCAGGTGCTCAGCCACAACAGCTGCTGAGCCAGTGGGCCTATAGAGACATCCAATTACCATTTCTGAGGCTGCTTTAACCGTGACCTTCACCCAAATCATTTCACATTTCGGATCTCCGTCAATTTCCTTCGATACTATTGCACTTCTTATCGCTATAAACACGCCTCCCCCTTCACTGTCCACCCTGTCTCTGCGGTATACATTCCAACACAAGTTTGGATCAGCTATCCTTCAGGGGTCCAAAAATAACTTTTTTTGGCAGCAAATTTCATCTCTGCACATCTCAAAAACTACAAAACCAAAAGCAATAAAACTTACAGGTTTCATAAACAAACTACTAGGCAATAAGTTCAAAAAAAGAAAAGTTTCAAAGCCAACAACAAAAAGAGATCACACTACTCCAACTTGGGAGAAGTTTTGTCACAACAAAATTAGCCAACAACTTTGAGTGTCACTTGTAGCAAAATTAGCGAAACAAATGACATAAAAATTACTGAATGTGCACAACGCAAACTGTTAGACTATCTTGCCAAGTTTTGCAGCTTTACCAGAAATTATCCACTCAACCACAGCACTTAAAACACAACTAAAAATCTTGAAATGTTGCTGTGACATCTGCACATCCTTCACTTAATCCTTTCAGACCTTCTGCCTACAACTGTGTACATTAATTTTTAGAGTGAATTAGCTTGACCGAAATATTTTTCCTCAATGGACACCTCACATACACATCTGTGCATGTTAATCTTTTCACGATGCACAAGTCCTCCCACCTGCTGGGCAACACTGTTAAAATATCAAAAAGTGAAGCACCTTCTGAATGCCAAAATTCACAAAAGTTGTTGGTCAGTTATACTCCACTATATAACAGCATATTATTATTGGTTTTTTGTATGGTAATTATTGAATCATCAGTGTATTTATTACAACAGTGACTATTTCCAAATTAATTATTTTAGACCATAAAAGGCAGCCAAGTGTACAAAGTATATACTGAAAACAGGTACACATATTTACACTCCTGGAAATGGAAAAAAGAACACATTGACACCGGTGTGTCAGACCCACCATACTTGCTCCGGACACTGCGAGAGGGCTGTACAAGCAATGATCACACGCACGGCACAGCGGACACACCAGGAACCGCGATGTTGGCCGTCGAATGGCGCTAGCTGCGCAGCATTTGTGCACCGCCGCCGTCAGTGTCAGCCAGTTTGCCGTGGCATACGGAGCTCCATCGCAGTCTTTAACACTGGTAGCATGCCGCGACAGCGTGGACGTGAACCGTATGTGCAGTTGACGGACTTTGAGCGAGGGCACATAGTGGGCATGCGGGAGGCCGGGTGGACGTACCGCCGAATTGCTCAACACGTGGGGCGTGAGGTCTCCACAGTACATCGATGTTGTCGCCAGTGGTCGGCGGAAGGTGCACGTGCCCGTCGACCTGGGACCGGACCGCAGCGACGCACGGATGCACGCCAAGACCGTAGGATCCTACGCAGTGCCGTAGGGGACCGCACTGCCACTTCCCAGCAAATTAGGGACACTGTTGCTCCTGGGGTATCGGCGAGGACCATTCGCAACCGTCTCCATGAAGCTGGGCTACGGTCCCCCACACCGTTAGGCCGTCTTCCGCTCACGCCCCAGCATCGTGCAGCCCGCCTCCAGTGGTGTCGCGACAGGCGTGAATGGAGGGACGAATGGAGACGTGTCGTCTTCAGCGGTGAGAGTCGCTTCTGCCTTGGTGCCAATGATGGTCGTATGCGTGTTTGGCGCCGTGCAGGTGAGCGCCACAATCAGGACTGCATACGACCGAGGCACACAGGGCCAACACCCGGCATCATGGTGTGGGGAGCGATCTCCTACACTGGCCGTACACCACTGGTGATCGTCGAGGGGACACTGAATAGTGCACGGTACATCCAAACCGTCATCGAACCCATCGTTCTACCATTCCTAGACCGGCAAGGGAACTTGCTGTTCCAACAGGACAATGCACGTCCGCATGTATCCCGTGCCACCCAACGTGCTCTAGAAGGTGTAAGTCAACTACCCTGGCCAGCAAGATCTCCGGATCTGTCCCACATTGAGCATGTTTGGGACTGGATGAAGCGTCGTCTCACACGGTCAACACGTGCAGCACGAACGCTGGTCCAACTGAGGCGCCAGGTGGAAATGGCATGGCAAGCCGTTCCACAGGACTACATCCAGCATCTCTACGATCGTCTCCATGGGAGAATAGCAGCCTGCATTGCTGCGAAAGGTGGATATACACTGTACTAGTGCCGACATTGTGCATGCTCTGTTGCCTGTGTCTATGTGCCTGTGGTTCTGTCAGTGTGATCATGTGATGTATCTGACCCCAGGAATGTGTCAATAAAGTTTCCCCTTCCTGGGACAATGAATTCACGGTGTTCTTATTTCAATTTCCAGGAGTGTATATAAATCTTGTATCTAAAATCATTTAAAAATCACCAAAACGCATTAGAGCATAAAGAAATGTTTTCCTACGTCCAGACAAAATTCAGGTCTGAAAAGGTAAAGAGACACCCCATTTCCAAAATAGAAAGTTGTAAATCTTCCTTTGATCGGCTATCAAACTTGCACATTAAATTTGAACAAAATCTAATATGATCAAATGAGGATCACCTCCAAAACTAGATAATGTGTCATGGAAACCATAATCATCGAACAAATCAGCCGGCATTCTCGTACATAAAATTGAGAGCTGCAGGAATGTAACATACCACTGGAACAGACTTACCAGGTTCACTGGAACAGACTTACCAGGTTTCAAATAAATTATGTTTTAAAGAGGTTACATCTTCTTTGCAATAACTACAACAACATACACAAAAATTTATCATAGTTTTAGTCTCTTTACTTCACTGAATTACAGACAAAATATAATACACTTAATTTATTTCATTAGATTAAAAACAAAGAAAGCAGTCTAAGAATGATTTAAAAAGAAACAAATACTTACAAATGAAATAAAAATCCTGTGGGAATTTAGTTCAGACACACAATTCAAATTTATAGTCAACAGTACACAAATTAACTGCATTCAACTAATGTAGTTACATAACAAATAATTCAGTATACATTTTATCCTAAAATTTTGGCAGTGTCAGACACATGCCATGTCTGTGTACTAATAAATAAAACATTTAGAACAAACTACACAAGAGAAAGAGTTCTGAGAATAAGTGCAATAAATTACTTTCATACAGCTACAAACTCAACAACAAATCGTAATACATAGCCACAGTTGTGAGAATATTATATGTGACGCAAACAAAAATGCACAGTCAAAAAACAAATCACTATAATGCTTGTGTCCTTAAACTAACATAAAAACTAGACAAACTTTCAGTCAAAATATATCATGTACTTCTAGCAATGCACTGAATATACATGTGTTTTGATTTTTCTATAATGAAAATTTAAATACACGATTTGTTTAGTGTATAGTGATAAAAGTTGTAACATACAACAATTTTTCTTTCGCCTGATTTCTAAAATTTACATTATCTGTACTTTTTTTTTTTTTTTTTTTTTATAAAAAAAATGTCTGTGCATAACTTGCCAAATCCCTTTCATCCTGAATCTGTCAAATGTTATAATTCATGCATATTTTATATAGGCAAGGAATGTTTTTAGATTCTTCCCTCTTTTGAGAGCTACCGTTTATTCTATTTTTCAAGTATTCATTATTGTTACATGAGGCACATGACATCACACATGCTCTTCTTTTCAGATTTCGTGGAACACTAAGAAGTCAACCAAGGATGATGCCTTATAGATTCCTTGCTTCTGTCACCATAATCGTACATCACCTCCTCACCTGCTGGTATGTCTTCTTTAGCAACAAGAACAAGCCGTGGTTTGTTTTCTACAGTCACAGTTTTTGTCACGAGATTACCATTCCGACTGTGGTTTACGAGCCTCCCTAATCTTCCTGTCTCTGCTGTGGCATCCACACTGAAATTTAAGTCACTGACTTTAACCCACGAGAAACAGGACAACAAAAAATGATTAAGTATAATACTTTAGAAAACACAAACAGTTGTATCACTCTGAAACTATTTTACTGAGCACTCCAAATAGTTTTAATGATCTAGGGTACAATAATATAAACAAATTTGGTAAAGATACTGAGAAAAAAAACTCGCAAAAGCCACAAAATCGTCAACAGTAAATAGATACCTGCAAAACAAAACATGAAAAGGGAGATGACTGAAAATGTAGAAGGCCATACCTCTTCCTCCTTTGTTGTACACCAGTGAGTTACAGATCACAAGGAAAATAGAATTCAGGCAATGGAAATAATTTTTTTCTAAGATCATTGAAAAACAAGAAGAATGGATGCACGTAATTCCTGAACATCACAGTGACATCCAAAGTTTCCGTGTGAAATACCTTACCTACAACAAGTTTCTGTCAAAGAGGCTCCAGATATTTGCTTAGTTGCACAACAAACAAGAAAGAGGGAGATCATCACTTTGTATAACACAGGTGTGCTCTGTCATTTACTTTGGGCTACATGACTCATCATCATCATCATCATCATCATTTAAGACTGATATGCCTTTCAGCGTTCAGTCTGGAGCATAGCCCCCTTATAAAACTCCTCCATGATCCCCTATTCAGTGCTAACATTGGTGCCTCTTCTGATGTTAAACCTATTACTTCAAAATCATTCTTAACCGAATCCAGCTACCTTCTCCTTGGTCTGCCCCAACTCCTCCTACCCTCTACTGCAGAACCCATGAGTCTCTTGGGTAACCTTGCTTCTCCCATGCGTGTAACATGACCCCACCATCTAAGCCTGTTCGCCCTGACTGCTACATCTATAGAGTTCATTCCCAGTTTTTCTTTGATTTCCTCATTGTGGACACCCTCCTGCCATTGTTCCCATCTACTAGTACCTGCAATCATCCTAGCTACTTTCATATCCGTAACCTCAACCTTGTTGATAAGGTAACCTGAATCCACCCAGCTTTCGCTCCCATACAACAAAGCTGGTCGAAAGATTGAACAGTGCACAGATAACTTGGTCTTGGTACTGACTTCCTTCTTGCAGAAGAGAGTAGATCGTAGCTGAGCGCTCACTGCATTAGCTTTGCTACACCTCACTTCCAGTTCTTTCACTATGTTGCCATCCTGTGAGAATATGCATCCTAAGTACTTGAAACCATCCATCTCTTTCCCACTGACATTACTTTCATTTTGGAGATGCTAATCTTCATACCATAGTCCTTACATTTCTGATCTAGCTCTGAAATGTTACTTTGCAAACTTTCAATCGAATCTGCCATCACAGCTAAGTCATCCGCATATGCAAGACTGCTTATTTTGTGTTCACATATCTTTATCTCACCCAGCCAGTCTATTGTTTTCAACATATGATCCATAAATAATATGAACAACAGTGGAGACATGTTGCAGCCTTGTCTTACCCCTGAAACTACTCTGAACCATGAACTCAATTTACCGTCAACTCTAACTGCTGTTTGACTATCCATGTAAACACCTTTAATTGCTTGCAAAAGTTTGACTCCTATTCCATAATCTCGTAGAACAGACAATAACTTCCTCCTAGGAACGCGGTCATATGCCTTTTCTAGATCTCTAAAGCATAGATACAACTCCCTGTTCCACTCATAACACTTCTCGACTATTTGCCGTAAGCTAAAGATCTGGTCCTGACAACCTCTAAGAGGCCTAAACCCACACTGATTTTCATCCAATTGGTCCTCAACTAATACTCGCACTTTCCTTTCAACAATACCTGAGATTTTACCCACAACGTTGATTAAAGAGATACCTCTGTAGTTGTTACAATCTTTTCTGTTTCCATGTTTAAAGATTGGTGTGACTACTGCTTTTGTCCAGTCTGATGGAACCTGTCCCGACTCCCAGGGCATTTCAATTATCCTGTGTAGCCATTTAAGACCTGACATTCCACTGTATTAGATGAGTTCCGACTTAATTTCATCCACCCCAGCTGCTTTATTGCAATGCAAGCTATTGACCATTTTCTGCACTTCCTCAAATGTGATCCTATTTCCATCGTCATTCCTATCCCATTGTACCTCGAAATCTGAAACATTACTGATCGTATTTTCACCTACATTGAGCAACTCTTCAAAATATTCCCTCCATCTGCCCAAGGAATCCACAGGATTCACCAGCAGTTTTCCTGACCTGTCCAAAATACTTGCCATTTCCTTCTTACCTCCCTTTCCAGCAGCTTGACCCATAGTCTCCAACCTGTTTCCAAAGTCATCCCAAGATTTCTTCTTGGATGCTGCAATTATCTGTTTGGCTTTGTTTCTTTCTTCAACATAACTTTCTCTGTCTACCTGAGTTCTAGTATGTAGCCATTTTTGATACGCCTTCTTTTTCCTTTTGCAGGCTGCCTTGACTGTGTCATTCCACCAAGCTGTTTGCTTCATCCTACTTTTACACACTACTGTTCCAAGACATTCTTTAGCCACTTCTGGTACTGTGTCCCTGAGGCTACATGACTGTGTAAAAAATTTACTGTATTTTCAAACTGCATATTTTATGTCTAGATACAAAGCAGTAAAGTAAGGAAAAGAATTTTTACTTGTATTTTTAAACATAATGAACAGTGACAAAAGGCCACACTAAATTTGCAAAAAAGTATGTGTTCTACGAGTAGAAAAATAATGCTAAACAAATACCAATGTTCCATCCAACATGCCAAAACTTTCAGTTTTTTTTTGGTTACTTACCAGTACTGAGTGTTCTTGTGCTTGAAGTAATACATATAACAGCCAGTATTCTGATCCTGTGCATAGAGTGCTTCCCGGACTTTTGCTTCAGTCATACTGATGAGTTCTCCAGCATATTCAACTACAAACTCACCCTTGTGGAAATCTCTTGTCGTAACAATACCACGCCCCTTTCCCTCAAAGTTGTGAACCTTAAATCAAAAAATACAAATAATTATTGCATGATGTAGTAACTCATTTAAAATCCTTTATACAAAACAAAAACATTATGCTGATTCCAAAACAAAACCATTACAGAAACACATTTTATCAACTTAGGACAAAGTCTGTAAAAGGGACTAAACAGTAGTGTGACTAAGTAAATTCTATTAGCTGAGGCTAAATGTACTATGAATACATGAAGGATATGTAGCTAACAGTGACACATACCATAAAAATATTCTGATACAAGTGTCAATGTCAATAATCTATACATACAGACACAGACTAAGTGTCAGTGATGGCCTGGAGCTGTCCTATACTTACACAACATAGTTAAAGCCGGCAGAGGGCACTGGTGCTGAAGTACCGTATTTACTCGAATCTAAGCCGCACTTTTTTTCCGGTTTTTGCAATCCAAAAAACCGCCTGCGACTTAGAATCGAGTGCAAAGTGAGCGGAAGTTCTGAAAAATGTTGGTAGGTGCCGCCACAACTAACTCCTGCCGTCGAATATATGTACCACTACACAGGCATGCTTTGCAGGCACAAAGATAAACACTGGCGCCAAAACCTCTGCGTCAGTAAATAAATTTAAAAAAAAGGTGGAAGACGAGCTTTTTTCTCCGCTCCGAGTTTCGACCGCTGCGTTTTCATACATTATCCAACGAAGTAAATACAAATTCCGTATTGTTCATCATCGAATGTGACAGCATTTCAATGTACTACGAAAATCCGACCGGCAAGATTGTTCGGGACGTTTGTCAGTATGGCCAATTCTACGTTCTGAATTTTTTCCTACCTGTGAGAAGAGATGGTTGCTAACAGGAACTTTTATGAATTGTGAATCACATGCAGTATTCTCTCCACCATAAGAAAAATATGAATATAAACATGTTGCCATGCATTCTTTCGTGTTTGCTGCTATCTCATTTAAATCCTGTCTGCCTAAATAAACTACGAAACTAGAGTGAGACAACAGCAAATGCGGAAGAATATACATATCGTGTCATGTTTATATTCGTATTATTCTTATGCCTAATAGTGATGCAGTCAGAAATGAAGCACGGCAATTGACTAGATTTTTAAACTAAGATGACTCTAATTTCTGTGCAGAATGAAATGTACTAAAGAGGCGATGGCAAAGATTTTCAAATGGAGAAAAATTTTCGCTTAACTCTCGTTTTCTATCATATGCAGTCTATTATTTGGTTCTTGTTGATCATTATCAAAGAAAGCAGCAATGTAAGTAACAACTAATAGCAGTCTTTTGCCATTGTTTTGTTAATGAGACGATTCCTTTCTTTTTTTTTAATTGTTAGTGGCGGTAGCGTGCACAAAAGCAAGACAGGCCGTAAACACTCGTTATCAGAATGCGACAATCAATGTATGACACAGTACAGTAATGCATTTTCGGCTTAGAGTGACGTAAACATCTGTAACAAAGAGAACGGCACTTACCAGATCAAAGAAAAATAAGCAATCGATTCAAACCAGACGAAGCACGTGAAAAAGGAAAGGTACCCATATAAATACGGATGGAGCACCTGACGCATAGCAATGGCTACCTGATTAAAGCTTAACTGCTAAGCTTACGACTCGAACCAAACTACTGTAGCTGTATTGTCATTCATTCGACCTAAATTGTCTCTCATACTACAATGGACCAACTTTGTTTTGATTTGGAGGTGCGGCCTAAAACTTTTCTCTTCCCTTGAATTTCGAGTCTCAAATTTCAGGTGCGGCTTAGATTCGGGAAATTTTTTTTTCTTGATTTCAAGTCTCATTTTTCAGGTGCGGCTTAGATTCGAGTGCGGCTTAGATTCGAGTAAATACGGTACACCATGATCACCACTGTAAATTCAGCAGTTTAAAATAAAATATTCCCAGTCATTTTAATTAATGACTACATATGGAAGAGCGAGTGTCTGACAGTAAAACAAAATTAAATACAGTGGTGGAAATAAAATCTATACACAACTGGCAACAAGGGTTGCTGCTCGGCGAACAGAGTGGTGATAGCTTGAATACCAATTCCTATTTATTCAGAAGCATGCTAGTTCAAACAGCGTCGCACACAGCAGTGCTCGTCGGTCACTGTGTGCGTCGGCCACGAGTGGCATGGGGACTGGGCCTCCTTCCACAAGCACCGCCACAGGAGAACAAAAACGCCCTAAAGAGACGTCACGTGGTGGTGCCAGTTGAGATTCTACTCTGGAAACACACTAATGACTATCAAAGCTTTTAACAAAATATTTATTGATTCTTTAAACAATGGAAAATCCACAATGGATGCGGCTAAACGTCTTCGCTTATTGGTTTATTAACTATATTACACAATAGGCTAGGTTTTATTTATTTATTAGCTTTATTACAGTGAAAGGTTTGCTATTTACTTTAACTGTTATACAATGTTGTGTTATTTACTTCATTAGGGCAGGAGGTTTCTGTTATTTCCCATTACTGTTTTATTACTGATGAACCACTGTTGGAATCGACCAAATCATACAAATACCTGGGTATGACACCTCGTAAGGACATGAAATTGAATGATCACATAGGCTCAGTTGTGGGTAAAACAAGTGGTAGATTTCAGTTTATTGGTAGAATACTGGGGAAGTGTGATCAGTCTACAAAGCAGATTGCTTACAACCACTCGTGTGACTGGTTCTAGAATAAGTGTGTGTGGGCACGTACCAGGTAGAACTAACAGAGGCTATTGAATGTATACAGAGAAGGGCAGTGTGAATGGTCACAGGTTTGTTTAATCCATGGAAGCATGTCAGAGAGATACTGCAGGAACTTAACAGGAAGACCCTAGAAGATAGGTGTAAACCATCCCGAGAAAATCAAAAAACAAAATTTCAAGGACCGGCTTTAAATGATTACTCTACAAATATACTACAACCCCCTATGTATTGCTCACATAGGGATAAGATTAAGATAATTACTGCATGCACGGATGCATTCAAACAATCATTCTTCCCATGCTCGATATGTGAATAGAACAGTAAGAAACCCTAATAACTGGTACAATGTGTACCCTCTGCCATGTACCTTGCCGTGGCTTGCAGAGTATAAATATAGATATACATTTGGACTTAAATTGTGGATTTTATTTCAAGTTATTTATTTCATTTTCTCATTTCACCACATGAAATCATTCTAATTAATGACTATGAATACTTTATTTTGAACTACTGAATGAGTGATCATGATCACTCATATACATCAAGATCAGTGCACTGTACTGGCGATAGTTATCTTGTGTAAGAACAGGGCACACCCAGGCCATCACCAGTACCTATCTGTATAGATTTTTGACATTGAAAATTGCACAAAAAATATTTTTATGGTATGTGTGTCATGTATATTTTTATATATTCCTACATTTTTTGTTTGTTCGTATATCTAACCTCAGCCAATTGAGCTTATTTGGCCACACTACTGTTTTCCTATCTGTAAGGCATCTGATGATGGTGAGGCGTAGCACCCTACATTGTGCCTACTGAGATCGCACGTAACAACAGTGAACAGGCGTGCAGTATGAGTCATGTGCAGGATAGGTGGTGTCAGGTGCACGAGAGTATGTAGTTTCTATGTGATCTGGTAGAGGTCACTGGCTGGTGGACACTGTTTGAGCTGCAGTCACAATACTGTTATATTTATTTTCAGTTCTGTTTGCTTAATTTTCTAATTGTTTATTAATTACTATTATAATTGTGCTTGGTTATGAGAGTGAATGGTGGTGTGAATGTGAAATAATGTTTTATGTAAAGTTTTTATGCTACACGTTGAAATAACTGGTCTCTTGAGGAATGTTCAAGAATGGTGTGTGTGTGTGTGTGTTAGTCATTTGTACTGGGGAATTTGTAATAAACTAGTTTGTCAGTTGTTTATGGTACTGGTGAAATGAGATCATGATTTTGGTAAAGTAGCTTTGTTAAGAAAATGTGTGAAAACTTCAATTTTCTGGGTAGCATCATACCACACAATGGAAGTTCTAAACTAGAAGTCTTAAACAGAATAACAAATGGATCTAGCTTCTTCCACCAAGTACGGAATCTAATCTGGGGCAAGGAGGTCCCTCTAACAGCCAAACAGACCATGTATAAAACTTATCTCCTGCCAATCATGATGTATGTCTAGATGTATGTCTAGAGGCCTGTGTCATAAATAAGAGAGAAGAGAGTCAAATACAAGCATGTGAAATGAAGTTCCTTAGGTCAGCTCTACAAAAAACTAGGGAGAGACAGAGTCAGGAATGATTATGTAAGGAGGGAGCTGCAGGTGACATTGACTACAGAGGAGAGGAGGAGTGCTTTGAGATTCAAGTGGTTCAATCATGTGAAGCGAATGCACCCGATTCGAACTCCACACCCGTATTTGGAGATGGAGGTACCAAGAGAAGACTAATTGGGCAGCCTAGAAAGATGACGATGATGATGATGACATTTGGTATGTGGGGCGCTCAACTGCACGGTTATCAGCGCCCGTACAAATTCCCAACCTTTGCTCAGTCAAATCTCGCCACTCTCATGAATGATGATGAAATATGAGGACAACACAAACACACAGTCATCTCGAGGCAGGTGAAAACCCCTGACCCCACCGGGAATCGAACCCGGGACCCCATGCTCGGGAAGCGAGAAGGTGACCGCGAGACCACGAGCTGCAGACGGTCTAGAAAGAGATTGACAGACCAGGTTAAGGAAGATCTCAAGAGGAGAGGAGTAACACAGGATGTAGTGGAGAGGGAAAAGCTATACCAGGACAGAAACCAATGGAGGCATATCGTTCACCAAGTTCCTACCCGACTCGCTGGAAGGACATCCTGATGATGATGATGATGAGTTTTGTTAAGAGGGAGTTAATTTTATATTTGTGGGTTCTCAAAATTTATGTCAATTTACTGTTCTGATTCAATGACAAATTTTGATTGATTAGTACATATGCTTGGGTTTGAATGGTTTCATGTTGGTTTCTGACTGGCTGTGATGTTTCTCTGCCAATCAGAAATTAGCATATTCAGATGTATTTTGGGAACTAGAAACTTCTTTTATGTAGAGAGATGCATAGAGTCAGGGCCTGGACTGACCTATTGATGCGTACACTGATAAAAATTATTAATATTGTAATATTTTGGTACCAAAATGTTTTAAAGTGACAAAGTGTGGAAGAGAGTTAAATTTAACGCACTGTGTGAAATTCGGAGTTTTTGGTGATATTTTAAAGAACTAAATTCTGTGTGTCATCTTGCTTTCTCACAAATGCGAACATTTTGTTACTCGAGACTGATCATAGCAACATCTGAGTGAGCTATTCTAACAGAAACATATAGCAACATCTGAGTGATCTATTCTAACAGAAACAATCAGTTTGTAAACTTTCTGTGAAAATTGACTAATGACTACTATAAACAGGCTTGAGTTATGAATGATGTGTGTTTGTGGACTCTTCAGACTTTGTAGTAACTCATGTATGCAAGCTTACCGTAATAAGTTTGGAAATTTACACACATAAATACTTTCACTTAACTATTATTAACCATACCATAAAAAACAAATTTTAGTGTGGTTACGAGGTGTACAGCTGTTTTTCCTATAGCTTTTTCTGGCTGAGGATGGCATTTCAGTAACGTCAAGGAGTCATGCGTGCGAGAAGATATTCACCTTAAGGTGAGTGGAGCTTCATACACAGCAGAATCACTCCAAACCGCCAAAATGGCAGTAACCGAAACAATTAATTTTGAATTTTGTAACATGTGTTCAAGACACACATCTGCAGATAAGTAAAATGCAACATTAAATTTTCAGTCTGTAGTGGAGTGCACACTGATAAAAATTTCTTGGCAGATTACAACTGTGTGCCAGCAACTTTGCTACCACCTGAGCTACATGAGCTTGACTCACAGCCTGCCCTCATGGGTTTACTTCCACCACTACCTCATCTCCTACCTTCCAAATTTCACAGAAGTTCTCCAGCCTAACTTGGAGGTGGATAACTTGGCTGTGAAAGACAAATGTCCTGGGCTTGAGCCCCCAGTTGGGACAAAGTTTCAATCTGCCAGGAAGTTTCAAAGTAAAATGTGTTTTATGTGCATACTGGCCACTGGATTCTGATGTAGTGAAGTGCTCCCTGATCACATGTCATCATCTTAATCTGATATTGAGATACTGTGTTACTATGACATTCAAGAAATTTACCTTCGATGTGACTGCTGTGTAAGAGTTCTGTCCCAAAATTAAAGCTTTGTACAGCTCCACATAACTCCTTAGGAAAAGAGCAACATGATCCAGTTACAATGAAAAATATTTTAAGTAACTCCTACTGTGCAAATATACTGGTTGCATAAATAATTTAGAAAGGCATCTTATTTAGTTTATTAAGAAGGGAAAAGTAGACCAGACTATCTTGTTTGAAACACCACACATACATAGGTCCCAACAGTGAGACTTTGACAGCCTTACATGGCACATTATTTACCATTTTAGCATTTCTGAAGCTTGTTATTTAGTTTGGCTGCATATTAAGCATTGTTACACGACAGCCAGAAAAAGAGATCCGAGGTGTACTGCTTTGGCCAGAACACTACCACAGCACGCGTTCTGATGTATGATGTGAGGGCCACGGGGGCGCCAAGCCCGCACGAGACGGGAGTGATTCTGTGCACGTGATGTCACAGAGACCAATGCAGTTAGGACATAGGGTACCAGCATTCTACACGTTTGTGTACCTGGAGTGTAGGCCGCAAAGCTTACAGAAGAGCACAATAAGTCAAGGTGGAGAGCTCAGTGTGACATTCTTTTGATATGCAGACTGAGTGTGGAACTTTTGTATTTAATTAGTCTCTAAGTGAAAAAGAGAAAATGTGACAACTTTTCACATTAACTTTAGTAACACTTGTAATAACTAAATCACAGAAAAGACAGAACTACCACCTGAAAGCACTCATCGAGATGCATACAGTGAGCTACTTAGACATTTATTTAATTATTTAACTACCCGACTACAGATGCCTGAATCAAATATTAATATAGTCAGCATAATCAATTACACCTGACAGCTACACCAATAGCATCGCAGCATGTGGTGGATAACATACACACACATCATAAACACATTTAGGTCATAAGTTTTCTAGGTTTAATTTCAAAGTTTTAATTAATTAATTAATTAATAATTTTTATAGCTTTTTGCATAATTTAAATTATGAGAGACATGAATTTATATAGCACCAGTGGAAAGAGCAGGTTATTTCCTACAAGACTGATGTGCCACTTGTGTGTTTCCTGCACATGTTAAAGGTAAATTTAAAACAAAAATCAAATACTGTTCTCATTATATGAATTTTGCAGTCACTATAATTAAGATTTTGGGTGGACAAATTAACCAAATGTTTACTGTAATACATCATTTCAATCTGTGTTTCTGCACACATCTGGTACTTCTAATTTCAGTATAGCATGCGAGAATCAAAAGTTGTATTTTGAACTAGTGAAATTTTCTACTAGCTGTACAATATAAATTCACAGAAACTTTCCCAGACCACAGCTGTCCACACTTATAGAAGGTCACTGCCCTCTTCGGTTTTAGCAGCCATTCGGAGGTGCAGGGGCAGAACCTGCATGTCTCTGAGCAGTGATTCTTCTTTGTGCTTAAAAAATTTCACGACATTAGACTGATGAATGTAGAATAATTTTGCAGTGGGTCAGATGGACTTGATTTTTTGTGATAAGGACCAGTGTGGACTCTGAATTATTCATGTGTCAGTTGGGACTCCAATTTGGGCAAGACAGATCAAACTCTGAAAATTAATCGCCTATGGACACTTGCAATTGTAATAATTTAGCAGTTTATTACATTTCACTAATTTTATAGAAAGTTCCCCACAACTGTTTAGGTGTGGGGGATGGACTAGAGGGGGGCGGGGAAGGGAGTGTCAAGTCACATTTAGCTTCATTTAGCAATGAAAATCAGGTTTTCCACTTGTCTGCTATTTAATATGTGGAAGTATTGCATAAAAAATGAATATTTTTGAACTTTAAGCTCAGTGTTGCAAAACATCATTTACTACCCAACCTAGTAGACGTTTTTACCCGAATGTGTGCATTAGTGGTAGTTAATTTAAATTTATAGAGAAAGTGAGCAGGGTGACCACAAATCTTATGATGTAGGGATGAATCAAAAACATTATTCTCTGGTCACATTGATACCATAGTAAAATTGAGTTTTATTTATTACCGTGCCACCACCATTGACAGAAAAATCTGTCCAAAAATTGGTAAGTTAAAAAATGTTTTTATTGTAGTTTTCTGAAACTATAATACCCAAGTGAATCACCCAAGTTCTTCTTCTGCTTTTCTATGCTTAATGTGCTGTGCTTATTCTTCTCACTGACTGTCTCTGTGAACTGAAACCTTGATGCTGAAAACATATGACTAAACTGTCTCTATAATCCACAAAATATGGAATATAGCTTCTTCATGGAATATTATACACTGACGTGCCAAAGAAACTGGTATACACATGCGTATTCAAATACAGAGATATGTAAACAGGCAGAATACGGCACTACGCTCAGCAATGCCTATATAAGACAACAAGTGTCTGGCGCAGTTGTGAGATTGGTTACTGCTACTACAATGGCAGGGTACCATATTTAAGTGAGTCTGATCGTGATGTTACATTCGGGGCACGAGCAATGAGACACAGCATCTCCGAGGTAGTGATGAAGTGGAGATTTTCCCATACGACCATTTCACAAGTATACCAGGAATATGTTAAAACATCAAATCTCTGACATCGCTGCAGCCGGAAAAAGATCCTGCAAGAACGGGACCAATGATGACTGAAGAGAATCATTCAACATGACAGAAGTGCAACACTTCCGCAAATTGCTGCAGATTTCAATGCTGGGCGGTCAGCAAGTGTCAGCGTGCGAACTGTTCAACGAAACATCATCGACATGGGCTTTCAGAGCCAAATGCCCACTCGTGTACCTTTGATGACTGCACGACCACAAAGCTTTACGCCTTGCCTAGGCCCGTCAACACCGACATTGGACTGTTGATGCCTGAAAGCATGTTGCGTGGTAGGACAAGTCTCATTTCAAATTATATCGAGTGGATGGGCATGTAGACTACCTCATGAATCCATGGACCCTACAAGTCATCAGGGGGCTGTCCAAGCTGGTGGAGGCTCTGTAATGGTGCGAGGTGTGTGCAGTTGGAGTGATATGGGACCCCTGATATGTCCAGATGTTACTGACAGGTGACACGTACATAAGCATCCTGTCTTATCAGCTGCATCCATTCATGTCCATCATGCATTCCGATGGACTTGGGCAATTCTGGCAGGATAATGCGACACCCCACACATCCAGAATTGCTAGAGAGTGGCTCCACGAACACTCTTCTGAGTTTAAACAGGCCGCCAAATTTCCCAGACACAAACATTACTGAGCGTACCGGGGATGCCTTGCAACGTGATGTTCAGAAGAGGTCTCGGCCACCTCATACTCTTACGGATTTATGGACAGCCCTGGAGAATTCATGGTGTCAATTCCCTCCAGCACTACTTCAGACATTAGTCAAGTCCATGTCAAGTGTTGTTGTGGCACTTCTGCGTGTTGCGGGGGCCTTACACGATATTAGGCAGGTGTACCAGTTTCTTTGGCTCTTCAGTGTATTAACTGAGTAAGACAACAGGAAACACTTCTTTTAATACATTTCTGTTGATAACCACTAACACCTGTTACATTAATTGAACAGTTTTCCACCTCACGGAATAGAGGCAGAATGAAACTTACTCCGTCCTCATGATGTCATCCTTCTTACTGCCACAAGCTTCAGCATTCTCTGGATTTCCTTCTGCTGTCCTTCCTCAATCTGAGCTTGCATTTCATATCTATGGACCTCACCACTAGTAGACAACCTGAACAGTAATCTGCCTTCCTTTCTCTGATTAAGCAGTAGGACGATACCACTATCTACGATATGAGAGTGGATGTTGCTCAGAAGTTTCTTAGCAACCGAGAATGGTGTGCACATATCAAGTGAGTGTAGACTTTGCCCTATGCAGAGAGAGAGAGAGAGAGAGAGAGAGAGAGAGAGAGAGAGAGAGAGAGAGAGAGAGAGAGAGAGAGAGACGATTTTGTAGCACTACCAATTTCTTCTCTGCCTTTGCCCCACATCACACACTCGAGCTGTGGGAATTGCCAACACTAGGGAAGTGCCATGAAGGGGCAGTGTATCTGCTCATGACTCTCTTAAAATATTTATATACATGTTAAGTTACCTGTCATAATTTAAGACAAAAATAATACTGTGGGCACAGAGAACAAGATTTTATTAATCAAGCGCAGAAACGGTACAAGGAACAGTAGAACACATCTGGGGATGAGCGCCTGCTACACTGTCCTTACGTAGGGAACTGCTCAGGCAGATGACACAACAGTTACTGTGCCACATACACGAGTCGCGCGTACCTCTGGTGGGCAGCTTGCACAGATGACGACAGTGGAACGTTCGGATGTAGTTTGCTGGCAGCCACACCTGTTGCGCGTACCAGCCCTCCCCTTCACAGAAAGGGCACTCTTCTGACGAAGGCATCACGACGACCATCGACACGTCAGTGGTGCCCGCAGTAGGCACTGCAGGTGCCGAAGGCAAGGCAGAAGAAGATTATGGGCCAGAACTGGTGACTACAGGCAGAAGTCGTGCAGCATCCATTTCCCACTTAATACCAGAGGAAGAACAGGTGGCGAGGGTGCAGGAAGTGTCTCAACATTCGGAAACACGACATAGTGCAACTGTGGCAACAGCGAAAGTGTCAGCGACTCGGGTGGGGCGCCAGTGATGCTGGCATTAAGGGACCTGACAGCGCCGGTCCTGCTGGTGACCGAAGCACAGACGGTGGCAGGGCCACGCGGGAAGGGCCCGCAGCAGGCGTCGGGGCACCGTGCCCCTGAGGAGAGGCAGGAGGTAGAGACAACTGTGAGGAGGGGGACTCTGCCCAACAGCAGGGACACCCTGCACACCTGGGAAGGCACTGTGGGAGGGGGCAGAGGCAGTCTCAGTGGTCAACCTGTGCCACGAATGTGCAGCCAATCGTGACGGCACACAACCAGTCCGTCACTGGAGTGCACTGTACAGAGGCGGCAGCTGCTGCAGCTGTATCGTGGACGGAATCCATTTCATTTGGTGGCTAAACCCCACAACCGGACCATAGAACATGGAGAGAACCACGATGAAGGCCACACCGACAGATGTCAGTGGTGTGGCACGAGCAGGCAGAGGAGGGCGCGGGGTTGGTGACTGTGGAGCATCTCAGCAGGACTCCAATACCCCATCGGTGTAAATCTGTATGAATTAGATAATCGTGTCGAGGCACCGTCAGTGGAAAAGTCTGAGACATACTTCTTCATTTGAACTTCAAATATGTGACAAAATGTTCTGCCTCAGCATTAGACTGGGGGTGGAATGGAGGAGCGATTGTATGGCGGATACTCGGTACAGCAGACCCACCAAAGTCCCAGAGCTAAAGCACATGTGGCCCGAGGGCGGTTGGGAACAGAACACTTTGTGACAGCCCACCTGTACCTAAATGGATGACAACCTCCAACACAGGCTGGTGGTGACCCACGGCAAAACAGTTACATAAAAAGGATCATAAGCCCTGCTCAGAGTCCGATTGTGCCAACCGT
The DNA here is from genome assembly GCF_023864345.2 of Schistocerca serialis cubense. NCBI lineage: Eukaryota > Metazoa > Arthropoda > Insecta > Orthoptera > Acrididae > Schistocerca > Schistocerca serialis. Next base: position 44,722,193 of record NC_064646.1, on the reverse strand, counting down.
GCTGAACAAGGTGTAAAACCCGCTGTGATCTGGGAGCCCGTGATAGAAAATCCTTCTACTGCATGTTGCGCCTCAACATCTAAGTGAATACAAACAAGTTCATCCTGACCAACAGTACGGTGCTGCTCCATTGGAAACTGGCATGCTGCGTGGTAGTCCAAAAATGTACTGCACAGTTGAAGTGAGAATGAAATGGCCCAATGGCGGAGACAATGTGCCACCTTATTGGGCAATGAAGCAGGATTATACAACGAAACCAAAGGCTTGTGGACCGTAATGAGGTAGAATTTAGACTCTCACCAGAGTACACGAATCTTTATGCGGGCATACGATGGTCGTAAGTGCTTCCTTTTCAACTCAGAAGTATTGCTGCTGAGCAGAGTTAAGCTATCACACACCAGGAACCATCCCTCATAGCAAAGTGCGAGAATGGCCCCGAGGTCGTACTGAGAGATATCCATAGCCGAGACCGAGTGGTGGCCAGGATGGAAGGTAGCCAAACAAGGAGTAGAATGTAATTTAGATTTCAAAAGTGTGAACTCATGCTTGCAGATTGGTGTCCACTGAAAAGTAATGTCCTTCTGAAATATTTTGTTAAGAGGACGGGTCAACATGGCCGCATCTGAAGTGAATTTATGATAGTAGGCGATTTTCCTTAAAATCACTCTTGAGTTCTTTGACATTTGTAGAGCAAGACACAGCCTTGACAGCTGTGACACAATGATGCAAAGGCTTCACACCATCCTGAGAAGCCTCAAACCCCAAATACACAACTGATGACTGAAAAAAGTGGGACTCGATCATGTTTTATTTCAACTCAGCTGTATGTAATACCATGAACAATGAGCTTCAGTTGCTTAAGTGTCCATCCACTGGTGTACCCACCATGACAATGTCACTGCTATAGCTGATGCACCATGGAATAGGTATTGTCAACAGCCGAAAAATCACAGGGGTGCTTGCCACATCAAACACAAGGCACCAATATTGGTAGTGGCCAAGGGCAAGTTAATCACAACGAGCCATTTCAAATCCTCATCCCATGCAACCTATAAATAAGCTTTAGATAAATCAGTTTCAGAAAATGGTTGACCCCAGGCGAGTTTGGTCAATAACTCATCCTGAAGGTGCAAAGGGTTGGTACTGACGATACATTGAGCATTAATGGACAATTTAAAGTTGCCGCAGAGATGAAGCTGACCAATCTGTTTTTTAAAAATGACGAGGGGGATTTCACGTGATCACACATGGCGGATTTGCTGTATGTTTCAGAGTAATGTGGACTGTAAAATTAGTGGTACACACTAAGCCATTCGAGCAGAGTGTCGAGAGCTCTGAACATAGAGAATACAACTGCCAGTAGGGAACCTGATCAGAAATGAGGTGCACTGCATCCGCAACAGAAAAACCAGAAGCACTGAAAGCATCCAGACCAAACAAATTATCATTGTCAGCATCATCCAGTAGCAAAAAAAAAAAGTCAAGGAACATATGACCGTTTTATACACAGTGAGAGCCATAAATTGCCCCAAAATTGGAATACGTTGCTTGTTATAACTCTCCAACTGTCGAGTAACAGCAGACAATGCCGGAGACGCCACGTCCACATAAGTTTGAGAGTTCAGAAATGTCACAGCTGCACTCGTAACCACTTGCAGTCAGAGCTCTTTGTCCCTCACTCGCATGTCAATAAAACAGTTTGTTAGTAGGCATTAGCACCAGTGGAGATACACAATTGAAGTCCTGTCCATATCTGCAAGGGAAGGCTCAGAACACCACACAGATGCTGTATGTCTTTTTTTATAAAGTTGCTACAGGTCGCTCAGCACTTAGGGCGCGTGGCCCTGTCATATTGCACAATATGTTACGGGGAAGAATGGAGTGCCAAGTGGTGGCATAATAATTTTTATTGTTGTTGTTGTTGTTGTTGTTTGGAATGTAGCTGTCCAGTGTGGGGCAGAGGCTCCAAGTCACCCTCCACCCCAAAACTAACTAACACTCAACGACCAGGAACAGGAGCTGCCACAGTGTCGTCACACCGTGCATCAATCTAATCACCAGTAACACAGGAAACCTCAAAAGATTGGGTGATATTTAACACTTCAGCCATAGACTGGTTTCACACAGCAGTGTGCATCGATATATCTGCTTGTTGGGAGCCAACAAAATTATGGGTTCATGAAAAACAGAACCAGCATAAGAATCACAACGGGCATCGGTAACAAACTGACATTTGTGAGTGTGGAGTTCGGCGACCTAAGCCAGATAAGACTGTTGGAGCCATTTATAATGACGACAGAACTCGACATGCACCGCAATGACACATGTGCATTTATGGTAGTAATTAGGCAACAACTAACACATTTTGTTGAACGAAAGGGACATGGGTTCTTGGGCGAAATAGCTTGCGTGCCACCTTGTAAATCTGAGGGTATATCCAAGAAATAGCTGTTAGTGTCAGTGACACTAAAAGCAAGAAAGAGTTGCCGAACCTGCTTCTCCTAAGCTTCCCAGTCTTCGGCCGCATCATCGTGAGGAAGGGAAGGGCGATGGGAAGGCCGACAGTGCGGCAGCCCACATAGTTCATGTGGCTGACATGTTCGTAATTGCCTGCTGTTGCTCAAAGAGATTTGAGCACTGCCTGCATGGACACAAGAACTGACAGACAAACCAAAGAGACTTAGCACATGGAAGTGAACACCGCACTCACTGCCAATTGTGTCGAAGTGTAAGATGCAAGTAATAGCGTGGCCACGAAGAACGAGAGTTTATTAATCCAGATACGAGTACACACAAGCATAGAAACAGTTCAATGAATAGTAGGACACATCTGAGGGTGAACATCTGCCATGCTATCCTTATGTATGGAAAGAGCTCCAGTAGACGGCACACTGGTTGCCATGCCATGTGCACGAGTCACGGATGCCTCCAGGCAGCCACATTTGCAGTGCTTATTTGAGTAACATACAGGATTATAGCATTCTCTCTCTCTCCCCCCCCCCCCCCCCCCCAATTTCTTCACATAATATTTGTTTCTTTTCTATATGTCCCCCATAATGAACACTAGAAAGACTAAAGGAGTTGGTATCATACATACATTACCACGAAAATCTATGCTATATGTTCTGTGTGCGATCTAAATTTCACATGACAGAACTGGCAAAATGACATTATTGGCTGATATGTCAAGTTGTACTATACCTCTTAATATTGAATATTGGCATAGTACCGGTCTTTTTACATCCATACTGATCCAACAACTTAGTACGGAAACCAAAGCACAGTGCAACTTTACTTTTGTTAATTCTCGAGTCACTAATTTTTCCTGACTGATCATTTAAATCAACAATTGAAGAACAGCTTCAAACATTAGCTCTCTTAATGCAAGCTGCTACAATATTACATGAACCTACCTCGAGCCCTTCTTCTTTCTCTGAAAGTATAGCTTCTTCTATAGTCTTCTGCCATTCCTCCAGCACAATTTTCTTAGTTTTTCGTTCACTGCGCCGCACTGGAAAGTACTCAGTAAGTTTGTGGTTTTGAGTAGAATCAGGAAACAGTGCAGTCACTTTTTTCCCTTTGACAGATGGTGGGCAGAACGTGGGTCTGACTCTGCTGCTAGCTGGGGCTAATGCTGCCGGTGCCTGCTGGTTGGCTATCTGGCTGGGATTTAACCTGTTAGTGGTGGGAAAAAAAGACCATTAGTACTAACAGCTGTGAACATATTGAATTTTTACAATTTGAAACAGCAAAAATTTAGCTGACTTTCCTAAAATAACAGAATTTCGTCACTCTGCATTTTGACAACTGATACGATAAGCTACCTTATTATATAAACTTTCGCTTTCTTAGGAATGTAGATTCATAGACTGAAAACACATTTGTTTAGTAAAGACAGCTAACTATCAACAGAATAAAGTGTCTCACGCTATTCCACTACTTCATTTTATTATGCCTCCATGGATTGTACTCTAGGATGTGTTGGAGCTGAGTGTGCAGTTTCCTTCTGTAAGGCAAGTCATTTCATTCACATATGCAATAATTAGCACAGTACCCATCATAAGTCCTTCAGTTCATCACCATAATGAAGTCATTCGAAACTGGTTTACAAGAAGTCTGTTCAGACTGCATCATAAAACCATCACACTGATTTGAGAAAGTGCACAATACAGTGCATTTATCCACAATATCAGGAGTACTACAACAACTTGATATCCAAGAGAGCTTGTATTTGCAAGGAAGTGGAGAGGTATTACCACAACTGAAGCTGGGAGGTTGGAGAGTGGGTCGGTGGAAGTGTCTGGATAGCTTCGTCGGTAAGATCACTGCCCGAAAAAGGTATGCTTTTGAGCAAGGATTCAAAACTAATTAGAGATGGTTTACAGCCATGACTAGTCCAAAGATTTTCATGACACTGTCCCAAACTGCAAATCTTGTGCGTGCCCACAATTTCTATTTTGACCCGTGTTTTGCCCCTGCTTACCCTGGCCTCTTCATTTGGTGCCTCACGCAGTGTTCACCAGTGAAAGTAACTCCCTCCCCTTTTCTAACCAGTGTAAAGATTTCCTGTAAAGTTTAATTGTTCATAGAAGCCTAGACAATTTCTATACTCGGGGTATTAAAGAGGAACTTTATCGACGAAATTACTCTAATTCTTAAGTGGGGAAAAGGTTTTCACATATTAAAGTGATATATAAGTTTTCAGATGAGTAATCAAAAATATAATGATTTATTGCAAAATATCTGAATTTACAAGGTCATATTCCTTGTGCTCTGCTAATTAAACAAATGTACATTTTCTTTTCTTGTTAATGTGGAGCCACTGAGCTCTTGCATCATGTTGCCCACTTCCCATGGCATCACCCAAGTTGTTACATAATAGGAGACTCTTATCTAAAACACTTTCTGGTGTAGATTCTGTAATCAATTTCTTCGTGCAGAAGTGTGTTGGGCAATGTCGTAACATCTCTACACATATAGACTCCTCACTGTTTCACAGATGGAGGACAAGAAATATCTTCCTTTTCAGTTTCACTGACAAATTCATTGTGCACATTATTACAATTAATGAGGACAAAACTAAAATGGTAGCAACTGGAAATCTGAGGTTATCAATGTGCCATCCTCATACTTATTTGAATTTCACTTATTAATATCTAAAATTCTAGGCAGGACTGCAAAAAATAAGCATTGGTGCAACTAAAACCTAACTCATCCTGACATATGTTCTGGTGAACGATTATGGCGATTTCTTTCCTATTATCTCAGTTGACCACATAAGTACAACATAAATCTTGAGTGCTTTGTATTTCCGATTAAATTCAATTTGTCAAAAATCTCTAGGATGAGAGATAGACAAATCACAATTACTCATGTTCCACTTACACGGTACAAATTGTGTAATAAACTTTGCTCCAAAACAGGTGTAATTATGTGATTTTGTTATACTCATGCACTTTGAGGGTAGAAAATACTGTTACAGATTTCATAATACATGTAACCTATGTACCCCAGGTGGAAATTTTATACTTGCAATAAACATAACATTTTGAAATCTAATGTGAGGATATTCCCAGTCTAGTCACATTCTGCATTTAACAATTTGTCAATGCCTGCAAGAACGAAATATCAGAAATTGATCTCTTCTTAAATCATATTTAAGTAAGAATTAATTTCATTTGCTAAAGTTAAATAAAAAATGCGGAAGCTCAAATGAAAATGAACACCAACTGGTAATATGGTTTAAAACCTCGAAATGATCTTGTACAGTATTAAAGAAAGTAATCTGTGACTGTTCAAAGACATCAAATCCCCCCCCCTCCAATTTGTTATTTCTGATTAAGGATATCGTGAACAGAATCTTCTCATATTTACTCATTCATGATATTTCCTAGTACGGGGAATTCCATATCGAATCAACATAGTGATTTTACTCACCATTTCAGATTTTGATGAACCTTGGCACAAAGTAGGTCTACATATAAATTAAGAAAGATACCCAATTTTATTAAAATCTGTTGACCCATTTTGAAACTGCGGCAATGTAAATTTGACAAAAATCACAAAAGAAAACAACACTAAACCGCCATAATTTCAAGTTACTGCAGCAACTCTCCTAATTAAACTAAAATGGTGGGAGAGGTGTCATTTTGCCAACTTTTTCCATGGGCTGTCCTATGATGTACCACACAGTACGGGTTTGAGATGGTTTTCATAAATTTAAATGAAATTTTAGATTTTTAATTTATCAAAAAGCGCATCTTCAAAAATTTTCAAAAATTATATATAATGCTTCACATCACTGTCAACTAATTCTCTAAGTATGAAAGTGGGCATGTCATGGGTTCACACGTTCACAAAATTTCAAAAAGACACGTTTCACTAAAAAATGACCTTTTTGTAAAATTTCTAGATTTAAGCAAAAAGGTACATAATTTCATTCTTAACACATCTACACACACACATTCAAATTTAATGTTACAACACATCCCACATGTGACTAGCAAAACCTGACAAACGGTTGATATTTTAAGAATGAACTTCTTGTTAAATGCTTCTTCTGTTTTTACAGTTTTGTCCCCAGGAATCTGATATATTCTTCCTGTTGGTGTTATTGGGTTTACCACACAAAGAATATCATTTATAGATAACCACAGAATATCTGGTTTTACAGGGTATGCAGAAGACACTGACAGGCCTGTTGGGTGAAGGAAAGCAACTTTAATTTTATCAAGATCTTTGTCTTGTGTTAAAATATAACCTAACCACCATTTCATGCTATAAACAGGAACATATCCATGAATGTCTTTCAAAGCTAATCTTTCTGGAGATTTTGTAACTGTTTCAACAGTTGATTCTGTTTGGTCTTAAAAAGTCTTTACCAATATTTTTGATGTGCTTGACACAATAGGTACGAAAACATGTAACTTCTGTGTCCCTTCGATGGAAACAACTGACTAAAGCACTCCTCCAGAAATCTCTCAATGTGTAATTCTCGGAGAAGTCACACATAACAACACATTCACCCTCATTCAAGTTTTCCTTGATTTCATTTAGAAAACAGCCTTGCTGCTTTGTGAGAAAATCATGGAGTACTAGTGTACTCAGTTTTTCAGAAAATAATTCAATGTACTCTGATGAGGTCTTCTGCATTATTTGTAATTTGCATCTGTCCACTGAATCCCACTGTCAAAAAGTGATATTTTCAACCACATTATCATCAAATGCACTTTGCAGTGTTCTTTTTATTGGGCCACTTCCTGGCCAAGAACTACAGTTTCTCATGATGCAGTGGAATGATGCTCGGTTGTTGAGCACTTTTGCCAAACAGTGTTTATAAGATGGCAATTCTCCACTGTTTTAAGATACCAAGTTTAGCATTTTCCAGCATTACTTTGAAGTTTTGATGTAGCGTGCAAAAAGCTACTGTGTACCACAACAACCAGCTTAAATGCAGTGTTTCGAGCACAGTTCTGTAAATTTAGAAAACACTATCTTCATTGCTGGAAAATTTGTCATAGGACCGTTGCTATTCACAATATACATAAATGACCTTGTGGATGACATCGGAAGTTCACTGAGGCTTTTTGCAGATGATGCTGTGGTGTATCGAGAGGTTGTAACAATGGAAAATTGTACTGAAATGCAGGAGGATCTGCAGCGAATTGACGCATAGTGCAGGGAATTGCAATTGAATCTCAATGTAGACAAGTGTAATGCGCTGCGAATACATAGAAAGATAGATCCCTTATCATTTAGCTACAAAATAGCAGGTCAGCAACTGGAAGCAGTTAATTCCACAAATTATCTGGGAGCACGCATTAGGAGTGATTTAAAATGGAATGATCATATAATGTTGATCGTCGGTAAAGCAGATGCCAGACTGAGATTCATTGGAAGAATCCTAAGGAAATGCAATCCGAAAACAAAGGAAGTAGGTTACAGTACGCTTGTTCGCCCATTGCTTGAATACTGCTCAGCAGTGTGGGATCCGTACCAGATAGGGTTGATAGAAGAGATAGAGAAGATCCAACAGAGAGCAGCGCGCTTCGTTACAGGATCATTTGGTAATCGCGAAAGCGTTACGGAGATGATAGATAAACTCTAGTGGAAGACTCTGCAGGAGAGACGCTCAGTAGCTCGGTACGGGCTTTTGTTAAAGTTTCGAGAACATACCTTCACCGAGGAGTCAAGCAGTATATTGCTCCCTCCTACGTATATCTCGCGAAGATACCATGAGGATAAAATCAGAGAGATTAGAGCCCACACAGAAGCATACCGACAATCCTTCTTTCCACGAACAATACGAGACTGGAATAGAAGGGAGAACAGATTGAGGTACTCAGGGTACCCTCCGCCAGACACCGTCAGGTGGCTTGCGGAGTATGGACGTAGATTTAGAAACTCTTATATGCTTCTTTTAAACTGCACAAAATAAGTCTTTTACGTATTACTGTTCTACCTCCATCTTCCTCCTTCACAGTTACACAGTCTTTCGTTCCTGACATTACTCTGTTTATTTCACCAACTTCATAAAAATAAGTGTGTACTGTTTGCACAACTTTTTGTGACAAATTCTTTCCCGGTTTTTGATCAGGAGTTTCTAATATACCTCTTTCCTTCAAAAGCCTTTTGGCCTGATGTCCCATGTAGTTGGGAACACTGAATTCACACACTATCTTTTCTAATACTCCAAGATTCAGGCAAACAGGTTAGTACAATTACTTTCTTTTTCCTACTACTTGAACAAAAACTAGCTTTCTGGTTACCTATTACAGATTGTTACAATGACTCATTCATTTTCTGAGGAATCCTCTACTTCAGCAAATAATTTTTTTTAAGTGCTTACTCAGTGGTTTTTAACTTATTGGGGGAATACTCTTCCATCTGAAGTTTTGTATTATGTACAGGGGAATCTCCTAATTCCTGAAGAGATGTATTTAGTGTTCCCAGAAGAGCTGAAGGTGGAGGAACGTAGCTTGTTTCATCATCATCCGAAGATTTTCTACAATCTTTTTTTAAAAATATTTTTCAATGAACGAATCCGCTTCCTACAATTATTTCAAATTTTTGATATCTCTAGGATATTAGGAAACATCACACACCCATTGAGGCACATTTCTTAGTCCGTTTTATGTTTTTGACTGAATGATTCTGTTTTTAAAAGGATTGCAAAAGTGTAGTTCCCAATATCTTTCTTCTTGAGCCATTGTATAATACTTTTTATTAAAAATGAAATTCCTCCAGCTGTACTTACAATTTTATATCTACTTCGCAACTAGTTTCGATGCTGCATCAACGCCATCTTCAGGCCTGCACACTTTGATGAAATCATTTGTGTGCAGCTCAGTCTAGGAGTCTGTCATCCATGTGGAGCACGTGTTGGTCTCACCGCGGAAACTAATAGCGAAGTAAATATAAAATCTTAATTACAGCTGCAGGAATTTCGTTTTTAATAAAAATTATACCAGTTGTGACCCAGGTTCATCCAGTTTAAATACGGATGTACGAAGATTGTATAATACCATCTGAAATTAAAATTTATAAATGTTTCTATACAGAACACTAAAAATACATACTGAAATGATAAGAAATGACGTAGAAAATAATTCTGTTCACTAACCAATGTCTTACAAAATATTAACTAACCTGTATCAGCACATTAATCAGCAAAAACATTCACATCAACCTGCCACTAATTTGGCAGAAATACTTATAGGTTTAAAGCAACTGAATCATAACAGTTCCAGACTCACAGTTAAAATGGCTTGACCTTGAACTGATGAAGCAGGGTCTGGACAGCTATAATAATAGCTTCTTGGAATCAACAATTGGAATTTCTATCCCAGTTTGTTCTTTTTTACATATAGTAATCAAATCTTAATAATTACAGTTACTGATTACAATTGTGATACAAAATTTAGTTTTAGTACTTCTGATGAAATAATCACTCATCACAGTCACTAGTAACATCATAAATATATTACAGTGAACGTGAATATAATAGAGGGAAACATTCCACGCAGGAAAAATATATCTAAAAACAAAGATGATGTGACTTACCATACCATATGATTGTGTTTGTTTGAGTGTCTATCGACCTGCCAGCGCTTTCGTATGGTAAGTCACATCATCTTTGTTTTTAGATATATTTTTCCTGCGTGGAATGTTTCCCTCTATTATATTCATATCATTAATTTGAACCCAACAATTACGTTCGTTATTGTCATTGTTGCATTTCGAAATCTTTTCAGTTGTCTTATTTTCTCTTTCTGTTTTTGCCAGTAGGTTCACTTTGTATTCACCTTCTCCTTTTTACCGTAATCTACTATACAATTTTATCTCGCTTATATATACTCAATAATACGTCACCCACTTCCAAACCATAACCAAAAAAATTTTTTTTCCGCTTTCAACACTACCGCTGCTATAAAATCCACCGTTTCTAGTTCACAAACAGTTCCTTTCACCCATTAAACAACCATTTCGGCTAGTTTTAATAACTTTCGCTTTATTTCCATTTCCGTTTTTCCCACATCATTGATCATTTTTAGCTGCTTCCCACAGGTTTTAACGTCATTATTTCTTCGTCAGACAATTGTTAGCCTCATTCTCATAATCTGCCACCAAAAAACCACTCCTTTTAATACATTTACACGTAGTTTTTTCGAAATTTTCCAGAATTTCTCCACCCTTTAACGTGTTTTGGCGGCAACACAACCACCTAACCTTTATGCACATCGTTGTCTACCAACCCAAGTTCACCACAGGATCAACACAGGCCAGGTTTAACCAACACTTTTTCGCCTTTTTTTCACACCAGATCTCCAGTTGCTTCCTAGTTTACCTTTATCTCTCCCCATATATTTTTATTTTCATTTTCATTTCAGCCTCATGTTACACTTTCCACCTTCTAATACCATGTCAACCGCACAACACCCCCACAATAACCCCATTACGTTTTATTTACATTCCCTCCGCAAACATGCCTTCGCCCTAGCCAGATTACACTCCCATATTTTATTTTCTCAGGCTTGTCTGACATTTGGCATTACCCTCAAAGGCCTCACACTTAAAGTTCCCATCTCTGGCTGCAACCCTTCTTTCCATCAGTCCCTATACCACTTCCAAATTCAACAATCCATTGCCCTCACCCACCTAATCCTTCACCTACACATCAACTCAGCCAATGAACACACTCGTCAACTCCTATCCTTAATAAAAGTCCTCAATCTTTCCTCCCCACATCCACACCGGCTGTTCAGAGCATCCTACTACAGGCCAACCACAAATTAGAACAGCATGCCACCCTCCACCTCAAAAAACTATCCAATCTCCTGGTTTCCCACCTCCGGAAAGGCAACTCACTCACCCTTCACAACCTTTCCAGCAAACCTCAACCTCCTCTCATTGCACACAAACCCAGTCTCTCCCATCTACTCAATCTCCCACTTCCAGCTCCACTGCCTCCAAAACCTCAAAATTCCAATCAACACAATCTGGAACCACAACACCCCAATTCAGTAGTTAACCTTTCCTCCAAACCTCTCTCCCAATCCGAAACCTCTGTCCTATCCAAAGGCCTCACCTTCAGCCCCACTCCCAGATTCAACCAAACAGCCCTCGTCAAAGATTTACTGTCCTACACTCGTACTCTCTGCTGGAAGTATCACTTTGCCACGAATAAAAATAATCCTAATCCTACTCCTAATGATCCAACTCCCCAAGACACTATCCAAATTGAACCCTGCCTGGAACAGTTCCGTCCTCCGTCACAGCGGGACCCATCTCCTCTTCCTCAAACTCACCCTCTCCAAACCTTCCAGGAATTTCTGACTTCCAGCCTTGCTTCTCAATCCTTCTTAAAAAACCTTAATCCTACTCCCAACATCACCACTGCTGAAGCCCAAGCTATCCGTGATCTGAAGGCTGACCGATCCATCGTCATTCTTCCGGCGGACAAGGGTTCCACGACCGTGTTACTTGATCGTCGGGAGTATGTGGCTGAGGGACTGCGTCAGCTTTCAGACAACACCACATACAAAGGTTGGCAAGGAAATCCCATTCCTGATGTCCAGGCGGAGCTTCAAGGAATCCTCAGAACCTTAGGCCCACTACAAAACCTTTCACCTGACTCCATCAAGCTCCTGACCCCACCGACACCCTGCACCCCTACCATCTACCTAAAATTCACAAACCCAATCATCCCGGCCGCCCCATTGTAGCTGGTTACCAAGCCCCCACAGAATGTATCTCTGCATACGTAGATCAACACCTTCAACCCATTACATGCGGTCTCCCATCCTTCATCAAAGACACCAACCACTTTCTCGAACACCTGGAATCCTTACCCAATCTGTTACCCCCGGAAACCATCCTTGTAACCATTGATGCCACTTCCTTATACACAAATATTCCGCACGTCCAGGACCTCGCTGCGATGGAGCACTTCCTTTCATGCCGATCACCTGCCACCCTACCTAAAATCTCTTTCCTCACTACCTTAGCCAGCTTCATCCTGACCCACAACTTCTTCACTTTTGAAGGCCAGACATACCAACAATTAAAGGGAACAGCCATGGGTACCAGGATGCCCCCCTTGTACCCCAACCTATTCATGGGTCGCTTAGAGGAAGCCTTCTTGGTTACCCAGGCCTGCCAACCCAAAGTTTGGTACAGATTTATTGATGACATCTTCATGATCCGGACTCACAGTGAAGAAGAACTCCAGAACTTCCTCTCCAACCTCAACTCCTTTGGTTCCATCAGATTCACTTGGTCCTACTCCAAATCCCATGCCACTTTCCTTGACGTTGACCTCCATCTGTCCAATGGCCAGCTTCACACGTCCGTCCACATCAAACCCACCAACAAGCACCAGTACCTCCATTACGACAGCTGCCACCCATTCCACATCATCAAACGGTCCCTTCCCTACAGCCTAGGTCTTCGTGGCAAACGAATCTGCTCCAGTCCGGAATCCCTGAACCATTAAAGCAACAACCTGAAAACAGCTTTCGCATCCCGCAACTACCCTCCCGACCTGGTACAGAAGCAAATAACCAGAGCCACTTCCTCATCCCCTCAAACCCAGAACCTCCCACAAAAGAACCATAAAAGTGCCCCACTTGTGACAGGACACTTTCCGAGACTGGATCAGACTCTGAATGTGGCTCTCCAGCAGGGATAAGACTTCCTCAAATCCTGCCCTGAAATGAGATCCATCTTTCATGAAATCCTCCCCACTCTACCAAGAGTGTCTTTCCGCCGTCCACCTAACCTTTGTAACCTCTTAGTTCATCCCTATGAAATCCCCAAACCACCTTCCCTACCCTCTGGCTCCTACCCTTGTAACCGCCCCCGGTGTAAAACCTGTCCCATGCACCCTCCCACCACCATCTACTCCAGTCCTGTAACCCGAAAGGTGTACACGATCAAAGGCAGAGCCACGTGTGAAAGCACCCACGTGATTTACCAACTGACCTGCCTACAATGTGAAGCTTTCTATGTGGGAATGACCAGCAACAAACTGTCCATTCGCATGAATGGTCACAGGCAGACAGTGTTTGTTGGTAATGAGGATCACCCTGTGGCTAAACATGCCTTGGTGCACGGCCAGCACATCTTGGCACAGTGTTACACCGTCCGGGTTATCTGGATACTTCCCACTAACACCAACCTGTCAGAACTCCGGAGATGGGAACTTGCCCTTCAGTATATCCTCTCTTCTTGTTATCCGCCAGGCCTCAACCTCCCCTAATTTCAAGTTGCTCATACCTCACCTGTCTTTCAACAACATCTTTGCCCCTGTACTTCTGCCTCGACTGACATCTCTGCCAAATCTCTTTGCCTTTACAAATGTCTGCTTGTGTCTGTGTATGTGTGGTTGGATATGGGTGTGTGTGCGAGTGTATACCTGTCCTTCTTTCCCCCTAAGGTAAGTCTTTCCGCTCCCGGGATTGGAATGACTCTTTACCCTCTCTCTTAAAACCCACATCCTTTCATCTTTCCCTCTCCTTCCCTCTTTCCTGATGAAGCAACCGTTGGCTGCGAAAGCTAGAATTTTGTGTGTATGATTGTGTTTGTTTGTGTGTCTATCGACCTGCCAGCGCTTTCGTATGGTAAGTCACATCATCTTTGTTTTTAGATATATTTTCCTACGTGGAATGTTTCCCTCTATTGTATTCACCTTCACTGTAATATATTTATTATGTTACTAGTGACTGTGATGAGTGATCATTTCATCAGAAGTACTAAAGTAAGCTTCACAGTGTAGGCAGGTCAGTTGGTAAATCACATGGGTGCTTTCACACGTGGCTCTGCCTTTGATCGTGTACAACTTAAAACCCACATCCTTTCGTCTTTCCCTCTCCTTCCCTCTTTCCTGATGAAGCAACTGTTGGTTGCAAAAGCTAGAATTTTGTGTGTATGATTGTGTTTGCTTGTGTGTCTATCGAACTGCCAGCGCTTTCGTATGGTAAGTCACATCATCTTTGTTTTTACAGTGGAAGTGTGAATTTATATACTGAAAAGTTATGTATATGTCCATTTAAATCTACAAAAACATATATTTCTTAGCGAAATGTTAATTTTTGAAATTTTATAAAGGTGGGAACCCATGACAGACCCAGTTTCATACTTAGGGAATTCGTTAACAATAATGTTTTTTGAAAATTTTGGAAGATGCGCTTCTTGAGAAGTTAAAAATTTTGAGTTTCATTTAAATTAAAAACAATTCATCTCGATGATGCAAAATGACACTTCTCACACCATTTTAGTTTAATTTGGAGAGTTGCCATAGCAATTTCAAATTATGGTGGTACAATGGTTTTTGGTGATTTTTGACAACTCCACACTGCCATATTTTCAATGTGGATCAACGAATTTTAATAAAATTGGGTATTTCTCTTAATCTATATGAGGCTTGCTTTGTGCCAAGTTTCATGAAAATCTGAGAAGGTGAGTTTACATTCAAGTTAAAAGTGTGTTGATCTGACATGGAATGACGCTAAGGCAACTACTTAAAACATCGAAATGTGGGTACATCTGCTGAATCAAAGGGACTGCTGCTGCTGCAATCAAAGACAAATAAGAAGGTTAGCAATCCACACAGTATGAGGCAGCACACAGTTCCCAAACAGTTTCGGACTTTGCAACCACAGAACAACCAGTTGACAAACTGTTGGCGCCTACCAGTGATTCACTGCTCTGACGAACTCACCCACTGTATAGTGAATGCAAAGTACGGCCACTTGTTCCATCACCAGCCAGTGTACTGTTTTGTAGAGCAAAATGCACTTTGGAAGTTCAAAAAGGTAAAACAGTACATACCTTCGCCTCGATTTGGTTGCTTTCTTTGGAGTAGCAGTAATTTGCAGCAGAGATAGTGCACTCGCTGGAGACAGTGGTGTTTTGTTTTCTGTAAAGTGTGCCTTTTGAGGTGTCAGAAGAGAATTATTTTCATCAGAATCAGTGCCTGAAACACAAGCAAGTTTATTGTTATGTTATGAATCTTTTCACCTTTTTGACATAAAAAACAACACTGGAACTATCATAAACTGGACATTAAGGGTATATCAAGGCATATCCAAACTTCCTATCATCATCTCTAAATGTGAACAACTCTAATTCTTTATAACTGCCTTTTACAATCTCACTTTTAAACGTGCATAACCTTACACAAGATTTAGTTTAAATCATAACAGGTACATTGCTGTGAGCTGTGATGCATACACTGTGACACAGTGGTTAGCATCACTGGCTGGCAGGCTGAGGGTCACCAGTTGGAATCCGACCACCACCAATTATTTGTTATTTAGTAATTATCATTTCTGAAAGATTTTCAATATTTCCATGTTTGTAACACTAGTGTACTCTGAAATAGTTGATGCTTCTATAAATAGCATCATGTTCAGTCCAGGACTTCAGTTCTGTTCTGACTGGGTGCACTGCTCATAAAAATGTGCTTTCAGTGCTAATTGTATGTGTTGTTGACAACACCACTTCTGGATGTGGACTCGATTGCGATTACAATGCGACACTGCTGGAGATCCTGTTCACTTTGAACCACCTACATCATTGTGGCAATGTAAAAGCTGTAGCCTATAAGGAGAGGAACCGGAATACAAGCAGTACATCATTTCAACTGTCTTTTATATTCAGGTGATGAATGGCTTGCAAACCACGAGTAAGTCAGATGCACATACAACAGGCATCAGTGTTTTCTGGACATGTTTGTCACAAAATGACAAAGGACTTGACTGAATTAGCAAATACAATACATGGTGGTTGCTGTTGTGGTCTTCATTCCTGAGACTGGTTTGATGCAGCTCTCCATGCTAATCTATCCTGTGCAAGCTTCTTCATCTCCCAGTACCTACTGCAGCCTACATCCTTCTGAATCTGTTTAGTGTATTCATCTCTTGGTCTCCCTCTACGATTTTTACCCTCCAGTACTAAATTTGTGATTCCTTTATGCCTCAGAACATGTCCTACCAACCGATCCCTTCTTCAAGTCAAGTTGTACCACAAACGCCTCTTCTCCCCAATTCTATTCAATACCTCCTCATTAGTTATGCGATCTACCCATCTACTCTTACAATACATGGTATGACATGACATCTCTGGCAAATGTGTACTTGGACTGCACAGCCTAGCACAGATTCGAAAACAATGAAAAGAACCTCAATAACTGGGACAAATTCCAGACTGAACTGTAGAAAACATTTGGTGACAATCAGTAGCAAGTCTGCCTAGTGGAGAAACAATTGACGAAGAGGGTCTAACATCATGGGGATATGACACAGTCCTACAAACAGAATGTTTTGGCCCTATGTCGCACTGCAAATCTGAATGTGACAGAATCTGACAAAATCTTACACTAGATAGAGTTGCAGAAGGCATGTACCGAGCTCTCCTTGTAACCGTTGTCACAACAGAAGAATTCATCAAATAAGGCCAGTACAGCGAAGAAATTCAACGGAAACATTTGGATGAAAGAGGTACAATTTACTCCCGAGTGTGATCCCTATGGGGTTTTTGGAGACAGCACGACCTTGTTTCTCTAACAGGTGAGGTAGTACGAGAAAAGATACAGCAGTCTATGGCAGTGAGGACTGTCCAACCAAGTAAGCAAGAGACACTAGCCATGAATGTTGACCTCATACATCAGCAGGCAATAGATAACAGCAAATGTTGAAGATAAGGTTCATCGATTTTCAGCATATTTCTTGATCACCAGTTGAATGCATCAAGAAAAATGGACTCGGCCAACTAGACTGATGCCACAGCCATCAAATGACAGCTCACAATTCGACCGACACAGGTACAACAACCAACTCACCCACCGAGTATAGTGCCCCGCAAAGGAACAGGTACCTGGAAGACAGAGGACAATGTGCCAGTACATTCCCACTGTTGATGCCCTGGGCACACACTTCTACAGAGGAAGAAGTTGACTTTATGACAGCTATTATGCCACAAGATGTCATCCATAGCAAAAGTCCTATTTATACCATTCACCTGCAAATGATTACAATCAACCTGAGGGACAAGCCCATTGTTGTGTACTGGACAAGGTTGCTCCCCAACATGCCCCTTCTGATGTAATGTCGAATGCTTGTTGTCGACAGCCCAAGAAGACTACATTCCGCGATACAAAAGGGATTGTACTTGAGGTCGAAAATGGGAAATATGTGCAGTCGACAGAAAACTGTGTTGCAAGAGTAATTATCAATGACAGGACACAGCCCTCCAAAGTTGTCATTTTAACAGAATGCAGTCATCACGTTCTGCAGATGGAACTTCTTGCAAGCATTGCAAGCAGTCATATATTGTGCAAGATCAGCGTTCCAAACTGACAAAGCTATTCCAATAATCACACATAAAAAAACTGCTCTGGGTGGCTGTTTGCCTCTAAAGAAAATGTTATCCCACCATCATAACTAAGACAAGTTCCAGTTGTCAGTAGAGATGCTCTGTTAAATTGTGAAACCTTTGCTGATTGCAAAAACCTATTCATGCTCAAAAAAGAAATCTACATACCAGCAATTACCAAAGCACTGCATGTTACCAAGGAGAACTTTGGATCACGAACTGTCGTGAGCGGCCACAACTCATTCCCTGACGTACGTGCAACTGTACAACCTAACCAGTCCAGGAAGGGCAGCATAGTGCACTGTTATCACTACACAACATACAGTGGAGGAAGCTGCTATCGAACTTTCAATAGTATCTGACCCAACACTGGGATCGACATTGGAGTTCACCCACCAATTAGCCAGTGTTCATATGGGGTGTTGCTGGCTGAACAATACATAATTTGGGAGGAAATGGAGAAGATATTGACGGTTTCATGACTGAATCTTTGAACAGTCACTGGTTCTACCCTCTGGTCCTTGTGAAAAAGAAGGACAGCACATGGCATTTCTGTGTCAACTACCGGCAAGTTAACAAAATAACAAAGAAAGAAGTCTACCCACTGCTGTGCCTCTCGATGACACGCTAGGCTGCTTGAAAGGAGAAAAGTGTTTCAACTACAGCAGAGACGCAGTAAGGCTACTGGCAACTCAAGATTGATATGGTTAACCCAGCAAAAGATGGCCTCTCGCATTCAAAGTTATGCTGTTTGGACTAAGTAACACTCCAGCCACCTTCGAATGTATTATGGACAATCTGCCTTGACACCTGAAACATATGCTATCTACATGACAATGATGAGGCTTTTAAAAATATTTCAAGAACATATAAGCCATCCAACAATCACCTTCTCTAGGGCGGCATTAAAGAGAAGACATGCCAATGCATCACCTTGTTGCACTCCGTTTTTAATACTCAATGTACTGGACACCATTCCTCCTATTCTTACACTACCTTGTGTTTCGCTCATTGTCATTCTCACCAGCCTTACCAACTTTCTCGAGGTTCCTAGTTCATCTAGAGCTTGATATAACTGCTCTCTATTTATGCTATCATAAAAACGAAAAGTACCTGAAACGACAGTACTCACCTTCTCAATATACTCTTCAATCAACTCCACCAATTCCCTCTTAGCAAGGCCTTCCATAACCCTGAAAACACAGTCAGCATATACCCCCCCCCCCCCCCCCCGCCACACACACACACAAATCAACCGGAGAACTACCCCTCCCATACTTCCTCTTCCCAAACCACCACCTCCGGCCCGCCTAACTCACTCTTATACGTAACATACTCAGAACATGCTTCCCTACAAAAAGAAAACCAGCCTAACACCGTTCTATCACTCACTCTCATCCTCACAAAAACTAATCGATAACCTATAACAGAAATAATATGTTAGAAAAACACTCTCTCTGATGGTCAACCTAGATTTCTCGAATCGGGTACTGCGTCTAATGGAGCGCCAGACATTATCACGCTGCCACTGCCGCATGTACCCGTCCCTGGTCCAACACGCCGAAACTCTGTTTGGCCTCATGTCCTCGCAACAAATACAAGGTGGAATCCAAAATATTCGGGACTGGTGCTACCATCTGGAAAGTAGGAGTAGTAGATCTTTGCACTGCTAGGTGGCGAGAGCTGCATATCTGATGAGTCAGTGTGCATGATGAGTCAGTGTGCAGAGTGGCATTCCGCTGGGAGGACGTGCTGCGTGTCCACAATGATTTCCGTAATACTCTGTTTGGTGTGTGGCGATTTTACGATGGACGCGCGGACAGAACAGCACATGTGTATCAAATTCTGTGCGAATCTCAGAAAAAGTGCTATGGAGACCCTTGCAATGATTCAAGAAGTGTTTGGGGCACAGAGCACGAGCTGTCCCAGTGGAAGAGCCCGGACTCTCCAAGACCCAAAAAAGCGAGACAGGTGAAGAGTAAAGTGAAGAGCATGATCATCGTTTCCTTTGATACCAAGGGAATTGTGTACAAAGAATTCATCCCATCGAACCAAACAGTGAATTCCGCGTACTACTGTGACGTTTTGCGATGGCTCAATGAAAACATGCGGCGACGATGGCCCGAACTTTGGTGTCAAGGGAACTGGCTGCTGCAGCACGACAACACGCCCTGTCACACATCCTTGCACACCAGGACCTTGTTGGCAAAAAACAACATGTCGGTTGTACCCCAACCATCGTACTCACCACATTTGGCACCATGCAACTTCGCACTAATCCCAAAACTGAAACTCAAGTTGAAAGGCCGTCGGTTCGACACTCTAGAGAGGATTCAAGAAGCATTGTTGGCGGTGATAAACACCCTCAAAGAACAGGACTTCCAGAAAACGTTTGACCAGTGGCATAAGCACTGGGGCCAGTGTGTACGTGCAGATGGGAACTACTTCAAGGGTCATGGTGACCATTAGTCCACAGAGATGGTAGCACCAGTCCTGAAAATTTTGGATAGCACCTCGTACGCTTCACAATCTCAGTGATCAATCCAAATAACTGGAGGAATTTAATAACGAATAACATGTCCTCCTCCCGTCTCTGACTGCAACATAGCACTGTTACATTTCATCATCATATCCATAGCTAACAACAGAAGCCACACAATAAATTAAACATCTTGCTGCACAACACACAACAAACCAGTAACACCTAACAAAAATGTCAAACACTTACACAAAAAATATTAATTGGTAACCCACTGAAAAAACTTTCAATCCTTTGTCTCTGACTACAAACACTGCCGATGATTTCACACATCCAACAACAAAGCTCAAATGAACCCAATACAACACATTACACTCAGCATATACACACACACCACCAGACTGCACCATCAAACACAACAAGACAACATCTACAAACACAACCAAGTCATAAACTTCACACTGTAATGACGTCACACATCACAATACTCTTACGTCACGGGTCAAAGCAAACGGGTGGAATAAGACGCTCCTGTTGACCCGCTGATAGGTGGTACTGTAATCTACAGTTACCCTTAGCACTTTTTCGATAGCTGCACAGGTCATTATAAGAACAAGTTTACTATTTCTAACATCTGCTCCACAATTTCACATTTAGAGTGTCTGAAGAATGATTTTTCTTTGTGCCATTGCGTGGCAAAGGTGTGGCATATGGCATCAGTGATGTAGACTAACAAAAAGTCATTTGGAACTGGGTTAAGCAACGAAAGGTCACAATCAACAATGTGCAAGAATTTTTAAACTGTGGCAGATCAGCCGTTTCAAAAGTAAACTTTCTCCTTTAGAGAAGACGTCATACGAGTTTTTAAGTATTGGCAGATTTTATTTTTGAGATTGGTAGACCTGGCAAGTAGTGTAAATCTAGAACAGCCACCAGAAATATAAGTCAGAAATCCGGGTGCCAAGGGACGTGCAAAGACTATTTTATTTCTATCTTGGAATGTAATGTTGTATGATGATATGCTTGATCAAATTGTAACCCATACCAAGAAATTGAGAGACAAAAGCTGAGCTACAAAGAAGCTAGATATGTTACAGCAACTGATAAGGAGGAAATATGTGCTCTTATTGAAACTTTATAAGTCTCAGGTGCACCACCTGTCCATCAACGATACATTTTCGAAAGACGGACTCAGAATATACAAATGCACCACGAGTGACTCAAGATTTGAAGGCCAGGTCAGGGGAGATTTACTGGACAAGATAAGAAGGAACGGCTGATTGTGGGGGACTGCACCAGACGAAATTTGAAAAACTGAGAGCTTAAAGGCAGAAGACAGGGTAAGATGCAAGACAGAAATCACTACAAAAACATAGTGCACGAGTTAATAAGAGTAAAAAAATAAGTGAATTGTATGTAACAGAGCTGGGAGGGGGGACAGCAAAAAATAGACATATTGGAAAATTTAAGATGTAGAAAAGTAAAATGGAGTGAAGAACAGGAGTGGTTACTGTAAATAAATGCTGAGACGGAAGGAATTAATGTAAATTAAGACCAGGTTGATGGTGAGAACCAAGGACATTTTGTTATGCTAGTCCCCACCTGTGGATTTCTGAGAAACTGGTGTCCAGGGAAGTACCCAGATGGTGCGTGAGGTGAAACAGGCACTGAGGTCATGTTGTACAGCATGTTCTGCAACAGGACACTGTGTGTTGCCTGCTTACAATCTCTGCCTATGACCATTCATCCTCACTAATAACTGGGTGGTAGTCATGCCTATGTAAAAGGCCGAACAGTGTTTGTATAACAGCTGGTATATGACATGTGTATTTTCACTGGTGGCTGTCCATTTGAGAGTATACGTTTTGCCAGTTACAGGGCTGGTATAGATGGTGGTAGGAGGGTGCATAGGGCTAGTCTTGCTGCGGGGATGGTCACAGGGGTGGGGAGATGAGTGCAGAAGGAGCATAGGGTCTGACAAGGATACTGCAGAGACTGGGAGGGTGATGAAAAGCTACTCTAGGTGTGGTGGACAAAATCTCAGACAGAATGGATCTCATTTCAGGACATGATTTTAGGAAGTCATGGCCTTGTCAAAGTAGCTGATTGATACATTCAAGACCAGGATAATACTGGATGACACGTGGTGTGCCCCAAAGTTGTGTTTTGGAGGGATCATCAATATCAGGATTGGATGTGATGGCCTGGAAAATCTGCTGTTGAACTAGGCTGTTGGATAATTAGGTCTAGTGAAGGCTGAAGTATGAGTGGTGATATATTGCTGTAAAGAGTGCATTTGAACAAATATGTTTGCCTCATATGCCAAGGCTGTATGGGGGGGGGGGGGGGGGGGGGGACACACGTTTGACATGGAAAGGATGGCAACTGTCAACATGCAAGTACTGATTTTTGTTATTAGGTTTCATGTGGATGGAAGTGTGTAGAAGGTCTTTGGCAAGGACTTGATTGACATCAAGGAAAGTGGCACGGGATTCGGAATAGTACATGAGAAATTTAGCTGGGAGAAGGTATCTGGAGATTCCAGTAATTTTAAAAGGTCAGCCTCACCATGACTCCATATTGCAAAGATGTCATCAATGTAGCTAAACTAATCCAAGGGCTGAAGGCCTATGGACCCCAGGAAAGTGCCCTCCAATCAACCCATGAAAATGTTGGCATAGGAAGGTTCTCATGGCCACAAACCTGATCTGTTTGTACGTCTGCCCCTCAAAGGTGAAGTACTTGTTGGTACGTATAACACTGATTCAGATGAGCAAGAAGGATGTCATAGGCTTGGCATCAGGTAGGCGACGACTGTGGAAACATTCAGCAGCAGAGAAAGCATGTATGTGGGGGATGTTGGTATAGAGGGAGACTGCATCAATGGTGACAAGCAAGGTGTGTGGTGGGAGTGGGACAGGCAAAGATTTCAAACCATCTAAGAAATGGTTGGTATCTTTAAGATAGGAGGGAAGTCTTTGTACTATGGGTTGCAGGTGTTACAAAATAGTAACGCAAGCTATACATCCCATTCCTACTGCAAAGCTGATCAACGGTTACTAGACTTCAGAGGGCTCTGCCCTTTCAGACTGCGGAAATACGGTAGTGTCCAATCCCGCCCGTCTGCTTTGACCCATGACATCACATATGTGGTGGAAATGACCATAAACCACGATTCCAACATACTACTACTACTACTACTACTACTACGTGATCAGGCCCAGTGGACCGCACTCATCTACAAGTTTCCTCCTCCACTGTATTCTGTCCATTGCTGCTATCCGCCATTCGTCCACATCTATTGACATTTGTTTTAAATCTTCATGGAGTCCATCCCTCCAACGCTTCTTGGGTCTCCCTGGCGGTCTCTTTCCTGTAGGTGTGAAATCCAGGAGCTTCCGAGGCCATCTGTGATCCTCCATCCGGGCCACATGGCCGGCCCACTGCATTCGTTTGGCTTTGACAGCTCCTGCTATGTTGGGCTGCTGGTATAGTTCCTCAAGCTCTTGGTTGTATCTGATCCTCCATTCCCCTGTATCTGCATCCAGAACCGGACCGAAGATCTTCCGAAGCACTTTTCTCTCAAAGACAAGGAGCTTATGGAAGTCCTGTTTCCGGATACTCCATGTCTCACAGCCATATAGAACAACAGGCTGGATCAGGGTTTTGTACAGTCGAATCTTGAACTGTCTGGAGAGAGATTTGGACCGAAGCAGTTGTGCTAGGCTGTGGTAAGATCGGTTTCCTGCTTGTATTCTGGCATTGATCTCTGCTTCACATGACGAGTTCTCAGTGAAAAGTGCCCCTAGGTATTTGAATTCTTGCACTCTCTTGTAGGAATGGTCCCCAACCTGCAGTGATTGTAGATAATCAGCAGTCTGACAATGACCACGCGTCATAACGAGGTACTCTGTCTTAGCTTCGTTTATGTTTAGCCCAAATTTGCTGGCAGCCTCCTTTAGTGCTTTGGTCATTTGCTCCAACTCCTCTTCCGACCTAGAGAGTAAACAGATGTCGTTTGCATAGGTTAAGTATGCCAGTCTCTTTCCTTCGATTTCAATCCCTTCGTTCTCTTGGAAGGTCTCGCGTATGATCTTCTCGAGGGCAAAGTTGAACAGGATAGGGGACAACCCATCTCCTTGCCTGAGTCCTGTCACAATTTCAAATTCCTCAGTTACGCGATTTCCCATCTTCACCTTTGCATGTGTCTCGTTCAGACAGATCTTTATCAGATTGATGAGTTTCTCTGCTATGCCAAACTCCCTTAAACAGTTGAGCAGGCTCTTGCGATGTATGCAATCATAGGCCTTCTTAAAATCAACGGATAAAATATGCAAATCTTTACCATATTCACCCAGTTTCTCAGTGAGCTGCCGGAGACTGAAGATGTGATCTACTGTTGACCGTCCTGGTCGGAAACCTCCCTGGTACTCCCCAATCACCGATTCTGCCACTGGCTGAATTCTATGTATGAGGCAATTGGACAGGATCTTATAGCAGACGTTAAGCATGGCAATTCCTCAATAGTTGTCACATTTCAGTTTGTCGCCCTTCTTATGTATTGGACAAATCAGAGCTGTTTTCCATTCTCCTGGTAGTTCTTCTTTGGTCCATATTGCCTGTATCAGTCGGTGCATTTTTTCTGCAAGTTTCTCTCCTCCTGCCAGGATCATTTCAGCCTGTAATCCATCTTGACCTGGACTCTTATTCTGTTTAAGGTGTCTGATTCTGGTTTTTATCTCATCAAGGGTAGGTGGGGGATAGTCTGCATCGGCTGTAATTGGGTACTGGAAATCAAACTGCAGTTCGGGTTCATCACAATTTAGCAGCTGTCGAAAGTACTCTTTCCATCTGTCAGCTATGTCCCTATCGTTCGCCAGGATCTTATCACGGGAATCTTTGACAAATTTCTGCTTGGCCTGGTGACCTTTGCAGAGGTACTTCACCCTCAGAAACATTTCCCTCGTCTTTTGTCCTCTGAAGTCTGTTTCTGCTTCAGTGATGATATTCCTTATGTATTTCCTTTTTGCTCTTCTCAGAATTGCTTGTGTAGTCTTTCGACCTCCTCAAATTGTGCTTTGGCCTGTGCCAGATTTGTCCCCTTCAGCCATTTGTTCCTGGCTTCCTTTCTCCTTTCCAGGGCATCTGCACATTCCTTTCCAAAGCAGATCTTCTTGCCCACTGGGTTTCCCATGAGTGTTTCTTTTGCTGTATCCCTAACGAGCTCTGGATGTTTCCCCACATAAGTTCGAGGTCCTGATTTGCGTCCACTTCGCTGAGTGCTTCAAAGCGGTTACTAATTTGCAACTGGTATCTGGTCTTCGTTGCCTCATCTTTTAGTTTCTCCACATGGTACCTTTCCACCCTTTTTAACTTAGGCCCCGTTCTTCCTTTACACTGTATGTTTAAATGGCCTCTGACCAGGAAATGATCACTCCCACCTTCGGCACTCCGTGCTGTCTTAACGTCTAACATCCATCTCTTGGCTCTGAGATCAACGGCAACATGGTCTACGATTCCAACATGGCGCATATAAAGTCGTTAAGTACAGATTATAAAGACGAAAATACATCGAAAAACAAACACACATAAGTTCCACAAAAAGCCTAATGACACTAATGGGACAAGCATGGGAAAGTGGGGGTTTTTGGGTGGGGACAAACTAAATATAAACAAATTTTAGACACCCACCCCCATACAAAACCACACCAAATGACGAAAAAAACCGACACCACAAAACTCCCCAAATTCCACTAAACACACTATCATCTGGAATCGGACACTTCCCTTGATCTATATAGCTCAACAGCAGCTCCCGATCCCATAAATTAGGATCACACACTTCCCTTGACATATATAGCTCAAAAACATCTCCTGATACCAATACCAATCCTGATACCAATACCAACATTCACAACCACACATCGCAATAAAACACTTCCCTTGACCCCCAACACACAACACATACACTAAAAGCAAAAAAATAACAATTTACCACAAAAAAGTTCCAGCGCCACGAGCTAGGTTGGCCACCACAATCGCACGCACGCACACACAAACCAGCCAACGACAAAATTCTCAACCAAAAGAAAGACCCGACCCACCCACACCTCACCCTCCCCCCAACCAACCCAACCTCCCCCCAAAATAAAAAAAAACCACAAACAAAAACCAAACGCAACATAAAAAAATCTCAATCACACACTACAACTCAACAAAATAGATCCTCCACAACTAAAACACAAATCAACACACTCCCCCCCCCCCCCCCTCACAAACAGTCTAACACGAAATAAACCATCCACCCCACCCTGAGCCGCAGCCACCGACCCACCCAAACTAACCACTTTTGGCCTATACAATTCACTAACAGCCCTTAAAAAAACCCGAAAACCACAATAGGCCTCAGGAACACTCTTCCACCAACAGTACTCATCTAAATGAGACTAAAGGTTGAAAGAGCGCCTCTTCCCCCTCCCAAGAACTGACTTAATAGCCCCCTCACATCTCCTCTATTGTATTTGTGCAAGCCCCCGTCTCATAATTTTTTAACTTTAAGCTATGGTTAATGACTAAATAATTGAATCCCCTCTCACCCAACCCCCTATATGAAGAAAATGCATCTGAAACTACTGCGGACCCCGGTTCTATGTACATCTCAATTAATCCCACGAATTCCGCCTTAGACCTCCTTTCCACAACCCTACAAACACATTCTGAACACCGCCCCCCTCCCCCCAGAACAGCAGCCCCCACACCTGTACACCAACCACAGACTTACCCCTCCCATACTACCTTTTCCCAAACTGCGACTCTTCCACCTCCACAACAACCCCATGCCGCCCCCCCCAACTTATCCCTGTACTTAATGAACTCAGAACACACTTCACAGCAAAAAGAAAACCAATCAAGCACACTCCTCTCACTCACACCAGTCTCATGCGCGCAAAAACTGTGTGGGGATCTATAACAAAAATAATAAGTCACCAGTACAATCTCGCGCATGCCCAACCTAGACTTCTCGAACCAGGAACCACGCCATATGGAACATCAAATGTCAACCTTTCGACAGCGCCACATATAACTGTCCCTGGTCCGAGACACCGGGACTTTAGCCAGCTTCATTTCTTCGCCACAAATAGAGCACTTCACGATCTCAGCAATTAAACCAAACAGCTGCAAAAACTTTATCAGTTCCAAAGCGGTGTTTCCCATCATTTCCCGCAGACGCGGGAACAAAAACAACAACCGATTAATTTACTAAAATTACCACACGACCTACAGCGAACAACACCAAATTAACCTTCACACAAAACCACTAAATCGTTAATTCACTCAAACGAATTCCACTACAAACACAGCAAACACTCGAACAATTCTGTATAATGAGCAAGACCTAACTGAGCCCATTACACCACACAAACGAAAGCTCTGAACATACCACCAGAGGGCACAAAAAACCACAACACGATGACATCTACAAACACACCACACTCACAAACCAAACTCCGCGCCATCACGTCACACACCACAACACCCTTATGTCGCGGGTCAAAGCCGATGCGTGGGATCGGACGCTTCTGTCGACCCGGGTGTTGTCGTGTCTGACGTCGCGGAGTTTGGTTTGTGAGTATGGCGTATTTGTAGATGTCGTCGTGTTGTGGTTTGTTGTGCTCTCTGGTGGTATGTTCAGGGTTTTCGTTTGTGTGGTGTAATGGGCTCAGTTTGCTTTTGCTCATTATCCAGAATTGATAGAGTGTCGGCTGTGTTTGTAGTGGAATTCGTTTCAGTGAGTTAACGATTTTGTGTGAAGGTTAATTTACTGTTGTTCATTGTACATCGTGTGATAATTTTACTAAAATTAATCGGTTGTTGTTTTTGTTCAGGAATGGATATGACGGATAAAATTAAGTGCGCAGGTCAAGGGAAGTGTTCGATCCCAATGTGTGGCTGTGTATGTTGGGATTGGTATCGGGAGATGTTTTTGAGCTATATAGGACAAGGGAAGTGTTTGATCCCAATTTATGGGATCGGGAGCTGCTGTTGAGCTATATAGGTCAAGGGAAGTGTCTGATTCCAGATGATATTGTGTTTAGTGGTATTTGGGGAGTTTTGTGATGTCGGTTTTTTTTTCGTCTTTTTGTGTGGTTTTGTATGGGGGTGGGTGTCTAAATTTGTTTATATTTAGTTTGCCCCCACCCAAAAACACCCCATTTCCCAAGCTTGTCCCGTTAGTGTCATTTTTTGTGGAAAGTGTGTGTGTGTGTTTTTTTTCAATGTATTTTTGTCCTCATAATGTGTACGTAACGACTTTATATGCGCCATATTGTAATCGTGATTTATGGTTGTTTCCACCATATTTGTGACGTCATGGGTCAAAGCAGACGGGCGGGATCGAACGCTTCCGTATTTCCCAACACCCTTACGTCACGGGTCAAAGCTGACACGTGGGATCGGACACTTCTGTCGACCCGTTGTGGAAATATTCAGAGACACCTTGTTTCTTTTGCCAAACAGAAACACGGAACTGCTGCAATCACAGTGCTGCTATTACGAAAAGCTAACTCTTATCATTCACAATCAGCTATTTTGGTTTCAACCATGTGTTCTTATAACTTAGTAAATCAAGAGACCAAGAAACCACAAGTAATTGGGTTTTATAACAGCACAAAAAGAGTAGTACATACTTTGGATGAAATGGCACACTCCTATACACTGGCGCATAAAACCAGAAGGTAGCCTCCCAGATTTTTACTACAATATTTTGGATCGGACAGGAATAAATGCTATGTTGCTATTCATGGCACGAAGCAAATTGACAGAAAAATTACTAGATATTTTCAGTATGAACTTGGGCTCCAGATGGTGCATAAACACATGAGTAGGCTGATCAAAGTTTCCTGCAGACCTTCGCTCAAAAACTCAGGATCTACTAAACATCAACAGGGATAATAAGGAAACGGAAGTTACTAAAACGATTAATAAAAGTGGAAGGCACTACCTTTTTTTTTGTGCTCAAGATCAAAGGATCTAAAAACAAAAACTAGATGCTCAAAATATAACAACACTATACACCAAAGGCACAAAGTAGATATATTTTCTGTAAATAAAAACACACAACTTCAAAGTGAGAGCAGGGGTTAAGCGCTAAACCAATTAAATTACTGTACCGATTCAATTAACACACAGCTGTATTAAACTTCCTTGTGGTCCATACAGAACATGTCCATTCATGAGTGTCAGTTTCATACTGTATCCTTTCAGGGTTAAAATAGTGAGAATTATCCACATCTAAATAAAATCCTATATAATAATTTTTCTGTTCTCAACACCTAGTGAATAGGGATTTAAATAATCAGAGGACATCTTCAGACATATTTGAATATACTGACTTGCAGTTAAACCCAAGAAAACAAGCGATGTTCACAAACAGAAAAGCAATATTACAGCTGATTTCAGTCGAGCTTTCTCTAGTAAATTGTGGTCATTACCTGAAACATACTCATCATATGAATATATGGAGTGAATCATGCTAATTACCATCTTTTTCTTCAGTTTTGACAAGGGCATTTGAGTCAGTATTACTCTCATGCCCTGAAAGTTCACAATCAGTCTGCGACGTTTTTAAAGTTAAAGGCAAATTCTCATCATGCTCGTCGGGATGGAAATACTTTGTTATCTCCACATCGTGAAGTCGTGGCACCGAATGGGAGAGCCTTCCCTTGAATTCTTGAGAAAGTTTTGTACTTTTCTTCCTCGGTTCTCCAGAACTTCCATCAATTGTGACATTTTTGTTTCTTATCACGTTTCTGCGTCCTAATGGAAATGAAACAAAACAAAGTTTCAGTGTGTAAACTTAAATTTCTCTAACTGAAACCATATCAAATATGGGGTTTCGTCCATTATTCTGTGCAAGCACACCAAAAAAAAACTACATTCAATAGAAGTACGTAAAAATAGGCGATTTTATACGTACCTCGAACCATGACTGCTTACATACAGTATCGCTATTACATTTACCACAAATTATATACCCAACCGTTGACAATACACGACTTTCAAACCGGGGCATGAAATACAGTATTTTTAAGGCTATCTGGAAGTTAATCGTCATTAACTGGTATAACTTGTGGCAAAATATTTCACAATTGCGTTTAAAATTCACAACGCTTGTTACCTCGATAGTTTCCCACACCAAACAAACAAAACAAAACAAAACATTGTATAAAACTAGCTCCCAATCGCCACAAAGCTGATTCAAGCAACCCTATTGGTCGCCTACGAATTCGATTGTATATCATTGATGTAACCTAAACGTAGATCTTTCACGCACCACAGAGTATTTCTACTCGATGCCATGCACCAATGATTCTTCGGATGCGGATTTTAAGTAAAGATGAAAAATATTTTTGTAACTTCTACTTTCATTTGACAGTTCGCAGGAAAAATACCACGTGGTTTGCGTAATGTGAATTAGTAGGTTATTTTCTATATTTCTTTTTACAGCCCTTTTTATGGCAATAAGATACATTTCATGATTTGATGTAATTTTCATTTGGTCGTGTCAAATTTATTCATTTATCTACGTTTTGCAAGTGGTCTCCAACTGATAATTTTCAGTTGACAGTATAGGCTATCATTCAATTTTTATATTTACAAAATGTACATCGAAGAAAACAGGATCAAATTTTAAAGGCACCTATGAGATTATTACGTATTTACTGATGTGACTTACCAGCTAACATTTAATTTGATAATTAATGATCGCTCATATTGTTCATAAATTTCTCTGTAAGATACTATCGAAATTTTTTTGATAAATTCGAATCTTTGACTTTTTTATTTGATTTTAGTAGCTTGTTAATAAACTTTTTGCTTTCTTTATCGGAGCACTCATTGCTAGTTTGACATTTCACTGTCTTAAGTAATAAAATCCTTTTCTCTTGATATGTGGTCATGTACGTCTTTATTTAGGTGGTGCGTACACTGTCATAGTATTGTGGAGTACAAAAGGATACCTACAAGTTTGTCTAAGTGGTATTTTTGCTATACACCTCACTGCTATTTTGTGAATTTTAAACAACTATTCCTTTTCAGTAAGTGTCTTGAGGACTCCCCCATATATGAATTGAGTAGGACAGATGTGGGAACTCAAGTCTGTGGCTCATTGTCCTGAGACGAAAATCATCCACAACTTTGCTGTTTCAAGAATAAAGAAAATCTGTGCGTTTATCGTTTCAAAGAATACATTTAAGTCAAAGCTTATCTCTAATAGTTCCTAAAAATTTTGTACTTCTCGTGTTTTTAATTGCTTCGCTATTTAATTTAATATTTACGTTATATATTCCACTCTGTTTGGTTTGGAGCTCTACATAGATTGTTTCAAATTGATCTATAAACAAGATGTTTTCTGTTAGATATTTACCTGAAGTTTCAAAATTTAGGAATGCTTTCTTTTCAGGCTCTTCCTTTGTCTCAGATGCACATGTAATTGCAGTGACATCAGCACACATTGTAAGATTCTGGTTTATACATTCTGCGAAATCATTTACGCACTGACTATTGGCCAGAGCACAGAATATTGTGGCACCCCACGTATGACAGTTTTTAATTTATATATGTAATTAATTTTATTTCCCCAATAGCATGTCTAATTTGTATGCATTGTTCGTTACCATAAACTACGATTTGACTACATCGTAGCATTTCCTCAAATCCTATATTCGTTGAGGTTCTTCATTAACCTAGAATGATTTGCACAGTCAGATGCTTTAGACACGTTAATGAAGATACCATAAGTCTTGTTCAGAATATGTTCAACTAAATCTGTTGATGCTGTTATTACTGATTTGCGTTCTTTGAAATCACATTGTGATTATTACAGTTTTTAAATTTTAGTTATGTTGGATATCAGAGTTATTGATTTGTTGTTTCCTTGTGACTTATCGAAAGTTGTCGACCTACTTGACCATGATATTTAAAGAAGGAAACTTGATCACTAAGGGATTAGAGGAACAGCTCTTAGTATCATTAAATCGTATCTGCAAATCAGGAAACAAGCAGTAGAAACACAATACGAACAACAAAAATATTTATCAGAATTTAAACAAATAAGTCATGGTGTACCACAAGGCAGCATAATTAGGAACCCTGTTGTTCCTGATATATATAAATGAATTATCTATTAACACTAAAAGAGAAATAATTCTCTTTGTAGATGATACCAATAACTATTGGCACAAATATACATAATACCACAACAAAAAGCAAATTGATGCACAGTTTATAGCTCAGTAAGTGGGAACTTAGGCTAACTCTAAATAAAGAGAAAGCTACAGCAATACTATGGAGAAACACCAACAGAAGGAAGATAGAGAAATCAAAACAGTTACAACTACTGGTTATGAATGTAGTTCAAACAGCAAAGTTCTTAGGGACCACCATAGATAAATCCCTACCGTGGAAGGACAACATTGCTACTCTAACAAGCACATTAAGTTCAGCCATATGTGTTCCCAGAAACATTAAACCACTAGTAACAGATGATGCTGCGTGAATTGCGAATTTCTCGTATTTAAATGCTATAATGAGCCATGGAATAGAAATACAGGTCATTCAAATGATACAAAAGAATTAAACCGCAAAAAGTAACCATCAGAATAACAGCTAATGTAAAAAGCCAGATAGCTGTAGGTCACCATTCAAAAAGCTAATAATTTTAACTTTTTACTCTATGTTTGTGTATAAAATACTACTATTACTATTTACATGGGAACATAAAAACAGGTTCAATGAAAATGAAAACATATATAACCATGCTACCATTAACAGTATAAAGATCAGAATTCCACAACACAACACAGCTGAACATAAAAGACATACTGCTTGTATGGCAACAAAAATGTGCAACTGTTTCCATCTCATTAGTTTGAAAGAGAAATTCAAGAATACAATAAAACTATTGCTTACAGGAATTCCTATTCAGTCAAGAAATACGTAGTAACTGTAAAAAATTAGAAAGAAGCATATAGTACAATGGAATAAAATTTGCTTAGATACACGTTTAGTAAATTCAAGATGTTTTCTTATATATGATATCGTAGAAATAAAATGTTTGTAGGCACACTGTACAGTAGATGCAAAATGGATAATTATGTATGGTGCTATAGTATTTAAAACTGACGTACTTTGATACTCAAGTAGTGTGTGTCATCATTATTGTGTTAAACTGACAATGCAAATATGTGTGCATATCTGATCCATATATATATATATATAAAGTTCCTAGATAAAAGAATAAATTAAAAAATGTGTCTCTCTTTCCTTTCATAAATACTGGCTTTACCTTACTTGTTTTTAGTGAGTCTGGAAATGTACCATTCCCCTCTATTGCAGCATTGAGCACATGTGTTGAGGATTTTAGTATGCTTTCCCTACATTCCTCTGAAAGGTGTGATGTAACGCCACTAAGCCAGATGAGTGTTGGACTTTGAGTTTCTTTATTAGGTTTGATACTTCTCCATAAATTACTGGCATGATAGTACAATGGTATGGTTTATATATGCGATTTTTATTACTTTTCCTATCTCATCATTTATGAAGGAGTAATTCTCTCCTTCATCTTCAGTTGTTTTTGAATAATGCCTTTGTTTCTCTGATGAAACTGCAGTACAAATGTTGAATTAACACTTACCTAGAGAAGTCAGAGCCAGTGCCCTTTTATCTTAGAAAGTCAAGTCCCATAATACAGTCCATAAGTAATCCACTTAGGACTACGAAAGTGCACATTGCCAAAAATTTCCCAGAATTATTTGCAGGCATGTCTGTATCTTAATATTCTTTGAGTGAGTGCCCACAGCTCCAATGATTTGACATTTACTGACTGTAAATTTTGGTACACCTATTACTTCACAAATTCTCTAATAAAAATTACCCAAGACAACACTGACATTTGACTCAGCATTCAGAACAATGTTGACAGATAAGGCTTTCACTATTGCAGATATTCAGATATTGCAGATTACAGCATTCTTGAGTTATCAGTATGGTAGGGATTTGTATCTGAGCAAAGCTCTTCCCAGGTATATTTTGTAACATTGTTCTGAAGCATGTTAATATTTCTAACATACCAGCTATCCCCATCCCATGACCAAGATTTTGGGGCTAGATTTGGTCGTGTCTAGTTTTCTGGACGATGTTCAGTAAAAACCCTTATGAACTATTTCTTCAACAATTGGAGGCCAGTTTCTCCAGCCATTGTTGGGTTGGGTTGAAGTTGATCTTGACAATGATTGTGCCAGTCATTATTATTTTGCTGTTTCAGTTGGTTACTTTGCAGCTGATTGCCATGAGACGATATGTAACCATGATAAACCTTTACTCATGAAGTTTTGTTTCTGCCTATTGTTATTGTTGTTATTGTTTCCAAACCATTTAACTTCTGGGGATTGTGGGAACCATTGTGCATTGAAGCATTGTTGATATTCAACTGATTATAGCCTCTACTGTTGCTTGTTCTGGGTACCCTGAGTGGATACATGATCTGTCCTATAGTTGTCTTTATATCTTCTTGTATCAAGTCAATTGAATATGGTATCGATATGAACTCCCCGAGGTTAGTCACAGATGCGTGTACCAAATTTTAACAGATTTCTGTTAGCAACTTGGCCTTCAGGATTTGCTAAATGTCATGATGGGATACAGGATCGTCCCAATATAATATATTTAATATATATTTAAAAATACCGGCATAGGCTACTGCTTCCAACACGAAAGGGCTGCAGACTAAAAATTTCCTTTCTTAATAGCTCTTGGACGCCAGGTGACCATTATTTTCTGGGGGAGGCCCATTCCGAGTCAGCATATATATATATGGCAAGATACGAATGCTTCTGTGGCCCACAAAACTTTGTCGCCATGAATGCAACTACTAATGAACTTGCTTTTTTGTCTATCATTCCTTGATTGCCAGAGTATCCTGCAAAATCCCCTAATGGACACTGTGAAATGAATTCCTTACTTTTTCGATACATACACTTGGAACTCCGAGAGAATTGTTGTATAAGTAGAAATTAAACTCAGTGCACCATGCACATGAGATGGAACATTCTCAGCTAAATCGGATTTGTCAGCATGAGCTCGACTGGATATCGGAACTGTCACAGTATTCAATCTGATTTATGCATTTCTAGGTACGTTTACACTGGGATGCATGTATCACGACATGTATGAGCGACATGTCAATTTGACATGTCGCGATACATCACCTCATACAAAAATTCATGGAACTTGTATGCGGACCCTCGAGTTCATACATGTCGCGTATACATTTTGTATATCGCTTTTTGGCCATATACGCGACATGTATGAGCGACATTTGAACTCGCGCATGCGCAGTACTATCATTTCCTGTCGTCTTGTCGACTGCCGCTTATTTCGACGATTAGCGCATGCGTAGTACCAGGCTCTTTGGCGGCTGTTTGAGTTTTGAAGGTGCCGACTGTCGTTTCGACGTTAATGTATCTGCATAGAATATCAGAAAGTGCCATATGCAACATTATTCTTCGTGTTTGCGAGGCCATTGTGCAAGTTTTATTCCAAGAACTGAAGGTAAAAGTTTTATATATATATATATATATATATATATATATATATATATATATATATATATATATATATATCAGAGTATGTAATACATTATATAATTTTTTCATGCATCTGGCACGTATATCAATGTTTTGCTATTATTCCGCGGCCTCGCGTGATAATGTTGACAACGGATGCCGACAATCGTGTGTGAGACGTTGGCATTTAGCAATCGCGCGACAATGCAAATGTTTTGTCATGAAATCTTCGTTTTACGAGGAATCCCCAGTGGCTAAAAAAACGGAGTGTTACTGCCAACTGATCCTCTGGTGGAATCGCTTCCCGAAAGTTTGTGTTGGTTTTGGACACAAGAGGAGCCACAAGTGATAACAAACCGCGGAAATCCTCCATACTCATCCTAACATAATTTCTGAAATGTGCGCCATCCTCTAGCGTTAATTCGCGAGAAACTCTCTGTGCCACCATCTACGCTTCCTCCGCCTTTTCTTCCTATCATCTTCCAAAAGAGCAAGTGTATCAGCACATAAAAATGTGAAATCTTCCAAATCGTCGTCAGAAGCTATCACACAGTGATACATATCAACCAGTGTAAACGCACGCTCGTACATGTATGAAGTTGATACTTGTCAACTCATACAAGTCGCGATACATGTCGCAAAGTCGCATATACATGTATCTCATACATGTGCCGATACAAATCGCAGTGTAAACCCACCTTCTGATCGACCATTGTGCGTTGCCACCCCCAGACGTCACTCAGTTCCCTGTTTACTGATGCCATCTGGAACTTAATGACATTACACGATTTAGAAAAGTCACTACCAATTTGTTCCTTCATATTATGCAATTGCTCTCCAATAACTTTGCCTGGCCAAATTTTTCATTTCAAATTCGGCTAATAGTGACTTGCACTTTTTTGTCAGTGTTATTAACTAATTGAGCGCTCTAAGTAGCACTTCCAGAGTAGTGTCAACATCGAATTCAGTCTTTAATGGCATTAACTACTCACTAATTCTCTTGTCTTACTGAATATAAAGATTTGTCACTCTTTCAGACAGCTGGCCAACTGTGTCTGGCAGTGACTCCTGGACCTGTTTGTTTTCACCTACCTCCTCATTTAGCTGCAGATAGTATCAGGTAAACCCACCTATGTGTGACTTTCGTAATTCGGAAGTTTCATTGGTAAAGTCGTGTGTGACTCTGCAAGCTGCCTTGTCAAATCTTGTTTGGAAAGATAGGCTAAATCTTGTCTAGTGGACATATCTGATAGATTCTTCTTGGCAGATATATCCACTAGATCGTGCTTGGTGCACATATCTTCCACCTGGTTTAGTACTGCATGCAATGTACCATCCACCACTGCCAATCTGTGAAATATTTCCGCCATTAGGTCTATATTCAGCTGAGTTGAAACAATTGGTTCAGTCTCAACCACCACTGGTTGAACATTATTGTCAGCTGCTTGATCCATTTTGGGATGATTACAATGCTTTACCGTACCATGGAAAAAAATTCTAGATAACCTTAAAAATGTCTAACTGAGAATCTAAATAATAATCTCCACCTGAAACAAATACATGTTGACTAACAAATGCAATGAAATCCCACTAGAGTCAGTAATTGAAAAAAGAAAAAAATCTAACCACCCATCACTGATTATGATGTGCTGCACAGTGACAAATACTTAAAAAAATCTATAATTAATCAACTTATATTAGAAAAATGCCTACAAGTACTATTGTTTTGGTACTAACTACTGGACAGCTTGGTACAAACAGAGATGCATTAGAAGTTGACCATGAAACACTGTCAACTTGCAAGCACTGCAACCCAATTCTCTTGAACATGGTCTCATGTCACTGTGTTAATCTGCCATGGCTGCTCCACTCAGACATGTACAGATATGAAACACATAACAATACATTATTGTAATACAAGCCAGAAGTCATGTCTAAAAGGGTGCCATATACACTGTCACTTACATAAAAGAAATTGAATTATTTGGTGTCACGTAAGGCAGCATATAAGTGCTTCTGTGGTTGGAGAAATGTCACACCTCATGTAAAGTATGACACTTTTGCACAATAATGGCTAGCGATATGTGTATTGTGCAAAAATTCACAACAAATTTAGAAGACTGTAGGCTCTAATAGCAAGGCCATAAATGCACAAACAATTTCATCCTACATAACTCCCATAAAAAAGAATAAGGGAGATCAATTACAGTACTTAAAATGAAAGTGAACAGGCGAATGTAAAAGTCTCCATAACTTTCATTTACAGATTATATCACCACTTCTTGAGAGTATCCAAAACATTCTAGAAAAAACTGAATCTCATAGCAGTTTTATGTCCACTTTGCCGTAAGCTAACAATAAAAATCTATATGAACATCTCTGCTTTCTCGGTGCCGCCAGAATTGACCAAACAATTGTATGGTACAAGCCTCACAGGCACAATTCACGCTCTTTGCATTAACCTCTTAACTGGATCAGTTTATAGACATACACTCTAACACCAAACAGGTAATTCATACTGCGTCTCTGTTTGTACCAAGCTGTCCAGTAGTTAGTACCAAAACAATAGTACTTGTAGGCATTTTTCTAATTTAAGTTGATTAATAATAGATTTTTTTTAATTGCATCTACCACACACAATACATTACTTGATGGGTCAGTACCCACGCTCACCCGGAATAGTTTCCCTGTGCGTTTGTTCACTTTATCTTACAAAATGAGCCTTAATGATTGTGTACACAATTTACACAGTTCTCCCCTATTGACATGATAGCCTAGTGATAGTGTATCACTCGTAGTGCGCTCTCACAACCAGAACAATATGTCATACATTTCAACAGTGCGCTGTGAAAGATCGATTTTTGTGTAATCTTTAGTTATGAAATCCAACCCAGAGAATGTGCAACAGCACTCACCTACATGGGGAAAAATGCCAAATTTTCTTGAAAATATTGTGCTCCAATGCAAAAACTGAGCTACATAGAACATACTGAGGTCACATCATTTTCTGTACAGAGAGTAGCATATAATGTATAGCATTCAACTTTCTCCTATCCAAGGGGCCAAGACTCATCACTGACAAGTGAGCCCCCATGTGAAATAAAAATTTATGTTCTCTCTCACTTGTTATGCCAACTAAGTGACACTCTGCCTCTGCAGAGGTCTTTGCAGTATCGAATTTTAATGGGAACACCATCCAATGGTTTCCGAGTCCCTCTTGGTGTTTAACGAGCCTGTGTCACATCCTTGTCCTCTCTGTTCATTGTTCCTACAATCTTTTGCCGGGTGCTCTGTCCTTCCGCACTCACAGCAGTGTGGCAGCCAACACTGTTTATAAATTGGCCCACATCCCCACACTTTTGTATTTTGCCTTTGTGGAAAAAACATTTAGTTACTCCTGCACTCACGTCGCTATATGTACTTCCTCAAATACTTTGGGTTTTCCATCCGTACTCTCTTCAATATGTTGAGTGAATGCCCCTTCTAAAGAACATTTAACGCCATTGGTTCAACCTCTTGCAGGAAAACTTCGTCTGCCATCTCACTTTCCATTAACTTATAGGTTTGCACATCTGTTTTTCTAATCCTAACCAGAAGCATTTCCACTGATACATTATGTTTTTTGTATACGCTACTGAGTTGCTTCCAAAAGAATCTGATACTTTTCTGTTTACTGCAGCATTGCAAAAGTTCTTTATCGAGCTGCTAAAATGTTCATGTTTTATTCAGAACCACATGGTACCTTACATACGTTTTCGCACCACCCACCACACGTAATCTGTCCATGTGGAACAGCGCTTCATCTGTCCAACCACCCAGAAGCGTGGCAGCTTCCAAATTATCTATGACCACTGACACATACTCCGTTGCCTTCTCCGAAATAGCTGCAGTCAGACTAGCTGGTGTCGAATCCAGTACATATGTGACTACACTGGATGAAGCTTTTATTTTCTTTACTTCCCTTAACTCGTGTTGGATATCTATATTGTCTGTCATCAAAGTACCAACTCGTTTATGCAAATACACATTATACTCACTCAGTTAAGGTATTTGTTTCGCCAAAGAATCAAATGCTTCTTGTATTGTCATCGTTTATGTTTGTGACTCTAGTATGTGTGAAAATGTTACCCATCAGAAACCAAACAACAACAAACTACACACAAACAAAAAACAAAGGATAGCCACTACAGGGGCTCAAACATAAAAACAGGAAATGCTCTCAGTTCTTTAGACGAGTTGTTAGTTACTTCAACACTGAACACTCGTGTGTTACTTGCCCACTGTGTCAGCAGATATTACGTGTAACGAGAACTGACTGAATACAAGGCATCTCCTGGCCTGAAAAACTGCACAGCTTGCATTAGATTAGATTAGATTAGTTTTTCGTTCCATAGATCCATGCTGAGGAGATCCTCATGGATGTGGAACATGTCAACTTTTTTTTAGCTGAAATAACAATACTAATAGTTTGAATATATACAATACATCATTTGTTTCTATTAAGAAATTCGTCTATGCACTAGAAGGAGTTGGCCGCTAGTAGGTCTTTCAGGTTCCTTTGAAATTGATCTTTATTTGTAACTGAATTTTTTATGTTTGCTGGCAAATTATTGAAGATAGTGTTCCTGGGTACTGGACCCCTTTTTGAACTAAAGTAAGTGCTTTTAAGTCTTTGTGCAGATCATTTTTGTTCCCGGTATTGTATGTATAAACTGTGCTGTTTGTTGGAAAAAGAGATATATTATTTAGGACAAATTTCATTAAGGAGTAAATATACTGAGAGGCAGTGGTTAGTATACCAAGTTCTTTGAAGAGGTTTTTACATGACGTCCGTGAATTTACTCCACAAATAATACGTATTACACGATTTTGGACTCTGAAAACTTTTGTTTGACTTGAAGGGTTACGCCAAAATATTATACCGTATGACATTATGGAATGAAAGTAGGCAAAGTATGCAAGCTTTTTCATTTTTATGTCGCCTATGTCTGCTAACACACGAATTGCAAATACAGATTTGTTAAGGCATTTCTGCAGTTCTGTGGTGTGCTCCTCCCAACTGAATTTATTATCAAGTTCTAATCCCAGGAATTTAAGACTGTCAACCTCTTCTATCTGCTCTTCTTCGTACTTTATGCATATGCTGGGTGGAAACCTCTTACAGGTTCTGAATTGCATGTAGTGAGTCTTTTCAAAGTTTAATGTCAATGAGTTGGCTTTAAACCATTTATTAATATCCATGAAAATATCATTAGCAGATCTTTCTAGAACTACACTCGACATAGTATTTATTGCAATACTTGTGTCATCTGCAAACAAAACGAACTCTGCTTCTGGCAGTGTAACTGATGAGAGATCATTAATGTACACAAGAAAAAGCAATGGCCCTAAGATGGATCCTTGTGGGACACCACATGTAATTTCTTCCCATTCTGATGATGACTGATGACTTAATTCACTAGTCCCTTGTACTGGCACCCTTTGTTTCCTGTTAGCTAGGTACGACTTGAACAATTTTGCAGCATTGCCCATGGCACCATAGAATTCTAATTTATTTAAAAGGATGTTGCGGTTCACACAATCAAATACCTTTGACAAATCACAGAAAATACCTGCTGCTTGTAATTTGTTACTTAATGAATTAAGTACATTTTCACTGTAGGTGTAAATAGCCTTCTCGATATCAGAACCCTTCATAAATCCAAACTGTGTTCTTGATAATATGTTGTTTGTGGTCAGATGGTTGAGAAGCTGCCTATACATTAGTTTTTCTAAAATTTTTGAGAATGCTGGCAAAAGTGAAATCGGTCTGTAGTTTGATGGTATCTCTTTATCCTCTTTCTTGAATAGAGGCTTAACATCTGCATATTTTAGCCAGTCAGTAAATGTCCCAGTTATAATTGACTGGTTACACAAGTAACTTAGAATTGTACTAAACTCACAAGAACATGCCTTAATTAACTTTTAATTGTATTATGGAAGTTATTTCTTTTGGTGAAGTGAGTGACATATTCATGTAGCTGAAGCTATTTGTAAAGGCAAGTTTCAGATATTCAAGGGCATTATTTACTGATCCTGACAATCCTATTCTATCAGTAATGGATATAAAGTACTTGTTAAATAGATTTGCCACACTATGCCCATCGGTTACTAATGTGTCATCTATCCTTAATGCTATTTGCTCCTGTTCCTTTCTGGCTCTACCAGTCTCCTCTTTCACTATATCCCATATTGTTTTTATTTTGTTCCCTGACATTGCTATCTTCTTCTCGTAGTGCATTTGTTTAGATGTCTGAATTACTTTTTTTAATATTTTACGGTATTCCTTGTATTTAGCTAAATCATCAGTATTGGAGCTATTCTTGGTCGACAGATACATTTTCCTTTTTGTCTTACAGGAAATCTTTATTCCTTGTGTAATCCATGATTTTATTATAGACTTCTGTTTAATTTGAGTAACTTTTAGAGGAAAACAGTTTTCAAACATGGTACTGACATTGTTCATGAATTTATTATATTTTTCATTCA
Source organism: Schistocerca serialis cubense (assembly GCF_023864345.2). Taxonomy (NCBI): domain Eukaryota; kingdom Metazoa; phylum Arthropoda; class Insecta; order Orthoptera; family Acrididae; genus Schistocerca; species Schistocerca serialis. The sequence continues at coordinate 44,679,689 of NC_064646.1, read as the reverse complement.
TGTCATGGGCACTATAAACATCTTTCCAGTTCATATCTTTGAGTAGTTTTCTAAAACACTCAATTTTTGGTTGAGTGACTACTCTCCTGTACTCAGACTTAGCAGTCTTGATAATCTACTCAGAATTTACATCTAAAACAAGGAGCTGCATGTCATGATCTCATAGTCCATTTATTACAGGTTTTATGATATGATTTTGTTCCTTTGATTTGTCTATAAAAATGTTATCAATGGCTGTCCTTGAGGATTTTGTGATCCTAGTTGGAAAGTTTACAGTGTGAGTTAGATTGAAAGACAACATTACTAACTGCAGTAAATGTTTACTGGAAGGTTGCATTTGAAAATCTGTATTAAAGTCACCAGCAATCAAAATTTCATTGTTTCTTCCTGTTAAATAACCCAAAAGAGCTTCTAGATGATTTATGAATAGATTATAATTTCCTGCAGGTGCTCGGTAAATAGTTACTAATATATAGGATCTGTTATGGAACTCTACTTCTGTTGCACATGCTTCTAGATGCTGGTCTAAACAGAATTTATTAATGTCAATGTTCATGAATTTATGGCAGTTTTTAATAAATGTGGCAACTCCTCCTCCATCCATATCTACTCTGCAGAAGTAGGAAGCTAGCTTAAATCCTGAAATGTCTGACATATCTATGCCAGTGGTCACTTGATGTTCAGAGAGGCAGTTTATGTCAATTTGGTTAGATGAATTCATTTCATCAATACAAATGAGTAGTTCATCAATTTTATCTCTGAGTCCCGGAATGTTCTGGTGTAATAAAGATAACTGATACTGCATACTGATGGGATTATAACTGCTTTGACGAAGATGAACTGGCAGTCTCTGATTACTTTCTGTTAAACATTGTTTAAATGGAATCTGTACGCTAAAATCTGACTCCTGTTCATCTGTTTTCTCAAACTGAGTGTGTCTGCCAATCTCTCTTAAATCTCGTTTTCTTTCTCCCTTCCCTATCCTAAAAAAGGCACCCCTCTGACACCTGTGACCACTGGTATTTTACCACTTGTGACAGTGCCCCCCCTTACGTTTTCTGCAATCAACCCAGACAGTTTTCCCTTCCCTTTCCTATTGGGGTGAAGGCCATGCCTAGTGTAGTCCCACCTATCGATAGCATCCACTGGCCATATGTAGTTTTGTCTAATATTACCTTTGAACTAAGGCAAATCTGCTGGTCCTCCTTTCTGGACTTGCAGATTTCTATAGCAATCAAGTCTCCCCCTAAATGTTTGTGCACAGAAACAGAAGAGGGCTAGAAAAATAACGGTTTCACTCAGCACTCTTGTGCCACTGAAGCTGCAAACTGGAGCTGGCCATGACGTCGCATCTGTATTGTTCTCTTCACAATTGGCAACAACGGACGCTGAATAACTTCTGATGCCAAAATGCGAGGATCAGGATGTGACACAGCCAGTAGCGCGTCACCGAACGCTGGCAAATCAGGATGGAGTGCCGTTTCCCTTGCCAGGACGTGGTCTTTGGAGGAGGTGGTGGCTGGAATCGTATGTGAAATGTCAGTAAAACATCCTCGCATATAACATTCGTATGAGTTACAGGGACAAGATTATAGATGGAGAGATGGTTGTTGTGCTCTGTGATGTAGGTGGCCATAGATGTACTGTGTGCCAGTTTCAGTGTTTGCTCAGCAGGCAGGCAACACATGCAAGAAGCAGCAGCTGTATGTGTTGGCTCGGCTGCAGAGGCCCGATACGAGCGGCGTACTGTCAGCGACGGATGGGAGAGGCAGCCCCACGTTGCTCAGTCACCCTGTGAGTGGACGGTGGTTAAATTGTGGTGCCTAGCACAACCAAAGACACTGGCACTGCAATGTAGGCCCCACAAGCTGGATGACAGCGACGATGTAGCTGGCAGCAAGTTGGCCCCGGCTCGAAATCGCCGCCCACGAGGTAGGCGGCCATCAATGAAAGGCAGTCTCCCAATGGGTGGGCCAGCAGAATGGTGGCACCACGGCGACTGCACACAGGCTTCAGGTCGGGCAGGATCCTGCAGGTTTAGCATAAGTGGCAGAATTATGCCAACTGGAAGTGCCACTGGTTGCAATATGTGAAGTATCTGTCTCTTCACGATCTTTGTGTACACTAAGATATAAACAGGCAAAGCTGGCCGGAATGGCCGAGCGGTTCTTGGCGCTGCAGTCTGGAACCGCATGACCGCTACAGTCGCAGGTTCGAATCCTGCCTCGGGCATGGATGTGTGTGATGTCCTTAGGTTAGTTAGGTTTAAGTAGTTCTAAGTTCTAGGGGACTGATGATCACAGAAGATAAGTCCTATAGTGCTCAGAGCCATTTGAACCATTTGAAACAGGCAAACATCTGTGACAAGGAAGAAGATGAATTAAGCCACCCACTCAGTCTCCTCATCCTCACTCTGCTCCTGTCCACTGTAGGGGTTATGGTTCCATGTTTGTGAGAGCATGTCTGTTTTTAAAAATGAAATGAAGCAGCACCAGCTGTAACATTAGTGGTGAGTGCAGTAGATTTGTAAAAGACGGAGTACCACGTAACTAAATAATTTGCGTTTTGTACATCTGTGGTTGTGGTGTTGAAATTGTGAAACTTTCACGTGTCAAATTCTACAGTGAATTTCCTGTCAGTAATTCCGTTTCTTTTCTCTTGTCACAGCAGACCTCCAGGATTTCATTCTGGAGTGTGAGGCAAGACTGGGAGAGGAGGAGACTAGGAGGCTAGACCAAGGCGAACTCTCCCTGTTGACGTCCAGCCTCCTGTGGAAAACCTATAGCCAGAAATGGCTTGTGAATATAAAAAAATTCAACGTTGTAGTATAAATTGTTCTTGGACAGTAACGGTGGTTAGACATTCAAAACTTCTTATTTTATGCTTGTTCTTGTTATAGCTTACATGGCTGAAAAGCAGGATGATCTGGTGGTGATGCTGGAGGCTGAAAAACAAAAACACAGCAGCAACGCGCTGTGTAACAGCTTCCCGCAGAGAATACTCGGCAGCAACAGCCGTGTAAGTGTAGAAAAACAATATCTGCATAGTAGCTGTGTTACCTTTCTGTGTGTGTGTGACTCAATGTTTAAAAAAAAAAAATATCTCGTCTTATTACAGCAACAATTCTAGAAGCTCAGGACCTGGTAGAAAGGCAGCTGGAGACTGTTCACCAGCAGCGACAGATGCGAGAACGGCCTCCAGCACATAATGAGATGGCAGAGAAGCCTTGTAAGTAGAAAAAAATTCTACAATGTTAAAATATATTTCGTTTGTATCTGCAGTGTAGGAGGTTTTCCTCTAAAAAAATCTGTGTATGTGTTCTTGTTGTTGTAGGCGATTCTGACTAGGATGAGATGCCTGAATGGGCCAGGGAAATGGCTGTTGTAGAAGAAGCGCAAAGGCGCCGCGTCCTTGCCTTTTAGAGGGGGATGACTTTCCTCAAGGGGTGGTGGAGATACCCGATGATGTGGATGAAATGGTTATGCCATTGACCCAAAGCAAAGAAAGCAATTTTTTTTTACATTCAATCATTCTGATTGTAAGTATGTAATTGTCTGTATTCTTTTCTGGAACGTAGTAATTAGTTCTTTCGTTATTCGCTCTTCTACAGCAGTGCTGTCTCCATAGCTACAGCTCGTAGTGGCGTGGGCACTGGGGGTAGTGTAACTGACGGCCACGAAGCGTGGCCCAACTAGGCGTGCCGCACAGTGCCGGACCCCTTTGGTAGCAGCACAGGAAGCTGATGACCGGCCCTCGCCCGGCCGGCTCCTGCCACTGTCTCAGTATCGCTCTGGCGCCCTGCCGGCCCCTGCCACTGTCTCAGTATCGCTCTGGCGCCCTGGACTGGGCATCAGGAGGAGCAACGGGCTCCTGCTCCCAGGCTACTGGGTCAAGCCTACAACAACACCAGCACTGAGAGATGTCACCACAGCCAAGGTGCTCCCACTGGCCTGGTCCAGTTGCACATACCCCTTTGCTCTTCCCCAGTGCCATCATCAATGCTGTGCACACAGTCATTTTCTAGTAACAGTATTAATAATAGTGATAATCCTGTAGCTAGTGACAGTTCTTTCTCCTGCACCTTCAGTGAAGAATATCAGGTAAGTGGCATCATGCCAGCATTAGAACACTTGGCGGCTGGTAAGGCTTTTAAGGGGCGAATCTCTTTCAGCAGAACTGAATATCCAGCAGGAGGTCACTGAGACTCAGCCATGTTTCTGGTAGCGTGCTCTCCTGTGTTGGAAGCAGAACTCCTCAAGTCCTTAGTGTCCATGGTATAAAACCACTGAATGCAGTGCTGTTCTCTGCTGCCAGTTAATGCATCCCCCCAAACAGCTAGGTGGTTTTGAGGAAACGAATCTTCAATACACTTTGGGGGGGGGGGGAGGGGAATGGCGTGGTATCACAGAGTATGTCAATCACCGGGTGGTTTCGTGAGTCCACATTGAGTGCTATAGTGGACTAGTAACCCAAGATGAAAGTTAGTGGGTCAGCTAAAGCACTCAGCTGAATACTACTCCTGGACATCCGTACATATGTCTGTGATCAGGTAAATGCAGGATCTAGCTGTATCAAGCTACCTAAAGATATAGCAAATAAGGAGGCATACATTAACAGCGAAAATAAAGACAGATGGTCCTGGCGGAGGTTCGAGCCCTCCCTCGGGCATGGGTGTGTGTGTTTGTCCTTAGGATAATTTAGGTTAAGTAGTGTGTAAACTTAGGGACTGATGACCTTAGCAGTTAAGTCCCTTAAGATTTCACACACATTTGAACATTTTTGAAAATAAAGAGGATCAGGCTTGTTTTGTATAATCAATCCTAGCTTGCAAGAGAAATTATAAGAAAGATCTGCAGCGTGCAGGTAAAAGTCATGTGCATAAAAATACTATCCCACAGTGTATAACTTTGTGATATCGAGTTCCCCATTATAGTCTGGGATATACAGGGCTATTCTATTCAAATGGTTCAAACAGCTCTAAGCACTATGGGACTTAACTTCTGAAGTCATCAGTCCCCTAGAACTTAGAACTACTTAAATCTAACTAACCTAGGGACATCACACACATCCATGCCCAAGGCAGGATTCGAACCTGCGAGCGTAGCGGTCGCGCGGTTCCAGTCTGTAGCGCCTAGAGCCGCTCGGCCACTCTGGCCGGCAGGCTATTCTGAATGATGCGCCCATTTTCAAAACTTCATATTTATTCAGGTCCAAATCCAAAATTCCAAAGACAGCATGAGCAGCGGTAGCAGCAGTAAGCCCCTTCTCAAGGACAACCTGTCATGTAAGTTAATTGTTCTATCTATTCAATGTACCTGTGTACCTCGTAATTTTAAGTATCCCTGTTTAGGTCATAGTCAGCTTTTGAACGGTTTGCTGCTGTAATTTTAGTGTGTAACAAATGTTTATTCCGTAAAGGGTATTACACTCCTTTTTGTTTCTTGTCGTTGCAGCCTTCATCCCTGAGACGCTGGCTTAGATGGACCGCCAACTGGAGGTAGTGAGCGCGCAACAGCAGCAGCCTCAAGCAATAATTGAGTCAGGACAGCACAAACGTAAATGCATTTATCTATTTTTTGTAGCATGCAGCTGTTAAATAAGCTAGTTTTTTCACATAATGTACTGTGGATCTAATGACGATGGCGGGGAATGTAAATACATTTATTTTACGTAACATGTTGCATGCAGTTGTCTGAGACATATTGTTTGCTTTTCTAGGTGTTTCTATGGACAAGGAAGGTGACGCAGGGGTACGCATCCAGGTTGAAAGCCAGGAGCTGTCGATTCAGTCTTGTGAGCACCAGAATACGATTTTGAAATTCATTTTGTGTGCTTCATGTGTAAGTAATTTCAGTGGACTACATAATACGATTTTCTGTTCGTATTTCAATGAGCTAAAGAATACGATTTTCAGTACATTTTCTGTGTCTGTCTCTAACATTTTCAAGAAATAATTACGTTCATTATCTTACTGACATCGTTGTGGGCAGTGTCAGTGAGCTCCATAGACGGTTTCAAGGCGAGCGTGATATACTGGACTGGGCGCCTGAGGTGGTGGCTGCTGAGGGAGCTGAAAGTCAGTGCCATTTCGCGCTCTTGGATGAGAAGGAGGAAATACGGGATTGGGTGGGAGAACTACCAAAAAGGCCTACTGAACTGGTCAATCCTAGGACCCAAAGCGTAAAACATGCTTATAATGCAACTATTCTCTTTACAGCATATATTATTATTCTGGAATGTTTCTATTTTCATACAGCATATATTTAAAAAAAATATTGAGTGTTGTATTTTTTTTCGTTATTCGTATGTTACAGAGGCACCACAGTCACCACCAGCACCACACCAGCCAGCTGTGGCACATGTGCACCGACTGGTGGCTGGGGGGGGGGGCACTAATGGAACACGAGCCCAGGCAGCATGCACGACTGTGAGAAGCACCACTTGTGGCTGTGCGAGAGGCAGCGGAATCGGTTGCGGCTGCCACAGGGCCTGTCCCCGCACTGTTGCGTACGCTCTGGCATCCGTGGGTGGTTCAGTCGGAGGAAGAAGAACAGCAACGGTCCTCCACCCCCCCGGGCTGGCGGTGGTGAAGGCTCCAGCATGCAGCAGCAGCACCATCACCGGACACCCCCACCTCAGCCTCGGTGCTCCCACTGGGTCTCACCTTCACCACCTCCTCCTACTCCGGCTCCGACTGTTCACCCTCGTTGGCAATGGAAGGTATGTGTCTCTTCACACGCGCCCCTCACTGCAGGAGGCACCACCTCATCCCTGACGCCGTCGTCCACCGGGTGGACACAGTCGTCGGCTTCATCTCCTAGACGTAGTATTAACGATAGTGTTAAAAATAATGAACCTGTGGCTAGCGGCAGTTCTCTGTCCCGTCCTTTTAGTGAAATACATAAGGTCAGTGACACCATACTGCAGTTAGAATACTAGGTGATGGCAGACGCTTTGAGAAGCGAATCTCGTTTACAAGGACCGAGAGTCCGGCAGAAGGCCACCACGACCCTGTTGGATTTCCGAGAGTGTTCCTTCCTGCTGTGGAAACGGAGCTCCTCAAGGTCGTTAACGATCTGTGGTGTCCTGCGATTAAATTCGGTGTGGTGCTGTGCATGGAACTGTTGCACCCCTACAGAGTGGTTTCTTGTATTAAAGACACAAGTCTGCAGTACTTTTGTGGGGAAAATGGCGTGATAACGTGGAACACGTCGATCGCTGAGTGATTTCTTGAATTCACCTTGAAAGCTATACTGACCCAGTTTTCAGAGATGGAAGTGAGAGGATCAGCTAAAGCACTCAGCTGGACACTACACCTGGACACCTGTATACATATCTATGATCTGGTAAATGGAGGGTCCAACTACGCCAAGCTCCCTAATGATATAGCTAATTGGAGGGCATTCATTAATGTCGAAAATAAAAGGGATCAGGACCGTTTAGCATGAATAGAGAAAGAAATTACAGTTACAGAGATTATCCAGAGCTCACACTGACATTCATAAGTGTTATAACATTGATGGTATCGACGTTCCCATCAAGATCCAGGACATACCTAAATTTTAGGTGTAGAATAGCGGAATATCGGTTCATCTTTATGGCCTTGAGAAGAAAACGTAAGATGAGCGGGACAAGCATATAGTAGTCGGTCCCCTCCATTTCTTAAAATTTTCCAGTGAGCCTAAGATGCAGTAAACATGCTCTTATTCTCTGATGACAAAAATAAGGAGAGAGTCAGTTATCATTACGTTTCGATCAAAGCCATTTCCTGCCTCCTTTTCCCCAGTTCAGTAAGCATAATGGTGAACAGAGCATTCGCTAAAGCTGCCTCAATGCCTCTTCCTCAGACAAGTCATCGGCAACACATCTAGTAGATTGCGCTTCCAAGGACCTGGTACGTGTTATGCCTGATGA